>NC_062219.1:8477983-9088892 GCF_902686445.1 Sciurus carolinensis | reverse complement strand
CTTGGAGTGGCGAGGATCAAGGTGAACAAGCCATGAGAGAGTGTGGGGTGTTCGTGCCCACCCGAGGCAGCCACACTTCCCCACCTTGCCTGGGTGCAGGCAGTGCTCGGTCACATGGGGGTCAGATAGGACCACTGTCCAGGCGGCCAGCCTTCTGCAGATTCTGTCTCCAGCACTGGCCTTGCTGGTTTCAGGCGAGGCGCTAAGCGAGAGCTGCTAGAGGCTGCTTCTCCTTCCGCTGGGGTCTCGTCTCCCGCGGTTGCCCTAACTGAGGGGTTTCAGTTTTAAAGCCAGGACCAGTTGATTGCCCACTAAGCCCTTGACTTCGGGGAGAGCCAGGCTTCCGAGGGCAGCGGTGCTGTGCTTCTTCTGGGACACACACCTGCCAGTGCACCTCAGGTTTCTTCCCACTCGCGTTGGTGGCTCTGTCTCAGCTTACACTTGTCACCCATGGAGACATCTCTCTTCTGGTCCCTGTTGACTTAGGAGCATTGTCCTGCATTTTTATGGCACAGAGATATTTACCCGCTTCCTACCACAAACTACATCCCCAGCCCTTTTTATTTTGTTTCTGAGACAGGGTCTCATCAGGTTGCTGAGGCTGGCCCTGAATTTGTGATCCTCCTGTCTCAGCCTCCCAAGTTTCTGGGATTACAGGCAAGGCCACTGCACCCAGCCTCCCTCTCTTCTTTCTAAGGCAGCTTATGTAAAACCTGGGTCCTTTTTCTTACCCTGTCTTCAGACAGTGGAGGCTGAACAGCTAACTGTAGGACTGACTGCCCTGTTCAGAGCACAGCAACAGGAGGTGCCACCTGGAAGGCCACAGAAGCTCTGGACGGTGGCACAGGGAGAGCACATCTGCTCAGATGATTGAGTGGTGGTCAAGGGCATGCTGGCCCGCGTGGCAGGGCTGGGGGAGAGCTGCAGGAGTCACTGACTTGTGAACCTGGCCAGCGAGTGTGGTACGCCCTGTGCCCAAGGTGAAGGCTCATCCTGCTTGCTACTTCCGAAGGGACAGCAAAATAGAGGAGACCCGTCCCTAACCTGAAGGGCAGGAGCACGGGGCTCTTGGCAGACCATTAAGCCTCCCCAGAATCTACCTGGAGCTGCCACGCGGCCTTCGCCTGTGCTGCAGGGCGGGCTGGGGAGGGACTCTGGGTAGTGAATGGCAGGCTAAAACGGGAGGGCTAGGTGTCACCACTGTGTGGGTACGTGATTTCAGAAGTGGACCAGGACGAGCGAGTCTGTGGCGTCCCACCTGCCGTCTCGGCTTGCAGGTCCCTGCGTGGTGCCTTCAGGGACGGCAGGTGTTGCTTGGTTAACACAGGTGACTTATTTTCAGTCAAGAAAAGTAGGACGGTTCCAGTTCGTGTAAATCCTATATTGTTTCCAAATACACCCATTCGGCCCCTTCTTTTTAGGAACCATCTGGGCTGGCATCTGACTCCGGCTTTTGGCGAGTTCTGGGAGATGTGTCCTGCGAGTCGTGCTACCTGTGGGTCAGTTGGTGGGCGAGTCCTCCTCACTCGCTTTAATGACACAGATCTTCCTTGTGTTTGCAGAAGTGTGACGAGATCATTGTGGCTCACCTCGGCTACCTAAATTATACGCAGTACACGGTAACGGTGGGATTCGAGCACCTGAAGCAGCTCGTCAAGGAGATGAACTTCACGGTGAGTACACGGCCGGCCGCGCTGCCTCTGGGGCTCCTTTGCTGAGTGAGTGAAACCCATCCCAAGGTCCACGGAGGTTGTGTTGGACGAGAAGACCACAGTTTCTAAGTACATGGAATCAAGAATAGCCTAAAGAGACAGCACAGAAATTACAAAGACCTTGGGTGCTGTGAGATTTAAAAGAGTGTCCCAGTGTTCAGCTGAAGGTTACTCGCCCGCTTACGAAGGCAGGACTCCCTGCTCGCCCTCGCCCGCGGTCTGCAGGCCCTGCCGGCGCGTCCAGTGAGGGGAGGGCGCGGCGCTTCTGTGTCTGGCTGAAACCTGCCTGCTGCTCCTTCACTCCTTCCAAGTCAGTACAACCAGCGGAGCGATTAGGAGTGAGGGCTTCAGCGGGGACAGAGAACTGCTTCAGACCCCGCTCCGTCACTGACTAGTTCACTGTTGAGTCTCAGTTTCCTTTCTGTAAGACAGCCACCTCGTAGCGTTACGCATGTTAACTGAAGCTCCTAATGGGTACATTTTCTTTTTGGCATTGAGATTGCACCCAGGGGTGCTTTACTATGAGCCACATCCCCAGCCTTTTTAATTTTTTAAGACAGGTTTCTCTAAGTTGATGGGACTGGCTTTGAACTTGTGATCCTCCTGCCTCATCCTCCAGAGTTGCTGGGATTACAGGCGTGTGCCACCGTACCCAGCTTACGTTTTCTTTTTAAATAACAGCTTTATTGAGGTACAATTCACAGATCATAAAAATTTACCCTTGTAAAGTGTGTGGTTCAGTTGTTTTTAGGACATTCACAGCTGTGAATTCAAAGTATCACCACTGCCCGGTGAGACCTGTCGGCAGTCATTCCCACAGCCCGTCCTCACAGCCCCCCCGCAGCCACTGGTCTTCTTCTGACCCTGGGTTTGTCTGACCTGGACTTTGATGTGACAAGGTTTGTTCAACATGTGGTCTTTCCTGACTAGCTGTTCTCTGAGCATGGCGTGCTTGAGGTTCATCAGGGTTGTTGAGGGTATCTGTGCTCCATTCCGTTGTTTGTTCTTGCTGAAAAATATTTCATTGTAGACCACATTTTGCTTGGCTGTTTCCTGTTATACATACACTGCAGGGTGGACACCTGGACAGGGATAATTTACACTCCAGTCATAGCGAAGCAGGACAGTGGGAGATTTCACCTCAGCATTCAGAGCAGTGCACAGTATAAGCCTTAGGAATCGTTTATTTCTAGAATTTTCCTTCTGGGCTGTGATTGGCAGCAGGCACCTGAGATGTGGAAAGCAAAGCCGTGGATAAGGCGGTGGGGGTGCTGTACTCACAAGGCAGCGCCTCCTGCGGACGGTCAGTCTGCACCCTGAGCCGCAGGCTTCTGACCACTTCCCTCACCCTCCTGCCCTTTCTCTTGAGCTTTGTGGTTCTCCGCGTCCCCCTGCCCCCGCCCGTGTTCCTTAGCACTGGTATCACAGTCAAGCCGGGCGTTTCCCTCATTGAGCACCTGGCAGTGATGCTCTGTGGGCAGCACGCCATGTCTCTTCCCTCCCTTTCCTTCCTAAGCCATCACCCTCGACCCGGGGATGAGACAAAGAGAGCAGCCCACTCTGGGCCCTTCAGCCCTCCCTCTGGGGTGGTCTGCTGGCTCCCACGTCAGCTGAGGGCCGGCAGCAGGCGGTGCCTGGTTACGCCGGTTCTGCCGCGCCTTTCCTGTGGCCTCTAAAGCCCTGGAAATGTGCACTGTGACCCTGAGGACTGGTCCCGTTCCAGGAATTTTGCTTGGGGCTGCTCAGGTTGCTGGGCCTGACCCATGGCTCCCTGACGCCTCAACCCGTGGGTGCCCGTGGCTTCCGCATTCAGAGGACTCCGAGGACACAAGAAGACATTTGCTTTCTGCTGGAGGAGCAGGCCAGCTCTGGAGACAGTTTTGCTAATTGCATTTTCTCACTTATCCTGCGGCTGCGCGGGGCTCAACCTGGGTGCTGGCACGTACTGCGAGTGGGTGTTGCCTGGGGGTTGGCGACTGAGGCCACGGGCCTGGAGGAACTGAGGGAGCAACCCAGGGCAAGAAGTGGGTGCTTGTTCCCAGTGTGACTGCACGGTGTCGCAGGCCAGCCCAGCTCTGAGAGGACAAAGACGGCTTTGTGACGCCAGAGGGATCTTGGTGGGAAAGCAAGTGTGTGGAGCACAGGGCTCGAGATCTCAGTGTCTACAGCTTGAGGTTTTCTGAGGATCTTTGGCTTTATTTTCTGTATTTATTTTACTTTTCACTTTCAAAAATATATGTTGGGGCTAGGAATATAACACAACTACACAGACCTCGTGGTGGATTCCACAGAACTGGGTCCAGAGCCGCCTGGCAGCCCCCACAGGCTGCCTCTGCTGCTCCTGCTGCCCACAGAGCCCTCCACCTTCGCCCTTCCTCTGGCCCTACTTGCCAGACCAGCACTGCTGGCGGACTGGCGTCTGCATCGAGGGGCCAGGGCCTGTTCTCTGGGCTTCAACTCCCCTCTCAGGCCTGGGCACAGATGCACAGCAGGTCAAGCTGTTGGGCTGGATGGCTGGAGGAGCACACAGGCGATTCTTCTCAGGTCTTGTTGGCAGGTCCCTCAGAGGGACACCCACGTGGAGGAGTTCCCAGCAGAAAGACACATGAAAATGATGGGGCGCCTCCGCCCAGGGCAGTTGCTTTGCTCGGGTCTGATGAATTTGGCTGGTGCCGGCTTGAGGAGCTGCCTGCCTTCTGCCCTGCCGCCAGCAGGTGGCGCCTGCGCCCTTGGCTCACAGGAGGGGCAAGGACTGCGCACAGGGACAGCCGCTGCTGATTTTCCTTGTTTCAGCTTCATGTTACATGCCTAAACTTCTTTAGAAAATCCTGACACATGTGTATCTTATAGAAACCTATCTCTTTTAATGGGAAACATGGCTTTTTGTAGTACACTGACAAGGTTGGTTTTGATATGCGATTTAAAATCCAAATGCTCCTATTAACTAGAAAATTTATCTGCCAGAGTCATCTGTGTTCTTAATGTTCTTAAAAGTACCAAACATTAAGGTTTAGCAACGTGTAGTAAAATGTAAGGAGAGAGCGCTGCTCACCTGGAGCCTCGCTTCTGGAGGTGGCTCCTAGTGGTGGCGAGGATGTTTCCTCTTAGGTGTCTTTGGTTTTCGTGTCATTTCCCCACTTTCCATTTCAGTGGAAGACTTACGACCCAGCGTTTTCCAAGTTGGAAATTTGGTTCCGCTTTGTCTTCGTGGTGCTCACCTTCATCGTCACGGTGAGTACCATCTGCCTGGTGGACTGTGGCCAAGTCCTAACCAGGACGAGGCTAGTTTGTGCAGTTATGGTATCAGAGAGCAGGCTACTCGCCCTCCAGCAGGATCTGTCTCTGCCGAGACAGACATGGTGGTGTTTAGTAAGGACTTCTGTGCAGTGTGATGGCCATTGCCGATCACCGATTTCCAAGTAATTGTTCATCGTTGCCCAGTGAACATTGCCAACGAAACACTCCTGTTCAACACAGCATGCCTGGGTTTTCACATGTGGAAAACTGGGCTTTTGAGGAACAAGGTTATAGAGAAGTGGCTTGGGAAGTGTAGGCTTTGGCTTATTCAGAGGCCAGATGTGTGTCCCGCAAATATCCATTCACTTTGGGGGAACAAGCTGGCCCCTAGGAACACAAGGGTGCCCCAAATGAGGACTGAGAAGTTGAGGAAGAGGAAGTGAGCTGCATTTAGTGACCGATTGCCCCCAGGGGCAGCATTCTTCCCTCATTAGCTGATGGCCCTGATGCTGACTTGGAGGGAGGGACAGTCAGGAGATGTGTCACTCTTTACAGTGGTGACCCCTCAGCTGCCCTCTAGGCACAGTTGGTATTTTGCAGACTCACTGTGAAGAGCAGGGTACAGGCATCTGATCGGCACGGGAGAAGTGGCTGGAGGCAGGCCCGGGCCCTAGCATAGGCCAGGAGCTGGGTGTGCGGTACTTGTGCCAAGCCTGGGCCTCAGGGACTCACTCCCAGGGCTGCCCCTGGAGAACTTCCTAAGTGAAGAGGACCGCTGGCATCTGCATCTGGTCTGTCAGAAACTCTCACTGTTTCTTGAGGGCTGCCTGGTACCTGGAATCTGCCGCCACACTCGGGCCAAAGACTGGCACTTGAGGCCCTAAGTGTGCTCCACAAAAAGAGACTGGGCCTGGCTCTCGTCAGGTAACCTGGGCTGAGGGAAATCCAGATCGCTAGGCTGACTGACTCGTTCCGATCAGAAAATCTCACAAACTTCAGGCCTACATGTCCCGAGTAGCATGCTGTCTTAAAGCGGTTTATACTCCCTGCTGACAGTGGCACAAGGTTTACTCTCTTGACCTGTCCTTGGGGAGCCCAGTACCCTCTTTGGAAGCAGATGCCATCTGTATAAACTTCCCTTCCTGGGTGTGTGGCTTCCTGGAAGGGTCCACAGATGTGCCTGTGCCCCGAAGAGTCCTGCCAGCTGCCGTTTGGGAACGGGCCTGACAGAAGCAGCCTGTCCAGGTGGAGGCGAGGGGTCAGCGTCCTCTCCTTCGGCAGAGAATTGATAGCTGCTCTGTTCCTTCTCCCCTGTCCCTGTGAGAATGGCCAGTGGCCCCTGTGCAGCAGTGGTCATTGATGGCCTCCGGGACCTCGGTGGTCAACTCGACCAGGGCTTCACCCGGCAGATCCTGGCCTGGCGCCCAGGCCTCTGATGGGAGGCGCAGCTGGTAGGGAGGCTGTGGGCAGACGGTCACGGGCCTCGCTTGGCTTGCAGTGCCTGTTTGCGCATTCCCTGCGCAAGTTCTCCATGAGAGACTGGGGCATCGAGCAGAAGTGGATGTCTGTCCTCCTGCCGCTGCTGCTGCTGTACAACGGTAGGTGCCGTTTGCCTCTTGGAACTCGCCCTCACATTTAAAGTTGGCAGATGTCTTGAAGGTGGCCTGGTCCCAGAGTCCCCAGCAGCGCCTGTGGGGAGCCCTGGAGAAGCCTGTAGAAGCACGCTCCTGCCCCCCAGACGCCGTGTCGCACAGGCCGCGGCAGATGCCTGGGTCTGCAGCCAACAGCGGCTGCTCCGGTGGTTAAGCCTTGGCGGAGCTGCAGGCGCAGCGGCCCTGGAGCTTGGCTGAAGCTGCCCACGCGGCTGTCTCCCGCGTTGCCGCTCCAGAGAGCGTTTACTCCCTGAGCTGCTGCGCTTAGAGTCCCCAGGCCTGCGGGAGGAGCTGATGCAGGCCAGACGGCTCTCTGTCAGGAGCTCTGCCGCCATCTGTTCATAGCTTTTAGGTGTTTTGAAAACAAAATGGCCCTTGGTTCGCTACCTTTCTTTTGGCTCCGGGCGGGGGAAAGAGATCTGATCTGGCAAGGGTGCTGGCAGCCTGTTGCCTTCACCATTTCTGTCTTTGGCCTTCCAGACCCGTTCTTCCCCCTCTCCTTCCTGGTGAACAGCTGGTTCCCAGGGATGCTGGACGATCTCTTCCAGTCTGTGTTCCTGTGCGCCTTGCTGCTCTTCTGGCTGTGTGTGTACCACGGAATACGGGTCCAGGTAAGCCGTCAGAAGACCTGCCTTTCCTTCCGTATTCTGACGGCAGTCCTTCAAGCGAGGGTAGCCACAGAAAGCTTCCTCAGCCTCGTACTGGTCAGCAGAATGCGGGTCATGTTGAGTGGTTTGGGTATCTGATCTCATATGCTCTGTGAGAGTGAGCGCTTTGTTAGAATTATTCTATTTCATACTTTTTTTTTCTTTTTAGGGAGAAAGAAAGTGTTTGACTTTCTATTTGCCTAAATTCTTCATTGTGGGACTTTTGTGGTTGGCTTCTGTTACACTAGGAATATGGCAAACGTGAGTAATTCTATTTAGTGTGGAGCGTTGGTCCTGAGGAGCACTGGCAGAGGTGGGTAGGTCTTGGTCTGGCTGTACTTTGTGGGCTCTTCCAGAAAAGAATCATCTCCCTGTGTTTCCCAGGTGGTCATATGACTGGAACTGAGAAGTTCAGTTCTGCTCTAGTGGCTTACGGAGACATAGTAGACCTGAATCTGTTAGTCTGAGATGGAAAATGGAAAAGACTGAGTCAGTTTAGATTTCTCCTGTAGAGAGACAGGACTTCACTGATGGGTGATGCTCAAGCCGGCTCCTGGCTCGCCACTGTCCAGCAGATCTGTGGGCTTCTGCTCTGGCTGGCATTTTTGGCATCCAATCCTTACACAAGCTCTAGGTTATCCTTGTTAGTGTCGTTGTCCTGCTATAAATGCCACCCTGGCAGAAGCCTGTGTGCAGGCCTGACTCCCCAAAGGACTTTCCTGGCAGGGGCATGGCTTTGCCGCTGGCGGGCCTCATTTTGTGACTTCAGCCCATCTGCTCCACCTCCCTGCCTCTGCTTCCCCCTCAGCTCACCTGTCATTTTCATTTTGAAAAGAAATCTCATGGAAATTTATATTTACCTTTTTTGCTTTCCTTGTGTCTTTACCTGTTTCATGATGTCCATGTATGTCGTCAAAAATAGCTCTTAAGCTTACAGGAGAAGCGGCATAGGGCTTTTTGGTAATAAAACTCACTGCACATCACCTTACTGGAGACAGTTAGTAGTATACTGGGGACAGTTAGTAGTATTGAGTGCTTTTTCAAGGTGAAACACACAATTTAGGATTCCTCTTGAATTTAGGATTGCTTTTTAAAAATCCTTCATTGTTGGTAACAAATAGTTTATGTTAATAAGTAAAAACAAACAGCCAAATGAAAAAATCATAAAATAAAAAGAAGAGCTTACTTATAATCTATATTTTTAAACATCATTTTTTAGAGTTAATGAATTACATGACCCAATGTACCAGTATCGAGTTGACACCGGAAACTTTCAGGTAAGGATTGTTAGTGAAGCCTAAGGAGTTAAAAATGTCATTTATGAAATGGCTGAATTTTATGACTTAAATCATACTATTGACGTGATCTTGCTAACTGGCTCTTTGGGAAGGACTGTCAAAGTTCAGGAGTAGAATATTTGGAGAAATTGAATAATATAAAAAATAAGCTTTTAAAACTGCTATTCCCAGTCTTTGGTTTCTGGTTGAAGAGCCAGGACACGGAGGGCATGTAAAATTCTAGAATAACAGAGACTGTCCTCGGCGTGTTGCTCTTGGAGGTTTCCACGAGTAGGCAGTGTGGTCAGGCACGTCACAGTGAGCGTCAGTTACCTGTGTCGCACTGCTGCCGCCCGGGGCTCTTCCCACTCGGAACAGGCAACAGCTTTCTCTCACAAGGCCCGTGCCCAGGGCCACTTCCCAGAGTCCCCTGATCATAGAAATGAGCAATGTGTCTCCAGCGTAGAGCCGCGTCTGGCTTGCTTGACCTGTAGCGCTTGCTGGGGCGGCCTTGCAGAGCTGCTGTTGCGAGAGGGGACCTGCAGTCCAGCTCCTCAGAACATGGCCATGAGAGGGGAATTCTGGCACAGGGAGGCAGGAAGGGGTGGGCATCCCCACCAAGGGGAGCCCAGGACTTGTGGGAGGAGGGCTCAGTGAGGTAGGGACATTGTCGACCCTGGAGCCTGGCCCTGGCCAGAGGCAGTGGCCTTCCCTCCAGCCACTGGCCACAACTCCCAGCCTCGAGGGAGGGCTGCCCTGTAGCAGAGCTGCCTAAGTGCACGCCCTCCCCCAGAGGCCTTCTGGAGCATCCCACTCAGCCCTTCGTGTCACAGGTGGGACAACCAAGGTCCAGAGCAGCTGAGACTTGCTGAGGACCCTCGGGGTGCAGCGCTGGGTGGTGGTGGGCATGAGCCTCCATCCTCATCAGCAGGGCAGGGCTGCCCCACCCAGAGAGAGGCCGTCAGTGGCCGCCACCGCTTACCGAGCCTGCTGTGGCCCAGGCCCTGCAGGGCAGCAAGTGTATCACTCTGGCCCCTCTGATGATGAGGCTGGCGTCCCTGTGGGGAGCTGTCCGTGCTCAGGGGCGTCCCTGCCCTACTGCGTCTGGGAGTGGTCCCAGGCCTCCAGGTCCCTCCTGCAAGGGGCAGCCCAGGCGGCGTCACCAAGCGCATTTCTTGTTTTCCAGGGAATGAAGGTCTTCTTCCTGGTGGTGGCAGCCGTGTACATCTCGTACCTCCTGTTCCTGGTGGTGCGGGCGTGCTCTGAGCTCCGCCACATGCCTTACGTGGGTGAGCTCCACTGCAGGGACCACCCGGTCCCAAGTGAGGGGCACACCTGAGGGAGCCTTGGGGCTGCAGGATACCTGAGCGGGTGACTGGCCGTTTGGAGGGAGGCGTTTGGGGTGAAGCCAGCACCAGGAAGCCATGGGGTGGGAGACTGCCTGGTCCCAAGGCATGGATCCTCCACCGTGGCCCAGTTGAAGTCGCCTAATCACGGGTCCTTCCCCAGTTGGTTCCACCAGAGAGGTAGCGTGACTCACTGGAAGCTGCTGGCCCTACTAGCTGCAGAGCTCCCCAGGCTGTAAGGCCCTGGCGGGGTGAGGGGGCTTCTTGAGGGGTGACTTCCTTTTTGAGATCTGTGAGACGAGAGTGGAATTTGCTAATTGGAGTATTGCTTTCTTTTTCAGATCTCAGGTTAAAGTTTTTGACGGCGTTGACCTTTGTAGTGCTTGTCATTAGGTAAGACTGTTTCTTGAACAGTCATACTGAGTTTTATCCCTCCATCTCGAGCGTCTGCTGTCTCCCTCTGTGGTGTTGTGCTGGCCACATACGTTCATCAGGTCAGAGGCCCGAGTTTTGTTGTCAGCGAGGAGGGGATGCAGCACGTCGACCACGGCACACTCAGCCCCCTTGCTCTGACACCTGCCGGTGTATAGCCTGCCAGGTGACAAGAGGAGCACCCCAGGCCCTGGCACTTGCAGTATAGCGAGACAGGGCTCAAGCATGAGTTAGCACCGCAGATCTGAGGAGCAGCACCGGGTCCCTCGGGGGCAGGAGCCGGGCAGGAGTAGCCGCTGTACTGGGGAGAAGGGCCGTGCTCGGAGGTCTCCCTGCCCCGGGCAGGAGAAGTTGTTTCTTTGAATAAGTTCCAGATAGTCGTTTGTTGTTTAGTTTGTCTCTGTCCTAAAATCAAGATTCAGAGAGGAGAGAAATCCAGTGATCTGCGTTTCTGTTTGGAGGTTGGCCTTTTCCTGGATGGGAGCCACATAGGGCCCCCGTGGGGCTGGCCTTGCCAGGTTTCCAAACTGGCTCTGGGGAGCCCAGCCTTGCTGAGGGTGAGAACTGGGGGCACCAAATCCACTTGCCACCAAGTGTGAATTCAGCTGCCCTTCGGCATCTGAGTTCACATGAAGAGAGCGGGCAGGCATGTTTTAAGTACCAGCCCATTCAGTCTCTGTGACTCCTTACACTGTCACCCTCGGCCGCCCAGTCCACGGACAGGGAGCTCCTCCCTTCCTCCTGTGGCGCTCTCTCCGAGGAGTTGTCTGCCTTTGCTCTTTCTCAGCTGGGTTCTGAGGGGGATCAGGTGCCTGCCCCTCTCCTTCATGGCAGAGGAAGGCAAGTGACGGCCAAGGGAATGAGTGGCCCAGGGGCCCATGCAGACAACCCAGGGAGATGGGAGGATGGCAGAGGCAGGTGGCTGCTCTAGGTGACAGGGGTGGGGATGAGTGAGGAGGTGGAGGGGGAGCCCTGAAAAGTTGAGAGCCACCTGAGGTGGGAAGGGGCTTGGCAGGGGTCAGCTCAGCAGCACTGCAGGAGGCTGGGGTGGTTGGCAGCCTCTGGAGGTCACAGTGGGTCCTGCAGGCTCTCAGAGGGGTCCAGGTTCTTCTCAGTGGTGAGAAGCCCCCGGAGTGTTTTGAGCTGGGATGCCAGGGAACTGAGTGTTGTTCTCATTAAACGGGGTGGCTGTTGGCAGGGGGTCGGTGGGGGCGGGTCGCAGTTTGGAGGCTGTCAAGAGAGCCGGGCTCTGCTTATTCTATCCCCACGGCTGGCCAGAGGCCGAGCCCTCCTAGATCTGAGACGGAAACGAGAAGCAGGAGATAAGTGCGTGCGTGTGTGTGCGTGCGCGTGCGCATGGAAGTTTCCCTGCAGAAACTTGGCGACTAGAGCCTGAGTGTCCTTGGACCCTTCTTCGTTCTCACGTACTGTTTCTGCCCCTCTTTTTCAGCATCATCATCCTTTATTTAAGGTTTGGAGCCCAAGTACTGCAGGACAACTTTGTGGCAGAACTGTCAGCTCACTACCAGAATTATATCCTGTTAATGGTGAGAGCAAGGCCTTCTGGGATGCCCTCTGGCCTCTGTGGAGGAGACACTTCAACTCGTGACTTATTCTTGGGAGGCCTTGTGACCTCATGCGTGCAGTCTGTCCTAAAAGGCAGCTCTCACCCTTTGGTTTGGCTTTGCGTCAGCCCTGGGAAGGCTGGCTTTGTCTCTCCTCCTCTATAGGCAGAAAGCTCAGACAAGGCAGGGCTAAGCCAGTACCCAGGGTTGGTCACCATGTGGCAGCACCTGGATCTCAGTCTGGGACTGTAGTGCCCCAGAGCCATCCTCCATACTGCACAGCCTTCCCGCCAGCAGGGCAGGCCTGTGCAGCTGAGGGACACGCAGCCTTGGCTCCAAACCTGAGGTCATTCTGGATCTGCCCCTTCCCTGCAGCAGAGGGCCAAGGAGGGGACGTAGGGCTGATTGAGCATCCTCTCTCCCAGATGTCATTTCTACAGGGTGTGACAATGTGGCATGTTGGGCCTGTGGACTTAGGGAAAGGCTTACAAAATACTGGGGCTTCCTTTGATTCTCACTGTATCCAAGGCTGGTCAGCAGATTGTTCCTCTCAGTTTCCCTGCCTTTGTTCAGGAGGATGTTATGTGAGTGTGTGCTTTGTCCCCAGTAGTGATGGGACGCTTAGGGAATTAATCCTTTTAATCTTGGGTTCTTGCCCTGGGACCTCTTTATCCTTAGAATTAGTAATGCATGACTTTTCCATTTTTTGTGACTGAATTTCACACTAAGCTTTTTTCAGAGTCCCAGGGGGCCCTGTTGCCCAGGGAAGGTCAGGAACAACTGCTCTGAGAGTGCTCCAGCTCTGCATTTCATTTGATTCACTTCCTGCACTTTGCGTGTATTTAATTTGATCCCTCCAGGTCCTGCCCTGGGTGCAGTGAGAACCGCCACCAACAGATGTGGTCTTGGTGGGTCAGTTCCCACTGATAGAAGAGGTGACGGCTCACCTGTTATTTCCTGTAACCTGTGTGACGTCCTGACGTCTGGGTTATGGACTCCCACGCTGGTTGGTGGTCCACACTAGAAAGGGCTGGCGGGGGGGCAGACTGAAGGCAAAGACACCAGCCGAGGTGTCCACACAGGCGGTTCCTCCCTTGACGAGCACCACCAGCTGAGTTCCTGTCGTTCTATGGCTTGCTGAACTTTTATCTCTACACGTTGGCCTTTGTGTATTCTCCATCAAAGAACGCTCTGTATGGTAAGTCACTGGGGTCTGGCTTGCAGGCCACACAGATGAAAGTCCCCATGGGTTCAGGACCCACTAATGGGCATATCCGGAAACTGTCGTTCATGGTCCCCTCTCTTTGGGACAGAGAGACGGGCGTTAGGTAGTGAGGCTGAAGTTTTGTTAGAGTGCAGCCTGTTGAGCCTGTGTCCATCAGCCACCTGAAGCAGTCTGTTGAAGACTGGTGTCGCGACTGCTTAGAGCAAAGCCAAGACCTGCAAATACAAAACACGCCAAAAGCAAAACAAAGCAGCCCTGGCCCGGAGTGCTGCCTGTGTGTTGCGCTGTGCCCGAGGTCGCAGCACCTTCCGGGCAGCATCTCCTCTGAGCTTCTCAGTGCCTTACGACAAAGGAAGAAGGAAGCTGCAAGTCCAGGACAGGGTGGCAGCAGGCAGGGCAGAGCCACATCTCCAGGAGCGCGTCTCCCGTCCCCTGCTGCCCCGTGGATGTAGGCAAGTGAGTGGGAAGAGGTCACGTGTGTGGCACCTGCCTTTGCCCCCTCTTCCTACAGGCGCTCACTGGTCTGCACCACAGCCCGGCCAGGTGGCTGTGCTGGCCGTCTCGTAGCTAATGGACTCTTGAGGCGATCTTCTCAGGTTCACACCTAAACTCAGGACCCGGGTTAAGACCCGGCTGGGCTCCAGCTCCTTTGGCCTTCTCTCTGGGATAATGATAAAAATTGCTGAAGATAAAAAGGCTCTTGTTGGTTTTCAGAATCCCAGCTGAAAGACAATCCTGCGTTTTCCATGCTGAACGCTCCGATGATGATGTGATTTATGGGTAAGTCACTGTCCTCTAAGGGCCATCTCAGCAGGAGCATCCCAGCCTGGCTTTGTAGTTCTTAAGTCTAAGATTCCCTTCGGGTACTAGAAAGTCACCTGGGAGTGCCATGTAGTTCCCGGCTTTGTCTTCACATGGCCTGGGCTTACATTCAGCAGTGCCTCTCTTTGCAGAAGGCCCACAGTGCGTGGTGGGCACGGGAAGCAGGGGCCCCGGGTTGAGGAGGGCAGGAGGGGTGGTGACAGGACACCCAGAGGGAAGCCGGCAAGCGGGCCCTTCCCCAGCCGGTAGTCATGAGTCCAGGTAGAATGGTCACGGTCTCTTTCACACAGGAAGTGACTATGAAGAGATGCCCCTGCAGAACGGCCAGGCCATCCGGGCCAAGTACAAGGAGGAGTCCGACAGCGACTGAGCTCTGGGCGGTGGGCCAGGCGCAGAGGCCAGATGCCTCCCCTCAGCCTGCTTGTGTTTAGACTTTTCCTGTAAGAAAGGTTCCTGTTCCTTATTTGTTTACATATTTTTAAAAAGAAAAACCAAACCTGAGGGAAAATCTATATGTTGGGCCAATTTGCTCCTTATATGGGAAAAGGCTGATAAAAGGCATAAAAAGCCAAATCCTTTCTACAGATGAGAGAGCATGTTTTCAGTAGTGAGACATCACCAGTTTTTAGTAGAGTTACGCACCTTGTTTTTTAAGATAATTCACTAATTTTGAGTCCATGGGAAGCCTTGTTTACTTCCTTCCCTCTCTTCTGTTTTTTTTTTTTTTTTTTTTAACGTTTAGACCCAAAAGGAAGCCTGTTTCTGTGGCCATATGGGTGGGCAGTCCTTCCCTGGGCAGTGGTTGGGGCCCTGGGTTCCCCAGAATCTAGAACCATCACATCAGCTGCATTTGGTGAGCCATGTATGGCGCATCTCACTGGGGAGTGGCGGGGGCCTGGGCTCCAGCCCTTCACCGCTG
Source organism: Sciurus carolinensis (assembly GCF_902686445.1). Classification (NCBI taxonomy): domain Eukaryota; kingdom Metazoa; phylum Chordata; class Mammalia; order Rodentia; family Sciuridae; genus Sciurus; species Sciurus carolinensis. Next base: position 9,074,058 of record NC_062219.1, on the reverse strand, counting down.
GAGCAGAGGTGATAGTGACAGCAGAAGTGAATTCTGAGGAGCTTTGGTAAGCTGAAGGAGAAACCACAGTTAACAAGTCACCAGCTCTGCGGGCAAGGTTCTGTGCCATGGTGCTTTCCCAGGGTGTGTGCACACACCTAAAGATGGCGGATCTCCCTGTGGTTGGGAACAGGGTAGCCCTTCTTGTTCCAATAGCTTCTGCAACTCTGTTGAACATGAAGCCCTATAGAGCTTTATTTTTTTAAATAAAAGCTACATGAATGATTGCTATATTATAGATTCTTTATTGTCAAAAAGTTTTTCAGTTTCCTTTTTTGGAACTAGATGAAAAGAGAGTAAGAGATTTTAAATGGCTATGGAAACACATCTTTGGGTAACTTGTCTGGAAGTCACTCCCTGTCCTCCAGTGAGTCTCACGGTAGCCAGGTGAGCAGATACATTGCCCCATGGAAAATAGACATCCCTGGTGCTGGTGAAGCTTGGGCATCAGAGGTCCTTTTCCATCCTGTCAGAGGCAGTCGAGGTTCCCTTGCTCCTCCCTGGCCACACACGGTGTCTGTTAACATGGATACTGTCCTGTCTGCTGCCGTCTTGGCCACAGAGGCCCAGGAGTGGCGCATCGGCGCTCCAGGCAGCACCTACAATCCCTTCATCCATGCACCAACTCGTATTTCCATCCAGAGCTACAGGTGGCAGTCCACCTCAGGTGGCACCAAGACCAGGGGAGTGTTTGGAGGAGACTGTGCTTTATGACTTCCTTTTTAAACTTTAATGATAATGTACTTTATTGGATTTCTTTTACATTGTATTTTTAAATACCTTGTAAATATGACTGTCTGAAACTATCATTGCAAGGGTATTCAAGTTTACATGACTTTTACATCTGCAATGCTGTGATGACTTTGTGATTCTGTGTATTGAATAGTTTGTTACCAAATTTACAATTCCTAAGACTACTCCCAACTATAATTTATGTGTATTGAATGAAGACTGACTTGTGCTAACATATTCTAATATGTGATGTAGTTTGTATGTTTTAATCATTATAAAAGAATTGTCCATGATTTGGAATGCTGTTATCAGTATATGTAAGATATTTGAAGTTTGGCCATAGACATAACTTTTATAAGCTTGTCTTTGTCGTATAGTGTGATTATAAACTGATGGCTAATATCATCATACACTGATTCTTCATAGCATCAGTGAAAAAAAGGAGTATTTTTTGTTGGAAACAAGAAAAAATTAGTACGTAAGGGGAAAATGGTTCCTTATTAAATCATGCATTTTCAATTTCTCTTCTCTGGGTGTTATATATATCGACACATTATATATTTCATGTAAAAATTTACTTAGAAAGCATTTAGCATGTAGAATATGTGCCATAGGTATTAGGTTAAAACACTAAAGTCTTCCAGAAACTTTTGATAGTAACAAAATTGTTTTTCTTCAAAGATACTAAAGTTTTGCAAACCTTAAATTATAAATGGGCTGACTTTAGTGCTTTCATGATAATGGCTTAAATAACATCATCTCTGGGATATTTTTTATATTGGTCCAGTCTAGGGGAACTTGGAAGATGAACAGAGCTATTTCCTGGTTTCCCTAGAGAGAGCTTCATTATCCACATGGATAACAGATCTGCTTGATTTATTATTAAATCATTATAGCAGTGAAATGGTGCCATTCTCTTTCTAGAGAAGGGGATATATAAACTATATTAAAGATTTGTAAGGTGACTATACATAATTACAGACTGCAATAAGTTAGAAAAATGTTTAAACCATCCTACTAGCTGGATAGGTTATAAGACAAATGTCACTAGCCTCAAGTGGTTGATGAACTGTTTATTGAAGGTACAGTTACGATAAAAGTTATAATATGGCCAGTAACTTAGTTCCTGCATCTTTTCACAGGAAAAATGCACCCATAAAAGGGATCATTAAAAGGGACTACTCTATTAACATTATTAAAGATCAGATGAAGATACTAAAGTGTATTTGTGTATACTGAAGGGTTTAAAAACTGGTTGCCTTAGATTAGACTGGGGGCGGGGGAACAAAATACAAATCTTGAGGCCAAAGGGAAACTGCTTTAGTCTGTGACATCCCGTTGAGCAGTTTATCTTGATTTGGTGTTTTGGATGCACTGGTGTGATACACTATGAAAGGTTTTTCTGCTACTGAAAACTGCCTTTTTACAAAAAAAAAAAAAAAAAAAAAATTCTGTAAATATTTGTAAAATAAAACAATACTAAACTTTAAGCTCAAAAAGGAAGAACTATGATTTTGGAACTGTCAGTAGACCACAGTGCCACCTGATCACAGTGGTTGTAATCAATCAGGCAAATGTCAATAAATGTTTATTTATGGCAAACTATTTGGGAATGGCCTCATTTTGGTACTATACCCTTCTGTTTAGTCCATTTTTAGCTTTCAATCCTTGTATGCACCTTGATGTGTATGCTTTGTGTGGAGTTTGGCCTTTCAGATATGAATGCTTTAGTAGAACGGTTTCGGAGGCAAGAATGGGGCTTTTTTTTTTTTTTTTTTTTTCCTCTTCATTTCAGTGTCATGATTACCATGTCTGACTATTACCACATCTGCTGTGGCCTGTGGGAGAGCTACCAAGAGCAGACGCCTGGGCTTTACTTGGACGTCTGACTTTAAATCAATTGGATTAACTGCATAATTGTTGTGGACACAAAGTGACCAACTGTGAAAGCATTTTGTAAGCCCTAAAGTACTAAAACAATTTGTGATTGCTACTGAAAAGTAACATGGGATTAAAGGCTGTAATGTCACCGCTTTGAGCCAAGTGTCTGACTTGCCAGCCTCCCCCTTAACTTCAGAGGTGGGAGCTTAGGAATGAGGGATGTGATCCTCCAGAAGATGTGACCAGCACTGAGGCAATGCTGTCAGAACCCTGGCCCAGTGGGTGAAAGCAACAAGTCCCCCTGCTGGAGAGGACCAGAGTACAGATGCAACTATTTTTTGGAATTTTATCTGGATGTATGTAATCGCATCCCTAGAAAAACAGCCCCAGGATTCTCTCTCCTGTTTCTTTGTGTTGGTCCATGTCAGCTGAGGTGATCAGTACAATGAACTGAAACAGACAAGGTGGCTGCAGATCTTCTTCCTTTTCCTAGATGATTTGGGGCTTGTCACTCCTGCTTGTTTAACCTGCCTGTGATCATCAGTGATTTCAAACTCACCAATATTCCCACGCTTCGTAGGTCATAGTAAGAAACCAGTAGATGACCTTGGAGCCTGGCCTGCCAAGAACCTGGCCTCACCTCTTCTCGGCGTTGACGATGCTCTGCTCTTGAGAGTCCTGGCAGAGCGTTCAGGTACACTCACGGCGGCACCGATGGCAGAAAGAGCTGAACGCAACTTTCCTTTTTTTGATTTTGTAGATCCTGAAGGCACTAAGTAAATGTGAAGAATTTGTGACACTAATGTACACTATGAAGAACAAACTTTAAATTTGAATAATTTATTATTCTAACAAAAGTATAAAGTATGGAAAATTAGTGTATTTGGATCATTTCAGAGAGTAAAGAGTTTTCCACTAGCAGACTGCAGCTTTTAGCACCTTTGAAAAGAAATGCAGAGTTAAGACAGTGGCAGCATGAACTCCAGTCTACCCACCGAGAGCCACTCGTCTGGCCTCAGGGGCGCAGCTCATGGACAATGCAGTCATTGTTTATTTGTCTACGTTTTGAGAGTGCTACAGAACACAAGAGAAAGGTGTCCACTGAATCCATGGTCGGTGGGTTAGAAGGTGGAATAGAGATGTTGAGACAAGAAGAAGTCACAGGCTGGACAAAGAGGTTAGATGGACAGTCCGAAGGCGCTGACAATGCAGTACATGGTCTTGTTCTCCCATCGCACAGTGCAGCTCCCTGGGGGAGGAGGGGAGACAAATCAGCACTGAGAATGAGGAAAATCAGGGGACTGGATGTTCCGCTTTCTCCCACCAGGGCCAACACTCAAGTACCGACCCTCCTTAGGGTACACAAATAAAAAAGGTGGCAAATATCTATGACATGTAAGATAACTTGTAAAGATGCTTTTGAAGACACAACACACCCAAGCACACAGTTCATAAATCACTCCTTTTAAATAATATATGTCTTGCATGGTCCAAGAAGGTACTTGAAATTTTTCAGGGAAAAGGCACATGAAGACCTCACAAATGTGGATGAAAAATCATACCATCAGTAGAGCTGTCCCAGAAGCAGGAACTTGCTGTGTGTAACCCAGCTCCATTCTTTTGCATAATCACACAGGTCACTTAAATTAAAACAAACTTTTATTAGAAAAATCTTGGCAACATAAATTTCATTTTGCCCACTTTTAATGTACGTACATAGATCACGTGATTGATGTTCACAGTAAAAATGATAAGGGTAGACTGCCTTGTCCTACTCTCTTGACAAATTACATACTTATTTCACCACTTACTTATTCTAAAAGTTTCCAGTCAGATGTATACCCTGGAATTGTACCAGCAGCCAAACAGGCCATGTGTACACCACACAAGTAACTTATTCCTGGGAGGAACTTTCTTTGAAGTTAGGCGCTAAACTGCCAAGTTAGCGCTCTCTTCTGGCACACCTCTGATCAGTATTTAAAGAACCACTAAAAAATATATGAGAAACAAAATCTATTACCGATATATTTAAATGGTTTCCCAGTTTGGTGAGTTGGCTTAAAGTTTGTTCTACAACATTTGTGGTCCACTGATTGACTTTGCTGTGCTGGTAAGCATTACCACCGATGGCACTCTCTATAGCCTAGAAAACAAAGCAGAAGGAGTCACAGCTAAAGATTGCACTAAACACCTTCCAGTTAGTAACCAAAATGGACCATCCTAGGAGCTAATGAAATAAGATTTATGAAAGATGCAAGTTTATTGTTAATTATGAGGATTCATTATTTCTAGGGCTAAAGAACAGCTCTTTACATTTTAAAACTTAAGTCTGTGATGACATTTATTTTGAACTTCCCTCTTTTTCTGTGCTTTATTCTTCTAGGGCTATTCTAGGATATGGCTCACTACCTCTCCTCCTGCTAATCAGCTTACCACTCTGAGGTTATGGCTTTCTGGGTCCTTCCCTGTCAGCTCACCTTTTGCACTGGCCCATGTGCCAGTATCTAAGCAGCTTTCTTCTCTACCCTTTCTAATCTGCTGTGCTGGAAACCAGAAACCTGAGTTTCTCTCACAAATCTGACCCAAAATAAAAGTAACATTCAGTGAAGACCATGTTCCACCCTCAGACACATGGACAGCCAACAGTCAAGGCCTGCAGCGCAGGTGGTGGTGAAGTAGCAGAGTCTGACACCCAGCCAGCAACCCTGCTTCTGAGGAACAAAAACCTACAAAGGGTCACCCCTGGTTCCACCTCATCCCCTGCCATGTCTGCTCCCTTTAGCTCAGAGCATATGTAGGGTCCAACAGTTCTGGACCTGGAAACTGTCAAAAACAAGAAGACTTTGTTCAAATCATACCTCTAAATCTGGCAACCCCCTTCATGCACTCTGAAATTCACTTTTTCAGGGAGGGAGAAAACCCATCCTTCAGTTTTGGACCTGTTGAAATTATAACTTCTCATTCTTTAACACAGCTTGAGTAGAGAATGCACCTATTACCAGGGCAAAAATGCAATTGAGGTCAGAGATACAGGGGAAGGGAACACTGGCCATATTCACCCATGCTTCCTTGGAGGGTGTTGCTGTGTACTTTCCATTGTTCCTGCTCCCTGGTGAGCAAGTCAAGGTTAATGCAAGAAACAAGCGAGGCCACGCGAGATTCCTAACAAGCTAACTCCACTTTCCTGGTTCTAGTATAATTTACGCCTTCCTGCTCCCCACCTGTTATACATGACAACAATGAAAAACAAATTGTGAAAGATCCCTCAAAGAAACCAGAAAGTCACGCCTGATTTGGATAATATATAGAGTAAGAGAGAAAATCATTTTGCTTTTGGATACTTTTCACAAAAATAGGTTGTGGTTCTTTATTACTCCAGCATCAGTCAATAATTTGCATTAGGGCTGGGGAGATAGCTCAGTTGGTAGAGTGCTTGCCTCACAAGCACAAGACCCTGGGCTCAATCCCCAGCACCGCACACACACAAATAATAATAATGATAATTTGCATTAAAAGTAAATTAACATATGGAGCCTCAAATGGTATCCTTAAAGTTAGATCACTGAATGACTTTCTTTTAGCCAGTGGCTTCACTATTTGGCTGTCTTACCCTCTGGCTTCATTACTGCCCCAGGAGTCCCTAGCTCTGTTCTGCATGCTTCCACCCCCTCACACACTCCACACACACCTCCAGCACAGGGCCTCTGCACACGCTGTCACAGCACAGAGGTGGTGTTCCCGTCTTTCTACGGTTAACCCTAATTCAGGTTGAATTTCCTTCTAAATGCTCTTGCAGCACCGAGTCCTGTGGCACTGTCCACACAGCAAATGCAAGCTCATGGGTCCAAGTATCTAGTAAAAGCCTGCCCTCCCTCCCCTACACGGCAAACTCCACGAGGGTTAGTCCCTGGCCTGCTCCCTCCATGTGTAGTTCTCAGGAATGAACAAAGAACATCACCCCTTTTATCTCATCCTCCTCATCCTCTAAAGGGAGGTACTATGCCACATAACAAAAATGTGGGTAGTTTAGGAAATGAAAGAAGAATAGGCCCCTAACTGCATCGCCAGTTCCAAACCCAAAGTTGTTAAATTTTCTTTGCGTTCAGCCCCACTGAACACTACAAATAGTTGTTTGTATGCCATGAGACTTCTATGCTAAAAGGTCACAGAATATAGCCTTGGTAACATTTAGTAATATGCCACATTCAATATTCTGATTAAAACATATAATTTACACAATATATGAATAAATCTTATCTAGATATTAATGAAGTAAAAATGTTAGTTGAAATGCTCAGTAGTTGCTTAAAATATTCCCAAGTATTTAACTCATGTAGTGTTTTCTTTCATAAAAGTCATTAATCAAACACTTAAAAAGGAAGCATTTCTCCTCTTACCTCTTTCACAATGTTGCTCACTTCATCAACAACAAAAGCAGTCTATGAGGGAAGAAAAAATAGGTAAGTCTGATTTATTTAAAAGATGTTTCCACTGCATCAAATGCAAATTCAAGTAATAAAATAAAGAAATGAAGATTTTAGACGTTACCTCACTAGCTTGTTCACTTTACTCTGGAATGTGTTACAAGGAAACTCAAACAATAAGCAGCCCTTGAGCATCACAGAACCAGTGACTGCAGCCACAGGACTAGAACACACGTATATAATTTAAAGGTTCTGTTGCTGTTGTTTGTTAATCATGCTACAATTCAAGACCCTGCTTTGATCGAGTTTGATCTCCCATTCAACTGGCTATTAGGATCATTAACTAGTATAGATGGTTACTACTCAATTTTTATATAAACTAACTGATGCAACTTAAGTCATTTAAAAGATATAATTCTCTCTTCCCTAAGGTAAACTGATTAGAAGGCCTAAAACTCAGGAGGTTGGTTTTATTTTTTTTAAACCACTATTAACCACAGAATTTAAAATGATTAAGCTATCTCTGGATAATGATTTTTCTTAATGCTGTCCCATTTCACAATTAACCAGCTTACTAGGGAGGCGGGCTGTCAGCAGTAGTTTAGTCCAGAAGTACAGTTTCCTTTCCTTTTCACAGATGGCAGGTTCATAGTTACAAGTTACTGCTGAGTCCTGGGAACAGCGCTTAGTTCTGGATGTGCCTCCTAGAGGATAGCCCCCATAGCCCTTAGAGTGCTTGGCAGGTGGAATAAGAGCATCGAGCTCCGCCATGGCAAGGAGTTTTCCTTCCTGACTGCCTGGTGACCAGTTGGGCTCTGCTCTGTTCTAGTGATGTCCCTTTCTTTTCACTAGAAATAAGAGCTGGCTGCCCAAGATATACCTTTGCTATACTCAGGAGAAGTCAGACTTGGAAACAAAACCTAATCACCAAATTAATGAAAATGCGCAGTATCTTAGAGATTAAATCATTTCTGGAAGTTTAAATGACCTTTCCAAATAATTACAGTGATCTAAACATAAAGGAAAGTCTTGTTAACTTTAGATATGGTTAAAGTATGCAAAGGGTAGAGGGACATTTTAACAAACTTTTAGTGGAAAGTAGAGCAGTTGTATTGACTCCAATGGACTGTTTAGACTTCTACAAGAAAGATTAATGAGTTAAGAGTAGTATCCACTGTGAAGTTAGAGGGTATGCAGAAAAGGCTTATTGAGAGGCTGGAAGGATCAAATGGCCAATTTGTGAACACCTAAGGCAAGTGGAACCCAAAAAAGTCATGGTCTCATCCAGTCAGGGCATACATCTCCTGTAAAACAGATGACTGTTCCAACCCTTCATTTTACAGATATGCCACTGTGATCTGAAATAATGAATCACTCAGCCACTTCATTATGAAAGCCAGAGTTAGAATGCAATATTAAGGATTTCTTCACAGGTCTTTTCCCTTAAAAGGTTTACTCGATGTTACTATAATACAAGTCATTTTTCAATCCTATATTAGTTGGTGGTTTACAGGGAAAAGCCTCTTTGCTCACTGTTTCTGAACCATGGCTTCTCATGATTATTGACTTGGTTGCTATCAACATTCAAACGCTGATGACTTTGCTTGAGAAAGTCAGGAACTCAGATGAAACAAGCTCTAGGGTCAGTCCCTAAGTCTTACTTTCCCCTCAAAACATTCCTGGTTGAAATGTCTTTTTTAAAAAAATGACAAAATATCAAACCTACCAAATTTATGTTTCTTTTTGTTTCTTTTTTTACTGAGCTATCGCCCCAGTCCCCCAAATTTATGTTTCTATTTTTGACAGGCTGCATAAAACAGAACTCTATTTGAATTTCAAAAAGGATTATTCGAAAATAAGCAACTATTCTGTAACAGCAGTGTCCATCAGTTTTTTCCGGAATCCTTATCAGCGTGAAGAAAAGGCCATTAGGACAGCACACCTTACTGTGACTACTGCGTGGCAAGGGATTGTGTGCTTTGACCCTGCTTCTTGGAGCAGTAAGGCGATTTTATTCATCTCAAACTCTGAAATGAAACTACTGAAATGAAACGTACTCATTCGTGGCGGCGGGGTGGGAGTGAGCGCAGCAGCAGGACAAGGAGCGTGCGGAACTGAGACAAAGGCAGGTTCTGCTATTTGCCTGTGTGCATTTGGCAGACGTCAGCCCGCGACTGCAGGACCTGGGAGACGGCCCTGTGCACCCCTGTCACGCACGCATGACCCCTGGGGTCCGCTAAAATGCCAGGTTTCAGCCTTTCGGCCCCGGACGGGGGGCGCTCCCGGGGCCGGGCTGGGGTCCGCATCGCGGAATAAAGGGCGGAGTGATGTCATGCTCCCGGCGGCGCCGGGGCGCTCTCCTGGCGGACCGCTGGGCGCCGGCCGCGCGGGAAGCAGTCAGAGTGCCGGCCTTCGCGCCCCTCCCCGCCGGGCAACGGCGGCGGAGCCGGTGCAGGCAGCGGCGGGGCGGCACCGGCGACAGTCAGCCTCTGGCCGGGGACGACTACGGCCTGGCGAGCCGCCAGAGGAACTCAACCGGGACTCCCCAGGGGGGACCGCGCCACCGCGCACAGGGTTCCGGGCCTCCACCCTCCAGTCGGCCCCGGACGCTTACCTCCTCAGCAGCCTGGTAGTCTTCCATCTTTCCTCCAGCTCGTCGCCTCCGCCGCCTTGAGTATAGCGGACTGCGCAGGCCCACTCAAGCCACGCCCACGCCCACGCCCACTCACGCCTGCGTCCGCCCGCTCCGGCCACGCCCCCTCGCGCGCCAGGGCCCCCGGGCCACACCCACCACACCGACCACGCCCATGCCCTGCGTGGGGCCCCGCCCCTCCCCGCGCCCCTCCCCGCGCCCCTGCTGGCTGCGGTGAGGTCTGAGCAACCCGCTAGACCTGATGGTGGATCGGGAACTGGTGGCTGGGTCAGTCCTTTGGGACGTGGTGGTTTCCTTGCGAACCAGTCAGGGTAGCCTAGCAGCTCACTAAACCGCAGCAACTGGAGCCAAACAATGGTCTAGAAACCAGTCGGGGTTGGGGGGGAAAGCATCGTCGGACATCCCCCCCACCCCGCCCCAGCTCCTACTGTGTGAATTAATCGGAGCTTTCAAAGGGACCCAGGCAACTGGCAACAGATTGTAAAGTGACTTCTGAAGTTAAGGCGTAATCTGTATGAGAGGCTGGTTACAGTCTTCTTGGGAACCTAGGATTAGGATAGTTGTTTGAACAAAACTGGAGAAGTAAATTTTCCATATACAGTAAATGAGAATTTTTCCTTTAAGTACGGTGTGAAAAAAATCACTTTAAGTGGGAATTTTGTAAAATGCAGCACACTTCCTGACTTCCTTAGCCACAGTGAACTAGACGCAGATTTGACATGTCCAGGCATCTCTGGAAATGAGCAATATCGCCCAGCTCTGTAGACTCCTCTCTACAAGGGCTAGGGTGTGTGCCTATTTGCAGGTACTCCAGGCTTGGACTTTTGTCTCTGGAGACTGTTCTGGTTTTACCATGTACTTGAAATTGAGTGGTCACTCCTTGCCTCTCAAAGCCCTGCTGCTGGAACCCACTTGAGAAGAGCTGAAAATAAAGACTAGCTTCACAACCCCCTTCTGTCCATCAGCAACCCTTGTTTCTGTACTATATACTCCCAACTATATAGCTCAAGGTTGGTATCTCTTATTTAGATTACAGTGACAACCGATTGACTGTAACCTAAGTCGTCTATCAGGATCTTAGTAGAGCCTGTCAGAGGGAACCTAACCCTTCCAAGGAAACTTCCATCCTCTCTTCCATTTTGCCTTGTCATGCGTCAATAATTTCAATAATTGTTGATGATCTACAGATTTATTCCTGGTTTTCTCCACATGATTATACTTTAACAGGTCTTAGCTTAAAATTACCTCAACAGAGGCCTTTTCTGATCATTCCATTTAAGGCAACAAATTGTGTCTACCTCTGTATCCTGTGCCTTTCCTTCTTAGAACTCCTCTCAGTTTGGAAGGGTGTATTTATTGTTGTCTCTCCATCTACAATCTAAGTTACATGCAGGCAGAATTCATTTTATTCACTAATGTATCTCCCTCCCCTGACAGTGTGCCTGGTCCATAGTAGGTGCACAATGAAAACTGAACAAATAGGGGCTGGGGTTGTGACCCAGTGGTAGAGCGCTTGCCTAGCATGTGAGGCACTGGGTTCGATTCTCAGCACCACATATAAATAAATGAATAAAATAAAGGTCTATCAACATCTACAAAAATATTTTTTTAAAACTTAATGAATGAATAATGAATAAATGAATTACCCAGGGTATATCTGCTCTGTCTAAGATCCAAATGGAGAGAACTGGGGAATGTAGTGCCTTCTTGTTGAACTCAGAGAACTTCAAGAAGAGGGCAGAACTGAGAGAGACCCAAGACTGTGCTGCCCTGGGCAAATGGTCTGAGCAAGGAGCCCTGCTGGTCTTCTACTTCTTAGATTCTGAACTTTGTTTTAGCTTTTTTTTTTTTTTAAAGGATTTTTAAGATGTTAATAGACCTTTATTTTATTCATTTATTTATATGTGGTGCTGAGGATCAAACCCAGTGCCTCACATGTGCTAAGCATGTGCCCCAGCCCTTTATTTTACCTTTTAAGTTCCCTTCTTTTACCTGGTTTCAACTCATCTGATCCAGTGTTTCAGTCTAGCGCCTTGGTCTGCATTTGATTCTGATTCTGACATTTCTTTGTCTTCCTGCCATTCCAAAGTCACCTGAGATCCCCTTATCAGTGTCCTCTGCCCACCTGGTTCCAGGTCCCCTACCCACCATGGTTCTGATGCAAACAAGGGCCTTTTAACTCTCTCATTTTCTTCTGGAACTTTGTTGTGGTCCTTGAGTTCTCCTGGCTAAGTGTCTTAAAATTATGTGCAAAGCAAGACGAAAGAGATTCTGAGCAAACCTCTGCGATCAGAGTGTGGAGCTGGTGGAGTGAAGATGCCCCTGTCATTTTCTCCATAGCCTTGTGGAACCCCCACCTGCCGCCGCTGTGAGACAGGGTCCTGCTCTGTTCCTAGGCTGGCCTCAAACTCACAGTTACCTTCCTCAGCCTCTCCAGTAGCCGGGTTTACAGTGTGTGCCACCCACACCTGACTCTAGAAACTTCCTCATTCCTAAATGGCTACTAATAGGGCATTATTAATGTATGTATCTTCAGCATTATTGTAATTAAAGATCACCAGTGTGCACATAAATCAACAGAAAGCATATAAGTGTGCCTTGTAAAACATTTCCCCCAACTTCAACTCTCCAATTTTAACTATCAAAGAACATTCATTAGTGCTACAAACTTGGCTAAGATGTGGTCTTTACAGAATATTTAAAAACTGATTTCTGTTAATAGGAGGGTTTGAATTCTCTAGTCTTATGTAATGTAGTGCTTGGGGAAATTCCAGGATATGGTATCATATTCTATCTAATTGATTATAGGCTGTAGAAGTAAGGAATTTAACATTGATATGACATTTGGCAATTCACTAGCTGCTGTCTTCCCATATTCCAAGAAAGGATGTCCATCAGAAGCACCAGAATGTGCTTCTGACTCATAACTGCTCGTAAATCTCTAGCATTCTGCTATATTTTAGAATAACATTTACCTTCTGTGCATCGAGAGAATCTTGGGTTGGTTTTCCAATTTGAGGTTAGTCATAGAATATTCTTTTTTTTTTTTTTTTTGCTGTACTGGGGATTGAACCCAGGGCCTTGTGCTTGCAAGGCAAACACTCTACCAATTGAGTTATATCCCCAGCCCGAGAATAGCAATTACCCTTCCAGTTAAGTCTCTTACATACAAACTGTAGAAATAGACTAGAGTTGCCGATGCCTTGATTTAGTAAGCATGGGCCACATAATCATAGGGATCAAAAAGTTGTCACATCAATAAACAATATCAATAATATTTTGTTGTGCTGTTCTCCTGTTTAAGATCTGCAGCCCTTCATAATCCAAATCTGATCCTGTGGATATTTGACCTTTTCCTTTCTTTCCCTGTGCCTAGGAGCGTGTTATAAAGAGGCACCGTGGAGTCATGCTAAGTCAAGGATGGGAAGGAGGAAGGAAGAGCAATGTCAAAACCTGCAAGTCTGAGGAGTTTACTATAATGGGAAAGGAAATAGAGTTCTGACTGACACATCTAGAAGGAGAGTCCTGCACTGAGAAATTTCTTGCTAATCTAGGGACTGAGAAGCCTGGGGACTGTCATACTAAAACACCTCAGTACCAGCTGGAAATAGCTGCTGCTGTGGCTGCTGTGGCCATGTCCCTGGGACCCCAACCCAGGAAGAGCAAAGATGGGGGAGAGGTGGCTTAAGGGCTGGCTAAGAAGGTGCTGCTCCTGAGTGGCACATGCCACCTCCACACATTTCACCACCCGCAACCCATCTTTGGCCACGCCTGTGGTAACACAGCCAGGACGCTGCCACCTGCCACCTGCCACACACATAGCATGTTGAAGGTCTCCATTGTGATTCCATCATGCTGTCCCTCCTCATGCTCCTGTCCCTGTCACCAGCCCAGCCAGTCTGCCCTTCACGGCTAATCGACCTCAACTGCCGCCAGCCATGTGTCACCTCACTTTACTTTGGGATTTGGTGTAACTTATAGCTGTTCAATTTCAACACCCAGTTACATTCTTCCTCTGCCAGCTCCTCTCTCTGCTGTCCCTTGTAGCCTGACACATTAGCTCAGAGGTCTTCAAACTTCTTTAATTATGCCTCTCTAGCAGGAATAATTTTTGAGCATGTATGCTACAGGTATGTTTATTTTAAAATGATATAGTCAATTAAAAATTTATTTATTGAACATTAGTAAAGTTTAAGTTTTAGCCTTTAAAAATAAATGTTTAATATTTTCTTAGTATACCCTGTTGTTATGGTCTGAAGTATGTCAACCCCCCCCCCCCAAATTCATATGTTCATACCTCAGTGTGACTTTATTTGGAGATAGAGTTCTAAAAAAGGTATGAAGATAAATTAAGTCATATCTGTGGCCTTAACCAAAGTGATTTACATCCTCATAAAAAGAAAAGTTCAGGTCACGAGGAATCACCTTGTGAAGACACGGGGAACGATGACCACGTGCGAGTCACGGAGAGGAGCATCCAGAAGAAAGGCGCCTCCAACCCTGCCCACATCTTGACCTTGGACTTTCAGTCTCCAGGGTTATGAGGCAATACATTTCTGTGTAAGCCACTATTATGTGGTATTTATTACAGCAGTCTGATGCTGATTTGGAAATAATGACTCTCATTTCAAAAGCATTTTCTTCCAAATATTCCTAAATGGATTGACTCAGCATCTCAGGCTACAAACCAGTAATTCTAGAGCATAAATGGCAGTTAATAATTATCGAGGACTTGTTTAGTCTAGAGGTCCTCAACCACAATCCCTGTAGCTGTGCCTGAAACTTAATAGATACACAGCAAATATTTTTGAATGAATTAAAGGAACTGTAAAACTAAGAGGAACCAGGAGATGGGTTCAGAGAGGTTGAGTGATTTGCCTAAGATCTCTCAGGTCATCTCACTCCAAAGCTTGCCCTATTAATTTAGTCTTCCCTACTTATTCTAACTCTCAGCAGCCACCCCACCCTCCACACGCCATTGTTCCTTGCCAGATGGGATTCACCATCTTAAGTTGTCATTATCCTAAGGCCACAGAAGAATGAGATTTCAGAACCGAAGAGCTAAAGGGATGGCCGAGGTAAACTTCATGTACTGACGAGGAAAGCAAGCAGAGCACCTTAAGCTTAGTTGTCAGCTCACTGGGCAAAAATCACACATTTCAATTAGTCTTCACTTCATGAGAGTCTGAGACCTCTAAAAGGACTCATTAAAGGAATGAGAAAAACAAGCTCATATAATGGGAGAAAATATACACAAACTTTATTTATTTCTATTCTTTATATAAAGAACTTCTGCAAATCAATGCTAGAAAGGCAGGTGATCCAATTGAAGAATAGGTGAAAGACTTAACAACTGTACAGAAGAGTAGATATCTATTAAGATTTAGATATAGGGTGTCCTCCAAAAGCTCATGTGTGAGATAATGCAAGAAAGTTCAGAGGTGAAATGAATAGACGAACGTTGTAACACAATTAGTGAATTAATCCCTTGGTAGGGATTAACTGGGTGGTAACTGAAGGCAGGCAGGGTGTGGCCAGAAGAGACAGGTCACTGGAAGCCTGTTTCTGGGGTTATATTTTGTCCCTGATGGGTGGAGCTCTCTCTCTGCTTCCTGGTTGCTATGTGCTCCACCATACTCTTGCGCCATGATGTTCTGCTTCATCTTGGGCTCAGAACTCCAGAGCCAGCCACCTGTGGACTGAGACCTCTGAAACTGTGAGCCCCATGTAAACTTCCTCCCCTATGTTGCTCTTGTCAGATCTTTTGTTCACAGCAATGAAAAAGCTGAGTAAAACAGTATCCAAATAACCAATAAGCACATAAAATGATATTCAAATTGTTCAGCTGTATTAACTATCAGGGAAATACACATTAAAACCATAATGTGAGATCACTATACGGCCTCATGAATAGACAAGAAGGCAGATAATACCAAGTGTTGGTGAGGATGTAGAGCAACAGGAACATGTTGCCAATAGGAGTGTGAATTCATAACAACCACAACAACAAAATAACAAAACGAAAACAAAACTGCTTGACAGCATTTACCAAAGTGGAACTTAACCCTAACCTATGACCTAGCAACCATTTCCAGACACATAACAAGCCCGAACATACAAATATTCATCAAAAAAGACTATATAAAAATGTTCATAGCAACGCTACTTATAGTTAATATGAATAACCAAAAATTCTATAACACAAATATCCATTAACAATATAACAAATAATTTATATAGAAGTTTATAATGAGATACAATACAACAATGAGAATAACTACATGAAACAGTATGGATGAACCTCACAAACAATGCTGAAAGAAGCCAGATCCAGAGGAGGTAATATCCTTTGATTCCATTTATTTGATTTGGTTTATTTATTTATTTGATTCCACAAAAAACAGAACAGTGAGTCAATGGTGTTAGATCCTAGTAATAGTTACGCCAGGAAGATAATGACGGGAAGCAGTGAGAAGGGGGTTCCAGGGGCTGTTCATGTTGTTTCTTTTCTTTCTTTCTTTTTCTTTCTTTCTTTCTTTCTTCTTTCTTTCTTTTTCTTTCTTTCATTCTTTCTTTCTTCCTTTCTTTTTTTTTTTTATGTTACTGGGGATTGAACTTGGGGGCACTTGACCACTGAGCCAGATCCCTAATCTTATTTTGTATTTCATTTATTTGTGCTGCTTTAACAGGAAAACAGAAACTGGGTGACTTATAAAGGATAGGAACCTAATTCTCAGCATTCAAGAGGCTGGGAAGTGCAAGGTGAAGGTGGGGCGGCTGCTGAGGGCCTTCCTGCTGTGTCGTGGAAGGCAGCACCTGCAGAAGGGGAGAGGACAAACTCTTTTCACAGGTAGCCCACTCCCAAGTTAACAGCCTTTTCCATAATAACAGCATCAGCCCACTCAAGGGCAATTCCCAGGGCCTGATTACCTCCAGTAGTCCCACAACTTAACTCAGTGAACACAATGGCAGTTAAGTGTCATGAGTTTGGGAGGGGATGTTCAGACCACAGCTCTGTTTATGACTTTTATCATATTCTGTAAGCATGATATACTTCAAAAAATTTTACCCCCGCAAAAGCCCATGCCAGTCTCGTTATGAATCCAGACTTGAGTTAGCAGCTGTTCTTTGAGATGCTGTCAAACTCCTCACAAATGGGCAACACTGGTCTCTGGGGGTTTCTTGGGAAGTGTAAAATATTTCATCAGATCAATCAACTTGGCCTTTCCTCCAGTTAATTGTGTGAAATGCTGACCCACAAGGGCTCCTGGATGTGGCTTCGGAGTGGCTTTGCTCCCTGGGTCCCTGGTGATGTGGGGAGTAGCTGCGGAAGCTCTCAGGGTGGCCACGTGGATGTGCTGTTTCAGCCTGTGCCAGACAGGAAGGAGAGAGAAGCAGGTCAGTTATTCTAAGAACTGACTTCCTCGTGCCCAGACGGCTCTTGCCTTCAAGCAGATAAGGTAGGATGCCTGTCCGTGTCTAGGTGGGAGCAGGTCATTGTGGGGTGTGGCGGGTTGAGGCTGGAGTTATTGTACAGTTACTGTAACTTGGCTCTCGTCAATGGCATTGAAAAGCTGGGAAACAAAGCCAACAATAACTTAGTTGAAAGATGACTTGAACTTATATTGAATAACATCCTTTTAAAATGTGATAATGATCTAAGTGGTATGGAGGAGGGACTTTCAGAGTTAGTTTAAAACATAAAACAGAAGACACAATCCCAAAACTATGTGGTGTGGATGTTTTTAAGGTGACTGAGTGTCATTGGACTTCTCTTTTGGCTTGCAGATTCTTATGCCTGTAGTTAGCTGCTCACTTGCTCCAGATCAGCTTAGTCACACTGTTTTGATCATCCATAATCTCTAGTTTGAAGGTGGAACATAGGTATGATTTTAGAATAGAGAAATTAAGTTAGCTGGTGTCTCACTTAAATTTCTTTTAACTAGGCTTCCCTGACCCCCAAACAAATATCTTGGTAACAGAGAGATTGTCAGAAGGAAATATATATTACATATTAAAAGATCTATTAAGAAACGAGAATTCATGTAGAAAAAAAATACTGAGCCAAGGCAGTGGGAGATTGTTACTTCTTCTCTGCCTAAAGGAAGCATCACCTTTAGGAGTTACACAGATCCAGATTGCAGTGTGAATTTAGGTAAGTGTCTTGTAAATGGCTCCAGGCTTTGCACCTCTCCTCTCCCCACCTCTTCCTTTTCTCTCCCTCTCCCTCTCTCCCCGCCCCCTTCATCTGTACAGTGAGTACACTTACATCATAATGTCGCAATGAGGATTAGTTGAAAGAAGGTGTGTGATGTGCTTAAACTGTCTGGCCCAGAGTAAGTACTAAATAAATAGCTGTTGGCACAACAAAATATATAACAATAGTTATTAGTAATATCAATATTAATATAATATTAATTCTCATTTCTTCTTCTTCTTCTTTTTTTTTTTTTCTTTTGGTACTGGGGATTGAACTCAGGGTCGCTTAACCATTGAGCCACATCCCTAGCCCTTTGTTATTTTTTGTTTTGAGACAGGGTCTTTCTAAGTTGCTTAGGGCCTTGCTAAGTTGCTGAGGCTTTGAACTCATGAGCCTCCTGCCTCAGCCTCCTGAGCTGCTGGAATTACAGGCGTGTGCCTTTTGCCCTTCTGTAAAAAGAGGTCAAGTTTAAACCATGAGAGTCATGGATTTCTATTTCAGTTTTTACTGATTCTAAAATAGCTTTTGGGTGGAAGTGGTGTGGGTGGCAAGAAATCCACCTGGATGGGAAGATTACATAGAATCAGCGGTGAATTGCAGCGACCTTCCCCCCCCCCCCAGGTGGACTTCAGGCTGCGTGGATTTAAGTGCACACACACTAAAACTTAAACAAAAGGACGGAAAACTCATATACCTGGTGGAGACTTTAAGAACACCAGTATGAATCAGGGATGGGGGTTGGATGGGGCCGCCCAAGTGAAGGGTCCTAACACCCAGGCTCACTCACTGCCTAGGAAATCCACCTCTACGTCACAAGAGACAGGACCTTACGAGCGCACGTCTCTTCCCAGGTCAGGCTTCCTGGTGACACACACGTGCCTCATCTCGGCCTTTGCAGACTGAGTCTTTGCAGGCTGTGGCTAGGAGCCCAATTTGGGCTGGAACTGGAGACAAGAGTTGCTCTTCGTTTATCACCTGCCCTGCAGGCTTGTGTTCTTTTGCTGTCCTGGCAAAATGTCAAAGTCAGTTCAGTCACTCAGCTTTTCCCTTGCGAATGAGGCACCCGCACTGCGGCTGCTCACAGAACCTGCAAAGCTGCTCAAGGAAGTGGCTGTGGTGAGGAGGCCGGGCGGAGGCGCAGCCCCTGGAAAGACCTCGCTATGTGCTGTTGGTATCAGTGACGGTGGTGGCGTGGTGACGAGGCTCTGGCTTACCGCCGTGAGAAGGTCCTTAGTTGTTTCTCTTGAAAGCCCCAGCAGTGGTGACGGTCACTTCAAGGAACACACTCTGCTACCATTTGCATCTCCACTCCAGTGTCATTTTTCCCTCCAGCAGAGTGAGGCCGGGGAACTTCCTCCCTTGAGCTGGTGCTGCCTGCTCAGAGATAATGCGGACTGGTGAGAGGAGCGAGGTCCCGCCTGCAGATAGGCCCGCTCCCTTTCTCCTTCTCCTGTGTCCTCTCTCCTTCACTTGCACATTGCTTGCCCTCGACCCCCTTGCCAGATCTGAAAGCTGAAGTCGAGGTTTGTATTAGGCTGCCCAAAGCAAGCCAGCCTCGTTCCCAGCGTCCAGAGCACCAGTGCATGCAGTCGTGTGTCAGATAAGGACGCGTGTCAGATAAGGACGTGTGTCAGATAAGGACGGGGCTCTTCTGAAAAACGCCTTGGTAGGGGGTTGTGCTGCGGGAAATCATTGCAGGTACTTACTTAAACAAGCAGAGATGACGGGGGTTGTCACCAGGTGAGACACAGCTGTAGTGTGGCCGGTTGTTGGCAGGCTCCTGATTACTACCATCCCCTGGCAAGCTGTCCCATGCTTCTCGCCTGGAAAGCCCTCCCTGGTCCCTCCAGCCCTGTCTGCCCTCCCACACACCAAGCCTCTTGCCTGCCCCGAGTCCTCCCGCTCCCTGTGGATCCTTAGCTGTTTACATGCACCTTGCCGTGTTAGGATTTGCTTTCATGTTCATTTTTCTGGCTAGGACACGTGCTTCTTGAATTCAAAACTCACTGGGTGTGAGTTCATTGTGTCTCACCTGTTTCCATGTCCCTGCTACCTGGAATGTGCTTGGTCCTCAGATGACCAAGAAAATCTGTGTTGCCAAACAGATGCACTAAGTCCCCCGACCATGCTGTCCAGATGCCAGACACACCTGGGAGACAGCATGATGGGTTAAAGACAAAAGAGAAATAGGGTAGCCCCCTCTCCTGCAGTTTCGCTTTCCATGATTTCAGTCACCTGTGGGCACACCTCAGTCCAAAAATATGAAATGCAAAATTCCAGAAACAGAACTGGCACAGTGGCACACATTGTGTGTAATCCCAGGTACTCAGGAGGCTGCAGTGGGAGGATCACAAGTTTGAGGCCAGCCTCAGCAACTTAGCAAGACCCAGGCTCAAAAAAAATTACAGCAATACGCAATTCATGTTTTAAATAAATTTTATTATAGTATATTATTAAAATTGTTGTATTTTATATCAGTGTGCCTCATTCATACATTAAACTTTGTTATAGGTATGCAGGTAACATATACTGTGTTGGGCACTATTTGTGGTTTCAGGCATTCACTGGGGGGCTTGGATGTGTCCCCTGAGGACACTGTGCTTAGGATGCAATATCTCACCACTGCTGTCTGCGTTCCCACCAATCCTGGAGAAACGGCCTAGTTTCTCATGGGCCTTCCTGGAGGGGCAGAAGAAGCAGTGGGGAAGCACTTGAGTCGTGCTCGCTGGGTCCCAGCTGTTGCTGGGGCTCCCTGAGCGACTTGCTTAGTTCCCAACACAGCCCCGTGAAGCAGGGATCTCTCTCCCCTTGCTAGAGGAGGAAGGGAGGTCTCACAGACATGAGGCAACTGGCCTGAGCACACGTCGGAGTCCCACTGACCCCAAAAAGCGCTGGCCGGGCCCTTCTCTAAGGGACTTAGGGAAGCTTTTCATTCACTGGTGCTGTGGTATAGGCTTTCTTTCTTTCAGTTTGTTAAATGCGAGTGATAATGGAGTGCTGTAACAAAGGCAGCATCTAGCGCAGAGGCGTGAGGAGTTGGCCTCTGAGCTCTGAGTGGGATCCAACCAATTGGTTGAATGAGTGAGATTATGAATGTTATCACAGAAAAATGGATCTTAAGATCTCATCATTTGAGCTGTGTATGGCATTGTGATTTCCTGTCTGAGAGCATGAAAATATAATAATTTCTACTTTTCCCTTCCAACTGGGAAATGACTCTGGTTTTCCTACCCTTCTCAGATTTCCGAAGGCTGGGGTTCTCCAAAATGAGCCTTTACTTGTTCCCTGACTGTCCTTACTTTCCACTCTGCTTGACTTCCTGCTTTAGGAAACCTATATGTCACAATAATCACCAGCTTTCTCAATTCAAGTCGAACATCGGGTACCCCCTGGCTGGGTGATGGGGAATCACCGAAACCTGATGTCCTCAGTAGACGGAACCCTCCAGTACAAGATGAAACGAAACCAGGGTCCCCAGAGAGAAATATTCAAAGTGAAAGGGTCACGCTGAAGGAAATGAATACCTGAATGAGGCAATACTTACTGAATTAGATTCTGATAGATCTGGCAGTAATAATGAGGACACTTCCTAGTGCTGACTGATGACAGCAAACCTCTGCACGGTGGCACCCGGCGCTCAGCTCCACGCTCGGGACCTGCGTCTGTATCAGCACACTTGGTCGTCACAGCTCCAAGGAGCGGGCCCTGCACTTCACTCTGATTTGGGGATAAGTCCAACACCCAAATAGCCAGTAAGCGGCCAGCCCAGTCACTCACGGGATGGCCAGGCCCAAGGCCTGGTCTCCCGGCTGTCACCCTCTTTGGCTCAGAGTACATGAGGTTCAGGTGGGCGGAAGGAAGGATGGAGTAAGAGCCTGGAAACTGAAGAGAGCGCTGAGTTCAGGCCTGGTCTCGGATGAGTGTTGAGCATGTCATGGGAGCCGCAGGTTTTGTGAATGGAGAGGTGGGAAGAGGCCAGAGGGCAGAGGGTCGTGATGCCAGGTGGGCGCTGGAGAGTTGGTTTGCAGGAATAGGGACCTGGGCTGCTTCACTGGGAGCCGAGCACCGCCCCTCGGGTACCTTGGGCAGCTGGAGTTGCCCTTGCAGGGAGACTTCTGTCCTGTTGTGGGGAGTCTGCTTCCTCCTCCTCGCCACGCTCTCAGTCCTTGCTGCTCCCACTTTCTGTGTTCAGCGTGGAAGCAAATGGGTGCAGCCCCTCTGGGCCCTGTCAGCAGTCAGTCCCCCCTTGCCCATTGGTGTTAGAAGTGTCATTGGCACACCCGGGTCTTCGTCTGAGAAGGGCGTGAGGCACAAACCTGCCCTTGTGTGGTGACATGAAATAGTGCAAAGACCATGCCAACTAATTTTCGTGGAATTCTATTCCGCCTCCACGTTCTGCCCCAAAACATTATGAAAATTAAAATCATCCGAGACAGGTGCATTTGTTTTATCCATGTTTTGAAGACTACGTTTAGTAAATCAGTGTGCTTTTACTCTCCTGCTAGTGTAAGTGACCAGAGGTCAAACCCGTGCTTTATCTTGGTAAGCCTGTGGGATCGATGGAATCCTCTCCGACTTTCTCAGTACTTACCAAGGGCCCATTCATCTTACTAATTAACTCATCTGCCACCCTAGAAACCTCTACAGACTAGGAAAGCTGTATCAACAAAAGACTTTTAAATAATTTTAGAAAATAAGTAAATTGTCTCCTAGGGGCACCTTGTCTTGGGTAAGTAGACTATGAGTCAAGAATGGTTTTACTGAATTGTTTTTGAGTGATTTGGAAGAGGGATTATGGAGCAGAATCTCCATGTTGGCTGTTGACCCAAAACTTGTAAGAACCTAGCACCAACCTAACAGGGTGCACAAGAGGGTGGAAACGTTGAAATGATTAAAACAATTTGTATGGAAAGAGGAATTCTGAACTTACAATTGTAATGGAAATCAGACCTGGAATTTATTGCATAAGCAAGAAAACTCACCATCAAAGCAAAGTCTCTGAACCCGGAACCACAGAAAACAACAACTAACCATTCCTCTATTTCCCGGTGTCCCATTCTCCTGCAAACCCAATAAGATGTCAAGAAATGAACAAGAGAATTATATCATCAACTTGAAAGGGACCTAAGGGATGGTGGGTCCTCTAAATCAGTGGTTCAACTCACAAGACCCAATGCTCACTCGTTACAGAAATGCTTTGTAGTTCACCTCTTACTCTCCTGAAATTAAGTCCGTGTATAGTATGACCCACATACATAAAAACTGTAATAGTACAAAGTCATTGTGCTGAAAGGAGAAATCAAGGGGCAGTAAGTAATAACAATACAAGATGTATGTCTGTACGGAAAGCACTTTGGAAAGCATGAGAGTGACCAGATGTCTACACACACAGAATCCCGTGAACTAGGCTGTACGTGTACTCTTGCCTGGGTGTGACTTCAGGGATTCAAACACTCCAAGCAGTGTTGCCCTCAGTGAGTCCTTCTGCAGTGGCAATGATTCTTGTTAAAGTTCTGAGTGAAACAAAGTAGTTTTCCTTCAATTCATACAATAATTGCATTCCTTAAAAAAAAAAAAAATCAGTATGTTAAAACCTTGGAAAATATACTTGGTGTTTATATAGGGGTTAGATTCTTTTATCAGAAAATTATGCTTTTTTTCCCCTAAATTAATTTTCTGGTAAGAGAGTCAACAATTGTATTAGAATTCAAGAAAATTCTTTGTCACTGAGACAAAACACCCACATATTTCTAAAATGGGCATGCGGTACTTTCCCCATGAAAGATCCTGACCAAGTCCCAAATGAAGCAAAGCCATGAGCCAGTGGGGCACTAGGAGGCCACTGGTGACCAAAAACAAAAACAAAAACAAAAACAAAAACACCCAAACTTCCTTCTGTTGAACTTTTTTTTGTTGGTACTGGGGATTGAACTTGGGGGTGCTTTGCCACTAAACATATTCCCGGTCCTTTTTATTTTTTATTTTGAGACAGGATTTCACGAAGTTGCTGAGACTGGCCTTGAACTTGTCATCTTCCTGCCTCAGTCTACAGAATCTTTGAGATTACAGGTGTGTGCCTTTTGTTAAATCTTAATGGAAATGTCCCTGAGATGATGCTCGAACTGTGGCATCATTTAAAAAATCCATCTCTTTTTTTGAAGTGGACCTTCCAAAGATTAAAAAAAAAAAAAAAAGTCCACTTTGTTTCTAACAATAGAAGGCTTTACTTACAGATATTCACCAAGCCCTCAAGTGACAGGGTTTGCAGAAGTGAGAATCAAAATCTGTAGTCTGAATGTTTAGAGGAACTGGACTCAGTGTCTCCAAAAGTCAAGTGTAACCACACCAGGATGGTTGGTAACACCTTGCGTTTTCTAAGCTTTGTCCCTGTGTCAACTTGGAATGTCAGAAAGCAACACGTCTTGGTCTATATTTGAAATGGTTTCAAGGAATAACAATTTAGAACTGTATCTTTGGCCTTAACTTGAAATCAATCCAATAATGATACACGAAGCACAGTTTGGCATCTTCTGTCAAGCCACTTTGAAGTAACTGATTGTCTTCATTTTTTTCTCTTTCTTTCTTTCTTGACTGGGGATTGAAGCCAGGGGTGCTTAACCACTGAACCACAACACCAGTCCCTTTTTATATTTTATTTAGAGACAGGGTCTCACTGAGCTGCTTAGGGGCTCGCTAAATATCTTCATTTTTTATACCTCGAGGATGCCCTATATTTCTTTCAATTTATTGGAACTATCACACCATTTTGAATTTTCTTTGTGAGGTTTTTATTTTTATCTTTTGCCATGGCTACCAAAAGAGTCGGAGATACATTTGCTGGTGTTCAAGCGCAGTGCCATATTTTACCCCAGCTTCCTGGTGGAGCCGCTGTACCTTTTCTTTCTACCGCTGGTGTCTCTAACTTTATTTTGGTGGCCCTCCATGCACTCTTATTGTAAGCCACATCATAGCTTTGTTAGAAGTTGATGGTATAAACCACCAGCCAAGTCATGTCTCTGAAGCATCCAGAACAGTACCTAGCATGTGGGAGGGGCTCAAGAAATGTTTACTAAGTGCTCAGATGTTTGGTCTGGGAAACTAACACATTTCACTTTTCTGTAGCTAGGAGTGAGAGGCCACAAGGGGGAGCCCCAACTACCGCTTCTCCCTTAAAAATACTTCCCACACCAGGACCGGGAGACAGGCGTGGGGTGGTCGCATATTGAGTAGTGTTTTGTAATGATCATTGAATCCTGTATTTTTGAAATGTGTAAGACCTGGACACCTGACAAGTGAGCATCTGGGGGTTCCCGGATCCCTCCTGTGGAAATAGTTGCCACTGTCATTACCAGCCCAGGATGTACCAACTGGTTCTGCTCAACTGAAGAGCATAAGACCAGAGCAGAAACTGCCACGTGAAAAGAAAGCACAGTGCTCAGATCCAGTGTTTTAAGACAAACACAAAAAATCTTCATTTAAAATATTTGGGAATCAGACAAATGATCAACAAATATCTGCAGTGTGTTTAGTACAGTGAGAGCAAGAACCGAGGGGCAAATTTAGAAGACCGGGCTGGAGAAGTTGGTGATGGATAACTTGCTCCTTACCATTTGGAGTCTGGTCACGTGCTCTTTTCTATTGCTTTCTTCTTTCCCAGAGACTCAAGAATTAGATCTGCTAGTTCTACCTGTTCATCTGGAAGCTGGAGCCAAGAGGACATGAGGATTGTCCCTGTTGGCACAAAGAGGTGCTAGAGGCTAGGTCAGAACCCGGAGGCCTTGTTGCTCTCAGGTTTCCTGCCATCTACAAAGGTGGCATTGGGAGAGCAGGTCCTTAAGGGCACTTCACTGGAGGTCAAGCTGTCTGCTCTCAGAGCTCTGGGTTTTCCCAGTCATGAAACCTCTGCAGTTGGGGTGAGCAATGAATTTTAACTTCATTTTACAATGGAGAGACAACTATGGAATTCCTTAAGTCAGGAGTCCTTAGCCTGCAGGTTCACAAACACAAATCAGGAAAAATTACATCTTTATTTTCATTAACCTTTAACTAAATTTAGCATTTCCTTAAATTATCAATATAGGCAACAAACCATGGCAAGACCTGTAACTTTGTCTCCACTAGAAATTACAGTTTCATACCACATTATATGTTGTAGGTATCTCAAAATATTATTTATACCCACCTCCTCCTTGAAATTAAGGTTGTCATTAGCTCACTGCTCGATCTATGATTTCATGCATCAACAAACACATAAATTACTATGTTACAATTTTAAAGCAATTTCAGTATAATCAATTTCCTTTGTAACCCAATGTATTTTACTTTATACATTTAAATACATAGGCCTCACCAGACTACCAAAGATTAAGGAAGAGTTAAGAACCTTTACTTAAGGAGAATGATGCCTTAGGGCTCTGTTAACCTCATTCACAAATTTGCTAAGGATCATAAACTAATGTAATGTGGATTCCTGTTGAAGTCCGCCAGGGGACTGCCGCTTCTGCAGCCCTGGAGGGACGGCCATCCTATTACTCAGGGATTCACGTGGGTGTGATGACAAAAACAGCATCAGAAAAAGTATATTGATTTGATCTTCTACATGTTCTCGATAGAGGGAAATCCAGCAAACCTTTCAACTTGCACTAAACAGAAAAAGGCCTGATGTGTAGGGATAAGGAGCCTCGTGAAAACTCTTAAAAGCCATAAAAAATTGATGGATTGAGGCTGTGGTGTTGCTACTTCATGCTTCTCTAATTGATTACAATGTTTTTAAGTTTTGCTATTACTTGAAAAAATAATAGCTAACAGCCGAGAACATCATTTCTCTAATGTATTTTCAATTAGAATGTTGTAGTCAGTCATTTGCCACATAATGACATTTCAGTTAACAGTGGGCTGCATGTAGTATACCATGAGGGTATGATAGGACTATAACTGAGCTGAAAAATTCTTCTTGTATTACTCTCGAGTTTGTGGTGGCACTAGTGTAAACACAGCTAATGCTCTGTCAGTCATATGAAAGCACATACAATTCTGTACAGTACATAATACTTGCTAATGATAATAAATGCCTGAGTTACTGGTTTATGCATTTTACTATACTTGCTTTTTTATCATTATTTTACAGTGTTTGATGTGTGTGTGTGTGTGTGTGTGTGTGTGTGTAGTGCTTACAGGGTGCAGTTTCACACACCTATAATTCCAGTGACTCTGGAGGCTGAGACAGGATGATTGCGAGTTTGAGGACAGCTTTGGAAAATTAGTGAGAACTTGTCTCAAAATAAAAAAACAAAAGGGCTGCGGAGGAGCTAGTTGTAGAGCACCCCAGAATCAATCTCCAGTACTGAAAAAAAAAAAAAAAAATGCTCGCTATAAAAGAGTACCATGTTACCAGGCACAGTGGCGCATGCCTGTAATCCTAGCAGCTCAGGAGGCTTAGCCAGGAGGGTGGCGAGTTCAAAGCCAGCCTCAGCAAGTTAATGAGGCCCTAAGCAACTCAGTGAGACCCTGTCTCTAAACTTAAAAAAGGAATGGGGATGTGGCTCAGTGGTTGAGTGCCCTGGGTTCAATCCCCAGTACCCAAAGAGAGAGAGAGAGAGAGAGAGAGAGAGAGAGAGAGAGAGAAAGAGAGAGCCTTTTAACACCATGGCAACACCAAGGCAACCTCATCCAGTTCCTTTAGGGCATCTCTTAATTGCATAATATTCCTTGGTATCATCCAGTTCCTTTAGGGCATCTCTTGATTGCATAATATTCCTTGGTACTTGATCTGATCTCAGGTGGTTTTGTTCATTGTGGCCCTAGGGGCAATGTGCATGTTTTGTGTAGCCTAGATGACCTACAGGCTGGACCATCTAAGATGTGTGATTCAGCAGGTGAACTCTATGATGTTTGTACAGTAACAAAATTGGCTAATCATGCATTTCTCCTAACTTATCCCATCATTAAGTAATGCGTGATTGTGCCTCAAATATAAACCTTTATACCTGACCACTGAAGATAAAATATTCATATTAGGAAAATCCAACTTTGGGGCTGGGACTGTTGCTCAGTGGTAGAGTGCACGCCTAGCACATGTGAGGCACTGGGTTCAATCCTTAGCACCATATAAAAATAAACAAATAAAGGCATGCTGTCCATATACAACTACGAAAAAAATTAAAAAAAAAAAACAACTTTGGAAGGTGAGGGTGTTGTGAATATAGGAAGTCTCATTTATAAAATTTTAAGTGCTATACCATTACCGCAGCAGAAAATGGAAAGATTTGCCTGTGTAGAACATTTGATCTCTTCTATAGTAATGCTGCAGAGATACTCAAGCCAGGAAAAATAATGCTGTTTTTTATTTTCTTTTCTATAGGTATTGAAAAGACTGGGCTTCTAAGGATCTTTTTTTTTCTTTTAAATGAAAGGTTATCTTCTATAAGTCATTGATACCCTTCTTACTGCTATTTGTAAACTTTTTTAGATTGAAGATTGCTTCTGCTTTGCAGAAATTATCTGCTTGGAGTCATGCATAATTTATAACAATCTCTGGCAAAACCTCAGAAAGAGATATGCTCTTGTCTCAGGCGGACGGCAGAGGCTGTGGTGGAACCCAGTGACACTTGCCCAGTGACTCCGGCGGAGACACAGCCTCTGGGAGCTTTCTCTTCCTGAGGAGTATGACACAGTTAAATAAGGAGAACGGGTGCCAGGCCAAGGCGAGTCGTCAATGAAATTGGAGCGGGGCTCTTTCGAGAACGTGGGTGTGCAGCGGCACGCTGGAGCCCTTGGGCAGGACGGTGAAACGTATCCTGAACTGGGTGGAAGGGAAAGGAGAGAAAATGGCCCACGAAGTCAATCTGGATTCCCTCAAGGAGTTGGAACTCGAGGCCATTCTCCAGGTCCTGTACCGCGACCAGGCTGTGCAAAGCATAGAGCAGGAGAGGATAAGGTGAGCTGCCCCAGAGGGTGCCGGGCCGCAGCCTGGCCTGTTTGCCTGGGTCTGCTGCCGCTGGGCTGTGGGCTGCTCGCCTTCTAGTTACTGCTCGCTCACCACCGGGCTTGTTTCCCACGAAGGCTTGTGGGTGCTTCTTTTTTGCTATCAAACTAAACTTGGAAGGTGTGAGAAAAAGGTAGTCTACCTCGCTAACCACTTTGCGATGTTGCTGTCTGTCTGCTTGTCCTTTTTTCCACCCTGGGGGAATAATTTCAGGTTTTTGGTAATCCCCAAAAGAATGATCTCAAGTGAAGAGTTCCCCTCCCTTGCTTTGGTGTAACCTGAATGCACTAAAAAAGCAGCTTTGGAAGAGCGAATCCCATGGAGTCCATTGCTATCTCCCCTCCCACCCCGCCCCCCCATTTGGCCACTTTTGCTTCCCTGTTGGCTTTGGGGAGAGACACAGCACAAACATGAACCTGTTTAGCCTGTCCCTGACTACTTTGCCCACAGAGAGTTTCTTTCCTATCTGTCTCTAAGATGCAGGAGCTATTTGATACAAATTAACACTTACTAAGGCAGCTCTGGGCAGTATCAGAACTGTTCATCATTAGCTGTCAAGGCCCATCTTGAAAGACATTGGTGCCTGTTTATCAATGTTTAAGGAGGACCCGAAGTTTAGAAAATAGGCAGATGGGCTGGGGGACAGTTGGTAGAGTGTGCTTAACATGCACAAGGCCCTGGGTTCAATCCCCAGCACCAAAAAGAAAAGAGAAAGCAAATGGAATATGTTTTTAGTTTTGTTTTATTTCCAAGGGCAGAATTCTTTCAGAGTCTGCCAAGAAAAAGACACAACGTAAAACATTGGACAACCAAATGCTTGAGGAACAAGGGGAATTTTCTGGTTCACTAGAAGGTGCAGTGCTCTTTTCCAACCTCCCTGTGATTTCCAAGCTCTCGGAGTGTTCTTGTAAATTTTCTTCCATTATAAAGTATAATATGCTGACAAAATGGCATTTTCTTTGATGATTAAAGACCTTTCAGTGATCTGGAGACATTTCGAATATTAACAAAGTTACATGGGTACTATGGCAAGGAACTCAGTGCCACTGTTTCTAGGGCAAATATTGAAAGTTGAATTTTAAAGTACCTTTCTGATGCAATCTTCTAGAACTAGGTCACAGAGACATTCCATGAGCAAGTGCTCTGGTCAATGACAATTTTGGGGGATCTGATATAGTGTCCCTTCCCACTATGACTATTGTTTAGAAGAGTTAGGGACTGCAAGTACACTGAGCATCGGTTAAAAACAAAGTAGCAAAAGCATTGCATCCCTTAAACAGTTTTACTGAATAACTTGCACCCACAGCAGGAATGGATGATCCATGATTGTGGATCTTCCCATGCCTTGCTTGTTAGAGTGGATGTCCTTTTCTGGGTCTTTTTCTTCTTTTTTCCCTGTTGTTGGGCGGACCCTCAACCAGAGTAACAGCTAACTCCCCTACGCTAGGTGCATTAATTATGCTTTGCCAGGTACTCCTCAGAGACGCCTGGGAGGTAAGCTTGCCATCGGCTTCACAGTTCAGAGACCCCTGAGTCTCAGCTGCAAGTGTTGGGGTGGCAGCCCGGGCATGCTGCATGCCAAAACCCTCCCTTGCCACAGGCAGGGGCTCCTGCCCTGTCACCTGGCGTTCCCTGCAGCCATCTTATCTGGCTCTGTGGGCCACAGGAAACTGAAGACACACCTGCAGCACCTCCGGTGGAAAGGAGCCAGGAACCCCAGCTGCGAGTATAAGGAGAACTCGTGTGCACGCTGCCAGCGGCCCCTGGGGCTGCTGCTGAACCGGGGGGCCGTGTGCCAGGGCTGCAGCCACCGTGTGTGCTCGGACTGCCGCGTGTTCCTGAGGAGGACCCACGTCTGGAAGTGCACGGTGTGCTTCGAGGACAGGTGAGCTTCTCAGGGGGGCAGATGGCCGCACTTTCCAGGTCTCACAGATGGTCCGAAACAAGCCTTTGAGGAAGAGAGCAGCCATTCCTAGGAGCCTAAACCTGGAGGCTGTCTTTATCCGACACCCTGACATGAATCTACTTATGTCCTGTCCCTTTGCAAGGCCTAATGTATTTCAGTCATTCAACCAAAGAGAGAAGTGGTTCAACCTGGTCTCCGTGCCGAAGGGCACCTCCGTTCCAGGCAGCTCACCGCCTTGCCCTGACTTCCAGCAGTCACCCTTGTTGGCTGGAGTCTGAGCCTTTCAGGTTTTTCTTAGCTCGAGAGTGAAAATCAAAGCCCTATTGCCCTGGCCACATGAGTGTTGATGCAGGCCTAGGCCCTCCAAGAGCAGATAACAACTCCAGTCATCTTTAGAAAGGTATAAAGACCTTCTTCCCCATTTCAATCAATGCTTTAGATTTGAAATTTAGCCCCCAGTAGCTCGGGAGGCTGAGACAGGAGGATTGCAAGTGTTAGGCCAGCCTCAGCAATTTAGTGAGGCCCTAAGCAGCTTAGTGAGACTGTCTCAAAATAAAAGCTAAAAAGGACTGGGGATGTGGCTCAGTGGTTAAGTACCCCTGGGTTCAATCCCTGGTAAAAGAAAGAAAGAAAGAAAGAAAGAAAGAAAGAAAGAAAGAAAGAAAGAAAGGAAGAAAGAAAGGAAGGAAAAAGAAAGAAAAGAAATTTAGTGATAAGCCTTGCCCAGTAAGACTCAGGATCCCTCAGTAGTTTTTCTTCCTCTCATGGTTAACTGTAAACTAAAAATCAAAACAGGAGTTCAGGGGCTGAGGCAACCCTCCCTGGTTGAAATCTCCACCCCAGAGGGCACCATGCCCAGGCACTGTAACCTGGCCCTCTAGGTACATGAAGTGTCATTTCTAAAACCCCAGCTTCCTTATTTTGAAATAAGGGAGTTTTTCAAATATCTAAGACAATTGCACCCCTCGGAGTGAGTGAGCACAGGAAGTGGTTGGGTTCATTAAACGGCACCTGCGCTCTCCCCGGGCTCTGCCCCTTCCTCCCAGCCTCAGCCTCTTCCTCCCTCCAGCTTGTCCACTCTGGCCTGCCCTCCTGGTTTGGGACCAAGGACAAAGCTTCAGAAGGATGTTGGACCTTCCTCACTGTCTTGCACTGGGACCTGGGAAAGGGTCTTGACCCCACTCATTTCTCTCCCCGCTTCTCCCTCAGCTTGAAGTTCCTTCTTCAGGAAGAAGTGCTTTGAGGACAGGATGAGGGGGAAAGTCATTAATTCAAGAATGGAGAACTCTGGGCAGCAATTAAAAATTCAGCCCAATTTACAGATTGTTGGAAAGCCAAGGCCTGTGGACTGCAGGCCCCGGGACCATGTCAGGGGGCTTCTGCTTTCAGGGAAGTCTTCTCTTGGAGGCTGCCATCCGCAGAGCTGCTAAGGGCGGGGAGCTCAGAGGAGAGAAGAGGAGAGGAGGCGGGTTTCCAGACCATCCACAGCTGGAACGTTCCTTTCAGCTTTACCTAAAGTGTCAACCAATCCCAAGTGGTAGCTACTACCACCATCCTCCTTTGGCAGGGAAGGGGAGGCTGGGACATGAGACAGTGTACCCCAGGCCCTGAGGCAGAACCCAGCCTAGAGCCCAGTCCCCTCTTAGTCTCCACTGTGGGAGACTTGCCCTGGAGGGCGGAGTCTTCAGAAGCCACTCAAGCGCTGTGCCCCAGTAGCAGGAGGTGAGCAAATGCTCTTTGGCTCCATGAAAACCTTACCGAGAGTCCATCATTACTCTGCTTGGTGGACTCAGGAGGCAGAAGATGAAGGTAAAAGAGCAATGAGGTCCCTAGGCAATGAAAAGGCACCAAGGGGGGAGTCTGGAACTGAAGTGGTGGGGACCCGAGAGACAGTTCAAAAAGGGGTGATGGAACTCACCACAGGGATGAGAGAGGGAAGAGGGAAACTCTAACCTAGCCTGGCCCTAACCCTAACTCCGAGGCCCGCCCAAGCAGCTGTCTTTGCAGCTGTCTTAAGGCTTCAGAAAACCTAAGGAAATAGAGGAGAGAGAGCAACAGAAAGAACTCCGTGAATGAAGGAGGAGAAGGTGGAGAGGGCCTCAAAGAAGGAAGTCAGGTGAATGTTGCTTCTGCAGTGAGAGGGCAGGTGTGGTCCTCAGCAGGCGCTGCGGAAGCTGATTCCAGAAGGAGGAGCGTGCTGGCGGGAGGAAGAAGGAAAGCCGACAAGCGCAAGCTTACCCTTGCGTGTGGCTTGAAGTTTCCTCCCATGGAATCTATTGAGATTTTCTGCTGTGAAATGGCTCAAGATAAAGCTAGGTTGAAATGTCAGGGAGACTAAGCTTTATATTTGCTTGTTTGTTTTAGCTCAATTTTTAAAAAGATAAGATTGAACTTGATGACTTAGGTTTGCATTGATTTTTTTTTTTTTTCCTTCTTAAATGATGTTCCAGGGCTGGGGATGTGGCTCAGTGACAGGGCACCTGCCTAGCTTGCATGAGGCCCTGGTCCCTTACCCAGTACTGAAAAAAAAAAAAAATTCTATATGCAGTGGCTTCCAATTCCACTTGTCTGGGCGATACCTGCTCATCTCTGAAGTAGAAGGTTGCTGAGGAACTGCTATTGCATAGACTTCATTCTACGAATTGTGGTTCCTCCACTTGTGTTGTAATTGGCTATGACCTAACAGACTCTTTTGTCAGGTGCTTGTGAGTATGCTCCTTCTGTTTCATTTGAGAATATATATCACACATTTACAAAGTCTCAAGACTTTGTAAATTTTATGTATATTCATTAGTATCATTACTATTATTATTTTGCAGAGCTGGGGGTGGAACCCGGGGTCCCCCACATGTGATAGGTGAGTGCTTTACCCCTGAGCTGCACCCCCAGCCCCAGGGTTTGTTTTGCTTTGCGTTTGCACTGGGACATTTTGCAGGTCCTTTGGACTGATTAGGTTCAAAACCTGTTGCTCAAGGAATTCTCTGTTTTCAAATATTTTAACAACATATGTGCCACTGAATTTTTATAAGACAACCAGAAGATTTTAGACTAAGGTATCAAATTGTGGCAGGTTTAGGGGGTTTTCTTAGGTTGCTCAGGTGCCTCTGGTGCCACAACTGATGCCAACGGGGAGCAGCTAAGGCTCAGCTGGAAATGGCCCCAGACCTTGGTGTACTTATCACACCCTCAGTTCTCAGGCGGGGTCCTGAGTTTTTGCAAAGCAGGAGTGCTGAACATTCGCCTTGGAATTTATCATAAGGGATTTAATTTGGTTCAGGTACCATTCAGATCAGGATTTGGAGGTAAGCATGTTGTCACAGGACGCCTTGTGTTTTCTACATTTCAGGGGAGAATTGTTATTGAAAATCAAGTCACATTTCAGTAAAGGTTCCATAACAAAATTGTTTCCTGCTTAAAGTAAAACTTGCAGAGGTTAGAAAATGTACTCCTATGAATTTCAGACTCCAGTATTTTCATAATCCTGTGTTTTGATAAAATATCAGATCATCAGTTTAAATCCACAAAGGCAAATAACTAATTTAGGAGAATGGAACAATTTGTACTCAATATTGGAGACACTTCCTCTCTATAAGTGAGTAAAAGACTGAAGTCAGAGTATGGTGTAGGTTTGCCCAAAGAAGGATTTTAGTGGTACTGAGGTTAAAATAAAATTTCTCCTCTGCCTGACTTCTGTTTCAAACTTGATACTTTTCCGAATTAAAAATTTTTTTCTTTTTCAAATTAAATTTTTAATATTGCTAATAGAAACTGTGTGTGTGTGTGTGTGTGTGTGTGTGTGTGTGTGTGTGTGTTGCTGGGCATTGAACCCAGGGCCTTGTGTATGCTAGGTAAGTGTCAGTTCTACTGAACTATCCTGTTCACTCACATGCTTCTCATGAAAAAGTACATCACAGCCAAGTGTGGTGGTGCACATCTGTAATCCCAAGGGCTCGGGAGGCTGAGGCAGGAGAAAGTTCAAAGCCAGCCTCAGCAACTTAGCATGGCCCATGCTAAGCAACTCAGAGAGACCCTTTCTCTAAATAAAATACAAAAATGGACTGGGATGTGACTCTGTGGTTAAGTGCCCCTGAGTTCAATCCCTGGTAGGAAAAAAAAAAAAAAAAAAGTATATAAAGACACGTTAAATTAATGTGTAAAATACTTCAGAGTCCAACACTTATGCATTCTCAAGAGCTTAGCCACTAAGACTAATTTCACAGGGGAAAAGTGTTTTGTTTTTTGATGTACAGTTTTTGTTTTTGCTGAACTAGATTGCACCTGGGAACACTCCACCCCTCCACCACTCAGCTAGATCCTTGGTCCAAACCTTTTTATTTTTGTTTGTTTTTGTTTTGTTTTATTTGGGTACTGGGGAGGGAACCTAGGGGTGATTTACCACTGAGTTCATCCCTAGATCTTTTTCTTTTCTTTTCTTTTCTTTTTCTTTCTTTCTTTTTCTTTTTCTTTCTTTTTTTTTTTTTTTTGGATATAGGATCTTGCTTATTTTCTGAGGTTCTTGCTCAGTTGCTGAGGCTGGCCTCCAACTTGCATCCTTCTGCCTCAGCCTCCTGAGTCCCTGGAATTACAGGTATGTGCCACCACACCCAGGGATACATGGTATTTCTTAGTTCTGAATTAGCAATGGCACCTGTTTTAGTTCTTGCATAGAGCTTGCCTATTCTACTTGGTATAAGTGCCTTGTTTTCTTAAGAACAGGATAGATGATCATGATATCTTTATAGGCATATACTAAATGTAATGATTATTTTATGATTTGA
The DNA here is from genome assembly GCF_902686445.1 of Sciurus carolinensis. Lineage (NCBI taxonomy): Eukaryota > Metazoa > Chordata > Mammalia > Rodentia > Sciuridae > Sciurus > Sciurus carolinensis. The sequence goes on along the minus strand of NC_062219.1, from coordinate 9,038,461 downwards.
GTCTTATAATACCAAAACAAAAAGTAAAAAAGTAGACATTTATGGAATACTTTTTGGGGAAAAAGCTTCTTTGCTGCTTGGTGAAGAGAATGTTTCATAGTATTGTGTATGTCATTCTTATTGGAGGTCCTATTCATTCTGTGGTCAGCACTTGATTAGTCATGCAAAGTCCTGCCTTTAAAATAACTTTCTGAGAATTAGTAAGCTTCCTGTTTCATTGTGTCTTTTGTTCATACTCTAAGTTGAAGGTCAGTTGCAGGAGGTGGTGTTCCTGGGCTGCCCCTGTGCATGGTAACCAAGTGCTGGGGTTGAGGGGATGCTGTGCTGGCTGTTCCTTTTAGGTGGCGTGCTCACGAGAATTTCCACAATAACACACCACGTCCTAGGGACAGTGCAAAGCTCATTCCCATACTAAGGAAATGCAGCATGTGGTTCACGGATTTCAGGTGATTCACCTTCTGCTTCTTGAATGCAGATATTTCAGAATCAACATTATGAAGCCCACTTCCTGTCGAAAGAAGGCAGACCCTGGGTTTCTGCCTAATGGTAAAGTCGACACCTGTTATTGTCGTCTGAAGTCCCTCCTCCCTCTGTGACGCTTTGGTGATGAGGAGACTAGGATTGGGGCTGTCTTTTTCAGATTCAGATTTACACTGTGGTTTTTAGAAGTAACAAAGTACTCCCTTGAAAGGAAAACTTGAGTCTGTCCAAAGGGAGGTGCCCTTGGTTACCCAGAGTTCCACATTTGTAACTATGGAATGGAAGTCAACTGATAAGAAAGTAGTAATTCCTTCTCCCTTCTAAAATTGTTAAAAAAGAAAAGAAAAAAAAAATTGTAACAAGGAACTGAAACTGTAACCTTGAAGGGAGTCCCCAAGCGGTCTGGTTTTTGCCCTGTCTGCCATGGTTACTTTGTGTTTAATTTCAAAAGAATTCTCAGGTCCCACAATCTGGCGCTGGTAAGTTTGTGCTTTTATGCTGGGCGGGGCGTGGGGGCGATAACTACTCTCACCTGGTGAGGGCAGTCAAAAATGATTTCGAGGTTTTTTTCTGACATGAGAGACTGGCCCATGGTTCTGAGAAGAAAATGACCTCCAGTGTGGACCCATCAAGCTCCTAATGTGTGTCTAGGAGTGAGTCTTTTCAGACTCATTTTTCTTTTTTTTCTTGAGATGGGGGTCTCGCCATGCCACCCAGGCTGGGCTCCAGCGATCCTCCTGCCTCAGCCTCCCGAGTGGCTGGAGCTACTTCTGGCCTATACCACCTCATCCAGCTTCTTCACACTGGTTTCTGTGGGATAAGAAACATCCTTTTGGGCTGATGATTCAGCCCTTTGAGTTTGCTTCTTAACCCAGTAACAGTTTCTTCGGTTGAGCTGATTATTCTGATTATTCTTTGATGCTACTTGACTGGGTTTCTCCTATAATAACGTCTAATGAGTTGTTTGGCCTTGTCCTGCATTTGCTGGGTCTTCTATACAGCATTCCATGTCTTCCTTTCAGGTCCCGGAGGTGTCCTGGCTGAGACAGCCTCACTCTGAACTTTCCAGAAGCTGTGCTCTTCCTGGTGGGGCAGCAGTGCTCTCTGCCTTGGCCTTGTTAGTTTCCAGCTCTTCCTTCACTCTAGCCTGGATTGTCCTTGGACCTCTCAGGTTCTTTGTCACAGGGGTGGTTCGATGTGTGTGACGGCCAATGGCCTTCGGAACATGCCCTCTGCTCCCCTTCGTGCTGCACATTCAGCATGGCCACTTCTCTGACTTCCAGATGCCCAGCTGAGGCTGCTCCAGCCCAGAGCAAGCCTTCTTGCCCTGTGCCCTGCTCATGGCCCCTTGGGTGATGTGGAAAACCTCATCCTTAGATTCACAGGGAGGGTAGATCGACACCTGGCACCTGGCCCAGTTTCCATAGTCCAGGCCTTAAGCAATGACAGCTCTGTCGAACTGCACTAGAACTTCTCTCATTTCATCCACTAGACCTAACAAACCAGGAGTCACAGTCTCAGCCTCAACCTCACAACCAGGACGGCAGGCAGCCCAGGCCCTCGTTGCTTTTTGGCCTGCACAGGATGCAATACTTATTAATGCCTCAGAGTGGGTGGTGGGTTCACCACAGTGCCTGCTCCTCTCCGTCACTGTGCCCCAGCCACTTCCTCTGCCTGGTGCCTGAGTGTGTGTCCCCCCACCCCACATTTCTAGAGCATGACACATTAAACTTCAGCTGTGCACGGCTGTGGGCTTTACCCATTTGGGTCCCACCTTGCCCCTCTATTCTAGGGTGCCCCCTGCAGAGGGGGAATGTCCAAAATTCTTGGGTTGTGACTGGCACTGGATGTGACAGGAGGCTTGCCTCTAACTGAAGTTAAGGAAGGGACAGTTACAAATGTTTTGCAAGGTGTTGATAGCAGCTTGATGAGATCGTTTCTTTATCTTCATCTTGATTCTCTTACTCATGGTTACCTAGGATTTAATCACAACCATCAGTAGTTTTTCTTGTAAGAAAGTCAAAATCAGATCAGATGCGCTTTTGGATAAACCCCACTGGTTTGTAACTGCAACCATCTGAGATACAAGATTATTTGAAGTAAAAAGCTTTCTGCTGTGTGCACACATGGGTCCGTTTTAGCTGGGAATCACCAAGCAGTTGGGCAAGCTAACATAAAGCAGTTGATTGCTCTCAGTTTTACAACTCAGCTTCTTTATTTGCCATTTTTGCAGTTCATGCATCTGAGGGTCACCAGGGCCCTCTTGAGGGTTCTCTGGAGGATCCCTTGCCATGGGGCACTGGTGGAAGAGCAGGTCTGCACATATGTGCTTTCGCAGGTATTCACAGAATCCTGACTATGCAAACCAGCTTCCCGCCTCTTGCACCGACTGGTGGAAACACCTTAAGCAACACCAGGGATATGTTCACTTTTCTTTTCTTTTCCTTTCTCCTCCTCCTCCTCCTCCTCCTTCTCCTCCTCTTCCTCCTTCTCCTTCTCGTATTTTATTTAGAGACAGGGTCTCATCAAGTTGCTTAGGGCCTTGCTAAGTCACTGAGGTTGGCTTTGCACTCAAGATCCTCCTGTCTCAGCCTCCTGAGCCGCTGGGATTATAGGCATGTGCCCCGGTGCCTGGCATATGTTCACTTTCCTTGGTGCATAAAGCATAGGTGCCATTGCTTGCTCACCTGCAGATGCAAGTAACCTGGATGCAAAATAAAATTGCATTCCAACATGCCCATGTGGCTCACTGGTGATAGGAATGAGATCAAATAAAATTATATTCTCCTTGTCATTGGACATCTGTGTGCTAGAATTTTGTGAAGTGCTCTTCAACAGTTATTTCCTTTACTGATGAAATGACAGCATTAGTAGGGTCAAGACCATGAGGTGGATGCTGAAACCTTGAGAAACACCCTCTATGCACCAGGTGCCTGGCAATGATGGTTCTAAGACTCCTCCTGAGGAAATTGCCTAGCTAGTGCAAAGATCTTGTCCCCTGACTCCAGAGCTCCTGCTCTTGCTCCACACCTCATGCGTTTGCCTTTTGAGATGCATTTATGGATCAATTGGAAAATTGTTAAACAAGTCATGATTCTACCTGAGAGATTTAAAAGCTTTAACCTACTGAGCTCATACAGTGTTTGAAGAAGTTCTCATAACCCAATTCCGATTTAATCATCTGGGAAGAGATGCCAAAGGCTTCCTTTGGTTACTGTGAATCATGCTACCCTGGGTTGATGCTAAGGGGACAGAGACTTCAGAATCCACTTGCCTCTCCCATAGATGAGACACTAAGTGGTCTTTCATCTTAAACTCACAACTCATGTAGACAGGAGTCCTTATAAGAGTCACTATGGAATAATTGCTTATATATGGCCAGTTCTGCCTGAAGGGGTGGCAGAGGTCCAGCTCAAAGCAAGTAGTCAGAGAAAATGGCTTCCAGTGCAAAAAGCAGTGGTCTTTGTATGGTTTAGGATGGTGGTGTTTTGATCTTTCATTCATTAATACAGATACGCCCAAGAGACTTTGGGTTTGTGCCCAAATCTCTGTGTGCCAACTTAGCTGTTTAAACTTCATGAGGACTCAGTTGAGATTAAATGAGATGATTAGATGGTTATTTTAGGTGATCGGCACCAAGGGACTAGGATTTTAGTTTGTTGGCTCAGTGCATAGGTTCTGAACTGGGCTGGAGATTCTTTCATTACAGGTGTACGCAGTGTTTATCTACTCAGGAGCGTCCACCTTCCTCTCCTCCCTCCCCTCCACTAGTTTTCATCTTTTATGATCGCTTGTCTTTGTGTGTGTTCACTCGTGAATGGTGCCTGTATCTGGTTGGCTCAATTGATAATAGGAGGGCTTTGGGTCACAAGGGTAATGGGTCAGGAAGTGTGAGAGAGTAGGTTTGTTGAAATGGGTCGCCCCCACCAGGAAAACAGTCCAGGAGGAGCAGTCCATTGGCCAGCTGGAGGACCCCTCCCGCTCACCTCTTCTGGTGACTGGACCTGGTCCTGCTTTCATCCTCAGAAGTAGACACCCGGCAGTGGAGTGCTTCGAAGGAGTGTGAACTTACCACTCATGAATCTCCACACTTCCCCTGATGATTTTTTTGGGGAGCGGGGTGCTGGGGGCTGAACTCAGGGTACTGCCCGTGCTAAGCATGAGCTCTGCCACTGAGCTCAGCCCCGCCCCATCCTTCCCTGGTGTTTTGATGCTCTGCTGGTTTTCAAGTGCTCCAGGAGAAAGCTGTGGAGAGACTGCCATGCCTTAAGGTGTTTTGTGTAGATCTAGAGGTTAGATATAGAGTTTCTGATTTTGTGGATAAAACCTTTTTTCTACCTCCCTAGGAACATGTCATAGTCACGTATTTTTGGCTCTGAATATAGTAGCGAGTGTCAAAATTCTGTCATAAAATTCTTAAACACCCTGATTTTCCTTGTTCTACTCACTAATCATTGCTAATAATCATTTACGTATTAACCAGAGAATAAGAGTTTCTAACCAGATGAAGGTAGAAAGTTGACTGAGGTCTTCTATTACTAGTGCTAGAAAAAGATTGATAATTTTTAAAAGGTAGACTGGCATATATTTGTGATTCTATTTACATTAACAGCATTCATAAGCATTAACTTTAAAAACGTTCATTTGAAAGGTTGGGGATATAGCTCAGTGGTAGAGTGCTTGCCTAATGTGATTCCTTGTACCTAAAAAGGAAAAAAAAAAGTCTATTTGAGTCCATGTAAGTCCATAGATAGTCTAAACTTAACAGAGAATTTATTTCAATAAATTATATACGAAGAGACTTTTCCACAAAAGTTAAAGCTTCAGTTTTTAAAACTTGCATAGCCAAGGAATTGTCATTTTATGGCACATTTTTAATTTTAATTTTATTTTTGTTGCGTGGGCCTCCTGCATGGTCCTGCTGAGCTACACCCCCCAGCCATCTGCATGGTATTTTAAGGGTATAAACAATTGATAATATCTGTGTGTTTAACTTTTACATCCTAAAGGATATTAACAATTACCTTTCTGAGGCTCTTCGAGGTTGAGTGTGGTTTCTCCAGAAACTTCACAACTCTCGAGAGCAAAACACACTGTAGGACCTCAGCTTCAAGCAGCCAGCATACGGACAGCTCTGTGCGCAGGCAGGCATGAGAGCCAGAGGCTACGAGTGCGGTCCTGGGGGCGGCTGCCAGACCCGCTGGCTGAAGGTGGTCGCTCCCCTGACCTCCAGCGGTTCCCTTGGACCTGGCTCCCTGGGTCCCTGTCAAAGCTTGTTGACAGAGACAATTCCAGACTTCAGCTCCCCATGGTCAGTCTACTGTTGACGGTCTGCAAACATCCTGGTCAACACCGATGTTAACCTGAGGGTGACTTTTCTCTTGGCCAACCGCACAACAATGGATGTTTCTGGAGCCTATCCTTGGTGACATTGCTTCGTGATATCCTTCTGGAGCCTATCTATACCACCATTTTCACGGCAACGTGGCTGTTTCCATAGCAATTTTGTTTCACTTTGTATTCAGAAATATTCGGCTTCTTGACGTGCACTGGGCAGAGCATAAGTTAACATGAATACGTCACATGTGCCTGCCACACGGAGAGTAAAACACACCATGGCAGGAGGCTAGCTTTGTAGCTAGGTTAACCTCAGTGAGAAATAGGTAAAATGAAGTGTTTGGTCCCTTTTCAACTGAAGTTTTGTGGTATTACCTTTCTCCCTCCCTATGTCCACTACCGGGTCCAGTACAGCATTGCTCATACCTATTCTAAGGCTTCCTTTCTGCTTGCTTTTCAGAAACGTGAAAATAAAAACTGGAGAATGGTTCTTTGAGGAACGAGCCAAAAAATTTCCAACTGAAGGTAATTGCTCTTAAAATTTTTACTAGAGTCAAACAACACAATCCTAGTTTTAGAATGTTTGCTGCTATGATTTTTGATTATAAAAAACTTCATGGGCTTAGAATTGTCAAAAGACAAAATCACAACATGGTTAGTTATAGATCTAAATGGCTTTTACTTGTTGTCTATGAATGGGGCAGCCTCCACTGTACAAAATGGAATTTAGCTCCCACTGGGCCAGGGCAGGACAGTGGCTTCTATAAGGTGGGAACAAGGAGACAGAACAGTGGAAAAAAAGTTGATTGTCTAACATCAGGTCACTTCGAATTACTATGTAAGGGTTAAAGCAGAGGGGCTGTCCCAGTTAGGTGGACTCAGAGTGGGCTGGAATCTTCTGTTTTCAGAAAAACCTGGTCTGTTTTGGGATCTATCTGCATCATTAAAATGTAAGTTTTCTTCTGTGGCATTTAGTGTGACCGACTCTGTTTTGTACTGGTCTGGTCTTTTGGGGGGACTTGTTCCAGAACAGTGGCCTCCTGTGACTCTAGCTTAGCAGTTCCCAGACCCTGATGTCTGGTGCTCCTGTTCCATTTGAGCACCTCTGCCCTGCGCCCTAGCTCACACCATGCCCTGCCTGTGCTTGAGGCTCTTGCCTCTCTACCCCTGGTCTGCCTCTGAGTTGGGGTCTCTTCTTGAGACTCCTGCTCCAGGGGTTTTCTGAACTTCCTGCTTCTCAGTGATAGTTCCTCTGGGACCCCAACAGCTTCTGGTTGTTCATTTCTTCTGTAATTATTCCAAGGCACCTTTTGTTATAGAATTGTGTGCTTTTGTTTCTTTCTATGAGCAGAAACTACTCTTTTAGAATGTTTTTCACCTCTACAGCACCGGGCACCATGCTTTGCTCACGATCCTGGGTCACAATAATGAACTGAAGGCCACAGAGAGCGAAGGGCGCTGGAAGGGAGCAGGTGCGGGCGGCTGGCTGGGGCATGCGAGTGGGCGAGTGCGGCTGGTCTTAATGCCACGAAGGTCTTGTCATCAAGTATTTCAGAGCACAGCGGGATGGTGTGATCTGTGCTGAGGCTGAGAACTGTGCAGGGAGCGGATCGTGCCTGGGCGTGGGGAAGGTGTGCACCCAGCACATCACCGTCAGGCGAGGCTGCTCGCTGTGAGGAGCCCTTGTCTGAAGTGGCGACGTGGGTGGCACTCCTCCTCTGTGACTGTGACTCAGGCTGGGGCCTGGACTCGGACTGTCTTAGCGGGCCTGGGTGACTTCAAATATTTTTCTAGAAAAAGTGGCAGTTTGAGGTAGAGAGGCCGGTTAGCCTTACCCCCGTTGCGTTGGCAGCAAGGGAAACCATTGGTCGGAGCCTTGAGGCTTGGCTTTTATAGAAAGCACTGGTAGCCAGGGGGCAGATCGAGGTGGGTCTAAATTCTCCCCGGGATTATATGCTGACACTTCTTACTCAAGAATAAATGCCGAGGGGCTGGGGTCGTGGCTCAGCGGTGCAGCCTTGTCTAGCAGGGGTGAGAGAATAAATGCTGCGCGGATTAGAAAGCTGGAGGAAAACGTGATGGTGGAGCCACAGAACAAAGCAAGTGTGTCTGACTCCATGATGCCCCCACCAGCGGCTGCATGGGCACCTTTCCCAGTTGCTGCGGATCCATGACACTGTGGTATCCCCGGTGCCACGTCTGTGTCGTGTGCCGAGGCCTTCCGGAAAGCTGCAGACCATAGACTGTAACACCCAGCAGTCACCCACCTAGTTCCTTTCTGCCCCTGCTGCACACTGTCCTCCGTTTAAAACAGTCCAGCCAAAGCCACAGCTTTGTTTGGTTTCTTTAAAATGCTTCTTGTTGGAGGGGTGTGGGCCCTTCTTCAGGTGGTAGAGACTCCATTTCCCCCCCACTTCAAATCCTCCTTTATAACTTAAACCATAGAAAGTGAACTTCCATCACCTCTCAATTCCAAGACGCCTCCACGGTGGTATGCGTTGCGGGCAACTTAGCACCATTGTTTCACTGGGTAAATTGGTTTTCAGACCAGAGTGCGTGTGTGGGTGTGTCTCACAGGGCGCCTCACACCTGGCCATGGTGACACTCAAGATGAAAAGGGGAATTGGAAAGACTCCCTGATGCCCGGGCTTCCCTTTCTCGCCTTGTAACTTTCTACAGGAAGAAAACAACAAGGAAAGGAAAGTTAGAGCAAGAGCCAATCTAGGAATCGACCAAATGCTGATGCATTTCTAACAAGGCATAAAACAAACACCAAAAACCAAAACCAAAACCAAATTCCTTCTCTACAAGATTGCCTCAAATCCTGGGAGGTCTCATTTTCCTTGTCCTTCTCAGAGTGGGCTCAAGGGGCCCGGAGAGATCCAGAAAACCGCCAGGTGGGGAGAACGGAGTAGTTCTGTGAGCGGATGGGGGGGGCGGGGTTTGTAGCAGGGGGTCTGGAGCGGTCATCGGGGGTCAGCTGAGGAGGCTTGTGCGGGTAGGCAGGGAGTCTTCCTTCTCCTGTCTGTGCCCCCAAAGGAGAAGGCACCAGAGGAATGGATGCATTGAACTGAATTCCTGTGACTATCAGGTAAGCTCTGGGTAGGAGAGCAGAAACCCCGTGGTCGTTAGAACAGTGGGGACTTAGTTTGGGGCTGGTCAAACAGCTGTTACTGCAGGATAGAAGGAGCAAAGGGGTCAGTGTGGGGACACAGAGGGTGGCTGCGGGGAGCAGGACCACCCGGCCCTGCTGTCCATGTTGATCAGACACAGGTGCACAGGGAGCAGAGACCCTCTCCCTGTGTCTGGGATCTCCGTGGTCCCCATTGCGCCCCAATAGGGAACCAGCTGCACCCCAATTCTCTGTGTTTCCATGCATTCTGTGGTGTGTGTTGTGACGATGCAAACAAGGCTTTCCCAACCCTCTGTGTCCTAACCCAAAAAACTAGACCATGGTCTGAACCACGAAGGATACAAGATGGCCTCTTTCTATTCATTGGTTACCTGTTGCTGCTAACAAGTCACCCCAAACTTAGTGGCTTAAGACATTAGCATTCTTATTTTTGGCTCCAGTTGAAGGCTTGTCTGGGGCTGGAGGCTGTGACTCCCTGGGCTCACTCACCTACTCGACCTTTCCTCTCTCCATTTCTCTTCTCTCTCTCCTCTCCTCTGTCTCTTCCTGGGATGGAACCCAAGGCCTTGAGCATACTAGGCAAGCACTACACCCCTGAGCTGCATTCTCAACCCAGAGGCAGTTTCTTGTGAATCAAGTCAATCTATTTACATAATCTATTTACAAATCAATTATAGTTTTGTCCTGATATTTCTTTATGCAATACTTCAAAAAGGACATTTTCCTTATCTGTGAACATCATTGTATGATTTCTGCTTACTGCTTCTCATTCCAGCCTCAGGATGCACTGATTAGGTTAAACCTTTTTTAACCCCATTTCACCTCTAAACTTTCTGGCCTTGTCTTACACATGAGCTTTGGGGGATACCTCACATCCAAACCATACCAGGAACTGTGAATGAAGGAGTCAGGAAATGAATGACTTGATTGAGGATAGGGTTACTTGGTGATAAAAGGTGATGTCATATACTTTTTTGAGGTAGTGCCCCTTCTCAGGGCTTAGCACCCAGCAAGTACCTCAAAAATCTAAAGTTAGGATACTTGCCTTTTGGCATCTGGAAACCTGCACCTAAATTTAATGTTCAGTTGAAGCAACTCCAGGTGTCATTCCCAATTTTCTTTTTAGATGCTTTATTTATTTCTTATTATGGTCTTATTAGGTATGTGCCATTTAGGATAAATGTTCCCCCAAGTTCCTTGAAAGTAGACAAGGTGTAAGCAATGAAGAACAGAATTTATTCTGATGAAGAACAGAAATTAATTGCAGCAGTATTTGTTGTACTACTTTCCCACCCATTTAAAAGATTTAGGAATAAGTGAAAATAAGCCAAAATTCTTCATTTTGAAGGAAATGATACTAAATATTTTCAATATTTTGATTAACTTAAAATTTTTGCTGATTGTGCACTGGATTCTTTTAAGATTTTGTAATTATGGTGCTGGGGTTGTGGCTCAGTGGTAGAGCACTTGCCTAGTATGTGTGAGGCCCTGGGTTCCACCCTCAGCACCTCGTAAAAATAAAATAAAGGTATTGTGTCCACCTACGACTAAAAATTATATTTTAAAAAAGATTTTGTAAGTAAAGATTTAGTTCCACGATCTTAAGATAATTCCTTACCTGCCATGGTCGAGATTCACGTGTCCTGCGTCAGTACTACCCAGACGCCTGTACCTTCATAGCAGCTCTCAGGGGCATCAGGAAGCTCCCCAGGCCATCCTGTGTTGTCACCTCCAGCCACTCTGCCACAGGCATTTGACATTCTGCGCAGGAGCTCTGGGGCCTGCTCCAGGGTCAGCTGCAAGCCGTGTCCAATTCAAAGCTTCCCTCCTCACACACAGAGGTTCTGAGTCAGGGGGACTCGCGTTCCAGAGGATGTTTGACAGGTGCCTGTGGACGTGTTCCCATGTGTTCTGTTTGAGAGTCACTGGTAAAGTAGCCAAGTTAACGAACAATTATGATGGAAGTTTTCTAGGTTATTGATAACTAGATAAATGGCCCGAAATCCATCCTCACGTTCAGGCACCCGCTCAGCATGTAAAAGTGGCGCCCTCTGTTGGCTCCTTGCTGTCAGTGCATGTTTCTCTTTTTCCTTTTTCTCAGCAGGGAGGTTTCATTGCTTGGTTTTTCCAGCTTAAAAGCAGAAAGATTACACGACTAATATGTTTAATACTAACACTTTTTTTAAACTTAAAAGAGGATAAATGTAATATATAAATTACTTACTTAGAATTTCATTCTATTGTTAATAATTTGGGAAATAGGATAGTTTAGGAAGGCTGAATCTTAAAGCCTCTGATAATTCACAAAACTAACCAGGACGGTTATTGGGTCTGACAATGATGAGAGGAAATAACTTTTACTCTCCTCTTTTGGTAGAAAATGTGGTTTAGTCCTTGGGGTGACTGTTCAGAGTCTTCTTTTTCATGGGCAGCCTGGATGTGGTCCATTTGGCCACAGGATTATGAGAACAGATCAGGCTGGAGGCACTCAGCTGGTGGAGGAAGAAAACAGGTTCCAGTCAGTATATAGATGGTGCCATTCCAATGCCCTGCCTGTTCCTCAGTAGAGACCTCCACCCCACAATTCAACAGGTGGATTCAGCTCTGCAGAGCTGTCTATAAGTTACAGAGAGATCCCCTAGTTTATGTCTTTACTCTCCTAAGAGGGTGTCTTTAATGAAGTCGTGTTTGTTTCCAAGATATAAAATTGTGTGTGTAATATATATATTTGGTACTGAGGATTGAACCCAGGGGCACTCAAGAACTGAGCCACATCCTCAGCCCTTTTATTTTTTGAGACAGGATCTCTCTAAGTTGCTCAGAGCCTCACTCACTAAGTTGCTGAAACTGGCTTTGAACTTGTGATCCTCCTGCCTCAGCCTCCCGAGCTGCTGGGATTACAGGTGTGTGTCTCTGCACCCAGCTTTGAGGAAATGTGGCATCCTGCTTTCGAATTTTTTCCTTTTACTCCCCTCCTTAAGAGGAAAGACAAATGAATCACAGCCCCACAAAAGGTGTGCTCTGGAAGTGATTTTCCCAGGGAATTGGACTGCCTGTCATGTTCCTGAAAAAAAATTTAGACTGGTCCATTCAAACTGGGTAGAACAGAGGTGATCACTTCAGATTTTAGGATTGATGATTAATTTATGATTTATTAATCTTCAGACTTTTTGCTTTCACCCAGTGTTTCTAGTTAGAAATCTTCGCAAGGTAGGTTCTTGCTCTTATTCGTTCATGTTTTTTAAAGACATATTTGAATCAATCATCATAATCGTACATTTTCATGGAATACTGTGTGACATTTCAGTGCAGGCATACAATGCACAGTGACAGATGGGGATAATTGACATCACTTAAACAGTGGCTGTTTCTTTGTTTTAGGAACATTCAAAATCTTCTCTACTGGTTATTTTTTTTTAAATGTACTTTAAGACCCATAACATCCTCCAGGTTCATCAATTGCCACAAATGACAGTATTTCCTTCTTATCACGGCAGAGTGATATTCCGTTGTGTGTAGATTTGTCTCCATTCACCCGGCAGTGCGCACCTAGATGATTCTGTACCATGTCTGTTGTGGATGGTGCTGCAACAGAGTCCAGGTGGCTTTTTGATGTACCGGTTTCCTTTCCTTTGGATCTAACTGGGCTGGGGTTGCTGGATCATGTCAACTCTAGCTCTAGGTTGTTGAGGAACTTCTACAGTTTTCCTTGATGGCTGCACCGATTTACATTCCCAGCCTCGGCATCCCAGAGTTTCTCTCCGTGTCCCGCCAGCATGGTGTTTTGTTTTATTTTTTGGATAACAGCCATGCTAACGAGAATGAGATGATATTGTGTTTGTAGTTCCTTAATGATTAGGATATCAAGCATCTTTGCATATACTTTTTAACCAATTGTATATCTTTACTGAGAAGTAGCTTTCCAGATAATTTTCCCATATTTTAATCAGATTTTTTGATAGTTGAGTTCCTTAGATATTCTGCCTATCAACCTCTTGTTGGATGGACAGTTTTACAGACGTCTTCTCTTGTTCCGCAGCTTGTCACTTAACTCTGAGATTATTTCCTTTGATGCGCAGAAGCTTTTTAACTCCATGTGATCCTGCTTGTCGGTTTGTGCTTCTGTCACCTGTGTTTTGGGGGTCCTGTCCAAAAACTCTTTGCCCACCCAGTGTCCTGATGTGCTTTCCCTTTGTGTCTTCCAGCAGTTTCATAGCTTTAGGTCTTACATTTAAGTCTTTGAGTTTTTTTTTTTTTTCAGTGCTAGGGTTGGAGCCCAGGGCTTTGCACATGCTGAGTAACTGCTCTACCACCGAGCCCCACCCCAGCCTGAGTTAATTATTTTACTTGTGAGAGATGGGGTCGGGTTTCATTCTTCTGTGTGTATATATCCAGTTCGAGCTCTTTTTTCTCCAATATAGGTTCTTGATCCTGGCATTGAATTGTAGTTGGCTGGCACGTAAGTCAGTCTGCAAGACCAACATTTGGGCTCCTGTAGCCCAGTGATGGAATCCTGAGCCCATGGCTGGAAGCAAGACCAGACAGGCCTAGCAGTATTACCATGAGTACACACTGAACAACAGTTGCCTTAGGGACATGGCTAGAGTCGCCTACGGGGAGAACTAAGGAGCCTCAGGCTTGGAAAAATCTTAGTTTGGCACAACAGGTCCAACACTCTGTCATGTTATCTGCAGAAGCTACTGGTTCTGAAATTCTAATTGCAGTCTTATCCTACCAAGTGAAAGAGGAAGGCATAAAAAGAGAAAAAAATGAAGAGAGTAAGAGTTTCACGATGGTAGAGAAGTCACTCTGTGGCCCTGGTCTAAGATACTGTCTGCTTCTGGGGAGAAACTCCCTGGTCAGCTTTACCTTGAGGTCTCCAAGGGTGCAGAGTCCCAAGAATCTGGAGTTGTGAGATGTGGCCTGTTAAACATTTTCTACCTTCCTGGGATCTGTTCTGTGGCTGTTTATTGTTTTTTCCCTTTGTTAATTAACTACTCTTTATTAGCATCTGTAAGACCTGAGGGTGAGGGGGTTAAGAGAACAAATTTGATAAGGAGTCATTTTTACTGTAGTCAATTTGGTGGCAGGGAGGTTACCTGGGGTGCCTGTGCAAAAGAGTCACAGCATTTGCCACGGCCTGGTTAATAGGCCTATTTGGTGGATGAAAGTCCTAAAGTCCCAAAGCCAGTCCCACACACTGGGCATGAAGCACGTCAGCTCTCCACCAGGGTGCTCCACAGTGGCTTTTCTCCAGGGTCTAGATCAAGCACAGCCACAGGTGACCATCCACGGAGACCACTGACCCGCACACACTCTTCCACTCTGCATTCAGCACCCGAGGTGGGGCCCTGCACCAGCTCCCAGGAAACCGGTCTAGTAAAGACTCCCAGGAAGCCAGTGATCCGTCGCCGCAGGGGTTCCAGCAGGCCCTCCAGAGGCTGAGCTTCCACACGCTTCTTCCAGGCTCCTGACACATTGCAGAAAGGAAGAGCTTCATCAGAAAATGAAAGGCTGCTGGGCACAGTGGCACACACCAGTAATCCCAGTGACTTAGGTGACTGAGGCAGGAGGACCACAAATTTGAAGCCAATAGAGGTGATGTAGCAAGACAAGGGCTGGGGATGTGGACTAGTGGTAAAGTGCCCTTGGGTTCAATCCCCAGTGCAAAAAAAAAAAAAAAAAAAGAAGAAGAAAAGAGAGAAAGAGAGAGAGAGAGAGAGAGAGAGAGAGAGAGAGAGAGAGAGAGAGAAAGAGAGAGAGAGAGAGAGAGAGAGAGAGAGAGAGAGAGAGAACATTCCTAAAGCAGAATGCCGGCTCTCTTGAGAGAGAGAAGCACTTTTGGGGGCTTGGGCTCTTCTTTGAAGGAAGCTTTGTGAAGGTGTGTAGGAAAGTGCAGGCTTGGTACTAGGGTTCTTTGATCATGGGTGGCAAAATGTTCATGGCAGCGTGGTCTCCTTCCAGGATCTTCAGGTTGACAGTGTCTGTCCTATGTAGATGGTGTTTAGAATGTACCCATATTATTATAAGATTTCTTAAAACACTTCTCCCTTTGCTTGGTCTAACTGGAAATGCATTGTGTAGGTTAACAGTGCACTTAAGCTTTAATCAAAACCAGCAATTCTCATTGATGAGCCAATTTACAGTAACTCTAAGATTTGTAGATTTCTCAGAAATTTGGAAGTGATGTGACAGGAGCGTGAAGAAAGGTCTGGGAAGTAAGTCTGATCACAGGGCTCTTAGACTTACAGCCACAGCTTCTTTTTCCTTCCCCTTTCTCCTTTCTCCCCGTCTTTATTCCTCCCATCTTACCACGGTACCAGTCTCCAGAGTGAACAATTCCTTCACACCTGCCCTGGCTTCAGGTTTCTTGGGTTTGCCGCCCTTAGCAGCCACGCCAGTTTGGACGGACAGGAACGGGAGCGTGGTCCAGCTTAAGGTCTGACCTGGCGTTCCTTCCGCCTCACTGGCTATGACAGGTGTGAGAACCATGGATTCTGGCCTTTGCTTTGTTTGCACTTCCTTACAGATCTGGGGAACAGCTCCCCAGGAATGGCAGGCACCTCCACATCCCCCTAGTAATCTTCACCTTTGAAATTGGGTGTAGTGCAACTGTGGTTCCATGCCATGGGTGACGGCCCTGCCCCCAGGAATCTCAAGTTCCTCTTCCCCTATCCTGTTATCCTTTTTCTTCCCAAACCACATAATTGTATCTCATTGTTCTTGTGGGATTTATGATCCTTCCCTTCCCCACAAGTAAATAATTTTACCCGAATTGAAACTTCCCAGCTGCAGCCGAGGTAACTAAGTTACCTGTGGTCGAGCAAACCTCACCTGGCTACCGAGCCCATTCCGGTCTGTCTGACCTGGACTGAGGCCTCCCTACAGGACACAATCCTGTTGGTCATGACTTCCAAAGGTCACATGCTCCCTCACAATACAAACTAAGCCTGAATCTAAAAACTAAAACAGATCAGGGCTCAGTGCTAGAAGAGTAGAGAGCCTCAGAGAGAAGCTTACAACCCTCAGCCCCCAACAAAGAAAAGGGACCCCCAGGGATCAATGGTGGCTTCTTTCCTGTGTTCCTCAAGGATCTCAGTAGCTGCCAGCTACTGAGCAGTTACTTAGGGTCTTGCTGCAATTTCCACAATTGCAACAAATCTAGTTTTGCACGTCGTAATTTGCTTTATTTGCAAGTCTAGAATTGAGCAATAGACTGGACTGAATGTGTTACAGAATGCTCTGCTCCACCAGGTGAGTGGGTTATGTTCATAATCAGAGAAAGGAAAGTGAGGTGCAGAGACAGACTGATGGGTTATAGCTCGTCAGTCTTATTTGAAGGTGGGTGGAACTTTGCCTGTGATTGGCTGGGACTTGGCTACTTGTTACAAGAATAGGCTACAGTCTGTTTATACATCAAGTTAGGTTACAGTTTACTAAGTATGGAGAATTGTTGAGGCCAGACTTAATTCAATTTAACAGATTAATATTCAGAATATAGAGAGAATTTCTAAAACTTACATTCACTTTTTAGAAAAGATCTAGAAGCATGAACTGTTGAACCAGGTACTCAACAGATTCGGGTCAGTTACCATCAACTGTATGTAAATCTTAGTGGAAGCATTGCTGTCCGGTCCTTGATGACTATTACCAACTCAGAAGCCCCCCAGAAGCTCCGCTTGATAGAATAGGGCTTTATTAAAGAGAAAGAATATTTTTCTCTCCCACAGCTAAGCACAAGAACCATGTCTGGTGGCAGAAGCACAGTACTTGAGAGATGCTTTGTGCCCACAGGGCTGAGTCTGCCGCTATTGAGTTTGCTCTCCTGGAAGGCACTAGTTGCTGCTCCATAGCAGAGCTCCTTGTCACCTTGCATCCTGGGACTGGCGTAGCCCCTGTGCTATCTTAGCTTAAAATGTCACTAAGAACTAAGATATACTTTATTTTATTTTATTCTTTTATTTATCTTTTAATTTTTTACAGACTGCATTTTGATTCATTGTACACAAATGGTTTCTATGGTTGTGCACAATGTAGATTCATACCATTCGTGTAATCATACTTGTATGTAGGGTAATAATGTCTGTCTCATTCCACGATTTTTCATACCCTACCTTCCTCTCATTTCCTTCTACATAATCTAAAGTTCCCCCATTCTTCTCTCACTCCCCACCCCTCGACCCCCATTATATATCATCCTCCACTTATAGGGAAAACATTCAGTCTTTGGTTTTTTAGGATTGGCTTATTTCACTTAGCATGATATTCTCCAATTCCATCCATTTATTTGCATAAGCCATAATATTATTCTTCTTTATGGCTGAATAATTTTCTGTTGTGTATATATACTACAGTTTCTTTATCCATTCATCGGTTGAAGGGCATCTTGGTTGGTTCCACAATCTAGCTACTGTGAACTGAACTGCTATAAACATTGATGTGACTGCGTTACTGTAGTTTGCTGATTTTTAAGCCCTTTGGGTATAACTGAGGAATGGGATAACTGGGTCAAAAGGTGGGTCCATTCCAAGTTTTCTGAGGATTCTCCACACTGCTTTCCATTGTGGCTGCACCAATTTGTAACTCCACCAGCAATGTAAAAGTGTGCCTTTTTCCCCATATCCATGCCAACATCTATTATTGTTTGTATTCTTGATAATAGCCATTCTAATTGGAGTAAGATAAAATCTTAGAGTTATTTTAATTTGCATTTCTCTAATTACTAGAGATGTTGAACACTTTTTCATATATTTATTAATCTCCATATATCTTCTTCTATAAAGTGTCTGTCCAGTTCCTTGGCCCATTTATTGATTAGGTTCTTTGTATTTTTGGTGTAGTTTTGTAAATTCTTTATAAATTTTGGAGATAAGTGCTCTATCTGAAGTGTGTGTGGAAAAGATTTTCTCCCACTCTGTAAGCTCTCTCTTCACATTCTTTATTGTATCCTTTGCTGAGAAAAAGCTTTCTGGTTTGAGTCCATCCCATTGATTGATTCTTGCTTTGATTTCTTGTGCTTTGGGAGTCTTGTTGAGGAAGTCTGATCCTAAGCCAACATAATGAAGATTTAGGCCTACTTTTTCTTCTATTAGGTGCAGGGTCTCCGGTCTAATTCCTATGTTCTTTATCCATTTTGAGTTGAGTTTTGTGCAGAGTGAGAGATAGGGGTTTAATTTCATTTTACTAAATATGGATTTCCAGTTTTGCCGGCACCATTTGTTGAACAGGCTATCTTTTCTCCATTGTATGTTTTTGGCTCCTTTGTCTAGTATGGGGTGACTGTATTTATGTGGTTTTGTCTCTTTGTCTTCTATTCTGTACTATTGGTCTGCCTGTCTATTTTGGTGCCAGTACCCTGCTGTTTTTGTTACTATTGCTCTGTAGTGTAGTTTCATGTCTGGTATTGTGATACCTACTGTTTCACTTTTTTTTACTCAGGATTGTTTTGACTATTCGAGGTCTCCTGTTCTTCCAGATGCAGTTCATGCTTGCTTTCTCTATTTCTATGAGGAATGTCATTGGTATTTTAATTGGAATTGCATTGAATCTGTATAGCGTCTTTGGTAGAATGACCATTTTGACAATGTTAATTCTGCTTATTCAAGAACATGGGAGATCTTTCCATCCTTGAAGGTTTTCTTCAATTTCTTTCTTTAATGTTCTGTAGTTTTCATTGTAGGGGTTTTTCACCCCTTTTGTTAGATTAATTCCCAAGTTTTTTTTTTTTTTTTTTTTGAGTATATTGTGAATGGAGTGGTTTTCCTAATTTCTCTTTCAGAGGATTCATCACTTATGAATAGAAATGCATTAGATTTACACATATTGATTTTATATCCTGCTACTTTGCTGAATTCATTTATTAGTTTTAGAAGTTTTCTAGTGGAACTTTTTGGATCTTCTAAATATAAGAATCATGTCATCAGTAAATGGTGACAGTTTTAGTTCTTCTTTTCCTATTTGTATCCCTTTAATTTCTTTCTTTCTTTCTTTTTTTTTTTTTTTTTTTTTGGTGCTAGGGATTGAACCCAGGGCCTTGTGCTTGCAAGGTAAGCACTCTACCAACTGAGCTATCTCCCCAGCCCCTTTGTATCCCTTTAATTTCTTTGGTCTGTCTAATTTCTCTGTCAAGTGTTTCAAGGACGATGTTGAATAGAAGTGGTGAAAGAGGGCATCCCTGTCTTGTTCCAGTTTTTAGAGGGAATGCTTTCAGTTTTTCTCCACTAAGAATATGATGTTGGCCGTGGGCTTAGCATAGATAGCCTTTACAGTGTTAAGGTATGTTCCTACTATTCCTATTTTTTCTAGTGTTTTAAGCATGAAGTGGTGCTGTATTTTATCAAATACTTTCTCAGCATCTATTGAAATAATCATGTGATTCTTAACTTTAAGCTTTTTGATGTGATGAATTGCATTTATTGATTTTCAGATGTTGAACCAAACTTGCATCCCTGGGATAAACCCTACTTGATCATGGTGCACTATCTTTTAAATATATTTTTGTATGCGATTTGCCAGTATTTTGTTAAGGATTTTTGCGTCTATGTTCATCAGGGATAATGGTTTAAAGTTTTCTTTTCTTGATGTGTCTTTGTTTTGATATCAGAGTGATACTAGCCTCATAGAATGAATTCGGAAGAGTTTCCTCCTTTTCTATTTCCTGGAATACTTTGAGGAGAATTGGTATGTGTTCTTCTTTAAAGGTCTTGTAGAATTGGCTGAGAATCCATCTGGTCCTGGGCTTTTCTTTGTTGGTAGGCTTTTGATGGCTTCTTCTATTTCGGTGCTTGAAATTGATCTGTTTAGATTGTGTACGTCTTCCTGATTCAGTTTGGGAGGATCATATGTCTAAAAATTTGTCATGTCTTTGATATTTTCTATTTTGTTGGAGTATAGATTTTCAAAGTAACTTCTAATTGTGTTATGTATTTCAATGGTGTCTGTTGTGATCTTTCCTTTTTCATCACTAATTCCAGTAATTTGAGTTTTCTGTCTCCTCTTCATTAGTGTGGCTAAGGTTTATCAATTTTGTTTACTTTTTTAAAGAACCAACTTTTTGTTTTGTCAATTTTTGAATTGTTTTTTTTTTGTTGTTGTTGTTTCAATTTCATTAATTTCAACTCTGATTTTAATTATTTCCTGTCTTCTATTATTTTTGGTGTTGATCTATTCTTGTTTTTCTAGGGCTTTGAGATATAATGTTAGGTCATTTAGTTGTTGACTTTTTATTTTTTAATGTATGTGCTCAATGCAATGAACTTTCTTCTTAGTACTGCTTTCAGAGTGTCCTGGAGATTTTGATATGTTGTGTCATTGTTCTCATTTACCTCTAAGAATTTTTTTTTATTTCTTCCCTGATGTCTTCTATTATCATTGCATCATTCAGTAGCATATTATTTAGCCTCCAAGTGTATAAGTAGTTTTTGTTTGTTATTTTATCATTCATTTCTAATTGCATTCCATTATGGTCTGATAGGATACAGGGTAGGATCTCTATTTTTTTTGTATTTACTAAAGGCTTCTTTGTGGCATAGCATATGGTTTATTTTGGAGAAGGATCCATGAGCCGCTGAGAAGAAAGTATATTCACTTTATGATGGATGAAATACTCTGTAAATATCCATTAAGTCTATATCATTAATTGTATTATTTAGTTCTATAATTTCTTTGTTCAGTTTTTGTTTGGAGGATCTATCCAGTGGTGAGAGTGACATATTAAAGTCCCCCACTATTAATGTGTTTTGGTCTATTCGATGCTTAAAATTGAGAAGGGTTTGTTTGATATACATAGATGCTCCATTGTTTGGGGCATAAATATTTAAAATTGTTATATCTTGCTGTTTTATGCTTCCCTTGAGCAGTATGAAATGTCCTTTATCCCTTCTGACTAACTTAGGTTTGAAGTCCACTTTATCTGATATGAGAATGTAGATCCCTGTTTTTTTACATGGTATGTTTTTCCCCATCCTTTCACCTTTAGTCTATGTGTCTCTTTCTATGAGATGAGTCTCTTGAAGGCAGCATATTGTTGGGTCTTTCTTTTTAATCCAATCTGGCAGTCTATGTCTTTTGATTATTGAACTTAGGCCATTGACATTCAGGGTTATTATTGAGATATGATTTGTATTCCTGGTCATTTTGGCTTATTTTTGGTTTTTTACTTGTCCTCTGATTGGCCTTTCCTTTAGGGTAGTTCCTCCCTATGCTGACTTGTATTGTTGCTTTTCATTTCCTCCTCATGAAATATTTTGCTGAGAATGTTCTGCAGGGCAGCCTTTCTATTTGTAAGTTCTTTTAACTTTTGTTTATCATGGAAAGATTTTATTTCATGGTCAAATCTGAAGGTTAGTTTTGCTGGGTATAGGATTCTTGGTTGGCATCCATGTTCTTTCAGAGCTTGAAATATATTGTTCCAGGCCCTTCTTGCTTTTAGAGTCTGGGCTGAGAAATCTGCTGATATCCATATTGGTTTCCCCTTGTATGTAATCTGATGCTTTTCTCTCACAGCCTTTAAAATTCTATCTACTTTGTATGTGAGGTATTTTCATTATAATGTGTCTTACTGTGGATCTGTTGTAATTTTGTGCACCTGGTATTCTGTAAACCTCTTGTATTTGATTTTCCATTTCATTTTTTAGGTTTGGGAAATTTTCTGATATTATTTCGTTGGACAGGTTGTTCATGCCTTTGGTTTGTGTCTCTATGCCTTCCTCAAACCCAATAATTCTTAAACTCAGTCTTTTCATGATATCCCATAATTCTTGGAAGTTCATTCATGACTTCTTAACATCTTCTCAGTTTGTTCAAATTTATTTTCAAGATTAAATATTTTGTCTTCATCGTCTGAGAGTCTTATCTTCCACGAGATCTATTCTGTTGGTGATGCTTTCTATTGAGTTTTTAATTTGGTTAATCATTTCTTTCATTTCAAGTATTTCTGTTTCGTTTTTTTTTTTTTTTTTTTTTTTTTTTTTTTTCAGAATCTCTATCTCTTTATTGAGGTGTTCTTTTGCTTCCTGCATTTGCTTTTTTAACTGTTTACTGGAACAATCATGCATTGCCTGCATTTGTTCTCTTATCTTGTCTTTTGCTTCATGAATCATTTTAATTATGCAGATTCTAAACTCTTTTTCTGTCATTTCTACTGCTGTGCTGTCATTGGATTCTATCACAATAGCATCTTGCTTTTTAGGGACACTTTCTTCCCCTGTGTTTTCATATTGTTTCCATATATTCCCCTCTAGCAGTGAAGATCAGAGATACTGAAGTTCCCCTGCTGCAGGCTTATTGTGACCCTGCAGTTTTCCACTACCTCTCCTTTGAAGGGCAGATCAATACCAGTAGCACCCAATACAGAGAAAATGCAGCCCTAAACCAGACAGCCCCTATAAAGACTTTAACATTATTGTAATGAACAGGATCAGTTTGATTACTATTTACAGTATTTCTAGTTGTGAACAAGAGGATGGGGAAGGGTGTAGGATGTAGGTGAGTAAATAGAGGTACCTGTCAAAGGGCCTCCAGTCTCCTGTGGGTGTCTCAGGAAGGGAGCCGCCCCTCCAATGATGATGGCCACGCCCTCAGGAATAATTCAAAATGCCTGCACCAGCCTCCACAGAAGCTGGGGAGCCCCAGCGAGGGTGTGCTGAGTCAGCACGGAGGCAGGCACAGTGTCCCTCAGCAGTAGGGGGACAGGCAGGCAAGGGGACCGGTGGGCAGGCTCAGCCACAGTGTCTGTCTACTTTAAATGGCTCTGGACTCCAACTCGAAACCATTTTTTAAAATGTTTAATCTTTATTTTAAAAAATCCAATCATGCCCATTTGCAGCATCTAGCATGATGTGATGGTGGACACAGAGAGCAAAGAGGTTGCTGCGGTGAAGCGGGTCCACACACCTGCCGTCCCACGGGGTTAACTATGTGTGTGTGTGGGGGGGTGGCAAGAACGGAAACCATTTGTGACAGCGTAGCACAATTTTCTACATGGATATGAGATTTGAAATGTTCTGGGAGAGATTCCATCTTGACACTGGTTTAACCCTCCCTGTAAAGGAAGAACCCTCACACATGCTGCGACCACTCCCACCCCTGATGGGGTCCCCCTTTCCCTCCCATTTGCAGGCTGCGAAGTTCCTTATGGACTCAACCCCAGGACTGTCACATACGGTTGCACAGGTTGAACACTGCCTAAGGGAGCCACTTCTAAGGGGTATCGTTCACATTATGGATTTGTATGTTTATTGTAATGATTGTTCTGGAAGAGGCAGGAAGTATTTTTCTCACAAAATCCTTATATCGTGAACAACTTCTCAGGGATGGACATAGAGATCCTAAGGAAGGGGCCCCTTTGCTCAGTTCCCATGGAGGCTCCATGTAGGTAACCCTCCCTGGGTTTTCTTCAGGTCTCACTGGGGACTGCAGGGTACCGTCTCCTAGACGGGATGCTGTTCTGGTCCGCAGGCACCAGCAGAGCGGTGGACACAGGGCAGGCTGTTCTTCGACCTGCCTGCTCTGTTAGCTCTGCAGCATGGACCCACGAGGCTGCTTGAGTGTTGGCGTCCCCCTCCGTGAGGGAGGTAGCGGCTCAGGGTCCGGCTGCACAGAGGGGAAGTCAGTGGACAACCTGGAGAGAGCGCCAGCCCGCCCGGGGGGTGCCGTGCAGGTGTGACTGAGTGACTGAGTGCCCCTGGTGACTGAGTCTCCCTGGGGCATTCCTCTGCCCTCTTTCCCTGTGAGCCGAGTCACCCCAGAGAGAGGGGCTGGGACGACAGGTCCTGGCAGTGTGGCAGGGGCTGCAGTCTGGGGTGCGGTTTGGTCAGGAGTCAGTGTGGTCGGCCAACGTCACAGCAGAGCCCTGTGTGACCCCGCTGGGGTTTTATGAGCATCTGAAATGAGCTTCTCTCTTCCTTAATTCAGATGGCGAAATGGACACGCAGGTGCATAGTGATTTGTCACCGACGCACGAGCTCCAGGGGCAGGGGTGGCTTCTGACCTAAGCCACAGATTGACCCCGGCCTCCTTCTGGAATCTGGGGGCACCAGCAGCCCCCACTGCTCAGCTCTGAGCAGGGCCTGGGTCCGCCTCACTCCCACGTCTGCCTGTGCCTGTGCGTGTCCGTCAGATCGTGCGTGTGAGGGCAGCGGCAGGCCAGGGGTGGAAGTGCGGCCGTGAGCTCGTTTAAATAGTACCTGGCCCAACGTTGGGCTTAACCGAGGCCACGCTTGCTGTTAAACGGTGGCCGTTGCTATGGATGCCGTTCTTACAGACGCCGCTCCCACATGGCAGGCCCTGTCCTGGGTACCGGGGACACCAGGATGCATAGGACGAGGCCTGTGTCCTCAGAGAGTCCCGTCTTCGTGGGGAGACAGACCTGAGTGGGTCTGCGTACGGTGGGGTCAGAAGGCCTGGGCGTGGGTGCGCCCAGTGCCCCACAAGGTCACCAGATCTCTGTGAATCAACGCTCAGGAGCAGTGTGGGCAGGGGCAGGAGGTGTGCCGCCCGGGTGCAGCGCAGGCGTGGGTGGGCCTGGGTGTCTGGGACGCTCGGCTTGGCCAGGATCGCGTGTGTGGGACGCTGGAGAGGAAGGTGGGGACTCGCAGGCAAAGGTCTGTGGACTAGCTCCCCAGGGCTGTTGTCACAGGGAATGACGACCTTTGGCACTTTGGTTCCTTCAGACAGAAGCGTATGGTCTCCCCCGCTCTGGAGACTGGCAGTCCGGGGTTGAGGCGTGGGTGCCCGTGCTTCCTCTGGCCTCTTCCAGCCACTGGAGGCTCCTAGCCGTCCTGGGCGCTGCTGTGGCGTGTGGAAGTGTCCTCCCGGCTCCCTCCGTGTCGCTTGGCTACCCTCCCAGCGTCTATGGGCCGACCCTCCATCTCTGTCAGTCTTTCCCTTTTTTGTGAGGACGTCATGCTAGATTAGGACTTAGATGGCGTCTCTGAGGACCTCACGTTCATTTCTGCCTGGCCGCAGGAGGCCTAGTGCTCAGTTCCCCTCCCAACTCACAGTGCTGCTTCTCTTGGCCCTGGGAGGGCCGTGGCCCGGCTTCCCTGTGGGTCAGTGCGCCCACCCGGGAAGGGACAGGAGTGATTAGGTCAGGCCTTCCTGTTAGCTTGTCAGTGAGGCTCCACTCCCTACCGGGGACACAGGCTCCTCGGCCTTACTCCCGGGTTTTTTGGGTGGATATTTCTGCCTGGGGAATGGAGACTCAGCCATAGGGATGGTGTCCCTACTCCAGTGACCCCATCTTAACTTGATCTGCAAAGGCTCCGTCTCCAAATAAAGTCCCATTCAAGGTACCAGGGGCGAGGACTTGGACTCATCTTTCAAGGGGACAGACAGTCCAGCCCGTGGCAGCCGCCTGTGCCGGGCAAGGAAGTTGCATTTGAATGCACAGGGGCAGTAGGTGCCTAGTGAAGGAGGGGCAGGATCTCAGCGTGCCCTGGAGGGTGTACTGGATTGGGGAAAGGAAGGTGGGGTGCAGGTGAGGAGGGACGCGGCAGGGCTGGGGAGGGGTCTGGCCTCCCACCTAGGGGCCCGATCCCACCAGGACACTGCCCTCTGTACACCCTTTCCACCTGCCTCTCTCCCTGGGGAGCCTGATACCCAGGGTAGGGGTGCCTCAAACACAGGTGCATGGGCCTTGCTTCTGGAAGGTTCCAGCTAGGGAAGACACAATGACCAATGAGAAAGCATTTATAAAGTTGGGAAATGGTAGAGTTCTTGGGGACTTGGCTCTTGGCCTATGTGTGATTATTTTCCCTTGTTATTTATTTATTTATTTATTTTTGGGTGGTGGGGATCGAACCCAGGGCCTTGTGCTTACAAAGCAAGCACTCTACCGACTGAGCTACCTCCCCAGCCCCAGTAATTTTTTATTATGAGAAAACCTGAACCCAAGTAAAGGGGTAGCTTCCACAGCATACCAGATAGCCCTGTGATCCCAGCTGGGCTCGGTTCCATCTCTCGCCCCTCACCTTGCTTCCCACCCGAGCAGCCACCGTAAGCAGTGCTGCGCACCCAAGAGGTCAGCGGCAGGTTCCTGAGGGAGCCCTGGTAGCCTGGGTCCGGCTCTGCCCTTGGCAAAGGCTGTGTTCCCTCAAAGGCCCCTTGACCAGCCAGGTGGCCGGGAAGGCTGGCAGGGTCCCAGCTCCTTGCCTCCCCAGAGACCTTCCCGGTGCCTTTCCTCAGTGCTGCGTGAATTCAAAGTCAGTTAACAAACAACAACCAGAAGACTCGGTGCTTTTGAAGGAAGCCTCTGGGAAGCAGCTCTGGAGAAGAGCAGCAGAAGAGCAAGGGGAAGACCCAAGCCTGGGCGCCAGAGGAGAGCCGCCTGGGGTCACGGCGTGCATCAGTGAGGCCTGCAGACTCTGGGGCGCTCATGCCCATTTGGTTAGGGTCTGCGCAGCAGAGGCTGTGTCTCCTGGCTGCCCCGACCCCTGCCATGCTGGGTGGCAAGGACCTGGGGCAAACTAGAACCGGCAGACCAGCTGGGCCCCACCTGTTTCCATGTGTCTCATGAGCTAAGCACAGTCTCTTTTACCCCTTAAATGGCTAGCAGAGATTAATATTTGTGACACTTAAGGGGCTGGGGATATAGCTCAGTTGGCAGGGTGCTTGCCTTGCATGGACAAGACACTGGGTTCAATCCCCAGCACCACCAAAAGGAAAAACAAAAGAATTTTTGTGACACATAAAAATAATATTAAATTCAAATTTCAGTCTATGAGGTCTGGGCAGAACACAGCCATGCCGCTCTTCAATATGGCCCTCGGCTGCTTTCACAGGCAGAGCTGAAGCACTGTGGCCAGCAGTCTAAAGTGCTTCCTACAGCCACTTGGGAGGCTGAGGCAGGAGGATGCAAGTTCAAGGCCAGCCTGGGCAACTTAGTGAGACCCTGCCTCAAAATAAAAGGGACTGGGGTATAGCTCAGTGGTAGAGTGCTTGTCTGGTGTGCGTGAGGCCCTGGATTCAGTCCCTAGTACTGAAAGAAATTCAGAGCAAGCCTGTTCCCAAAGTTGCTACAGCCAGCAGGGGGCAGTAGAGGGCCATGCGTGGGCCAAGCTGGGGCAAGGACACCTGCGGGGTTGTAGGAGAACCCAAGGAATGTGACATGGGACGCAAAGCTGGGGTTTTCTTGTGGAAGGTTTGAGATAAGGGCCTGAGGTAGAAATTCCAGGGGGAGTAGCCTGAGGAGAAGGATGGGGTGTCAGCAGTACTGGAGCCAGAGGTGAGGCAACGCCCAGGTGGGGCAATAAGAAGCAATTTCGCGTTGCTGGGGTGGAAAGGGCAAGGCCTCCAGGCTTGAGAGAGCCCAGGCAGGGTGGGGAAGCATGGGGCCTGGACTTTAGGCTAGGGCAATAAGGCGTCACCAAAGGGTTTGGGGTTGTAGAGAGAACACCTGACTTGTGGGGAGGGACAGCTGTGGCTGGGCTTCAGGGGGCTGTTGAAACAGCCCGCAGGAAGAGGCTGGAGGGGCTGGGCAGGCGCTGGTGAACGCCCACCCGGTGCTCAGAGTCCGTCTGTCTGTCTGTGTACTGGTGTACTGTACATGCACTGACAGTGGGACTCGCTGCGACCTCCCTGCTCGTTACGCACCTGGCCTTCTCCGTTCCTGGGATGGCTGGATATGCAGCCTTGCTCCTTGCCATCTTCCACTTTCCCTGGTCTCCACTTTCGCGCTCGCTGCGATGTGTGAAGTCCGCTCTTTTTGCTTCTGGTCTAGACATTTTCTTTGAGGTGGCTCTTGTAGACGGTGGACTTCATCTGTTGGGAGCTGCTTCCACAGCCAGCTCTCGGCCTTTGGACGGGGCTCTCTTGTAGCTTCTGGTTCTGCCTTAGAGAAGTTTTCCTTAATGGGGTGCGGGCCAGCTTTTGGGCTCCCTTTAGAATCCAGCGAACACCTTTATGAAGGTTACCTACCTGAAAGCACACAGGAAGGTAGACTGGAAACTCAAGATGCTGCTTCAAGGGGTCGCCGCTCTGAGGCCAGCCCAGCTAAGGACCTGGCCTGGGGCGGCTCCTGCTTTAATGTTTGGGGCTTCGTCAAGGTCTTAGCACTAGCTGTTGCCCACCCCTGCAGAGGCTCCCCTGCCCATTCGGACTTTTTTACTATACACATCTGTTGGTGTATCCTTTGGAAGGGATGCTAATACCTAAGTATTTCTTTGGAATTAAAACTTTCCAAACAGACGAAGCAGGAGTTAGAAGGACATCCCAGGATGTGGCCTGGTGGGTTGGGCTGTGTGAGGGCAGAGGGCCTTTGGACCCTTCCACCCTGGACAGACTTCCTGTGCGATGGCAAAGAAACTGGTCACAGAACTGTAGACATGCCGAGTTTCATTTTGGGGTCTTAATGCTCATGAAAACCTCTTTCCTTGAAACAAAAGGGGTAATATATCAGATGCAGTCCGATTTAGGAAATTAAGTACTATAATTAGAAATAAGTAGATTATATTTTTAAAGAGATTAATTTAATCTTCATCACAAGGAATATTTAGAGGAATGTATTCATCAATTAAGAAATGTTTCCAAAGGAAAAATGGAAGATTAGAAGCTTGAACTATTTTTCGAGTTATCCAGACTTAGAAAATCTAATTCAACATCAACTTTTAATAAAAACAGTCATTTCCAGCCATTATGTTCTATTAATGTGCGCGTTAACGACTTTAGTGGGATAAAATTCCTATAACATAAATTCACCTGTTTTAAGTGTACAAACCAATCATGTTCAGTAAATCGAGAGCTGAACAGCCCTCCCCATGATCTAATTTTTGAGTATTTCTATTACCCCCATCTTCTATCAATCACAAGAAGTGGTATTAGAGAAAAATAATTTTAGTTGCTCGATGCCTGTATTTGCATTACCCTAAGTTGTGTTCTCACTTCTGAATGACCTTTGCTGATCTCTCCTCCAGGCAAACGGGAGACAGCCGGGGCCAGGCTGCTGCAATCTTATCAGAGGCTGAGGTGAGTGATGTGAAGGACAGATTGTCCTGCCCTCAGGGCAGGCGCACAAGGACGCCCTGAAAGAACTTGTAGATCTCCTGACTTTCAGAGGTCACTGCTTTGGAATGTACCTTTTTTATTTTTTAATGATAAAGTACCTGGAAAAGATTCAAACAAAGATGCTTCCGGATTCTCATGAGAAGCCTCCTGGCTATCCTGGAGTTTTCGCATTTAAAGTCGGTTTTCTTTGCTGTGAGGGGCAGACCATCCTTTTTGGTTGCCTGGGATGACGTGCGAGACTAGGCGATCGCACCACACCCAGTGCCCGGCATCTTAGACTTGTGGAAGCAACGCTGGCGGCCTTGAATAGTGCTCCCAGAGATGCTAACTTCTTTGTACGAAATTCTAAACCCCTAGCAGCCTGCAGGCCGGTCATGATCTGGACACCTATGACTCAGCACGTATTAACGAGAGCTCCCACCAGCCACTAGGTTTTTGACCCACGAAGAGATTTTTCAAGTCTCCGAACTTCCATTTTCCCTCTCCCCTGGGTTCTCACTTCCTTTCGCTCTTGCTTCCAGTTCCTCTCCTGGTTGTCTTTATATCCTCACCAACGTGGGCCCTTTAGCCGGTGTGGTTTGCACCGAGAGAACGCAGGCGTCCAGATGGGCCCCTGCACGTGAAGCCGGGGCCGCTGGTGGTGGGCCAGGCCCTGCGGCTTCAGAACACAGGGGCACGGCCCTCTCGCCCTCCTCCAGATACCAGGCAGGTGCCCTCACAGAGGAGCAGCCCGCGTACGGCTGCTGACATTCATCGAGAAAACTGAATTTCTACTTAAAAACAAAACACTGAGAACTTGAATCGTAGAATCGTGACATCTGTGCATTTGTAAAGCGAGTAGTTCGCACAGTTCCAAACTGTTTCTTATTCCTGTGTTTTTCTTTAGTAGCAAAATTTCTGTGGTGCCTCCGACTCCACCTCCTCTCAGTGAAAACCAGTGCAGTGGCAGCCCTGGCCGGGTATGTGCACCTGAGTCTCCTGGCGGGGAGCAGAGGGAGGGACACAAGGAGGCTGGAAGGGGCCTGGGAGCAGAGGGGTCTGGATCTGGCTGGAGGGGTCCCAGAGCCAGGCGAGGAGGAAGGTCCCACGGAGGTGGGGGTGTGCCTGCCCACATGGGTCGGCCCTGCCGGCTGCACCTGCACCCTCATCTGTTCGCTCCTGCCACAAGCCCTCACCCCTGGCTATGCACTGTGCCCTGAGTGTGGGTTCTGCATAAGCTGACGCGTGTGCAGGCTTGCAGGGGCCAGGGAGACCCAGGGAGACTTACAATGCGTGAAAACTGGCAGGGAGGGTGTTTGCAGGTTCTAATGCAAAGTGGACCCGCACCGTGTCCATCCCAAGGAGTTAAATGTGTGACCTTGTGGGAGTCGCCTGGTTTTCCCACCTGAGAGGCGAAAATAACTCTATTTGTCTAGATGGTCTCCCATGGCTATCATGAGAAATCAATGAAATAATGTCTTGGAACCTGTAAAGTGCCATGGTGACATGGTTCTATCTCCTTTATTCTGTAAATTAAGGAGAGCAATTATACCTGTACATCTGGGAGAACATGCTTGTCTGCTGATGGAGAAAATACGTTCATGCTTTTCCAATTTTAAACTGAGACTCTGGGGAGACCTTCAAAATCCTGCTCTGCCTTCTCTGGAGATTTTAAATTCTCCAAAGCATTTCAAGCACTTGAACGTTCGACACACATTTACTGGTTGGATGCATGATGGACATATGATGGATGGATGGACAGATGATGAATGGATGGATGGATGGTGGATGAATGGTTGGATGAATGTGTGGTTGGACAGACAGTGAGTGGATAGACAGATGAGACTTGGAGAAGGAAATGAGCTTTCTGTTGTATTCTTCTCCCGTTTTCTTCTTGCTTCTGCTTTGAGAGGTGGAACTCCTTGGCCCACTCCAAGTGGGTCACTGGGTTCCTTACGCCACCCTCAGCCCCTGCATTTTGCCATGGTACCCTTTGTGCATGGAGTTGGGGTGGGGTCATAAGAAAAAGGAGGTTAAACAAACAGTAATTTACTCGGGTACAGTTTCTGAGCCCCGGGAAATGTCTTTCATTATGCCTCGAGGTGGTTGTTATCTTGTGAACCGCCCATCGACAGTGATTCTTCCTCCACGAAGATATCAAAATACAGAGCGGAGACGCTGAGTACCGAGGGCGCCTGGTGCTGGAGGGCCGAGCCCCGCACACACCACGCCCGCATGCCCTGTGAGCACGCGCACCCAGCCGCTGGCAGCCCAGAGTCGCAGGGCGAAGGCAGGCCAGCAAGCATGGACTCATTCTGTCTTGTTTCTGTTTTAGTTACAGGAACTTGGTCAGTTTAGAGGATTTAATAAGTCCGTGGAAAATTTGTTTCTTTCCGTTACCACCCACGTGAAAAGTAAGTCAATGCCTCGGGCCGTGTTCTTCCCACACCATGCAGGAGGGCAGCAGCCTCAGAGGGGACTGTCCCTGGACCCTGGGGAAACCACAGCACTGGCCCTTCGTCTCGTCACCCACAGAGCAGGCCTTTGGTTCCCAGTGGGAAGAGGAGATGCCATTTTAGTCCAGTAGTTGGCTTAGTGTCCCCTTTTCGTGCCTGAACCTGCCTAGCTCGGCGCCGCGGACAGAGGAGATTGGCACATTTAGACTTTGCAGAGGGCCAACAAAGAAAGCATGAAGACTCAAGTCCAGAGAATCCCAGTCTAGGAAGCTTCAAGGTGGTGGGGTCCAAGATCTGTCACTTGCGGGGAATTGCTTGTCTATCCTTTTTCTCCTTAGTACATTTATTT
The DNA here is from genome assembly GCF_902686445.1 of Sciurus carolinensis. Taxonomy (NCBI): domain Eukaryota; kingdom Metazoa; phylum Chordata; class Mammalia; order Rodentia; family Sciuridae; genus Sciurus; species Sciurus carolinensis. The sequence continues at coordinate 9,006,726 of NC_062219.1, read as the reverse complement.
TCTTCCTTTTACAGTTACCCTGTAGTTTGCAAATGCAGGTGACCCCCCCAGCTTGGAATCCTGTCTCTTTCTGGGTACCTTCTCCCCTCAGGTTTTTCCCCTGCTTATCTTAAAGTTCAAGTCGTCATGAATAGACCCTCTCATGCCTCTGAAGGCGGGTGTTGAGACAGTGTCCTTACTGGGACTGGGGCTCGTGGGCACGTTTTTCTTTGTCCCTGCCTGTTGGGCTTCTGTTCCTCACGTCCTTTTCTGCGGTTACTGTGGATGGTTTGTCTCATTGTTGTGTGTTGGCTCCAGCAACGTCTGACGTTTGATTTTAAGTAGTCATCTGCACTCCCCACGAGCCCTGTCTGAGCTGTCCCCTGGTGACCAATGACATCAAAACACGCTCTTCAGTTAAATACAACCAGGACTACCTCAAGCAAGGGTCTGTCCCCTTTTCTTCTGAAGGGAGAGGCAACTGAATTTCATTGGCCTGTTCGCAACAGTGCCTGGGGCTCTAAAAATCACCCCCTACCCCACTGGCTCTCCTACTGTCCCCCCACCCCCCGCCAGCCACCCTGTGCCCACCAGCCTGGCTCCTCCCACTGCAGGTTCTAGTGGGACCTGGCCCACATCCTCCTAGCTCCACAGCTCCTCCCCAGATCTGTGTGGCGGCCACCATGGCCACTGCACGCTTGCCCTCCTGGGCACACAGGCCCTGCGTGCACAGGCACTTGAGGTGCTTGGTTAGTGACAACTGGCCCCCAGCCTCCCTATGCATCTGCACGCACGCCTGAGGTTTGCCAGTTGAACACCTGGGTGGACAACCAGAGCCAGTCCCTGGCAGGGCGAGGGCAGAGATTCCTAAGGGTGAAGCAGCGTCCCGCTCAGACATGGGTCTCGGCGGAAGCCCCGTAGCCTGTCCCTGCAGCCCAGAGGCAGGGGTAGCAGGAACCCCGCTTTCTGGCTCCTGGGAAGGGCTGCATGCCTGAGACCTTTCCCGAGTGCCTCCTGCTTGTTCTTCAGAGGCAGGGACGTGGCTTCACTGTCCTTTGCCCTGCCTCCAACGCAGGGCACATGGCATCTTGTAGGTGCTGGCTCGTGTTTCTCCAGGCTTTGAGGGATTCTTCCTGTGTCCTCTCGATCTGTGCCTCAGCTCTTCTCCCTGCAGAAGTGGGTGCACAGGAAACCCCCACTGTGGGCAGGAGGTCAGACTGTGCCTAGTGTCCATGGGGAGGGACTGTGAAGGGGCCCAGACTCTTTGGGGACCAGTGACCCAGGATGCAGGAGGGAGCCCTTGCCCCCGGGGCTGGGGATAGCTGGCTCCAGTGACCTCTGGTTGCTAGTCCCGCTCCCACCCCTGGAGGAGATGAGTTACCACAGCCCTTCTTGTTATCAGCTCATCTCTAGGTGGTGGAGGCACGTCATCCCCTCAGGAGGAAAAGAGGAATCGATTCTTACTGAGGGTTCTTGCTGTCCTCTAACCGTGCTGAGCTATAAGCCTTCTTGTCAGAACCCAAGTTGCTCAAGAAGATTCCCTCCTCCTTAGTCTGTGAACTTGAAATGAACCACGTAGGCACAGGCTTTGGGGTGGACCCTGAGCAGAAGAAGGTGGGGGAGGCGTGAGGAGGGGGTTGGAAACTAGGGTCTCTCGTGTACTCCGCAGCCAGGCTGGGGTTGGCCACATGGGTAGGTCACTGAAGTGACTTGGGCCAGAGGACCAGAGAGTGCTAGTCCTTTCTAGCTGCTGTGCATTGAGAGGTGCCCAGACACTGCTAAGTGGTAGACCTGAGATTGCAGGGAGGCAGGGGTCGCGGGACAGGTTGGACGGTAAGGTGGGCAGGGATGGGTGCCCTGGGGCTTGGGAGAGTTCACTGGGGACCCCTTCCTCCACTAGGCACCTCTAAGCTCCCTGTGGCAGTGCAGACAGGAGACAGCTCATAGGTGGCCAATGCCCGGGCGGTGACAGCTCAGTGGGTGGACCAGAAGGTAGGCTGCCTGGGGTCCTGCTGTCCCTTATGGTAGCCCTGAGCCACATGTTGCTCCTGAGACCCTGAAATATAGTCACAGGATGTGCTGCCAGAGCAAGATACATACCAGACCTCAGAGACTTGGTGTCAAAGAAAGTTAACTGTTTCCCGAATGACTTTAATACCGACTGTGTTCTAATAACATTTTGGAAACAGCACTACGAAATACAGAATTAAAATTAAAGTCACCTGTTTGCTTTTACCCAGTGTGATTAGCAAAAATTGAGACCCACATGTGACCTGAATGTGTCTCCTAGAGGACAGCAGTGCTGCCAGGCAGGTAGCTCTAGGCCCGCGGTGGAGCAGCCTCCGGGAGGAAGCCGGGTCAGGAGGAGGGCGCCGCGGAGGCCCACCTTCCCTTGGTGCACTGTGCCTTCTTCCACCCTGGTCTTTGTTGAGCTCAGCTTTACGCGGTGAAGACCCACACTCACCTCATCTTCCCGGGGCACACTTTCTTACTCAAACAGCGGTGAAGACACCTCGAATCTTACTTTCACTTCCCTTCTAAGAGTCCTGGGAGATGGTGTTCAGTCATGAGAGCTCGTCGAGCCCCTGAGAAGCCAGTTTGTTTGGGGGCTGCCATCTTTGGGTCTGGACAAGTGTTTTCTCCTACAAGTGATTGGAAATGCAGGGCAAGTCGGGGGTTCCCTTCAACTCCCACCCAGACAGTGGCCCCCCATGGAGGCGTGTGTGGCAGTGCGACCACAGTGGGACCCTTAGAGGGCCCCAGCCCTCCTCCTGCCCTGGGTCCAGCACAGTGTCTGGCCCCCCTCCGGTGCCCCTGTGCTCCATGGTGGACATGCCTCCCTTGCTCCACGGGTCTCGGCGGGGTCGTTGCTCCCAGCTGTCACCTCTTGTGCTTGTCTTTCAGAGCTCTCCAAGTCCCAGAATGACATGACTTCTGAGAAGCATCTTCTGGCCACAGACCCCCGGCAGTGTGCAGGCCAGACGCAGAGACGGAGCCAGTCGGACACTGCGGTCAACGTCACCACCAGGGTACCCGGGGCCCACCAGCCTCCGCTCTGGCCCCTTTATCTTCTTTTTCAGCACTCTCTGGCCCTTTTCTCTGTAATTTATTTTTCCTTTGATAGCAAAACAGTGCTCAGTCAGAAAAACATCACTGGAAGTTCCTGCTTGTGGGCAGGCCTGGCCAAAGGAGATTCGGAATGGAAGGTGGAAGTAGCTGTGGTGACTGGTACCCGTCGTCTCAGCTACTTGGGAGGCTGAGGCAGGAGGATCACTTGAGCCCAGGAGTTCAGGGCCATGGGCAACATAGTGAGGCCCTGCCTCAAAAAGAATAGGAGGTTGACCTGGAAAACTGCTCAGAGCAGCTACAGGCTTTAGTGTGGCCAGGAGTCCCCAAGACTTCTGCCCACTGGCTTCAAGGCCTCACCAGCTCAGGGCCCATGACTGTCATTGTTCCTGGGGTCTATGAACACCTCACTCATGACTGACGGGCCTTCTGACTTCTGTTCAGGGTCAACAGCCTTTGGTTAAAATCTGTCCTAGTCTCTCATGGAAACTGTGGAAAACACAAATACCGCGTGATCATGTTCACGCGGGGGCTCCTTCCCGTGTCTGAACCAAGGCTGAGCTCACCTGCCTTGTCCTCAGCAGGTAGACCAGGTGCAAGAGCAAGCTGGCTCTGGGATCAGAACACCTGGGTTCTAGTCCAGCTGAGGGGACCTGGCTGGGCAGGTGCCAGCTCCTGTTGTTTGCAGGGTTCTTATGATGCCCTGCTCAGCTGCACAGGACACAGGCCCCTTCTCTGTGGCTGTGGGCTCCTCTCCAGGCATTCCCAGACCCACTGTCCTTCAGTCGAGGGCATGAGGTCAGTCCACCCTCCTGCTGGAACCTCAGCACCATTCTCAGGTGTTAAGGCCTGCCTCCATCCGCTGCCTCCCACCTGAGCCCAGGATGCCCTCTGTAAAATGAAGATACCAGCACCACCTGTCCTTCCCCAGCACAGGATTCTCGGAGGCATCCCCTGAGTTACTGTATTACCTAGTTTGCCATCTAAGTTATCAAAATATACTCTTTAGATTGCCAATGTTAATATGATGCTCTAGACTCCGTACAAGGAGCTCTACCTGGATCATCTCATCTTATTTGCCTAACCACCCTAGGAGGTAGGTATTGCAGGAGGCACCTCTTTACGTGTAGGCACACGGAGGCTTGGCAGGGTTAAGTCACAGGGCACAGCGACGTAGCTGAACCAGGGAGAGCTGTGTTTGAACTGTCCCCACCTGGCTTTGGAGGCTGAGCTCTGGGCACTGGGTCTCAACTCCCATGTGTGGCTGGGCGTCCCTGGGTGTCCTGCTGCTGTACTGACTCCAGGTCAGGGGGTCTTGGGTGGCCATGAGAAGCAGAGCCTCAGGTGGGTTTGGTTGAGCTCCTGGGAGAGCAGGGGATGCCCCGGCTGCTGGTCCTTGTCCCACCCTGTAGGAGAAGGGCGTCAGGAGTATCTGAAACCCTGAGGATCTCTGAAATTCCAGCCGGTGTGTGAGCACCAGGGCACGTTGGCTTCCCCAGAATGGACGGCTCTTCCTGAGGAGGCCAGAGGGGCAGAGCTAGAGCTCACTCAAACCACAGCATCACCTGGGCTTTAGCAAAGACAGCAGGGAAGGTGTTCTTACTCCCATGATAGTGATCGAGGACCTTCTTTTGAGTGGGAGGCTAACCAACTTAAGTAGCAGCTCAGAGCTTAAAAAAAAAAAAAAAAAAAAGGTGGAGCCAGAAGCAGAACCTGGGTTTATATGATTTTAAGTCAGAAAATTTTATTTTAGCCTCTTCTTTCTATCTATGCCCCATGTAAGGACAGGTGAGGGCCACAGAGAAAAAGGTTCCAGAGGGATTTGGAAGTATGAGCCATTCTCTTACCGGGTCTGAGGAAGCCACTGATGCCTACATTGACAGGGCCAGCAGCCTGGGCACAGGTCCTTGCAGAGAGCCTTATTGGTGTGTAACCTTCGTGATCCTTAAAACAACCCGTGAGGGTTGCACTGTTGCTGTCCCCATTGGAGATGAGGACTGTGGAGGTCAGAAAGGAGTCACGGGGTCAGGAGGGTCAGGTACAGCCTGCTCCAGGACCTTTCCCAGGACAACAGCTGCGGAGGCTCAGCGTTTTCCCGTCTGTGGTGTGGTGTGCTGTGCTGCATGTGGGGCATCCCACACTCCCATGGGCTTTGCTTTGGGCATCCTTGGCACCCCTCTGCTGCAGCTTGTGCCCATGGAACAGAGCCTGCCAGGCAGCTGTGGAGGTTGCCTGATGGGCTAGGAGTGAGGAGGTGCAGGGGAGGCTGTGTGGAGAGCCCCCACCTGCGTGGACTCTTACCCTGTGTCCACTCTGCTGCCCTGCTTAGGGCAGGACATGCTTGAAGCTCTTGGCAGGCCTTCTCTCTGCCCAGCTTCACTGAGGATATGGCTGTTTCAAGGAGCACTGTAGCCAAATGTTTATACTCGGCCATCACTCAGCAAACATATCATCTATAAATGCTAAATAATTATTGGGTTGAAATGTAAGGAGTACATCTTTAAATAGGACATTTGCCAGACTGCAATTACACATGTCTGAGCTGGGTAGCTCACAAAAAGGTACTCGTTTCTATCAGAACACTTCGGAACATCTTGCCAACATTGATCATGTGACATAGTGCCCCTTGGAAGTAGGGGACATTGGTGCCCACCTTGCAGGTGGCTATGGCACAGAGCTAGTTGATGACCTCCTCCCCCTCCCCCCTTCCTCTCCTTCCTCCTTCTCCTCCTCCTTCTATTTCTTGTCTCTCTCTCTCTCTCTCTCTCTCTCTCTCTCTCTCTCTCTTTCTCAATTGAAATGTCTTGCTATTTCCCAGACTGATCTTGAACTCCTGGGCTCAAGCCATCCTCCTGCCCCAGCCCCGGGGTGCGGGGACTACAGAGGTGTGTACGCTGCACCTGGGTTAGGCAGCCTTCTTAAACCCTCGTGGTGACTCAGGCTATTAACCAAACAGCTGCTCAGGATCTCTTCCATCTCTCAGGTCATTAAGTTTGAACTGCATGTTCTGAAAACTCTCCCAGAGACCCTCCCTGGAACATCTGGGCCAGGATCCTTCGAGAAGTGAATTCTCCCTACCTCTCCTCGTGTGCATTCCAGTGGATTTCATTTTATCTTAATGTGTGGTTGATCTATACTGGCCATAAATATGTGTACCTGTTAAACAGGAAGCATGGTAAAGAACTGGTAGGAGGGACTGTCACTGGGGAGGTGGCCTGAGACAAAGGCGGAGGAAGAGGACTTTGCTTCATCCCACTCTCCTTTGTCCTGTGTGACGTCTAGGTCCTGCTCATTTTCCCTGGCCACCTGCAGCCGCATCCCAGAGACCGAGTGGGCAGAGAAGGCCAGGCAAGCAGCGGTGTGCTTTCCACTGCTAACAGCCAGGCTGGGTGGCGGGGACCTTCCATTGCCCCAGGAGAGGTGGTCTGCCTTCAGAGGCGTGTCCCTGCTCAGCGCACTGTGACTGGCCGAGCCAAACCTGAGTGATGTTCCTCACTCAGTGGGCTTCACGTTGAGACAGGCCTGAGGGAATCGTATTTCCTGTGTCCTTAGCTATTATCAGCAAAATTCTCAGACTCACACACTGCTTCCAGAGGGCTCATAATTTGATCCAAAGAAACTTACTACTTACTGAACTTTCCCATATAAACTTAAACTCTGCAGACAAGACCTCATTCAGGGCCAGCATTTTTCTCTGGACTCTAACTGAAACTAGATAATTACTGAAGTACATTAAAAATCACAGTGGTGGGCCAGGGGACAATGCCCACCTCAATGCCACTGAGGAGATCCTAGGACCTCGAAGTCCTGTAATAGGACATTGGATCTGACAGTGGTCCAGGTCCTTCAGAATTTACTAGGGGAGAAGTTGAACATAGAACTTCACCTTGGGTTCCATGCTGGGTCCATACTGAATCAAAGTAGGCCTTCAGAAGAGTATCTGCTTTCCTAACCATTTAAAAATATTTACATTTGTGTGTAGGCTTCATTGAAGTTTTCCTATGTCCTGACCTATTAGAAACATAGTCTTCCCTGGCCATGAATCCGATGTGCCATGTATCCTCTGTTGTAAAGACAGTTCTCTTTGTTCCTTTCCAGAACTTTCTACCATCAATTCTTTATGATTCAAAAACCATGCGTTTTAAAATGTACATTGAACTCACTATTACTCAGCTAAGCTTCCAAAATGCAGTCACCTTAGATCGGGCGGTTTAAGCGACACTTATTTTCTCACGATTCTGGGAGCTCAAGGTCTGGGACCAGGGCGCTGGAATGGCCCAGCCCTCCTTCTGACTCACAGATGGCTGCCCTCTTGCTGTGTCCCACAGGTTGGGAGGGCCAGGGTGGGAGTCCTCCAGTGTCTTTTCTCACGAAGACACTACTCCTCATTCCTGTGATGAAGTGCGGTCCTAGCACGTGTTCTGAACCCTCCTAGCACGTGTTCTGAACCCTCCGGGGCTCCAAGCCCCTCAGAAGTGCAAGCTTTTCAGGACAGAGCCTCCGGCCCCAGGCACTTCTGTGGCTCCCTGGTTGTCCTTCCCCGTTACCGCGGTGGGGTCTCCTCCCTCCTGAGCTCCTCTTACCATGCATGCACCTTTCAAAGTAAAATGCCTCTGGACTCCACACGCTCCATCTGGCAGGAAGGGCACCACGCTGGACATCCAGGTTTGCCATTTGCTTTTAAGGAAAAGTCTAACTTATTTAGTTTTTTCCATATTGACACATAGGTACTATTATTTTTAGCAGCTAATTTTAGGGCTTTTAATTCTGCCAGGTTGGCTACCTCTGAGGGCGACTTGGTTTACCTGACCACTGGTAGCAGTCGCCCATCTTCCAGGACTCTTGGAAATGTTGCTTTTGGGCCTTCTCTGCCTACCCTTTGGAGCCCCCTGGACAACTCACTTCCCTGTGGGCTCATGGTCCCTGTGTCTGGTCTCTGCCTGGCCCTGGAGTCTCCAGGTCTAGGAATTGCACCCCACTTGCCTTGCCCTTCGTCTTTCCCAGCCACCTGCCAGCACCCCACTCAGGTCGTAACCCCCCCAGAAGATCAGCCCGGATGCTCAACGCTGAGTAAACGCCCCTCACCTCTTTGCCGCCGTGTGGCTGGTGCCTCTGTCTTCCTAGCAGCTGGTGAGGCCTGGGGCCAGCTCTGGACCCTGCTCTTCCTCTCCCTTCTCCACTTCCACCCCCGGGGTTTAGTGCGGTGGATCGAATACAGTGTGGCTTAACAGTGTCCTGGACTCGAGCCGATGTGGGACTGAGAGTGTGAACAGTAATTCGCAGGCAAGCCGCTCCTCTGTTAGTTCTCTGCTGTTCTCATTTAGCATTTTATTAAGACAGTTAGGACTCTGGTGTGGCTCTTAGGTTTAGTTCTCCTTCCAATCTAGCACCAAGGCTGATGCCTCAATTCAGGAACTTTCCATGGTTGGTCTAGAAGAGGTTTTCCCAGCTTCCCTGTTGTGTGTATTACCCCACTGGTGGGTCTGACAGGACTTCCTGCAACAGCGGAAAGTTCTTTACCTGAATAGTCCAACGTCATGGCCACTGTCACATGAGGTGGCTGAGCCCTTGAAATGTGTCTAGTGCAACTTAGCAGCTGAGTTTATTAATTTTATTTCAATTGACTTGAATTTAAACTTAAGTAGTCCCATGTGACCAATGGCTAGCCTGTTGGGAAGCACAGCTGTAAACATTATAAAGAAGTATTAATAATTAGCGAATTATCTTTAAAAAATTCAGAGATGTATTTTGATCTCACCCACTTTATTTTTGGCTGTACTAGGAGATTGGTCCAGGGCCTTGTGCATGCTAGACAAGTACTTTACCTGAGCTACATCCTGGGCCCTTTTCACTTTTGAGACAGGGTCTCACTAAGTCGCCCAGGCTGCCCTTGAACCTGCTATCCTCCTGCCTCAGCCTCGCATGAAGCTGGGATTAGAGGCATGTATCACCATCCTGGCTTGGTTTTTCCCTTTTTATGAGCATTTAAAGCTTATTGTGTGTCAGACTGAATATTATGTTTCATGTAATTAAATGCCAGGATCATTCCGAAGGTCAAAATGTGGACTTTAGGACTTTTACTAACCCATAAGTAACTCGCCCATCCATGTTCGTGACTATCCCGGAGCTTGACAATGTCTTCCTCAGGGCTCTGTGGGGGGGGGGCATTTACCCAAACACGGGTGTCTCCCTTATCAGCCACTCCAAGTCCACATGAGTCACACCAAGGGATGGCGTGGGCTGTGCTTACTGAAGCCTCTGCGTTTGAACACAGCCAAGTGGGCACGTGGGCCATCGTATTAATTTTGATCTTCCTTCTCCTGAAGGTCAGCACACCAGATATTTCGAAGCCCCTCCCTCAAGAGGATCCCAGACGCTCTGCCAGCCTTGCTTTGAAGCAAGACGCTCTCCCACTGGGCCCCACGGTCTGTCCTTTGTTCTCGGGAGGCTTGAGACACGTGAGTCTTGTCCCAACACTCTTGGCACAGAACGCGTGGTCACTAGGACGTCCCGCTGGGGCTGGGGATGCAGTTCAGTGGTAGTGTGGCACTGAGTGTGGGGTTGGGTTGTCTCATGAATTTGAAGAGTACCATGATACAAGGGTGAGAACAAAGTAACAGGACTTCTTAGAGTAATAGAAAGCAAGAGCGAGGGGCCCAAGAGAAGGATACCAGAGCGACTGTTGTCTAGGGGTTTATATGATCTATAGGGTTAAGGAACTCCGCTTCCTGCCCAATCCTGGGTAGGAATTCAGTGTCCAGGAGGTATTCGTGCAGGTTCTAGTCCAATCAGGACATCAGTCAGGCCGGGAGTGGTGACAATCTCCTGTACTCCCTGTGGTTCAGGAGGCCGAGGCAGGAGGATCACGAGTTCAAAGCCAGCCTCAGCAAAAGTGAGGCACTTAGCAATTCAGTGAGACTGTCTCTAAATAAAATACAAAATAGGGCTGGGGATGTGGCTTAGTGGTCGAGTGCCCCTGAGTTCAATCCCCGGTACCCATAACAAACAAACAAACAAAAACCAATCAGGCATTTTTCCTTCTTTGGAGAGGCATGGACCCCAGTCACGTAGGTCTTGATTTAAAAATAGCCTTCTTAGCAAATACCTGCAGTTGCTGTTTGTGCTCTGCTGCCCAGGAAGTGACCCAGGGGCCCACCCCCTATCCTCCTGCCTTATCTCTTCCTCCTGACGTCACTATGTGGTCAGCACCAGCAGAGCAAAACACGTCAACCTGGATTGGTGGACGAGGCCAGGCCCAGGTGACCTGAGCACAGCAGAGCTTGGTCACATTGAGCTTTGCAACGTTCTGAGGGTCGTTTTCCTTTTTTACATCTTATCGTGAACTTTTTCATTCAAAGAGCAGTGAGTAAAATAACAACGTTTCTTTCAAGGAAAAGCTTTGGAGTTCGATGGAGTCTAATTGATTGGATTTTCGTGTTGGGGTCCCTTCTGTGTCCTGTCTTTCCACAAGCCATGAAGATGGTCTCCTCCTTTCATCTAGGAGTTTAATAAAGGTGGAGCTTTTATGTTCAGGTCTACTCTTCAACTCATTAACTCTTTCGTAAATGGTATAAGGTAGAGGCTGTAGCTATTTATTCCCTGTGGATAATTCGCGAATCCACTGTCACTTGTTAAAGACTTCCATTTTCCCCAGTACTTTGATGTCTTCATTGAAAATCAAATCGCTGGGTAAGTGGGTCCCCTCCTGGGCTCTCTCTTCTGTTCCACTCAGCTCCAGGTCTGTCCTTGAGCTGAGACGACTTTCTCTTGTTTACTGCAGCTTTGTAGCAAGTCTTGAAGTTGGATAGTATGAAGTCTTCCAACTTTGTTCTTGCTTGAGATTGCTTTGTAATGTTTTAAATCTATTTTCTATCTGTGGAAAGACATTTTTGTTCAATTATTCATGCACTTGGTGAAAAACATAACTGAGCATGACTCTCAGCCTAGAATTGTGGAATACAGTGTAGTGGATGGAACCTTGGATTTAAGTATTGAGGCCTCCGTCCACAGCTGACTTGGTCTGCTTCGCGGCTGTAACAGAACTCTACAGACACATAGAAATGTGCTCCTCATGATCTTGGAGGATGGAAGTCCAAGAGCAAGGCACTGGCAGGACAGACATCTGGTTCCCCGTAGGTGGCTTGACGGGGTGTCCTCATGTGGGAGTAGAGACGGAAGGACAAGGGGCCAGCGCTGTTATGGAAGCCTTCCTCCCCTCCTCTGGGCTCCATCCTCGTGACTTAATTGCCTCCAAGGGCCGCACATCTGACCACCGGCGTTGCATTCACGTTGGTGATTATGTTTCCATGCGGGAGTTTTAGAGCCAACCTAAACTTCCGAACCATTGTGAGCCTCTTGGCATTTCGCTCATTGGATGTCCGTAGGCAGTCACCGAGACTCTAAGCTTCTGGGTCCCCACCAGAGAAATGGGTATCACAGTTCTTGTCATTTCCCAGGATTTCTTTGAGCATGAAACCAATGGTGTGGAGTCCCCATGGAACAGGGTATCATGACACCTCTGGAAACCAACCCCCTGGCTCACATTCTAGCTCCTTAAGTGACAAGGACTGGGACATGGAGCAAGTCCTTGCACCACAAGGTGTGCCTCAAGGTGTGCCGTTCCCATGTGAGGTGGGGTTCAGCTCAGATGATTAGAAACTTCCCCCCATCCATGCGAACGTCCAGAGGGACACTGAGAGGTTGGCAGGCCAACAGTGTGTTCGGGAATGTCGTTCTCCGCTAGACCCCGGGGACAGTGGTCCCCACCCAGCCCGAACAGCTCCTGGGGGTGGCCCCGCCTCCCTCGGCACCGCTGCGCTGACCTCACCCCCCGCAGCACTGGTGTCACCTGGGAGCTGGTCAGAAGTCAGTCTTGGGCCCTACCCAGACCTACTGAGTCAGGACGCAGAACCTACAGAAGCCAGGAGATTTCTTTGTACAACCAGGGCTGAGAAACACCAGCCCGAACAAGCCAGACCCTGAAGAAATTCTGTAACTTGGTAAGAATTCTTGAAGAGTTTAGGGCTCTGTGCTCCATGTAGTAGTCACGAGTGAGGTACGACTGTCGAGCCCCGGACCGTGGCTGGCCTGAATCGAGATGTCCTGTGAATATAAAATACACACTGAATTTTGAAGACTTTAGTTGGGAAAAGGTAAAATATCCTAATTTTTATAGGACTAGGAATGTGGTTCAGTTGTAGAGTACTTGCCAGGCATACATGAGACCCTGGGTTCAATTAAAAAAATAGTATGAAAACATGTTGATATGACAGGATTTTGGAAGTATTAAGTTGATTAAAAATATAAAATTTCATCTATTTTTATTTTTTATTTTTTTAGGTAAAATGTGACATATTTCTTTTTTTAAATTTTTAATTCTTTTTAGTTATACATGACAGTAAAATGTATTTTGCCATACATGCATGGAGTATAACTTCCTATTCTCATGGTTGTACATGATGTGGTTTCACTGGTTATATATTCAATATGAACATAGGAAAGTAATGTCTGATTCATTCTACTGCCTTTCCTATCCCCATCCCCCTCCCTTCCATTCATTCCCCTTTGTCTAATTCAAAGTGCTTCTATTCTTCCCTCCCTCACCCTTATTGGGTGTTAGGATCTGCATATCAGAGATAATATTTGGTCCTTGGTTTTCTGGGATTGGTTTATTTCACTTAGCATAATATTCTCCAGTTCCATCCTTTTACCAGACTATGCCATAATTTCATTCTTCTTTATGGCTGAGTAATATTCCACTGTGTATATGTACCACATTTTCTTTATCCATTCATCTGTTGAAGGGCATCCAGGTTGGTTCCACAGTTTAGCTATTGTGAATTGAGCTGATATAAACATTGATGTAACTGTGTCACTGTAGTATGCTGATTTTAAGTGCTTTGGGTACATGCTGATGAGTGGGATAACTGGGTCAAATGGTGGATCCATTCCAAGTTTTCTGAGGAAGCTCCATACTGCTTTCTATAGTGGTTGCACCAATTTGCAGTCCCAGCAAACTGTATAAGTGTTCCTTTTTCCTCAAATCCTCATCAACATTTATTGTTACTTTACTTTTATTCTTGATAATTGCCATCTGACTAGAATGAGATGAAATCCCAGTGTAGTTTTAATTTGCATTTCTGTAATCGCTAGAGATGTTGAACATTTTTTCGTATATTTGTCAGCCAGTCATAGTATTTCTTCTTCTGTGAAGTGTCTGTTCAATTCCTTGGCCCATTTATTGACTGGGTTATTTGTTGTTTGGGTTATTAAATTTTTTGAGTTCTTTATATATTCTGGAGATTAATGCTTTATCTGAGGTGCAGATGGCAAAGAGTTTCTCCTATTCTGTGGGTTCTCTCTTCATGTTCTTGATTGTTTCCTTTGCTTTAAAGAAGCTTTTTAGTTTGATACCATCCTATTTATTGATTCTTGATTTTACTTCTTGCGCTTTAGGAGTCTTGTTGAGGAATTCAGTTCCTAAGCTGACATGATGGAGGTTTGGGCCTATTTCATTTTCTAATAGGTACAAGATAGGTACATATCTTGTGGCCTAAGATGTGGACTCTTTTAGAGAAGGATCTATGTGCTGCTGAGAAGAAAGTGTATTCAGTCATAGATGAATGACATATTCTATGTATTAAGCCTAAATTATTACTTCTATTTTTTAGTTCTATAGCTTCTTTATTTAGTTTTTGTTTGGATGTTCTATCCAGTGGTGAGCATGTTAAAGTCACACAGGATTATTGTGTTGTGGTCTATTTGATTTGTGAAAATGAGAAGGGTTTGTTTAATGTATGTAGCTGCTCCATTGTTTGAGGCATAAATATTTATGATTATTATGACTTGTTGATATATAATTCCTTTAAGCAGTATGAAATGTCCTTCTTTGTCCCTTCTGATTAACTTGGACTTGAAGTCTACTTTATCTGAAATGAGGACAGAAACCCCTGCTTATTTATGAGATCCAAGTGAATGATAAATTTTCCCCCCCATCCTTTCATCTTCAGTCTGTGAATATCTTTTGCTAGGAGGTGAGTTTCTTGGACACAGCATATTGTTGGGTCTTGTTTTTTTAACCCAATCTTCCAGCCTATGTCTTTTGATTGATGAGTTTGGATCATTTACATTCAGTGTTATTGTTGAGAAATGACATTTATTCCCTCTCATTTTGATTTTATTTCTGGTTATTAATTTGATTAGTTTCTCTTTTGATTGACTATTCTCCTAGTGTATTTCCTTCTTTTACTGGTTTTCATTTTTATTTTTTATTTCTTCTTCATGAAATATTTTATTGGGTATGCCTTATAGTGCAGGCTTTCTAGTTGTGAATTATTATAACTTTTGTTTGTCATGAAAGGTTTTTATTTCATCATGAATTCTGAAGCTTAATTTTGCCAGGCATAGTATTCTCGACTGGCTTCTATTTTCTTTCAGAACTTAATATATATTATTCCAGTACCTCCAAGCTTTGAGGGTCTGGGTTGAGAGATCAGCTGAGATCCAAATTGGTTTCCCTCTAAATGTGACCTGTCATTTTTCTCTGGCAGCCTTTAAGATTCTATCCTTATTCTGTATGTTAGGCATTATCATAACAATGTTCCTTGGTATGGATCTGTTGTAATTTTGCATATGTGGAGTCCTATAAGCCTCTTGAATCTGATTTTCCATTTCATTTTTTAGGTCTGAGAAATTTTCTGATATTATTTTATTGAAAAGATTGTATGTTCCTTTGGTTTGTATCTCTGAGTCTTCATCTATCTTGATAAATCTTAAATTTGGTCTTTTCAATTTATCCCATATATCTTGGAATTTCTGTTCATGGTCTTTTAACATCTTTTCTCCATGGTCAATTTTATTTTTAAGATGATATGTTTTGTCTTCATTGCCTGAAACTCTGTCTTCCAAGTGATCTAGTGTGTTGGTGATGCTTTCCATTAAATTTTTAATTTGGTTTATTGAATCCTTCACTTCAAGGATTTCTGCTTGATTTTTTTTTTCAGAATCTCTCTTTATTGAAGTGATCTTTCACTTCCTGTATTTTCTCTGATTTTGCTCCTTACATTGTCCTTTACCTTGCAGATTATTGAACTATATACATTCTAAACTCCTTCTCTGACATTTCTTTCACTAGGGTGTCGATGGATTCTGTTATTGAAGTATCTTGGCTTGTTTGGGGCAATTTGTTCCCTTGCTTTTTCATGTTGTTTGTGTGTCTACCTGTCTAACAGTATGGATCTGAAACAGTAGAGTTTCTGCCTTGTGGACTTATAGTGTCACTGAAGATTTCCAGTACCTCACCATTTAGGGGGAGACAATAAAAATAACCAATGCAAACGACATACAGCATTAAAGCAAATATTTCCTGCTGTGACATCTACAATGTGGACTGTCACAATAAACAGAAATTATGTGATCAGTTATTGCCTGCAGCAAAAACAACAGGTTTGCAAAAGGGTTTACGAATTTGAATGGTGGACAGAGGGAGAAAAGAAGTGATGTAGAAAGTGATGACTATGAGAAGGAGGAGAGAAGATAGACATAAAAAATTAAAGAAAGAGTGGAAGAAAGAATAATAGGGATTGGCTATTAGCAGAAGAAAAGAGATAAAAATAGTCAAGGGAAACAGATAAATGAGAGAAAAAATATATAAAGTAAAAATTTTTTAAATAAAAAATAAAAATAAAAGTGAAATAATACAAAACAAAACTGAAATACAGTAATCAAATATCCTAGTCCTCAAAAAGTCAATCTGTGAAAAATAACTGACTTCAAGAATGCTAGAAATGAGAAAACCAAATATGAATATGTATGAATGTCCATGTTCTGTTAAGGTCAGGATTGAATAGAGAAAAGAAAATTAAATCTTGATGAAAAGGTAAAGAATTGTTCCCATTTAAGTACAGAAGATTCTCCTCTTTCCTTCTCAGCAGTGCTAGGTGGGGTGGTGTGAAGTGTGATACTTGCTCCATCCTCAGAATGGGGTTGCTGGAGTGACAGGTAATCCTGTAGGGCGGGACTCCTGGAGGTGGGGTGTAGGCTTAGGTGGGCTCCCGGCTCTTCACTGAATGTCAGTTGGTCTCGAGATTTTAAGTCAGCACACCTCCAGGACCCAGGAATTGCAAGTCCATGTTGGAAGACTGCACCCAGGGATCTCTCCTGGGTTCCACTTGTGGTGGAGGAACTAATCTTAGTCCACTCCATCACCTGTGGACCCCACATTTCCTGGTCTCAGCTTAAGTCTCCAAGCTCAACCCCTCTCACCCCCACCCTTTTGAATTCCCAGCCAGGTGCATCTCTTGCAGTCACTCCTGCAGGCAGATGGGTTGGAGAGGGAGGGGATAGCCAGGTAGGTTTCCATGACCAGTAGAATCAGGCTCTGCTCTCAAGTCCAAGTACTGCTCACATGGCTGCTTGTGGGTCCTCCCATCATGGGACCCCTGATCATCGGTCCCATGGTGGGCTGTAGCACAGTCAGGACCCAAATGTCCTGCTGAGGCCTGTCTTAGTCTGTTTGGGCTGTTATACCGAACTATCATGGACTTGGTGACTTAAAAACAACAGAAATGTATTTTTTTTACAGTTCTGCAGATGGGAAGTCCAAGATCAAGGCTCTGGCAAGGACCTACCTCCTGGCCTGTTGATGGCCCCTCCTGGCTGCATCCTCACGTGGTGGAGGTGGCCAGCAGCTCCCTCTCTGCTGCTTAGGATAGTTCCTCTGTTCATTGCACATTCAGCAGGGCACTCCTTCCTTCTAAAATTTTCTCTCTGTGCCCTTAAAATTTATAATTATGTGATTGAATTATTGTGTTTAATTACAACCTTTTCCCTTTAGACCAAAGCTGTGTTTGTCTGAGGAATTGAACTCCCATGAGGCAAATAACTGGTTATTGCTCCTTGCCCAAAGATGTTGCCTACTCTTGTGAGAGCAATTTGCATCCTTTGGGAAACAAGGACTTGGGGCTAGAAAAAGCTTATTAAATCTCCACTTATGACAAAAGTACAAAAAGAGAAGGCAGTAAATAAGGAAAATTGCCAGACCTCCCAGGTTGTCAAATAAGGACAAAATTAAAGCATGTTTCTATTTTGGAACTGCTTTAGTAAATTTGAAAATACTATAGCTCAGTATTGGCAAGGGTGCAGAGTGGTAGGCATTCTGCAAACTGCTGGGTGAACATAAATTGTCATACCTTTTCTGGAGGACAACTAGCAATATATATAAAAAATCCTTAAAATACATGTTCTCAGGGCTTTTTGTTTTTGTCTTTTTGTACCAGAGATCAAACCCAGGGCTTTGTGTATGCTAAGCACACAAGCTCTACCCCTGAGGTACATTTCCAGCCCTGCATGTTCTCTTTAATCTGACAACTTCAGCTATGAGAAGTTTTATTAAAGTTGCCACAATGTTACCTGGGCAAAGTGTCACACGCCTATAATCCCTACTCAGGAAGCTGAGGCAGGAGGATCGCAAGTCCCAGGTCAGCCTGGGCAACTTAGTGAGACCCTGTCTCAAAAAGTAATATGTGAAAAGGGAGGACATCTGGGTTCAGTCCCTCATGCCTACACCCAAAATCATCATGACTGTTGCCCCAGATGAGTACATATGAATGTCCAGGGGAGCAGTGTTTATATTTATTTTAATTTCTAAAATTTGGCAGCAATGAAAATATCCAGAGGAAGTAAGTTACAGAGCATATACACACAGGACAATTCCAGTAGTATGGACTCGGAAGTCAGGGAGAACGAGCCGGTGTATTTGGGGGGATGTAAACGTGTGTGATGAAACCGTGAAGAGAAGCAAGGACTGCTTGTGGACAGTTTTGAAACAGTGTCTACCCAGGGACTGGAATGAGCGGGGACTTGCTGAGGGTGGGGGTCACAGGCACTTCCAAGCTCCTGATGACATTTTCTTCTTTAGCTGAGTGGTGGGCATGTGGACGTCCACTTGGTTGTTTAACTGTGCCTGTGCCTCGTGTGCATTCTTTCAAATATTATACACTTGACAGGGAAAAGCAAAAAGGAGATGGAAGAACAAAGCCCATCTATACAGGGCATCCAGATTGTGTGGCATTTTCAAAAGGTCAATAAACCCTGTGCATACAATATGCAGGCACAGTTCTGGCGCCTTACATTAACTAACTGAGCCTCATCACGGTCCTGGGAAAGAGATCCCTGTTTTACAGATGAGAAAGCTGAGGTTGTGGAAGGTTAGAAAATTGCTCAAGACCACACAGTTACTGAGGGTCAAGGCAGGACTGAAAGGCCAGCTGGCCCCCTTGCCCACCTTCAGTTTTTGCAGGGGGTGGAGGGCATACCTGGGATTGAAGTCAGGGACACTTGGCTACTGAGTCACATCCCCACTCCTATTTTGTAGTTTATTTAGAGACAGGTGTCACTAAGTTGCTTAGCACCTTGCTGTTGCTGCGGCTGGCTTTGAACTTGTGATCCTCCTGTCTCAGCCTCCGAGCTGCTGGGACGACAGGTGTGTACTACCCTGCCTGGCGCCTACCTTCTTAACCGCTTAGTGTTAATGTCCAGTGTGTTCCTGGTGATCAGGATTTATTATTTAAAAAAATAAACCTGTGGTTCCAGTTGACTCCTGGTTTTTAGCTTGTGTAAGAAGGGGCCTGGGCTGTGCTTGCAGTTATTGTAATAACCACGTGATTTCAGAGGTCACAGGCCAGCAGCACCCTGCCTGCTGGGTTAGTTTGTTCTTGCCCAGATCATCTCTTCTTTCAAATCCAGACAGCCTCCAATGGAAAGCAGACTGAGTTCTTAGTTGCTTCTCCAGGCTGGAATCTTGCAATTGGCTCAGTTTGGTGCTCAAAGCTTTCACCTTCCTCAAAGACTCTGTTCCAACTTTGGGGAAACAGAAACAGAAACTGTCAGGGCCAAGTTTACTCTCCTTCCATTCTCTGAGGTCTCTCCTCCCCTCCCACTGGGCAAACATGGCCCTGGAACTGCTCAGAGATGCCATCCATGGTTATGGCTGATGCATCAGGAACCCAGGCTCACTTCCAGCTCTGCTGCTGAGTTACTGCGCAACTTGGGTGTGTTTCAACCTGTCTTGCCCCCCATTTATCTGTCTGTCCGCTTTATAACAACGGATGAGGAACTGCAGTGCTTCCTAGCTGCCTCCTCGTCCAGGCACCAACCCGAGGAGCCTCGCTGTGCACCGTCTTCGTTCCAGCCCCTACGCCGCTGTGCACCAAGGAGCAAGGCGCACGGGCATAGGTGGGGACTAGGTCCGTCCCACTGTGTCACCGACTCCAAATGCGCCCCACAGTGCCCAGCAGTCCTGATGTGTCCCTCTGGTTAACCCAGTGTCCTGTGCTCCACGACAGTCGTTTCCCAGCTACTCCAGCCTTTCAAACTCACTTTCACTTCTCAGCTCCACCCAGCCTCCTCAGCCAGCCTTCATTCCTCCCAGCTGCTATTTTCTTCTCCCCTCCTCGGACCAACTTCCCAGAGTCGCTTGCCCGCGGCGGGTCCGTGTTTTCCTTCCTACCTGCACATCAGGGCCCCGGTTCCCACACCTTCACCCCTACCCTCAGGTCACATCATGGAATCCAGAGACATCTTCTGGCCTCCTCTCGCTTTTCCCAGCATCCAGCCCCGACCTCTCCTTCCTTCATAACCGTCCCTCCCTCTCTGTCTGCTTTCGTGACACGACATTGTCCCTGGGTGTGTGCTGCTGCTCTGGCTGGACCCCTGGCACGGCCCACCTCTCCCATAGACTGCAGACTCCCTGGAGCCGGGCGGCCTGGTTCTGCTCTCCAGGGAGCCTCCAGGGCCTCGCTCAGCGCTGAACGTGGTACATCTTCAAGAAATGTCACCAAGAGAACAAAGGATGTGCCTGAAGCATTGTGCTTTTAAAATTCTCTGTGTAAATATCACAACTAAGCAGCAAAGGAACCGAGTCAGAAGTGGCTGGTGAGCCTGACCCCTTGTGACTTCAGCTCATAAATGCCCATGACTTTAAGTGACTTAACCCACTGGGTTTTAGTTTCCTCATCTGTCAAGTGAAGGTAACAAAGTGAGCCTCACCTAGTCACAGGGTGTGGGACTCAGGTACCATCAAGCACATAGCAGTAAATTTATTAAGCTCCTTACGGGTCAGGTGCTGTGCTTAGGACTTTACCTACTTTGTAGTTTTTAATCTGTGTCTTTGCTTTATGGCCAATTTTTGTAAGAATTTGTGATCTGCATTTGTGGGGAATATTGTATACATGTCACTAAGTCATTAAGTGTGTTAATTGTACTTTTAATAATCAATATCTTTACTGATAAGTTGTATCCGTTTATTTTGCCATTAAGAAGAACAGTATATTAAAATCCCTCTGGATTTATTGATTTCTCCTTTTAGTTTTGTTCATTTTTCTTTTTTCTTTGTTATGAATTTAGAGTTGTTATTTCTTTCAAGGGAGTTGACCGTTTTATCTTGATGAAATGCTTCTCTTTGTTTTAAAACAGTGCTTCTTGACATAAAATCTACTTTGATATTATCATTGCTTTATTTTAGGTAGTATTGAATGGTATATAATTCCTGTTCCTCTACTTTCTATCCTTTTTTTGGTATTTTTATATTTAAGCTCTTGTAAACAGCATATAATCAGATACTTTTAAATCCAGTCTGATAATCTGTCTTTTTTTCTAGTGTGAAGTCTGTTCTGTTTTATTGTAATTACTGATGTATTTTGTACTAAATCTAATTACCTACTTGTTTTCTGTTTTATTATTCATGGTCTCTTTTCCCTCCTGTTCTGTGTTCCTGTCACTACACTCTTTTCTCATGACTCCTTTGGAAGTCATGAGACTTAGAAGACGTAAGACTGAAAAAGACTTAATCAAGTCTTCTTCTGACTTTATCATTTCTGTTAGGCAGTAAGCTGGTTAAGTCTTATTCTTTTCTCCGTCAAAAATAATCTACCAGGGCTGGGGAGATAGCTCAGTTGGTAGAGTGCTTGCCTTGTAAGCACAAGGCCCTGGGTTCAATCCCCAGTACCGCAAAAAAAAAAAAAAAAAAAAAAAAAAAGAATCTACCTTTATCCCTCCTCTCTGCCATTAAGATTTTCTGTTTTTAATTTTCTGCAATTATATGATGATGTGGCTACGTGTAGTTTTTTTTTTTTAATATAATTTTGTCCTTGAATCTGGTTTGTTTTCTATCAGGCTGATAAAATTTTAGCTATTATCTCTTCAAACTCCTTCTGCCACCAGGCCTTGTGGCACAGGCCTGTGATCCCAGCTACTTGGGAGGCTGAGGCAGGAGGATCACAAGTTCAAGGCCAACCTCAGCAACTTATGGAGACCCTGTCCAAATAAACAAATAAATAAATAAATAAATAAATAAATAAATAAGTAAATGTCTGGGGATGTAGCTTGGTGATAGAACTCCCAGGGTTTAGTCTCCAGTATCAGAAAAACAAACAAACAAAAAACCCTTTGCCCATTATTTTCTCTTTGTGAGACTCTAAACATATATCATACTTTTTTATTAGGTTCGGTATGTCTCTTGTATTTCATTTTCTATTCATCTTTTTCTCTGTGTTCCTCTAGATATTTTCTACTGACCCATCTTTCAATATATCAATCCTTCCTTCACCTGTGTCTGATCTTAAATTAATTTCTGGAGTTCTTAATTTTAGCTACCTTATTTTTTAGGCCTTAATTTATGTTGGATTCTTTTTAAAAAATATAGATTCTTGTTCTCTGAATAAATTCTCCACTTTGTTGTGTATTTTCTTGACCATATTAACCATTATTATTTTCCAGTTCATGTCTGATAAGGCCAATACCTGCATTTTATTGTGGCTTTCTCTTGTTTCCAGTCACTTATTCTCAAATCCTAGACTGAGGATGACAAAGCATCCTGACTTACCAGAACTCTCCTGGCTTTGGCATCTCAAGTGCTGCATCCCAGGAAATGTCTCAGTCCTGAGGAAACAGGGACGGTTGGTTACCGTTCAGTTCAGATATGCTTGGTACTGTTTTATTGAATGATGGACCTTATGTGTGGAAACTGGGATAATTTGAGACTCTGAAAGAAGTTACCCTCCTTCAGAGAGAACTTGCTTTTTCTTCCGTCAGATGCTAGAGTGACAAACCCCGGGACTGAGCCAAAGCAGAGCTGGAGTCTGGTCCTAGTAAGAAAGCTTCGGAGAGGGCCCCACAGACGTGCAGGTGCTCCCAGCTAGTCTGACATGATGGGACTCGTGAAGGTGTTCTTAAGCTTCTCAGCGTCATGGCTGCACGTCAGCAAGGACCGTCAGTGGAAAAGCAGCACCTGGCACAATGGTCCCTTCGGCAGGTGTCCCTTTTCTCGCAGAACCTCACTCAGGTGCTGTGTGCTGTGCAAGGCTTGGCACTGGGTCCCTGTCTGCTGCTAAGAGCTCTGCTCAGCCTGGCCTCTTGCCATCTCGTCTGGAGGCTGCTCACTGTTCCAGCCCCGTGCCGCTTGTCAGTGCGCACGCCTCGAAGAGGGGCGGCCCCGAATGCCAGGCTGGCCTCCCTGCGCTTCTCTTTAGCATCTTGGACCTGGGTTCCTGGCGGTCTTGACAACACCACAACATCTCGGAACAGTCGCACGGTTTAGTTCAGCTTTCTAACTGTCGTTGGCAGAGACGTGGGCGTGATGCACTTCAGTCTGATGCACCTGAAGTCCCAGGAGGAATGCTCTCTGTGATCAGAGATCCTCAGCTCCATTCACTGCTTGTTCTCACAGGTGGCTCAGTTCTTTTGCCAATCTCCCCTGACTGTTCTCTTCAACCT
Organism: Sciurus carolinensis; assembly: GCF_902686445.1. Lineage (NCBI taxonomy): Eukaryota > Metazoa > Chordata > Mammalia > Rodentia > Sciuridae > Sciurus > Sciurus carolinensis. The sequence goes on along the minus strand of NC_062219.1, from coordinate 8,983,911 downwards.
TCACTTTTTACTCCCGGCACTGGAGACTGGACCCAATACAAGCTACACCCCCAGCCCTTTCTTTCAAAATTTTATTTTGAGGTGGGTCTTACTAATATGAGGAGGCTGGCCTTGAAATTGTGATCCTCCTGCCTCGGCCTCCTTCACTGCTGGGATTACAGCTGTGGGCCTCTGCGTCCGGCCATTCTTCACTTTTTGTGCTTCATGGAGCCATGCAACCTTGGCATCCCACGCGTTCTTGAGCATGTACAATTTTAGGGTTGTTTCCCACCCCAGCAGTTGTGTGGTATTGGCAGGTGACATTTTTCAGAGCCAGGCTGCTGGGTCTGGCAAAGCTGGCTATGCTCTTGGCATTAGTTAATTCAAGTTCAGGTCCTCTGAGGAGGGATGGGTTTGGTTTGGTTTTCTCTGTCCAGTGTCGTGATTCTGCCCCAGCCTGCCTTCGTTTCTTCACAGTGCTTTGTGGTATAGAGGAACTGGTTGGGAATTCGAAGCAGAAATCGGCTAGCTCTCTCTGTTCCCATAAAGACAGCACTGAGATTAGTTGCGTGCAAATGAAGGCAGTTGTCTAAGCAGATCTACTTGTTGTAAGATGGTTTATTTTATCCTTTGGGCACAGACTTCCTCTGCTACTTATAACCACCATTTAAGCTTCAAACCCCCTAATTTATGATGGCAGTTTTTTTTTTTTTTTTAATTTTAGGTGCCCATTAAAATTAAAACCATTTACCACTACCTTTGACTCTTACTTCCTGTACCTCATTCCAGTCAGTCCTCACCATAACCTAAGACACCAGTTAGACTGGACACCGGTAATGAGTAGCAGAGCCCACATCTGAGTCAGGTCTGCCCGACCCCCAGGCTCAGCCCCTGCCCCCGCCGCTTGCTTTATACATGGCTGCCATGAATACAGGGCCGTGTCTTGGCAGAACTGCCCAGGATGTGGTCCATCTTGTCCTAAGTCACTTGTGTTCAAGAATGGACTGTGTAATCTTCATTGCTAGGCAACGACCATATCTGGAAAGAGGGCTTTCTGAGGACTCCCCATCTCCTCAGGATGGAATAGGTGGCTGCTTATTTTGGTCAAGTACAAACTGGTACAACGGCAACTTAATGTGAGTCAGGATACATGCTCTGAATGAATTGGGATTGATTTGATACGTTGAAATCAGAACTGCCAAAAAACTTTTCACCGTGAAGTAATTTATTCCATCTGTCATTCTTGATTTCAGGGAAGTTTAATTAGCATTAACAGCACTTGCACAGAGATGGGTAATTTTGACAACGCTAATGTCACTGGAGAAATAGAATTTGCCATTCGTTATTGCTTCAAAACCCATTCTTTAGAAATATGCATCAAGGCCTGTAAGAACCTTGCTTATGGAGAGGAAAAGAAGAAAAAGTGCAATCCGTAAGTTTTTTTTTTTTTTTTTATTTTAACATAAGATGATAGATGTACTGATTCTAAAATTTATATGGAAAAGTGAAAACCCAAGAATCACAAAGATGATTATGAAAAACAACAAAAGAGGTAAAGACTTACTTCAATAATTTTTATAAAGCTGTAGTAATTCAAACAACATGCAAAGATAAGCAAGTGGTTCAATGGAGCAGAATCAGAAGTCTAGCCATCCACCGTTGAATACGTGGGAACGTATACGGTCAAGCGGGGTCTGAGACCACTCCGTCTGCTGTCGCAGACTGTAGACAGAATGGCCTTCGAACAGCAGAGTTAATTTCTCACGGTTTTGGATGGTGGGGAGTCCGTGGTGCTGACGTGTTTGTGTCTGGTGAGGATGGGCTTCCTGGTTTGTGACATCAGCTTCTGTCATCACAGGGAAGAAGGGGCGAGGCAGCCCGCTGAGGACTCATAAAAGACAGATCCATCTGTTCACCAGGGCCGCCTCACACCCGTCGCCTGCCCTGGCTCCGTCTCCAACTGCCATTACATTTGGGATTAAGTTTCAATTTGAATTTTAGGGGCACATAATGTCCAGTCTATAGCAAGGGATTGGCACCAATCAAGGGGAAAGGTGGACTTCAGTGTCGGGAAGTTTGACTTTCCATATAGGAAAAACAAAAACAGAATTTAGAAAATGAATTGTGGCTCACACAATTCATAAACAGATTGATTTTCCCAATTAATAGATAAGAAGCATATTGCTGTTATTTAAACACGTGTTTCCCTGATGACTAACAAAGACGAGTAGCTTCACACACCCAGATCTCCTTCTGGGAACATTCTGTTCATACCTTTTGTCCATTTTTCTATTGGTTTGTCGTTTTCTTATTTATTTATAAGAAAATTGTGTGTGCGTGTAATTGTGTGTGTGTGTGTGTGTGTGTGTGTGTGTGTGGTGCTGGGGACTGAACCTGGGGCCTCCCACATGCAAAAGTACACAGCAAATGCTACCACTTAGCTACGTCTCTAGCCCTTTTTATTTTATTGTGAGACAGGGTCTTGCTGAGTGGCCGAGGCTGGTCTCAAATTTGTGATCCTCCTTCCTCTGCCTCCCAAATAGCTAGGATTGTAGACATGCCACCATGCCCAGCAGGAAAATATTTTTGAAAAGCTATTTTGAATAAGTTTTAGAAGCTTTTCATTGATTATATGTATGTTACTTTTTTGTGTGTTTGTTTTTGTTCTGGTACTGGGGATTGAACCCAGGGATTCTCTACCACTGAGATACATTCCTAGCCCATTTTATTTTTTATTTTGAGGCAGAGTCTCACTAAGTTTCTGAGGCTATTCTCAAACTTGTGATCCTCCTGCCTCAGCCTCCCCAGTAGTTGGGATTATAGGCCTGCTTTACCACAGCCAGCCTTATTTTATATATGTTATCTCAGCTATTTCATATTTTCTAATTTATTTGTGATGATTTCTTTTGGTAGAGATTTTGATATTATATTTATGTATCTTTTCTGTTAAAATCTCTGCTTTAGGGTGGTTGGGTATAGCTTAGTGGTAGGGTGTGGGCTTAGCATGCACACACTGGGGTCTGGGGTCTGTCCCCAGCACATACATAATATATACATGTATATAAAAACAAAAAAAAAATCATTTTTGGTGGGTGAGTGTCCTTCTATCTGTAGAATTCCATGCCACCTGAGGTTATGAATACATTCCTCTGCAGAACTGTTTTTCACATTAGAACTGGAATTGATTTTCTCTATATGGCCTAAGGCAAGGACCTTAGTTATGCCTTTCTGTCTTCTCACATGGAAAAGTTTTGGCACACTGTTTCAATTACCAGGTAGAGAGACACAATGGGAAAAGAAATGGATTGCTGATCTAATCAAACTTCTTCTCTTCTGAAACCTTCAGTAGTTCCTCAGTGTCAGAAGAAAATTAGTACAAATTTCTATAGCAGTAAGGTTCTCCGTAACCATCTCCCTTATATTTCTGGTCTATAACTTCTATTATCCTTCTACTTAAACCATACACCAAAGGAATATGCCAAAATGTTCCAAAATGCCCCCTGACTTTTTTATATTTCAAAATTTGAGGAATGCAGTTAAAACAGTACTTCTATTAAAAAGAAGAAAGATTAAAAGTGATCATTTAAACCTTCAATTTAAAATGCCAGAACAAAAAGAACAAATTAATTCTAAAGGATGGAAATAGTAAAGATCAGAAATCAATGAAGCTGGGGGTATAGCTCAGTTGGTAGAGTGCTTGCCTCACATGCACAAGGCCCTGGGTTCAATTCCCAGCACAACACACACACACACACACACACACACACACACACACACACACAAATCAATGAAACCAGACATGGTGGCTCATGCCTGTAATCCAAGCAACTCGGGAGGTTGAGACAAGAGGATCACAAATTCAAAGCCAGGCTCATCAATGGCGAGGTGCTAAGCAACTCAGTGAGACTCTGTCTCTAAATAAAATACAAAACAGGCCTGGGGATGTGGCTTAGTGATTGAGTGCCCCTGAGTTCAATCCTTGGTCCCCACCCACCAAAGAAAAAGAAATCAATGAAACAGAAAACAGTAGAGACAAATTGATGAACCCAAATGTTAATTCTTTGAAAAAAAAAAATCAGTAAAATTGTTAAACACTGAGGTAAATTTTATCAAGAGTGTTTTTAGAAAGAGAATATACACATACCAATATCAGGAAAGAAAAGAGACATTGTGGCAGAGCTTCTCCATTAAAGAATAAGTAGAGGGTATTATGTAAAACTGAACAACTGAGATGAAATAGGCATATTGCTTTAAAAACACTTGCTCAAGCTTGACAGGAAATGAAATAGAAAGCTTAAAGAGTTCTATATGTTTTAAAGAAATCAAATTAGTAATTTGGCATAATTTACTGAAATTGAAAATGCACATGCTGGTTGGGGGGTAGTTCAGTGGTAAAGTACTCCCCCAGCATGCCCAGGACCCTGTGTTCCACCCCCAGCAGTGGGGTGGGTGTGAGGGGAAGCACATTACCTGTCACTTCTGGTTTTGTGCCTAGAGAAACTCTCACACGTGTGCACGGTGGAATGGTCATAGCAGAATTGTGTATAACAGCAAAAAGTAAGACTAAGACCAAGGTTCCTCAGGAGGATAAGTGATCAGTAGCACATTCATGCAATGGAACAATGTGTAGGAATAGAAATGAATACACAGCAATGTGGGTGAATCACAAACAAATGGAGAGGGAAAACAAGTTACAGAAGAATGTATGTACACGATCCTGTTGATGTAAAAGTTCAAAAACTGCCTCAGCAGTCAGAGGAGTGCCGTCTTTGAGGCGCCCATGAGTCATGAACTTTCCATTTCCACTTTAGCTGTGTGGGTCAGAGGATAATGCAGGTGGAGGTGGAGGGGGGAAGCTGGCACACGGCCTGGACGTCCAGGCAGATTGGAGAATCTGGTTTCATGGTCCTCATTAAACGGCAGGCGAGGAGGGGCTGTGGGGTTCCAGGAGCAGGGAATGAGCAATGCAGGGAGAGCCCCAGCCCCCTGCCCAGGAATATTCTGGAGGATCATACAGACAACATGTGGCCCAAACCTTGTGACTCAGCAGCTGTACACTCAGCGCTAACATTGTTTCTGTCAGTCCTGGTCCCTGAGTCAATTCAAAATCCAGCTGGAAGCAGGGTAAAGAAAAGGCTGACATGTGGACTTTGTTCCTCTGAATTCTGCTCGCCCAGGCAGAACCTCACTTTGTCCTTTTGCATTTGGCCACTAGGTATGTAAAGACCTATCTGCTGCCTGACAGATCCTCTCAGGGAAAACGCAAGACTGGAGTCCAAAAGAACACACTGGACCCGACCTTTCAGGAGACCCTGAAGGTACATGTGGATGAGTACATTCCTGCTGTGTCCTCCCTATCCCAGGCTGTGCTCATGGGTCAGAGTCCAGAGAATGGCTCTTTAAACCCTTGAATCAGTTAAACACAAATGCAGACACCTATACATTTCTCTGTGGCTCTGTCAATCAGTGGCAGGTTGGCTGAAAATAGATTTCAGCCTTTGAACAGGAGAAGTGCAGAGTCTGCCAGACTCGAGAAGGACTTCTGATTAATGATTTCTAAGAAAATGGGGAGAAAGAATCTGATTGCCTCTATGTCTCAGGCCATATCTGGGCACAGAGTGGCTTAGAAATTGGATTGTCTTATTGAATTTGTATGACTATAGGGCATTTTCAAGCAGGGGCCCTGAAAATCAAATGACTAAGTTACTACTACCTTTGTAGGAGTGCTTCCTTATTGTAATATCCCAAAACCCTGTTTTCTTCTTATTTTATGAAAAAAATTATAAAGGAATTGTTTGGGTTCTCATGATTTCTTAGGACAGAACTGAGACCTCATTCTCTGATTGGGGGTGAAGAGGCAGAGTGTAGGCCCATGCAGAGAGCCAACTGTGGGAGCCCCAGCCAGATGGGCAGCCTAGACCTGGGGGACACCGCAGCCAGGACTGGGTAGACCAGAAGTCCTGCCATCTCACACTGGCAAAAGGAGAGGCTTTTGTTTGCCTCCTTGGCAAGCAGGAGCATCTGTGAACTGCAAGCCAGGGGCCATTCGGGCAGATGGCACAGAGTGCCAAGTTCATTAAATAATAATAGTCATTGTTTGCTGGGCCCCCTGTGGTAGCCAAGCGCTTGATGCTTTAGATCTACACTGATGGAGGCGTTAGGGAAGCTGAGACTTTGGGAGTACTTAAAGGCTTAGCTTGAAGTCAGGATGGACGGTAATCCTCAAAATGCATGTGCATAAAAATTCCCAGAATTTTTTTTTTTAAGTTGCAGATTCTGACTCAGCAGGCGTGTATGGGACCTGCAACACAGCAAGCTCTGCTCCCCAAGCCAGGCCTCTGGCCAGGCCTGGGTGCAGACCACCCGCTGAGTCCCATGCCTGCAGGGAATTTTCAAAACTCTGTGCTACCTCACACATTTAAGTTGGTATTTTCAATGTCTCATCATACGTTTAATAAGGTCTTTTGTGCTAGACAGTGGTATATGAAATGAGGACTATTTTAGATAAACATTTAATTACATGGGTCAATTTTAAAAGTTTTAACTACCTTATTTTAATTACACACAGAATTTAAAATTCCATTTACTTAAGGGTTTCATCCAGTCTATTGTGAATATTTTGTAGTCCTGGGAAACTATCCAGATATGTTTGAAAAGTTTCCATCTAAATTCAGAGGATCCCAACACAGGTCAGATTTATTCCTAAATAAATTCACATAACACAGAAACGATGTGGGGCCTGGGGGGCCGACCAATCATTAAAAACCTTGGGGAAACCAGCATTTCAAGGTACCCCTTGGTCGGGCTCCCAGGCGGTTGGAGAGCCCCGGGCAGGCCACCCGAAGGCTGGGAAGATAACAGCCTCCAGGGTGTCTCCAGCCAGTTTGACTAAGTGCATGTGAAAAGCTGAAGATCCAGAAACTGATCCCGAAGTTTCCTGGTTAGAGTGTACTTTGGGCAGCCCTCTGGACTCCAGGGAGACTCCTGTCCTCTTTGCGATCCTTGAAATGGGGACCTGGGAAGGACAAGCTGAGACACAGGTCTGGGTGGCTTCTGTTTTCTGAAGCTCCTTATAGGCCAGAATGTGTGGAGTAGGTAGGGATCTTGGGGTCAGCTGGTGCAGGCCTGTGGACCACAGGACGATGGAAAATCTACTTGACGCAGATTCAATCACCAGGGGGAAGCTGCCCTGCTTATCAGATAGTGTGACCAGTAGGTGAGGACCCAGAGAAGAGCAGGCCTGAGCCTCGGGGAGGGGCTGCCGAGTGAGTGTGGCAGAGCAGTGGAGATTAGGGAGTTGCCTCCGGGAGGGTGACCACAGGGGAGGGACCTGTCCGTGGCCTTAGGCCGTGGCCTCCTGACCCTCCTTGGAGGAGCTGTATTTCTCAGGGGGAGGCAGGTACAGGGGAGGTCTGGGGTTGACTGATTGGGCAGGGGGCATGGCAGGAGCAGGCAGGTTAATCGAGAGTCCCCAGACAGAGCCAGGAATGTGGGCAAGGTCAGAAAGGGGCCTGGGACCTGAGCGAAAGCCTGGGAAACCAGCCCCGGGCCCGGAGGGGAGCGGGCACCAGAGCTCCTGACCCCATGCCCACAGCAATCCCAGCAGGAAGAAAAGGATGATGGGTGGGGCCAGGGCCGGCGCCCGCCTCCCTTCCCTGTGGGCAGGCGGGGGGAAGTGACTGCATTTTGGTTCTAGCTGATTTCTGTCATCCCTGAGAGGGAAAAGTGGCTGAGGGTAGATGAGAGGAGACGGACCCAAACCAGCCCCTGCACATCTGATTTCGGTGGCCGTGAGTGTCCTGCCTGGAGGGTCCTGATGAGTCGAGAGTCACATCCTAGCAAGTGCTGCGGTGGGGGCGGCACCAGGCAGGGCCAGCAGTGGCAGCCCAGGCTGGACACAGTAGGTGACAGTGCTGGCCACCACGGATGGCCTCCAGGCCACGGGAGACTCGGGGAATTTCTAGGCTCCTGTGTCTTCAAGGTCACATGGTGATAAGTGACACTGACCTCACAGGATGTGTGTGAAAACTGAAGACCTGGGCGCCCGAGAAGCCTGCAGAGTGAGGGATCAGGGACTTGTGACTCGTCCTCACTCTGGGAAAATCCAGCTCCTAGGCTTCACACAAGGCCCTGGGGCTGAGGCAGAGCTGGCCACACATTGTGGCAGCCTGTGAACAGGTGCAGGGCCTCCGGTCCTCCTGTGCTGTGAGCTGCAAAGCGGGTGATGGAGCGCTGAGGTGCCACCGGCCCGCATGCCATCATGTGCACCGTCTGTCTGGGCAAACCTGAGGGGTCGAGGCTCACACTTGGTATTTCCATTTTCAGGTTTTAGTTTTTGCAGTGCTGAGGATCAAACCCAGGCCTTGGGCACACTAGGCAGGCGCTCCACTAGGGAGCCAGGCCCCCAGCCCCCATACTTCATAGTTCTAAGAAATCATAGTCCTATTTTTGGTAGTTTTGGGCCTGGCTGGCTACAGTGTCAGCCAGGTCCACGTCCAGGTCCCGCCTTGGTGGTGTCAGCTTGATTCCTGAAGCCGTGAACTGGATGAGGACTTTCCTTCTTGTCTTGTCCTGAGAATCAGGGGTGGGGAACTGGGGGTGGCAGGAGGGTTGAGAGCCCAGGGCACCTGGGGAGTGGGGGGAGTCTTGAGGAAGAGGGGTCTACCTGGCCTGACCGCAGGCAGCCACCCTGACCATGGAGACGGGCGGCAGTCAAATCCCGGGGCTCAGCTGTGGGAGAGGCTGATGGGCCCTGGAGGCGGGCTGGGAGCCTGGCTGACCATCTCCACTCTGCCCTGCAGTATCAGGTGGACGCTGCCCAGCTGGCGACCCGGCAGCTGCAGGTCTCTGTGTGGCACCTGGGCACACTCGCCAGGAGGGTGTTCCTTGGAGAAGTGATGGTTCCGCTGGCCACATGGGACTTTGAAGACAGAGCAACACAGTCCTTCCGCTGGTATCCGCTCCGGGCCAAGGTGAGGCCTGTTTGGGACCGAGTGTCCAGCACCACCACTGTGAGGTCACTTTCCGAGGATAGGCCCGCGCTCCCCGCACCCCACTCCTCTATTGTCAGCTTGCAGGCAGGGCCTGGAGCGTCTCTGTGCCAGCACAAGGGTCTGGCCTAAGGCCACCAAGGTAGTCAAACTGAGCCTTTGACAGGCAGACCGGGAGCAGAGCACCAAGCTCAAAGGTGTCCTCCAGGTGCCAGTGAGTGGGTTGGCACCCCTGTGCTGCATGTTGAACGTCTGCTCACAGGTCTGTTCCCAGGGCTCCAGCAGGAGGGACCCTGGTATTGGCGCCTGGTTTCTAGGTGCTGAGGGTGACAGAGGTCATTTCTCCACTGGCACTGGGGGCCAAGAAGAGATGCTTTGTCTCAGATGGAGGCTGACCCACGCCGTCCCAGGAGTCCTGAGCCCTCACAGTTACTGTGGGGGCTGCTTCTCACTGCTGGTGGGAGGGCTAGGCACAGGGACTGTCTGGACCCAGACCCCACAGTACACTCTCCCGCCCCCGGGTGAAAGATCACTGATCTCAGGGTCACCTCTTCTCTGGCAAAATCACTCACGACCAGAGGAGTCACCTCTGTAGGCAGAGTATTATCCCTGGCAGGGGTCAGGACAAGGGGGTACCCACAGCCCGGAGAGCCACCCTGTGGTGTTGAGTGCTGAGTCTCCAAGGCCTGCAGCTGACCTGGGCATGGAAAGGTGGCCTGGAACCTCACTGCCCCGGGTAGAACTGCTGGGAGGGACTTGATCTTATTTACTCTTTTCAAATTCAGTTGTGTCCAGGTTTTCTTAGGACTGTCCTGTTCCCGAGGCCTGTTTCCTCAGGCACTTCTGCCTCTGGCTTTCCGGGGAGGTGGAGCTGCTCCTCTCCATGCTGAGAGTGGAGAGGGCGGCAGGTCAAGTCCCCATGGATGGGGGGCTGGCCACTCCATCCCTGGGCTCTCCTGGGCGGGAGAGGCTTTGCAGGGGGGAGGGGCGGAGACCTCTAGGCAGAGCCAAGGTAGCAGGAGTGCGGAAGGTCTGGGGGAATTGTCTGGGCTCTGCCTTTTGTGTCCACAGACGGAGAAATACGAAGACAGCGTTCCTCAGAATAATGGAGAACTTGCTGTTCGGGCCAAACTTGTCCTCCCTGCAGGATCCAGAAAACTCCAGGAGGCTGTAGAAGGTAGGTGGCCTCAGCCCCTCGAGCATTCCTCTGTCACTATCCCCAAGGCCTCCCTCCTCCCAGTGGGAAGACTGGACAGTCTCTGGTGAAACCATAGCCCCTCTGGAAGAGGGGCCACCTGACCACGTGTGTCAGGAGTCTGACTTCAGAACAATGCTCAAGGTGCTGGTACCTGCAAGTCTGAGGGGCAACTGCTGCCTGTATGTGATGTGGATCAAGGACAGGTCCTGTAGGGCCCTTAGGAGGTTGAACTTGTGAGGTTGAGGGTGGGCAAAGTAGACAGGGTCCATGCACATTTCCACCGTGCAATGACTATTTGGTGGGAAGAAATTTACTTCTGAGCTCCCAGGGCCACCAGCAGACCAGTGGCAGGCACCCTATGGTCACCTCTACCTCCCTGAAACAGGTTGGGGCTCCAGGTTTCCCCAAATCCACTGGCTACAGCCACACCAAAACCTCCATCTTTCTCTGGGCTCCAGTGTACTCGCTGAGCTTCTGCTTCACTGAAGTTTTAGCTTTCCTGTCCCTGTGCTGGCCACTTAGCATGTGGGCAGGGCCAGTAGAGCCTTCTGGGGAAGCATGCCTCTTCCTGCCTGCTCTTCCCGGTCTGGATTCTGCAACACTGCTCTTATTGAGTCAGTTGGGGGTGTTGGGACTGAAAAGCATCTGGAGAAGTGGGCTTGACAGAGAAATTGACTTTCTTCCAGGGACAGATCAGCCATCACTTAATGGTCAGCTCTGTTTGGTAGTGCTGGGCGCCAAGAACTTACCCGTGCGGTCAGACGGTACCTTAAACTCATTTGTTAAAGGGTAGGTATGAGGTACAACCAAATACTGTTCACTGGTCATCTAGTATACACACGGTATATTCCTAGAACCTGGAGGAAACATCAGAAATATAAGCCATTTTAAATTCATCTTGCCTTAGCTTTCCTATGAAAATCCAAAGGCACGTATGAAGGGCCCTGATTTCCACAATTCAGGGGATTTGGGCACGCTGAGACTCATTTTGGGATAGTACATTTTAACCCGAGACCCAAATCTTGTTGGTTCCTGTTATATCAGTAAATCAGTTTCGATTGAAATCAAGTCTGAGAAGAAAGAAGTGTGTTCAGCAAATATTTCCTTAGTTTAACACCACCCCCTGGATTAACTGTCATGTGGGTGACTTTCCACCTTTCAGTCAGTCAGTGCAGGTGTGCTGGGATCTCTAAAAGTAAAGCAAACACCACTGAATGTCACCCTGAAATACTAAATCCCCAGTCACAGACAGAACCGAGCCTGGGTCCCAATCTCATCACTTCCTGCATGTCCTTGGCCAAGTTACTTAGCCTTTCTGAACGTGTTTTGCTGACAACAGTATACAGTGAGGTCACATGTACACAGCACCCTGGTCCCTGGGAGGCACTTCTAATAAGCTCTGCCTTCAATTGGCAGTAAGCAGATTACGGTAAGGACCCTGCAGCCTCGGAATTCCAATTTACCCTTAATACCTGATGCAGAATCCAGCTGAACAAGAAACTTGGACAATCCTAGCCAGGTCGTGTGGCCAGGTCTTGTGATTCCCACACTAACTGGTTTAGATTTGCGCTGAAGCAGCGCTTGCGGGGTCCAGGCCGGGCGAGAGGCTGCGCGGAGGGAGGGCCGTCACAGCATCTGTGTGTCTTTCCTTCAGCTGTCTCACTCTGCCGGATCAACAGAAACTGCGACTGAGGTCCCCGGTGCTGAAGAAGCAAGCTTGCCCCCAGTGGAAACACTCCTTCGTGTTCAATGGCGTCAGCAGGTCTCAGTTGAGGCAGTCTAGCCTGGAACTGACTGTCTGGGACCAGGCCATCTTTGGAATGAGCGACCGCTTGCTGGGGGGAGCCAGACTTGGTTCAAGTAAGTCTGCTTGATTCCTGATGGGCCCACACTGTCTCCCAATGCTTTGTTATGTCCTTAGAGAGTGTCTTACAGGGGGACCAAGAGAAGATGCTTCCCTAATGGTAGTGATTTAACTGACTGTAGCATCGCCTACTCGGCGTAAATAGAAACTCCCACGTCTAGGTCTAACTCTACAGTGGAGCGGCAATACAGCCAAGTATTTCAACAATTTAAATCAGATTTAGATCTGCTAAAGAAACAAAAGTCATGGGCCTCAAAATGGGCCAGGCACAGTATTTGCTTTTGTTTCTGTTGTCAATCATAAGAGGATTATTTTCTTAAAGGAAAAATCTTAGCCCAAACAAATGGCCATTCAGAAAGTACTTCACTGAGAGTGGAACAAACAGGGACACGATTCAGTCTTGCCCACAGGAGTGCTGCTGGCACAGCGTGTGGGCAGCCCTTGTCTGGGAGGGAGGGTTCTAGGCCTCACCCCTGCCTGCAGGTTGCCAGCAGTGCCCCCCCGAGAGTGTCAACCCCAAACACCTGCGCACAGTCCTGATGACTTCCAGCTGAGCGCTAGAGCTAATTAAGGACAATTTTTCAAAGGGACACTGTTCAAAGCACAGCTCTGCTCTAGGGAACAGAGCACATCTAGGGATGAACACATCCAACCCTGCCATCCAGCCCCTGTATCAGGGTGTTGACTACCCACAGTGAAGAATCGGCCACCAAACCAGAACCGTCCTACATTAAGACCTGGGAAAGGCACTGGAGGTCAGGGCCTCCATTCTGAGGCCTCAGCACAGCCTACACCCCGCACACAGTTGGGAGTCCCAAACCCACCAGCGGTTGGCATTTTCATAGTCTCCAGTTGATGGGAAAATACTTCTTGCTAGGCCTCCTTTTTAAAATTCTGAGAAGGGCTGAGGCGGCACCCTCACCCACCGACTAACGCCTCTCTCCCGTCAGAGGGGGATGCAGTTGGTGCAGACCCTGGTTCCCAGTCAAGGCTGCAATGGCAGAAGGTTCTCTCCAGCCCCAACTTATGGACGGATATGACTCTCATCCTGCACTGAGCGAAGGCCTCAGCTCCAGGCCGCACTGGACATCCTGCAAAAGCTGGCAGGTGCGATCATGGCCACACAGGCCCCTGGACTATGTAGCCTCCCGTGGTCATTGTTATGTCCCTCAATGTCTGTGTGCTTAACAGCAATCATCCATGTTACATAAGCCTCGTGTGTTCCCGAGATGTGGAGATTGGTCATATTTCAATAAATATTCAGCAGTCACCCCTGTCTCCCAGAGTGTGGCAAAAGTGAAAAATCATGGCTTTTGTTATGCACATTTCAGAGGAAACAAATGAGCTTGGTACGTATCCAGTGCCCCTTCCCTTCCTGTGGAAAACTTCCCAGAACAGGTGAGCCAGCCACAGGGCACAGGATGGAGGGTGTGGACCCAGGCGAGTCCCGGCAGACCCTCCCCCACACAGGAGCAGACACCGCAGCCGCACGCTGCCTTGGGCAACTTTTATTTTGCATGTCTGCAGCGTGGATCCGTCTGCATGTGACAACCCAAAGGACAAAACGTGCACAGAAGGGCCAGGAACGAGCAGAGCCAGCAGCTCATGAAAGCTGTTGTGTTAACAGCTTTTCAAGGACGTGGCAGAGAATGGAAATCGGTCAGAAAGAGGTTCTCGTGATGAATAGGTCAGAGTCCCTTCATGGCTGGAGTCTGAACGATCTTAGAATTTTTGTGTATTTTCCAAACAAGCTTAGAAAATCAAAATGCAGGTATGTGCACAAAGAATGCCACAAGAAGACATTTTTACACGTGTGATTACAACAGGTAATCAGTTTCATGACTGCACTCATCACATCACATCAGTTCAAGGGCCGGGGTTACATGTTTTTTTTTTTTTTTTTTTTTTTTTTTTAATACGTAATTATTTTATTCTGTAAAAGGTAACAAAATATACAGAACAAAACTTTCCCTTTTTAAAACTAATGTTACAAACCCATATTATCACATATATAAATACTATACTCTAAAGCTGATCATTAATTAAGAATAAAGTCCAACAGTGTATTCTAACTGTTAAGCAAAAAAAAAAAAAAAAAAAAAAAAAAACCAAAGTTTACCGGAGAGTCCTCCTGTACCGAGGTTCATTCTGAATGACCACTGCAGATTTTTGCCAACAGAACGCAATGTCTGGAGAAAGGAAATCACTGGATGTGGGAGGGTGCTGTAGACTCAATTTTCAAAATCATTTCCACCCCTCCAAACAAATATACAGAGATGGACCCTTCACAGAAATCAAGAACAAATCAATGGGAGCTCATTTCAAAACCAGAAAAAGTATGGCACAGCTGTAAGCCACGTGTGGTTCTTTAATGATACTGCACCTTGGATCACAGGCCAGCAGGAGGTTTGTCACTCAGGCTTTACAGAAATCTTTCCTTAATTCCCTCAGTCCTGCTCCAAGCATAAAACAGGAGGTGATTCAATCATTCTCATAAAAATCAGGCCTGTTTGGCACTAGCGTACGATTGGGAAAAACAAACCAGAGAGGCTGCTGCTGGTTCCTGACCCAGAGTACTTCTGCTGGGTGACCGCTTTTTTTAAGGGACCTGGAACATGTTGAGGGGCTTCTAGATTAGCGTGCTATACAGCCAAGTGTGACATGTCTGCCCGGGACCCTCAGGCCTGGCCTCTACATGGCCTCGAACTCGTCGATCCGCTGCTTGGTGTTGCCCTGGCGGATCTGCCGCAGGGTCTTGTACTTGTCCCGGCCCTGCCTCATGTTCTCGTTGTGGATGATGTCGTTGTGGGTCCTCTTGTTCTCATCCCTGGCCTGCGACAACTCGTTGCTCAGGGTCTGCAACATGAAGCAGCGTCGGTCAGCGCCTGTCCTCCCTGTGACATCTCGGGGTGGCTGGGAATGCCCCCCCTACCACAGGAAGGCTGAAGAGGTCGCGGTGGGGACGAGTCACGGTGGCCTGGTGTGAAACCCGCCCGCCTGCTTCGCCCGGCCGCCCGCGCTCACCAGCAGCTGCCGCTGCACACGCTCGTTCTTTTCGGCCTCTGTGATCCGCTTCTCCTCGTTGCGGTCGTCCAGGATGCCCTCGCTGCAGAGCTCGGCGCTGTAGCCCATGGGCTCCGCGCCCTCCTCCTGCAGGCTCTCCTGCACGTGGTAGCTCACCGGCTCGTACACAGGGGGCGGAGGGGGCGGCGGCGCCGTCATCACCAGGTGCAGCTCCTCCTTGGTCTTCACAAGGTCGTCCTGCGCTTCTTTGGCCTTTGAAAGCAAATACTTAGGTGAGCGCTTCTGCCCCATGTCCCTTATGTTGGGACCATCTTCCTTAAGAAGCAGGCGTGCTCTCCTGGTGAGGAGCACGGGAACCTCCTCCCCTCCTTTCCTGGGAGCTTCAACAGCATAGCGTGAGCTTGGCTCTGCAGAAGCGCCCACGTGGGGGGTCCCCAAGTCATTCCCACTCCCACAGCAGGGAAGGAACCAACGTGCCGGCGGCTGGGAGTTCCTTAAAGTACTATTTCTCTTTTTCTGTCTATAACCCTAATAAAGGCTCATTGTATATATTTCTGGAAACAAAGCAACCACACACAAAAACCACACCCACATCTTCCACGTCCCGGAGAGCAGCACGGTGACATTCTGATGTGCACTTCTGCTCTCCTTGTGGGCTGCTTATTGACACCTCCCTACAGTCACCCCGAGTCCACCCAGCTGCTCCCAGGGGGTGCGCTCAGTCTGCCCTGTCCCGTCACCAGCTTTTCTCACTACTTTATAATGAGCACCTTCCCCCCAACCTAAGAAGTCTTCTGCGTGCAGCAGGTGGGGAGCAGGAATGGGGGAATGGAAAACACCTGGGGAGCAGCCAGGAGGCACCTGGTTACAGGTGGCCCCACGAGGCAGTCCCAGAGGTGAGCACAGGTGGAGGAAGGAGGGGAGGGGGTCTCCCAAAGCCTGGTGGTAAGTCCATGGCCTTAGCCACACCCAGACCTCGTGCTGTCCTACAGAGCAAGAAGACCTCAGGCTCTGCACAGGTCTTGTGACTGCAGTTGGAGCTCACAGGTGGGTCTCACCCCAACTGTGACCAAGGCTATGAGGGGAGGCCATCCCCACTTCCTGGACACATGGCCAAGTCTCCAAGCCTGGGCTCTTGCTCTGGTCTGGAGACCTCCAAGGTTCTTTTCATAGAACTCTGCAGTATATTCCAGAAGGGGTGACTTCAGGCTCTGTGACTGTCACAGGGGTCCCAAATACCTGGACTTAGAACTAGTTCCTGATCAGGGGCATCTGATGGTGGTGGGGCAAAGTGCTGGAGTGGACTAGCGGGTCACCCCAACGGCTGTTCACGCAGGTGTACAGCCGAGCCTGCTCCCGGGGATCTGCTTCAGCAGCACGCAGCTACTGGCCAAGGACAGCAAAGTGCCCCAGGAGCTCCCGGGGCGACCTGCCTGTCAGCTGGACTCTCCCCCACCGGCTACAGCCACAACAGGTAGGCTGTGAGGTAGGGACTCACCCGGTGCTGCCACTCCTCCACCTCGTCCTCCTTGCGCCGCCGTGCCTCCTCCAGGAGGGCGATCTTGGCGGTGTACTCGGCAAGCTCTGCAGCCTGGAAGGGAAGGTGGCCGAGCGGCCTCTGAAATCCTCTGCAGGCCCGCTCGCGAGCCAACACGCTTGCTGCTGGGGCCTCTGCAGTGAGGCTGCCTCCCTCCCGCTCCCCGGGGTCAGCAGGGCTCGGCCGTGCCGACCCGCACCTGCGTGGGGCTCCAGACCCCACCCTCGCGTCCACTTCCCCGACTGGGCAGGACCGCAAGTCCCCAGGCCCCTCCCGGGTGGCCGCTACAGGCCTCCGGTAGATCCGATTACAGCCCCGGAGGAAAGTCATTACGAGGCAGGTGTCACTTTTTCGATCCTCAGAAGCAGCCTCTCTATAATTCAGCACCTCGAAACCCAGGCAATCCCTACCAGCTGCTCCTGGCTCTTTATCTGATCGGCCGCCTGTCTCTCCAGCTCCTCCTTGGCCCTGAGTGCAGCCACGCGGTCGGCCTCCAGGCGCTCGGCCTCCTCCTGGGCTCGCTTCCGCTCGTCCTCCAGCTGGAGGGCTCTCTGGATCTGGTCATTGAGTTCTGCAGGGAACACGAAGCCAGAGCTGCTTCAACCCCAGGCCAGGGACCAGAGCCCTAGTCTTCCATTCCCACGTGGGTGGGTGGAGGGAGATCTGGGTAGAAGCCACTCCTGGGACCACGAGGCCGGGATGGCGGCCAGCTGCCCCCGGGAGGTCTCCAGCTCACTCCAGATGGTCAGCAACCACTGCGGAGAGGTCAGACATCTCCCTGGCTGGGTCCGACCTCCAAGCCTCTGGCAGCTGCTCCTCAGTTTGGCCCTCTCTCCCATGCCCCTGACACTCGCTGAAACGTGCATCTCCCTGCCACACCAAACGCCCTCCCGGGCAGGTGATATGTGGCTCAAGATCACGGCGGATAGTCACAGCCAAGCTGTGCTGAGCCACCGGAGCTGTGCTGAGTGGGTCTGGCCTTCACAGACAGCCGTGGAGGAGTCTAGAAGGCTGGGAGCAGAGCAGCACGACTCTGCCCTGCCAGGCTGCAACTGTGGGCTGCTCACTCCCTCGTCTCAAGGGCTTATGGGAAAATCAGGAACAATGAGCATGGAAGTGAATGAAGTACAGGGTCACTTTCTGATCTAAATACCCACGTTATGTCTCTGCCACCAGGCTGTTTGGGGTACCATGTTAAACTGAGAGAGATGCTCTGGAAGTTCCCCTCGGCCGCGTGAGAGACCCTGCCTGCCCCTGTGGGCAGGTCACTGAGCGCCGTGAGGCCCGACCTTTCTCGGCTTTCTTGGTCTTCTGCTCGTAGTCCTGCAGACGCAGCATCAGCTCCTCCTTCTCCCGCAGCATCTGCTCCTTCTCTCTCTCCACAGTCTCCCTCCTCTTCTTCTCAGTTTCCAACTGCTGCCTGGTTGAGGGAGGAAAGAGGCGCAAGGAGTGTTAGGTGCCAGCAGGCCCAGGCTGGCAAATGTGGTGGCATTTCCAGCTGTTGGGTTTCGGAGTGAACTCTTCCCAGGGAAGCTCCGGGCTAGGACTTCCCGGGGAAGCTCCATGCCAGGACTCTGCCCCCAGGGCTATGCTGGGGCTGGCTGGGCAGCACGCAAGGCACTACCCAGGACTAGGCTGGGTCACCCGACAGGCCAGCTGTGGAGCGTGGTCCCCGACCCAGGAGGCCTCTGCCGCTCACCGCTCCAGCTGCTTCTGGTGCTTCTCCTCCCGCGCCTGGGCCTTCATCTGCTGCACCTCGATGGTGTCGGGCTTCCTGCGGCGCATGTACAGCTCGTGGTTCCCCATGCAGAGCTGCAGGATCCGCTTGTTGATTCTCAGCCGGGGGGCATAGAACACGAAGTCCTGAAAAACAGAACGGGAGGACTCGGGCTGAGAAGGCCACGCGTGGCTGCTCCCCACCCACCCTTCACGAAGATGCAGAACCTTTCCTAAAAGGGCAGGTGCGGCAGAAAATGGGCCAGAAATGTACATTCTCAGTACCAGGAACAAGGAGAGGGCGTGTGTCCAGCGAGTGTGTCTGGTGCGCGTGTATGCCCACGTTGGTGGCCTCTGTGCACCGGGCATGCGTGCCCATCTCTGCACACACTGAAATCTGTCGGTGCAGCTCTCCAAGGGGAGGCCTGGCCTCCTCTGGTGTCTGTCCTCTCCTGTCCCACGGCACCGCCTGCATGCGCCCTTACCCATTCTCGCTGGGGCTGCCTGGACCTCTATGCTTCCTCTGTCCTCTGCCTCCCACCCCAGGAGCGCTCTGCCCTCCTTGTTCTGGGTGCCTGTGCCTCGCAGCTCACGCCACAGCCCCCAGCTGCACGGGGCACACTCCCTCACACCTGGGAGCCACCTCCTGCTCAGAGCGTCACCGTCCACGCCTGCCCAAGAAACCCGACTCTGCTTTTGTGCCTGCTACACCTGGTGCAGGCGGCTGCTCTCACGTCACCCCCACCGACTTGTTCTGGATCTTTCCCTGTTCGACCATCCACTTCCTGGGAGCAGGACCCACGTCCACCCAGCCCTCTCCCCAGGTGTTCACACAGCGTCTGCTGTGGACAGCTGTCTGATGCCCACAGTCACATCTGGGTGCCTCGACCGGACCAAGCTGCTCATCCCTCAGCCTCAGCATCAACGTGCAATGGGGCCGCCAGTGCCTGATCACCTGCCATGAAGAGCAAACCTCTTCACAGGGGACTCGCAACAACTGTGGCGCCAGAAAAGTCGGCCGACCTGCCCTGCAGTCACTCTCTGATGCGAGCTGAGCTCCCTTTCCGACCTGCTACCTTGCAAGGCCCCAGGGAGAGGGCGGCAGGCCCTCCTGCTTCCCATTCCTTGCTCCTGCGGTGACAGCGGCGGTTAACAGGGCTCAGAGAGGGCCCACCGTCTGGGGACTCTTGCAAAAGGTATTCTAAACGCCTCTGTGAGTGTCCTCGGAGCTACGGGTCCCCTGACACCCAGATCCTGGCTGTCTGGGACGGGGGGGGGGGGATGAAACCAAGCAGCAGTGTGACACGCCCCAGTGACATCAGAGGCCCGCAGAGCGAGCCCGCCAGCTAGCCAACACCCGAGAAGAGCTCGGCTAGCTCCTCAGTCTCTGGTTCCAGAAAGCCTGGGTGAGAGACAGAGCCCCTGAACTTCCTGGGTGGGGCTCCCCGGGGTTTCACACACTTGTTATTAAGTCATCGGGTTTCCCAGGGAGGAGCCCAGAGCTGGGAGAAACAGGAATTTTTATTACCCACCTATCTCTTATTACACAAGAGAAAACAACCCTGCATTATGGCTTCCGGGGCACACTGCCCAGCCAGCTTCCCGCTGTGACTCACCAGCATGTGCAAAGAGATGCGGATTAGCAGCAACTACCCTTGAGGGATTCGAGGGTCCAGCTGCAGGTGACCTGGGAACTCTCCCACCCTGGAGAAAGGTCCTGCAACTGCTGGAAAACACTCTGAGGGTCTGCTGCCGGGCGGTGAGCGAACCAGGTGAGAGGGACTTTCTCCCACTGCCTTTGAGGGAAGCCAGTTTCTGACTTCGTGAAAAATAAAAACTCACACTTCAAGGTTTCTCAGTCCACGTCCCAGGACCGTGCCTCCTAATGCAAAACCTCAACAGGACAAGGCCTGGGCGGCTTCCTCGGCTGGCAGAGAGCCTGTGCCCTAAAAATGGCAACAGGCACGAGTGCCCAGAAAGGGATCCGAGACCTTTGGGATCTGACCAGGGAAAGAAGGTGGCGATAGCAGCCTTGACACAACTTCCAGAAACTCTGCCAAGAGGCCAGTCTCCACTCTCGTCTGGCCCCAGGACCTGGGGTGGGCAGGGGCAGTGTGCCTGGTCAGCGGGGTCCCTGAGAGCATAGAGTGGAAGGTTGGGTAGATGTTCTTTTTTTCTATTTTGGGTACTGGAGACTAAACCTGGGGGTGAGCCACATCCCCGCCCTTTGAGACAGGGTCTCACTAAGCTACTTAGGTCTTGCTAAGTGTCTCAGGCTGCCTTGAACTTGCAGTCCTCCTGCCTCAGCCTCCACTGGGATTACAGGTGTGTGCCACCTCGTCTGGCGTGGGTGGGTATCCTTTGCCACTTCAAAAGCTGCTGAGCGGTGGCAGGTCTGCAGGCCCTACCTGAGCCCGGACACAGCTAACTGTCCTGTGCTACCTGGCAGAGGACAGAAGTTGGCTTATAAAAAAGGAGCTGCCTGGTTCCAGAGGGCAGGCTTTGTGAGTTCCTTGCAATGTTAGGGCGTGGGTGCTCTCCGCAAGGTCACACTAGATGAGGCCTGTGCCTCTTTGACTTGGGGTTTCTTCTCTCTTTTACATAAAGGTTTAAATTTGAAAATATGGCTTTCTTCTGTCCAAAGCGAAAGACTAAGGCTAGGCAGCCCTGGTGAGGTGTGGAGGGTCCCGAACGCCCCAGGCAAATGCTGCCTCCCCAGTGAGGTCTCCCCCGCCTGACCTGTGCGATGTGGTGGCTGCCCCATCGCCACCTGCGGAGCCCACGTTTCCTCTTCACTACGGCTGCACCACTGTAATCACCACCGGGACGTCAGCATCTGCCTGCCTTCTATTCCTCTCTTCCCCTGGAATGTGGGCTTCGCTGTGACTGCTGATGGCCTGGATGCCTGGCACAGGGAGGGCCACAGGCCTTTCCCTTTGTCACCGAGGCTTCACTGAGAGCCATTCTGTAGTAAATGTCTGTGTGCTGACTCAACCAGATGCAAAGTCATCACCTCTGCTTGCTGTTTTATACTTATAAAATATTCTTCGGCTTTTTGAAAGCTAAACTTAGGCCAAATTAAAAATGCACACACACACCACACACGTGCTAAATGCTGGAGTGGTCTAGCCCAGGAAGAACTTGTGCCCTACTGCCAGCTGAATTCCTAAAAACCACATAACGAAAATCAGTAGCATCCCACGGCGTAGCCAGCACTCTTCTGTGAAACTTCAGAATTTTCTTGGTTTTCCACTTGCGCCAATCTCACAGCTCACGTAACACGGGGCCCCTGTGACCCTCGGCTGGTGAGGCTGCATGTTCCTGTGAACTGTTACTATGGAGCTCGACAGTCTGTATTCAATAATGGTTTGATTCTAAAGAACTGCAAGATACCCATGGAGCAGGACTCAGGAGTTCACAAACAGCAGGACACATTCAATAAAGAGGGAAATACTTTCACAAACGATGTCAAGGCCTGCCAATTCTAAATGACACCCAACCGACTCATGTGGGGAAAAGTAATTAGACAGTAACACGACATCAAGTTCCAAGTGGGTTTGCCACTGCTAAGCAAAGGTCAACGATTCAGAAGCCAAGAGGCTCCACGGACATTCAGGGTCTGGACCAGGGCCCATGCCCACCTCTAAGCTAATACAGCGATTAAGGAACAAACAGGACATGAGAACACAAAGTCCTGCCCAATCTATGATTTTGGTAAAATTCAGAGCAGGCTCTAAGGACGGTAACAATTTCAAGTGGCTTTTTTTCTTTCTTTTTTTTAAAGAATCAGGTTTCTGATTAGAAAACAAAATCTTTATCCCCATCCCCATATCTCGGGGAACAGCAGGCTCTGGGTACATTTGGGATTTTAACTTGGGGAATTCAGGGGAGCTCTGAGAGCCGCAATCAGGCCCTTCAGATCGCGGTAATAGCCTGCCCTCTGGTCGGGACAGGGGAGAAGCTGGTGAGAGTCCCCTCCCTGACGTCCACACCCAGGTCTGCCTGGGGCAGGGGCAGGCAGCTCTTCTCCACACCAACACAAACACGTCACAAGCCAGCGTGCCCAGACAGAAACACAGCTTTTGGAGAAATTTTCATCGTTGAAAGGTCAACGATTCAGAACTGCCCTGTTCTCTGTGAGGAAGAGTGGAAACTCAGGGGTGACAGCCGGCTAGCTTTTGACGGACCTCTCCCTCTGCAATGGTCAGCCACAGCCCAGGATGCTGGCCTTCGATGACAGGGAATTCCAGGCATCACTGCTCTGTGGCACCTAGAGAAATCTGGGTGTTCTGCAGAGAACTCGTCCTGGCTGTCAGAATGATGAGCAGTAACCAGGGTACAATCCATTTGAACTTACAGGTGCTTTCTTGTCGATGGGCTTAATGACGAACTTTTTGTCATTGAAAGAGATGTTCCTGATTTCACTCCAAGGGAAGCCAATCTTTGGGGTCAACCTGAGGTTAAAAATAGAAGAGGCGATGGTTAGATGGACGTGCCTGTGCATGACTGGACTTCAGGGGACTTGCCAATCTAGTTCGGACTTCTGCAAGCTCAGTTTCCGGAGGTCCCAAGTTGGTCCACAGAGCATAACGCACGATCGTGTACTCGCCCACCCAGCCCGCGGCCCGGCACGTGGCCGGGGCTGTGGCCATGGTACTGTCTACTTGCCCACTCAGCCTGCGTCCCGGCACGTGGCTGGGGCTATGACAGACATGCCCCCCACTTCTTAGAGTTTATGTCTGTCTGGGGCAACTGACAGGATCCACTCCCCAGGGCTGGTAATCCTGCATCAGCTGCAGGCCCTACCCAGGCCTCCTGGTCCCTCATCTGACCTTGTCCCTGCACCTGCATCCCACCCACCTCTCCTTCTGTCTGCTTGTGATCAGTTCCCGTTCCCATTGTCCACGATGTGAACTCGGCCCTTAACTTGGCACCCAAGAGCCACCTGAGGCAGCCTGTCGGCCGATGGTCCCTCGCCACCTCCCTCCTCCTCCCACCGTCTCCCCCGCCACACAGACTCTTCTCAGTGTCATGAAGCCACCGTGCTATCACTTCATGAAAACCAGCCAGGCCAAGAGCCCGTCCTGCTTTCAACCCAGGAAGCCCTCAGAGCAGCTGCCTGCTCACAGGCCTGGGGCCTGGTGGGTCGCCTGCCCTTGGGTCAGCCTCCTAGTGATGCCCGTTCTCCCGCTGGACAGACACTGCCCTGTGTCACCGTCCAACTCCCAGGATGACCCTGAAATGGCATAAAGAGCCCAAGCATGTCGTACTCAATCAACACCATTCCTACGCCGAGCCCACCTCCGGCTTTCTCATGAGTACGCCCAGCAAAACCCACAGCACCTGCAGACCCCCGGGCACCGCGCCCCTCCCACCCGACTCGCCACAAACCCAAACACCATTCAGATCCTGCAATGCAACTGTCCCTTCCCACAACCTAACTTCCAGCAGAGAACAGCAGAGTGGGGCGCACTCACTGCCTGCCAACGGGTTTAAGCCCGAACGATGGTGACGCAGGCCGTGATGGCAACAGAGCCTGGTTAAGGCAGCAGGCAGCCTCTGCGGGCTGCACGGGCTCCCGAGCCTGACAGGTGGCTTCTCAGGCACAGCAGCCGTGGTGCACCTGCAGGAGCCCAGCAGGACACTGGCCCTGTCTACGTGCCACAGGCCAGGCCACCTCCCCAACTCCTGGGACTTGAACAGGCCCGGCTCTGGGACACACCCTTCGTCACGGCTGTCTCAGAGGATGGCACGCTGGTAAGATGTCTCGCGGGGAGTCTCTTTGGTTACTTTATTGTTGCGGGTGGAACTCAAGCTACGGCCTGGTCTTGCCACCGTCTTCAGCCGCGTCCTCCTGACGTGGAGAGGCGGGAGAACACCAGGTGGAAGCTGCTGCTTTTCAGCCCCGTCCCCAGACCTGGTGGCTAAAGAGCTGAGAGCCAATGGCTGCCGCCCACTCCTTAGCCGCAGGCCAGGTCACCTCCCAGCTCTTGGGACTTGAACAGGCCGGGCTCTGCCCTCTGGCTCCCTCCTTTACACAGTCTCCCAGAAGAGCTTCTCATGCCCCAAAGACTTGGGCCTCAGAGCCAGACAGGCATCTGTCCTTCCAGGGCTGGGCTCCTAGGGCCTCCAGCCTCTGCCTTCTGGTGTGTCTGGAAAATCTGTCCTTTGAAAACTTTGGAACCTCACACAACCACCCACAGCCACTCATAAGCGTAACTGCCGTGTCGAGGGACAAGGGCTCGACATGAAAGTCGTGACTCACTTCTGAGATGAAGAGCTTCCTTTAATTCTAGACCACAGTTGGAAAATGAAAGCCTACAAGGACTTCTTTTCCTTTTTCTTTTTTAAGACATCACATAAAGAACACGAACACGGTCCACCCAGAAGACAGCTACGGCATTTATACTGAAAGTGTCCCTGCTGGGCAACACATTAAAAAAAAAAAAAGTGGGATTCTCCAATAACAACCTGGAGGGCTTTGGAGAAAGGGCCATTTCCAGGGCTGCAGCATCTTGTTCCAGGAGGTAAGAAAACACTCAGAGAATGAGGAGGTCACAGGAGAGGGAACACCAACTGCAAGGGGCTCCTACAGGCATGCAGTAAATACTACGACCAACAGATCACAACCCGGAGACCAAGATAAACATTCAGGAATTTGTATTAATAGAAATAACTGAGTAAATAAATGGAGAAAAGAAACTGGCTTCTCACAGTAGAATTCTAATAGTTGTAAAAAGGTGCTTTTTAATAACTACTATTTCTCAAATACCACCGTAATAACTGTTTCACACAAGTCTCTTAGATGGATGCTAGAATAGAAGACAGCGAGGAATCAGGATATTTACATAGTTTCACAGAATCTCCCTGAAATACACTTGTCGGATGTGAAAGCCAGGACAGAAGCCACAGTGGAGAAACCTAGTGATTGTGGTCAGTGCCATCAGGGACTCACAGGAGGCCCTGTGAGGCAGCACAGAAGGGCAAGCCTCAAATTTAAAAGGAGCAAACATCAGCAAATCCAAGTTGGGGGACTTTATAAAAAGTCAGTGGTCAGCCAGGCGCTGTGGTGCACACCTGTAATCCCAGCGCTCAGGAGGCTGAGGCAGGAGGATTGTGAGTTCGAAGTCAGCCTCAGCAACAGGGAGGCACTAAGTAACTCAGTGAGACCTTGTCTCTAAATAAAATACAAAATAGGGCTGGGGATGTGGCTCAGTGGTTGATCAATCCCTGGTACCTATTTAAAAAAAAAAGTTAGTGACCAGTACTCTTCAGATATATAAGGCCATGAGAAAGACTGCAGATCCCGTCTCAGATCAAAGGAGACAGGAGAGAAGACAATTAAACATTGGTGTGATTTGGGACAGGGTCCTGGGCAGAAACCAGCATTAGACCAACAAAAGACTTGGATGGAAACCAGGTTTAGATATATTTAGATTTAAATCACATCAACTTCCTGATTTTGGTACTTGGGACTATGGTTACATACAATGTCAGTGTTTTGAGGAAGCTGGGTAAAGGGTATATGGGAATTTTCTATGCTATTTTTTAAACTTTTAAGAAGTAAGAAATGATTTAAAAATGAAGGAATGAATAGTTGAATAATTTAAATTCCAAATCTGCAGCTGAGGATGATGATATTCCTATGCCTTGACAGGATTTTGAATTTTACAGACATGTTTATTTGTCAGCAAATGAGCACTGAAGACTACATTGTACTTAAATTTCACATCAAAATATAGAGAGCTCTAGCAAGTGATCTCCATTTTTATTTTGGGGACAGGACACAGATGCTGTGATTTACTTTGAAATGTGTCAAGTGGAAGCCTGGGCTATGTATTGTGACGTGGAATCGAAGAAAGACATGATCCAGCAAGCCATCCTGAGTAACCACATGTGAGGGGTTTAAAGGCGAAGATGCTCTGTTCGCCCCTTTGGCTTCCAAACGTCCGCCAGCCCCCACCTTCTCCGTGGAGGGGGGTGGAGCCTGGAAGCCCGCCAACAAGTTCTCTCATGAAGCAGGGACCTGGGCAGGAGGAGGGCAACGTGGGGCGGGGCATGCTTTCAAAGGTCTAAAGAACTGGGTGATAGGATTGGTTTCCTTCAGTGCCTGTGTCTGGTCTGCATGGGGAGAATTCCAGCCCAGCTCCCCGGGACTTCCTGTCCCTAAGCCAACACGTCTGTCCAGGAACAGGTATCTTCCCTTCCCTTCCTCTGCAGAGCTAAGGGGTTAAAGGAGAGGGGAAGAGAGAAATGCTTTCAGTCCTCTGTGTTCCCAAGGAATGGCTAACTATACCATGAAAAGGGGAGCCCAGGAGACACTTCCTGGTCTGAGCCAAAACAATACCAAAAAGGGTAAAATAAAGATGTATTTGTTTGTTTGCAGAATGCACTAAATCTCTTATAGCTTAACTCACTCAACATATCGGATTTCTCCCCTGAACCATGTATGGAGAATTCTCACTGCGAGTTCTAGTGGTAAAGAGGGCAGCTCAACACCCAGCAGCCAGGGTCGCCACCAACCAAGCTGTGACATCTGTTAGAATGAAGAAAGCCGGGCCTATTAACTGGCTAAATATCTACTAAGTGCTTTTCTTTGAAGAGAGGGGGTGCCCTGGGGGGCGGGGGAGCTGAGGGAGGGAGATGCCCGACACCCCGCCTGCGGTGGGGAGAGGCCACCTGAAAGCCACCACCGTGCTGCTGAGCTGGGGTTGGGGGACAAGAGCAGGACTGAGGGGGTATGAAGCTCAGATTTTACTTGGGAGAAAGGAGCATTTCTACGGGTTAGGCTGGTCACAAACTGACATCAGCAAGTCCCTGCCCATGTCTGTTCTTGCAGCTTGAAAAACCAGTCTGGACAGCCCCTGCCATGGCTCTGTTACAAAATCTGGCCATTCAAGAAACAAGTTCAAAGACAGAGGCAGTTTCCCACGAGGACGTGAGGTTCTCTCTGGTTTTTTGCAGGGTTGGTCGCACCTGCACTAACAGACTCCAGCCTCCAACTCAGGAAGGACTGAGGCCTGGCTCCCAAAGTTCCATTACTCCTCTGTCCTTGTTTCTCCAGCAACACTGCAGCCAGCACACCTGGGAGGGAACCACAAGCCCTCGGCAGTGCTCCTCTGGGTTCCCCGAGGGTGTGACGGACCCAGTCCGTCCCTGGTGGGTGCCAGTCCTCCAAGTAAACAGAGCCTGCCTCCACCGGTGTGCAGGGTCCCCTCTGGCACTAGTGGGAGGGTGTGGGGCGTGGGTCCTGCTCAGTGACATACACCTGTGCTCTGGTGGTGGCAAGAACTCATGTGGCTGGACGAGTGACAGACCACGTGCCCGTCGTCCGTCCAAGGCAGTGTCCTCCCCTCAGCAACCCCAGAGAGAGGCTCTGGGGAGTGGAGGGGTGTGGGGCTGGGAGCAGCAGCACTGGAGAACAGGGAGGGGTGGGCCACAGTGAGAGATGGGGACAGGTCACCTAAAGAGACGGTCTGCCGAATCAGGACCCGAGTCACAGACTCGAGTGCATCCTGGGTCTGTGGGACGTTCCGCTCCACACACAGGCCAAGAGGCCAGGCATGGAGCCCCCAGAGCACTGCTGCCCACACCTTCTCTGCCAGAGCTGCAGTTGCCTTCCAATCCTGAGCCTGGTGCCCCACAGGGTCTGCTGGGGAGCCCTTCAGAGAAAGGAGGATTGCAGGACACTAGAGTAGGGGCCCAAGGGGCCCGTCTCTGGTCTTCCCAAGGGGAGACAGATTTCCTTCTGCTTCTTAAATCCAGAAAGCTTCTGAGCAGAAGCACCTAGAACCTCAGCCTGTACTCTGAGCTCAGGGAACCACCAGGCCCCACCCCCGCCCCTGGCAGGGGCCACGAGCACCCACGCAATGGGAGTCCTGCCCCCGGCGCCAGGCGGCTCTCCTTATGCTGCTCTGCTCCACAGACACCAGAGTCCTGTGAAACCATCAGACGCCTTCTGCAGGCCGAGAGGACTCAGCTCATCAGGCACACACAGGCTGTTGTTCACAGAACCCTCCAGTGTTTCACTTAGATCAGCTCAAGTCTTAAGCCAAGGGTCCACCCTGGCCAGGGCCTCGGCAGGAGGGGCACGGATTCCCGCAGCTGCCCCTCTCGCTGTGGCAAGAGAAAGGCCCTCCCCAGCCTGCCCGACAGCTGTGCTGCTGAGCAGCCCATACAGAGGATGTGTGCCTCTGGGCTGGCCTGAGAAGGCCACCAAGCACGGTCCAAAAGCCTCTGAAGCGTCACACTGCAGGCCGAGTGACGACTTCAGAATTAACCTCCCACAGAACCGCCACCCTCCACCTGCTCCCAGGCCCACGACCCCGCCAGCTAAAGACAGCTACAAAGTTCAACTCACTTATCATCTTTCTCATAAATATTCAGTCCAAGGGCATCGACGCCAAGCCAGAGATCTGTTCCCTTCTTGTTTTTGATCTCGAAGTAGTTGATTCCATACATTTCCAGGTCCTGAGCGATCTTCAGGTACTCCAGCATGGCGCTGTCTCTAACGGGAAGGCAAACGGGCATCGTCGCCGGTGGGCTCCACACCCAGCAAACCTCCACCAGTGCTTAAGAAGCGAGGCCAGTCGGGCAGGACGGGCTGACAGCCGTGAGCGGAGCACAGGCAGGCAAGGCCCAGGCAGCTGGAAATAGCTGGGCACCTAGGACCAGGCGGCTTGGAAGCAGCGTCTGGATGGGGTCCCTGCTGTCCTGGACCCTGACCGAGATCTACCCCATGCTGGAAAAACTGACTGTCTTAGTTGCTTCCAGGGAATATGAACTTTTCTTCTAAACCCTACTGCTAGACAAAATCCTTCCCCTTTCTGGGGCACACAGAGCTCGGGAGGCCCCTGCCCTCCTCCTGGCAGCCATTGCTGTAGGCTCTGAGTTCATTTCCCCCAACAAAGGACTCTTGGGTCAGAAACTCTGGGGCACAAAACCTGTGAGGCCCAACCTGCAGCCACACCTGTGAGGCTGGGACAATGCACAGAGCTGCTGCAGGGCCTGGGTGGAGGGCCCAGGCAGCAGTGCCAGGGGCGGGGAAGCGGCCATTTCTCACACTGAACTGCGTTAAAGCTACCCCCGTTGCTCCTCCCGCTCCACCACGCTCGCTGACGTCTGCATTTCCTACCTGGGATCTGGAGTTCTCATGTATGCGTGCTTTAGAGGACAAAGAGCTTATCCACAAAGAGTAAAAACAGCACCTCTTTGGCAGAGAGATGAAACACCACGCTCTGGTTACAGGCGAGCAGTGTTCCCCACAACTACAGTGAAGCTTTGCAAGGCATTCCCTACCAGGAAGAGAGGGGGCGCTTCCAGGACCTGGAGCCCTGTTACACTGCTCTCTCCCCAGAGAACAGAACAAAATGACACATCCCTCCTCCCCCGGCTGGAGCACTTCACCAGCACTGGGGCTGGAGTCCCATGGGAAGATACGCAGGGAAGCCCGAGGCCACTCGGAGCGGAGCCGCCTGCCAGGTTGGCACTCACTTGAGCATCCCACGGTGTTCCGCGTGCCACACCTGGATCCGGTCCTCCCACTGGTCCCTGGTGAGCTTGTGCTGGTCCATGACTCTGGGGTGCAGGAGAAGGACACACACAGTACTGTCACCTCAACGGCTGTGAGATGTGAGCCCTGGGCCACCTCCCACCCCGGTCCTTTCAAATGAAACAATCGCTTTGTTTCTGTATTCTGATGTGTGACATTTTCAGTTTTAAGGATTAACCTGAGCATTTTGAATGAGACAAACCCAGTCCTGCTGGAAAACTTTAAAAAGGCATTTTATTTTAAATAACCTTTTCTTCCCAAAGGGGTAACTTTTGTGACCAGTGGTGAATAAAGACAGACTCAGCAGAGCCCAGATGATCACACAGCAGAAGAGTCAAGAGACGCCCGACTCCAAGGACCCCAGACAGGAGAGCTGCCTGTCAGACTCCAGGAGGCAGGGGGCGCCTTCCCTGATGGTGTTCAGAAGATCATCTGTGCCTGGACCCTGACAGAGTCCCCCGCTTCCTCTCACTCCCACCTCCAAGGACAGGGGCCTGTGCCCAAGCAGGCCAGGTCACCCCTGCTCACCTTTGAGGGATCAGCCTCTCGGAGCTGAGGTACCCGGACTTGTGCGTTTCTTTGTTATAGTCTCCAAACTTGGCCTGCACGGCGTAGGACCCCAGGAGCACAGCTGTCTCGGGAGGACAGTAAATCTCGTCGCTGAGGATTCCCTCCTTCACCTGGAGGAAGAACAGCTTCTGGGTGATGTCCTGGATGAGCTCCTCCGACACGTCCTCGGGGTAGAACTTGGCCCGGAACTTGAACTGCAGGGGGTTCTCCTTCCTGACTTCCTGGGCAGA
Organism: Sciurus carolinensis; assembly: GCF_902686445.1. NCBI lineage: Eukaryota > Metazoa > Chordata > Mammalia > Rodentia > Sciuridae > Sciurus > Sciurus carolinensis. The sequence goes on along the minus strand of NC_062219.1, from coordinate 8,953,252 downwards.
CACCTGCAAGACAAGGCGAGTCTCACTGCAGCAGACGCCACTTCTGAACATCCTCTTCCAACAGAGTCTGATGAACAATGACTCAAAAGGGGCCCTTTGGCCAGTCACAGGATTTGTTCTCAAAGTCAACTTTAGCGTGCAAGACAAGAAAAGGTCAGTCAAAAGCACACTCCACCGGAAACCTGCCACTGAGCTGCCAAACTGCACCCCCAAACCCTCATTCCCAGGGATGCTGCCATCAGCGCCCAGAACTCAGACCTGCAATCCTGAAATGTGCCCTGGTGCCAATCTGGCCTTGGACCACGGTGTACCCCTTGCTCTGACCCTAACTTGTTATGAGAAGGGACATTGAGGGGAAAGCAGAGTTTTCAAAAAGTTTGAAGAAAATACATTTAGCTGATGGTTTCTCTTTAAAACTGTTAGTGGAATTATCCCATCTTTGGAGCTGGCAGATAATCAATCACAGGTTCAAACAAAGCAATAACAGGTTCTTACAACATGGTGGGTGATTCATGGTTTCTAAGATTAACAATCTCACTGGGGGAAAACAAAACGACAACAAGAAAAAAAACCAGGGTCAACTAAAGACTAGGCAATGAATCATCCTCTGCTCCACCGAGGAGCACCGGGGAGGAACACGGTCTGATTTCCAATCCACATCCCTGTTTACTGGAAGGCGGCAGCATTTTTGTCTGTAAAAACTTTCACACAAATAAAAAGGAACATAAAAACAAGAGTAAAGTGCTCCAGTTTTATTATCAATGGAGCAGACCAACACCCAGTTACCAACCTGTAAACAGTGAACCCTCACTTACCTTTTTATCAAGTTTCAACCAGGTAGGAAATCCTTTATTGTCCACATACTGGAGGCCAAAGTACCACACTTCCCGGAGGCCGATGGTCTTAACCACCTGCAGGAGAGCGAGCAAGAGGCCCAGCTGTGAGAACCTCCCTCCAACAGGCCACAGAGACCAGCAGTTGTCCACAACGTGTCCAGTGGTCCCCAAGAGACCAAGATGCCTGCATAGTCAAGTCCACTAGCAGTACCTTCTCAAGTAACCAGCTACCCATACGGCCGTTGCCAAAGCCAGGAATGATGTATATCAATCTGACCTGATGAGTGTTATCGTTAAACCTCACAAGGGCACACTCCTCCCTCCACTCCGCACAATGCTGCCTGGGTGGACACCACCGGGCTGGGCTGTGGCAAGCTCATGTACCGTGGGACCCAGGCCCACCATGAACAGGGGTGCTGCCACCAAGGGAAGCAGGTGGCGGTGACGAGCACTCTTGAGGACTCCAGAAATGTGAAATTCTGATACAGTTGGGTTAAGAGCCCAACCCTAGGTCACATCAAAGATGTCACATTTAAAAATGCCCCACACTAGGAAAAGCAGTCTCCTATGGTGCGTGACAGGGACAGCCCCAAGCTGGTTATTCTCAAGGGTGTCTTGGAAACAAAAGCAGAGGTAGTTGAGTGTATAGACATCAAACAGAGTTCAGTGGCTCTGACACCTAATTTAAATCTCTTGACATATGGTATCACACCTTTATGAAAAATGTTACCATTCTTCAAATATACGACTTCTCTCATATTTAAAGAGAGAGGAGAGAACACCCTCAAAACCATGCACAGGCACTTGCTTAAAGTAGAACCTGAAATTTCAAATAAAAGCTGGATCTGCGCCTGCTTCCTCACTGCAGGGGCCAGAGGCTTGCTGTTCATTAAATGCTAGTAAGAGCTGAGCTGTTCATCCTCCCCCATATCCCAAAACACAGGGCAGATGGATGACACGCAAGGGTCCTCACTGTGGAACGACATGAAGGAAATGCACTCCAGTGCCCCACTGCCAGGTCTCTGGGGAGCCCCGTGTCTCCCAGCTTTATGGCAGATGAGGGCAGAGAGCAAGCCCAGGTCTCCATCCCATCCTAACTCCCTGCTCCCCAGAGACCAGCACCTCGCTGGCTGGGGCTGCTTCCAAGCTGCACAGGGAAGCCCTGCAGACACGGTAGGTGCTTTAGTCTTCACTTCGTCCTCCCAGCCCGGACTGAGGCAGCTGGGAGCTTCCCGCCCACCTGACCCTCCTCTCCATCAGTATGGGGCTTGCCCATCTTTCAGGACACAGCTCAGAGCGCTTCCTGCATCTGAAGCCGTCCTGTGCAGCCAAGCCAAGACCCTCCCTCCGCTGAAACCGGCCCGAGCTGCCCCGACCCCCTGTGCTTCTTTACTGGAGGAATCTTCTCTTTTCAGCCTAACGGTCCTCAGTGTCTTTGTGTCAAATGTCTACCCTATCGCCATGGTTTCCCCAAAACGACAAGTTAGAATTAACAGCCCTTCCTCCTTCAGTGCTTTCCAAAAACCATCCCTTGGGCCCTCCCACCCCCTCACGATTGCCTTCCCGGACCTTTGCTTTGCCTGTCAACCGTGGGGTAGAGTCTTCGGCTCTGCCTTGGAGGGGCTTGTTTGGGTGACAGGTTTTGGAAGGAAAAGGCAGCAATGTGTCCACTTTACTCAACCCTGAGCGACAGCTGGACCATCCTGCTGCTCCGGCAGGTGCAGTAGGAGCTGTCCGGCCCCAGATCTGCCAAGATACTCCCCAGCCAACTGGAGCTTTGGCCTGGAGTCCAGTCACACACTGGAAACCCCACTACTCAGAGGTGAGGAATGGTGCTCAGAGGGCGACCAAGGACACGCTGGCTGGAGGCAGAACCAAAACTGGAAGTCAGGGCACTGCTGGGGACGGGTCCTAGCCACCCAGCACACGGGGTGCGGTGGCTCCCTTCGGCTTACTCTGGGATCATCGTCCAGGAGAAACCTTTAGATTTTTGCCCTAAATCCGGCCTAACTCAGAGCAGTAAATCACCTTTATCCTTTGGAGGTGAAGCAGACCCAGGTGGGATCTCAAAACAAAAGACAGCAGTCAAGATGACTGGCTGTCGCCACCCCTCAGAGCCAGCCTGGGCATGCCGGGCACCCCCAGCTTTGCAGGGCCAGCCAGAAACCCAGGCACTCGCTCACTGGAGATCTGACCCGGCACTGGGAGCCACTGGAACCTCTAAGTGTGCCAGAATTCTTCCTCCCAGGTTTCCCTGTCACCAGTCCCTCACATTTCTGGATTTGGTGCTCGACGGTGGAACACTGCTGTGGCCAGTGGGGCTCTCGGGAGAGCAGGCTTGGTTCTGGAGTCTCGTAACCCACCTCTGGCCCCGTGCCCCTGGGTCCCTGCCCTGAGCAGAATCGACAGCCCAGAAAAGCTGGCCCACTGTCCGGAGCTTGGCCCTGGTCCGCAGGGAAGCAGCGTGGCTTTGTGGAGCTCACCAGTCTCATTCAAACCCTGACGTCCACCCCGGGTTTCTGGTGGGTGCAGGAACTGGATGCTGCCATCTCAAGAAAGAGCCTCCGCTGGCCCGAGGGAGCTCACGGAGGTGCTGAGGCGCAGCCAGGCCTGCAGTGACCCAAGCCAGTACAAGGGTATCTCAGGTGCTTCCCTCACACCTGGCCACGCCACTTGCTCCGTAAGGTTAGGAGCAATAGGCAGGCAGGGGGAGGACTGGGTCTTCCAAGACCACCCGGGAGGTGGGAGCTGGAGGTGCCACCCTCTTCCATCTGACGGGTCGACTCAAACATGCTGGAAAAGCTTCCTAACCCCAAATGAGCGTTCCGAAGCAAGGTCCGCCTGCTGGAGACCTGTCACTTTAAGTGCTGTTATGAGACATCAGAACGCACAACAGAGTATCAGGGAAGAACAAGAGGCCACAGGGCCAGTGCGTCCAGAACCGGCCCGAGGTGTCTGCTGGGCAGCTCCACGGCCATGACACGAGTTCACATCTGCAGAAGAGGGGTTTCTAAATAAAGCGGGGACAGCAGGCCATGGCTGGGGGTCTGCCACTGTTCAGCCCACAAGGTGGGTTTCTATTTTTAAATGGTTGGGGTCGGAAGGCGCGAGTGAAAATTCAGGATCCCTATATCCTTTACTGGAACATGCCAGGCTCATCTGCTCACAGGTTTATGGCCGCTTCAACATACAACGGCCAGGCGAACACGCGGGACAGCAACTGTGACCTGCAGACCTGAAACGTCTACTACCCACCCTTTGCAGGGAGGGTTTGCTGACCTGTGACGTACGGCCACGAAAACAATGCCAAAGAATGATTTCATGTCTCACCCTGACGGGGGAGGATTTGAGCCGTTAAGACGAGATTTGTCTGAAGCAGCTACTACCAGGAAAAACCACATAACGGATATCAGCATCACTAATCATATCTGGTAGAACTCTCCCGGCTCTAAGGGTGTTTGGGGATGCTCCCCTGGCTGGCGCAGGGCTTCTAGCTCTTCCAAGATCTTTCTCACCTATGACCTCCGGTGAGCCAGCAAGGCCACTCCCTCAGCAAAGTGATTTCGCCGCTGCAAAACATGTTTTTCCTCCTAAACAGCAATTCTCTCAAGGGCAGAGACTAACCTGATCGAAGAGCTGCTTCCCGGTGGTGTTTGGCTGGATGGCAAACTCCAGCTCCGCGTCCATGGTGGTGACCCGCACGTTGATCTGAAAAGCAAGGCGCACAGGTGAGCCGGCTGTGCTCTCCTCCTGCTCCCGAGCCCCGAGTCCCTGCGGAGGCGCAGAGCCACTCGCAGGGCGGCAGCCTCATGCTCCTCTTCATACCCACCCTCATGCTGGTCACTAAGCACACCACAGGCCCTGGCTGTGATCAGTCTCAGCCAGCGCACGGAGTCTGGGTTCAAGGGCAAGGTCTCTGCTTCCTTAAAGCACATTCGCATTAACTAACTATAGTGTATTTTTCCATGTATCCCTCAAGACCCTTGCACCCACCCAGGGAGGACAACAGTGCTCCTGAGGCACCAGGGACAAGGTTCACGCCACAGCAGCAAGAAGTGCAGAGGGAAGTCAAAAGGCCCAGGCCCTGTTAGGAACCACCTAGCCACTGAAGAAAGAAATGGTGAGCACACCCGTAATCCCAGCAGCTGGGGAGGCTGAGGCAGGAGGATGGTAGGTTCAAAGCCAGCCTTGGCAACTTAAGTAAGGCGCTAAGCAACTTGCCTCAAAATGAAAAAAAGGGCAGGGATGTGGCTCAGTGGTTAAGCACCCCTGGGTTCCATCCCTAGTAGCAAAAATAAGAAGAAATGGAGAAAGGACTGAGACCAAACGTGGTAGATTACTACGCAGCTATTTTAAAATGGCAGTGAGTGGATAGTAGAAACGGTGGCACGCTAAGCAGTCCGTCGTGCTACCAGTGCGGACGTGAGGTCCACCCCCACATAGGAGGAAAGCGAGGCAGGAGTGGCTGCAGGACTGAGACCACTCGAGGCAGTCTAAGAGAGAGGCCAGGGGAGTGCTTCCGAGGCTGCCGAAAGGGATCTCGAGGCAGTTACCAAAGTCCTCACCCAGATCCACTAAGCCCATGGAAACACTCAAATCTGGCTACGACACTACCTCACAGGAAGACATCAGAGCCCCACAGCAACTGTGACGCCTAGAGCTAAGAGATGTGCTTCTCATCCATCAGGAGATACGGGGTGAAAGAGCGGCAAGACACCCCACAGGACCCTTCCTAACACGGGGGAGCTGCAGGAAGGACAGACCCAGTCCACGAGCAGCCCAGAGGTCCCTGTGTCCTCGCCAAATGCTCCTCCTCCTTCAGGGACAGACCCAGTCTTTACAAAGCGTTTCCCCCAAACATTCCAGACTTCGAAGGCTGAGAGACACAGCGACATACATCCGATGCCTGGAAAGCTCACTGGCAGCGACAGAAGGGAGGCACGACTCGCCAGGTTTTAGAAAAGGGTGTTTCCCACAAGTCCACAAACTGAAGAAATAAGGTTTACAGAAAAGCAAGATGAGACACGTTTTAAAGTCTTTAATCATATAAAACCCTAAAATATAAAACCCTAAGTTTCTTTCATTTCTTGTTGGCAATAACTTTTTTTAAAAAAGGCTGTTACAATGCATAGAATAAGTCCAGTAAGCATCTCTCTCAATTATGGTCCTCAGGACACACACCAGAGATGTGAAAACCAGTGACAAAGTTAGATATTCCAACAAACATGGCTCCCTCACAAACTCAACGCAGCGACCACGTGCTCAACGCCCAGCTACGCTTCCCTTCTCTACCGGCTACCACTCAGAAACCCAACCACCAGCTCAAGAGATCTACAGCTCCTGCCTGGCCAAGGCGAGCAGAAAAGGCCAGATTCTAGGCAAAGGAGAGTTCAGACCAAATCTTCATCACTTCTAAGTGTGAGAACACCAAGAAAATGTCATCTCAAAGCAAAGCCAATAACCACCATAAAAGAGGGATATTGACTATTTTGCAAATAAATAAAGCACATTAACAGGAATGAATGGACACTTAAAATGTACTATTTTAATATTCTGAATCGGGTTCATATTTGACTCAAAGTCCACACAACTCTGAAAAATCAAGTAGAATAAGGAATACTTTTACTGAGGGTGGCGGTAATGACCCGGCAACCTGCAGAAAGTGAACTCAGGAACCAAGCTGAGGTCTAGTGCATCCACACATCCACACCTTCCCATAAGACTTCATCTAGGTAGCGGCAACTCAGGCCATTCTGCCAAGTTTTATTTGGACAAGTCGATCCACAAATTCTTCAGTTTTGTTCCAACAGCCACGGGCAATTGTGCCATCTGGTACAGAACCTCTGACACAGGTGGCACATCTAAGAGCAACGGGAGGCTTTCTGGCATTGCAGTCGCATACAGAAGAGGGACCAGAGGCTGGGCGGGGGTGCACTTGCCTATCATGTTGAAGGTTCTGGGTTTAATCCCCAGCAACACACACACACACGAACCAGTACAAGGAGTGAGCAGGATTCCCCTCTCCTGCTCAGTTCTGGCCCCATCAAAAGAGGTAGACCCCAGGTCTTATTGGCACACACCAGGATTTTTCTCACTTTAAGAAATCCTCTTAAAATTACCAAACTAATTTTGATATCTGTATAGATTCATAAACAGCACATCTCTACAATCTTTACATCAAGGTTGAGATAGGAATGCTAATGGAATCTACATGACAGGTGACCAGCTCTGTGCTAAGGTCGATGACCAAGCTGCCCTAATTAACGGGGGTGTGTGTTACTTATGGGTCGTGACACCCACAGCGTTTCCTGCAGCATGCTTAGCATTCCTGAGCCCATTTTAAGGACAAATGATCCCAGGAACACCAAGAAGCACCCGCTCCATTTCCCAATGCTCTGTGGGGCTCCAGTCTCTGGCAAAACCCAGAACTGTCTCGATCTGTAGCACGCTGCACAGTTCTGTGCTTAGGAAGACCATGAAGATTGTTTTCAGTTTTACAGACCTTTAATAATGTGCTGCTACACGGCGTAAACTTTCACCAAAATGTGAAATGAGATATTCACTAACGGAAGAGGATCATTTCCATACAAATTTTGGCGCTTAAAAGAAACCAAGCTTTAGCAATTAGGGAAACATCTACATCTCAACTCTTTTTCTCAGCCTGGTATTAGCTTTCCACGGTCAGCGACTGTTTCCAGTGAACCCAGCGAGCGTGGAGGCAGGCTGCCCCGTTCATCAAGTGGGACTGTGTAGTTGACACATGAGGCCAGCCCTGCAAGCCCACAGGCCTGAAGAGATCACCACAGATCCAAACTGTGCAGAGACCAGAGAGAAGAGTGTCTGTTTGCAATTTTTATTGTCTTGGTAATCCCCCCTAATCACACTTTTGTCAAAAGCAATACAAAAGGCAACACAGTGGTATACACAGTGTGTAGTTAGTCCTTTAAAATCTAACTCCCAAAAGTGCAGTGTCTTTCTAGCTCAGGACAAAGTACTAAACAGACTTTTTGCTGTGGGGGGGAGAGGTAGCAATTAGAGTTTAGTTTTGCTCATGTGTGCCCCCCAAGCACACACAACCATGTGGGTGATGGTGCAGATGAGAACTTAATGATTCACGTCTTCCTCCTGCTACGCCACTTGAAGCTAAGACACAAAGTCTTATCCAGAGGTCTAAAATGTTAAAACATGGGGCTGGGGTTATGGCTCAGTGGTGGAGCGCTTGCCTGGCACGTGTGAGACACTGGGTTCAATTCTTGGCACTGCATATAAAGAAATGAATAAAATAAAGGTCTATCAACATCTAAAAAAATTAAAAAAAAAAAAAAAGTTAAAATATGTAGGGAACTAGACATACACTCAAACACTTATAATGGAAATTTATAAGTAAGTTCAGGGATATAGCACTCTAATGATTAAAAATAATGGTTTTTTTATAGCTCTGTACTGCCAGAATTTTAGGACGAGTTTTAGAATATGATGACTTACCTTGAACACAAACTGGAAAGCCTGGTACTACAGATACTCAAACCCCTCAAAGAAAGTGAGGTTCTAATGAATATGTGTACATTTTTCACAATGACCATATTTAGCAAAAACAACAAAAAACTCCCTCACCCATAGCAGCCTAGCTTAGTAAGTGAAGTTGGTTTTTATTTCAGTTTCTCATCTATCACCAGAATATCAGCATAGGCTATTGGTCTATGCTTAAAGAGAAATGCCTAAAAACAAAAATTGAAATAAACTTTGTTTCTAGAGAAAAAACACAAAACTACCCAGTAAGACTTGAATTTAAAAAAAACTGTTTTTTAAAATTAAAAAGGACTAGAGTTTCACACATAATTGTGCCAAGCCACTTAACCGTTCAATGCATAACACATACATTCATGTGTGAAGATACTGATCACAGAAACCTGTTTGTCTTAGTTAATGAAGTTAATGAAAACCAAATTACAACTGACTCTACCCACCTTTTGTTTTGTATGTTTTCTTTTCAAATAAAACACTGTCTGCTGCTCTAACTCCAGGTTAGCTCAGCTCAGACCTACCCACAGGACCTGCTGATGACTAACAGCTTTATTCCAATATCCCATGGACTCGACACCTGCCAGTGGGCACCTCCCATGCCCTGGGGCTTGTCAGGAGGTGTGCAGGCTTGTGGGCACTGATGCCCTGCCCAGAGCATCTTAGCAATGAATCGGATGGACTGGCCTCAGTGGCGACCATAAACCAGTGGTTCCTAGATGGGACCTCTGGAGCCGCTTTTCGAACACCCCAGTTTCTGGGATGCAGTCTAGGAATCTGTACTTTGTAAAGTCACCCAAGTGATTTGGAGTACAGGACAAATTTGGAGGGGGCGGGTGTCGCTGGAACACAAGGACATAAAGATCAGAACCTGGTCTGTATTGCATTGAGGAACCAAGTAGATGACTCCCTGCCCCGGGCCTGGGTCACTCGATTTGCAAAAAGAGGGCCTGGACTTGAAGGCCTGAGGCCCTGCTGGGTCTAGAGTGGTGGGTGGCAAGGCCGGGGCACTGTCAGAGCCCACTCGGGCCTGCACGCAGAGGGCCACCAGGAGGAAAGTAACACTTGAATGCTAGCAGGAGCTGGCCGAACTGTTTACGCGGACCACGCACAAGGGGCTCACACCTCTTCTGGAGTTTCCAGAGAAGAGACCACTCTAGGCAGAAATGCAACAGCGCCACTGGGTCCTCCGATGCCACCACACTGAAGGTCTTAAGCCCCAATCTGTTTCTGTTTTGTTTTTAATAAACTCACCAACAGTTCACCCTGTTCAAGCAAAACAAACCCAGCAACCCCTCTGCTCAGCTCTCAAGCGCTGGACAGCCTAGGATGGCGGGCCAATCCCCGCTTCTCCAGCTCCTCCCACTTGTAGAAACGAGGTAGCTGGAAACCTCCCGCCTGTGAGGAAGGGGCCTCTCAGCTCTCGCCGACAGTGGACAGTCGGGGAAAACACCTCGCAGGGCCTCCCACACCCCAAGTCAGAGCCCGTGTAGTGCTCTGGAAAGTGATTTGACCTTTAAAGGGAAGGGGGATATGGGAGTTGGGGCCCTGTTTTAAGTAGTTAAGTTTATTCTTCTTTAGCCAAAAGGCTTTTGTGTGCCTCTGTTACACTGATGCAAACAGCAAAATCCTGGGATGGTCCAGTCTGGGCTCCCACACTGCTCTGCCCACGTGGGGTTTTCCAAGGACAGGTAAAAGAACCGAGATGCTTCAGAACGCACTTTGGAATACACGATTTCCAAGTCTTTCCAGCTGAATTGTTCGAATGGATCTAAAACACCTTTGGAAAGTCTGAGAAATGGGGCGCGGGCACCGAGCGGACAGTGGAACATCCTGCTTTCCTTCCAGCCAGTGGGTGACTGCTGAATTTGGGGCTCATGTCAAATTATTTCCCGGTTCTTTCCCTCATTTTGGTAATTAAATCTAGGTATGCAAGTCTTCCTCTGGGAAGTGTCATTTCCTTCAGGAGGAAAGATTTAAGAATTTAAGTGACCTCTACTCTCCCTTTTTAGAGAGTGAATGCTATCTGTACAACGAGTGCAGACAGGAGGGACGGGTCCAGGACCAATCCCTCTACAACCTTCAACCTAGGGACCGCGGCTCAGGAGCCAAAGCACGCAGGAAAAGACGCGTGCAGTGACTTTCCTCATGTCTAGAGTCAGGAAAAGCGCTTCAGGGGGAGGGGGAACCGGCAGCACGCAAATGTCGGAGTTTCAAGGCAGCACACTGAGCGACAACGTTAAGCTCTGCGTTCGCACACCTGCAGTCACCAGAAGTCAGTCGGAGTGCAACTCCAATCAGCCCAAGATTCCGCCGAGAGCCTGACCTTCCGTATCACTCAAATGTCAACGCCGATTTCCAACATTCCAGTCCTCTTCTGAAGGTGCCACTTCAGCAACTTCTAGCAGTTTTCAAATATTTGGATAAGACCTTTTGAACGTTTGGAAAGACTCCAGCAGAAGTAGATACAGTAAGGTTCTCCCACAACAGGGAGTATGGCTGGGGCGGTCGGTCCTGGGGACAGATGAATGGCAGTGGCATTTTCAGATGCTGTTTGGTTCACTTAATTAAGAAACTATGGAGAAAATAGCTGTATTTTGATTTTCCTGCTGTCACTGGAAGCTTCTTAGAATAGCTTTTTTTTCATATCATAAAATGCATGTGTTGGAAAAATACACATTTCAGTAGTGTTTAGTACATTCACAGAATTATGTAACCAATGCTACATAGTCTTTAATTCCCCAACCTCTGCCAACCACTAACCGACTTCCTGATTCCACAGACTTTCCTATCAGTGGAGCCTTGTGTGGTGTTTTGTGACTGGCCCTGTCACTCAGCATGATGTTTTCACGATTCACCCACCAGTGTATCAGCTCTTCTTCTTTTTTTTTTTTTTAACTTCCAAGTAATATTCTACTGTGTGCACACACCCTCCACTGGTGGACGCTGGGTTAAGCACTCTACTTATCAACTTGCTCCCTGCTGCTGAAAAACAGGACATTCAAACCAGACCATCCACCATCAGTTTAGTAAGAGTGAAAAGTCTTAAGGGTGAAAGGAAGGTGACAGAAAAATAAGATCAGTTTTTAAAAACTACATTTTTAATTTAAGCTTTAGATGAAAGTTCCTGGGAAGACAGTGGCAGCAGCCACCCTGACTCGAACACAGGACTGAAACACTGGGGACCTCCACACCCAGGCTCGCTCTCCCCTGAGGCCGGCAGTCAATGCCGCCCCTGTGACTCTGAGCCCCTCCTCCTTCACTGCTGAGCTGCCCCCACCCCACACACACCAGCTTCCCAGGACCCTCCCGAGCAGACCCTGCTCCTCCCAGGTCCAAGGCGACACTCGTGAGCTGATGTGCACCAGTCAGCACTGAGCAGGTCTTCAGTGAACACCTCCCGCATCTGTAGACCTTCTTGGATTCATAGGCCCGCCCCCTTGCTTCTGCTGAAGGAAATGTGTCCTGCCCCTTTGCTCAGCGGGGTTCTGACTGGAACATTCAAAAGAACCACCTGCAGCGCTTATGAAGGCTGCTCCCAGGGCCCGGGCTGAGGGCAGCTGCTGGGAGGACTGAGACCAGGACACCACTCCCAAGAGTGATGCCAGTGACAAGCCCTGGCTGGGAGTGAACAAGCGAAAGGCCCAACTCCACTGCCAATGCACTCGCTGTGCTATTCACCGCGTGAAAACCTCTGCCCTCCATCTCCTGGGCATGCAGCACAACAGGACAGGTGTTCTTTACGAGACCCACAACTAATGAGCCCACCTGTAATGCCCTCTGAATCCCATCCCCTTATCTTTGAGAAAGAAAAGAAATGCCCAGCTCTACAATGTCAACTGCCACAGCATTTGCTATGCCACACAGTGGTCACTCTCCACACATGCTGGCTCACAGATAACCAACCCCTAGAAAACATTACCGCCAAATTAGCAAACCTTAACTGGCCTCGGGCAAAAATGCAGACCCTTGGATTCAGCTGGGGGGCAGGTCAGAAGGTCCGAGAGACAGGCGGATGGTTTGTGGGGTGGGGGCTTATTACTGCTTCCCCTCCATCCACATCGCCAGCACTGGTAGGGTGTTGCAGCAACAGCTAATTCTTACAGGATAAACTTGTTTCCACCTATTACACAAACGAGTGCATCTCTTACATGTATAACACTGCTCTCCACACAACTGTTCATGGAGAAAACTAAATTATACAAAATAGTTGTAACTGAAACTCCAATGGCCATGCATGCTTACACTGTTACAGTTTCTAGTAAAGAGGGCCAGGAGAGTCCAATTGTTACCCCAGAAGGGCAGTCCCAAAATCTCATTCTTTAAGGCCGAGGAGACACAAACAAGTATCACCAGGCTAAGACACTCAAACACCACTGCACAGAGAAAAGATGGGCAGCACAGAAATGTGGCTCCTGAAACATGTTCTCATTAACTGGAGTGAAGTTCATATACAGATCAATTACAGCATTAACCTGATACTGTGCTTGGCAAAGGCAGCACACCACTTGTCAATCAAGAGCAGGCAACAGTGGCTCCTCCCTAATCCTCACCCATGGCAGGAGTCATCTGTCACCAAGCACCCAAAGGCAGGCTGGGCCAGAAGAAATTCCAGGAGCACAAATTTAAGCTCTGGCTCTACCACCAGACTTGGTAAGCATTCTTATTGGCAGGCAGAGACGTGGAAATATCAGGATGAAGGTGCTGCACTAATGAACTAATCCTAAGGCAATCTGCACTGGATGAAGACAATCACACTGCTAACCCTGCACAGCAAGCTCTCCGTCTCCAAGTTACACCCGAACATCATCTCATGCTCCTTCCAGGTTAAACACCACGAGCGTGAAGAAAGCTGCTTCATCTATGGACTTAGGGAAATTACTAGAGGCCAAGAAAGGCCAGCCTTCAATTAACTGCACACAACAAACAAGTCAAGCTGTCCAGGACGGCTTCTGTGTGCAGCTCTGTCTATAACACAACAAACCAACAAAGACATTTGGGTAGGCCAGAGGTGTGTTCTCAGATTCTGCTAAGAAGTCCCACGTAACTACACAGTATCAGCATATACCCTCGTCTTGTTGCCTGAGTAGTAAGAACAATAAAACCATCAAAGGCCAGAGCTGACAAGGGTCCGCTCCTTACACCTTTGACGACTGCTAGGCAGCACCCCTAAAGAGGCCAAAGAGCTGGCCCACAGTCCTGTTAACCCTTCAACTTTCCTAGGAACCAGCAGAGGAAGCTGCGCTATTCCCAGGAACATGAGAAAAGGGCTTGCCGGCACAGTGCTGGGCACAGGCCAGGGTCAGCGGCCCTCAGAACTCCTGGTGCCCAATGCAAAGCTACAGAACTCCACTGCAGACACTGGCCCTGTGGCAGCGGTCACTCCCCGAGAAAGTCAACCAGCAAGAGAATTCAGGTTGCTGTGCACATGGGTGGGCGCTGGGGAAGGACTGCATTCCCTGTGGGCAGTAACCAGTGGGAAACTGAGCTGACCTGGGCCAAGCAGGGCCTCCAACCACCCTGCGCTCCCCACTCCTTGAGGGAGGTGTAAAAGCACTCTGGTGAGCGATTGCCCAGGTGCTAATCACTAATGAAAAGCAAGGTGGAACCATAGAGGTCAAAGTCAAAGGCAGCAACTTAACCATGAAAACCTCAGAGGTGCCACTGCGGCCTCTGGGGGCGGTCTCAGCACAGCCCTTACCTAGTTTCAGGAAGTGTGAGTGAATTTTAACTTGTACAAAAAGAGACTTTGAATAGTTGCCGGTTCAAATTTTAACTGCCAGCAAGTCTGGCAAAAAGGGAGGTCACCAAGTCCCTCCACCTCCGTCAGTCAGTTCCTGAATGATGCATCTGCTGGTGTGCCCATCCCAGGGTCCTGGACGCCTTAGAATTTCGTTCTGGAAGACGGGTACACTTCTTTACTTGGGTGTGACAAGTTTGTTGTTTCTCTAAAGCACAAAACCTCCTACCCCGTCTATCCCTGACAAGGGGCAATGGGAGCAGGGGCAGCCCTGGGATGCTCCCCTGCTCTACACCCTGCGGCAGCACCAATTCATCTTACGGGAAGGCCAGAAGCACTTGCAGAACTTTCTGGGTAGCTTTCATTATGAAAATTAACATGCCATCCCCCTTCCTGTCAGACTCCTCGCTCCTCCACCTCTACCACCTCTACCGTGAGGCTACGCTTAAAATGTAGATGCTAAGCTCTTCCGGAAGGACGCCACCAACAGGGCAGAGTGCTAACACAGAAGCTGGGTCTTGGAATTCCCAGTACCTTCTATGCTGTGGCATCTCCTTTGTTGTGTTTTTGTGATGTAAATGTATGTTTTAAGTACAATGAATAAAACAGTGACAGCTGTAAAAAAGAAAACTGACTCTAAATGGGTATTGCTTTGTGTAAGGTTGTCCTACCCTGACCACCTTTTTCTTTTTCTTTTTTTTTTTTTTTTTTGAAGACAGGGTTCTCTTAAGTTGCCCAGGCTGGCCTCAAACTTGCAATCCTCCTGCCTCAGCCTCCTGAGTAGGTGGCATTACAGGCAGCCACCACGGCAGCTAGCCTGCTGACCTCTTCTTAGTGGCAGAGGAAAGAAAGTGGGGCCAAAAAGGTTCAAGCAGCTTCCTTAACTCCTGGTCATTGAAAACATTTATATTTGTATAGCTCCTTTGTTATTCCTAAGGTTGTGTATCTGTAAGTCAATGAACGGTTTCAAGCTTTTGAGTCAAAAAGTTTCTATTTCTAAATTCCCAAGGCGAAAATTATACGAAATTCTATGAATGCAAAAAGGAAGAGTCCAGATCAATTAATATGTACCCTGCAGCTTCAAGACTATGTATTCTCACGTCCTTCTGAATAGCTCCTTTTTGCTTCTGAAAGTGAGCTACTTCCTGTCCCCAGACCCACTTCCTGTCTGACTAGGGCTGCTTAACAAACACACAAAGCAGACAAACCAGTCCTGTCTGTACTCATTATGATATGATTAGAGAGAATCACGACCTCAGAACCAGAAGGGAGCTTTCAGAGCGCTCACTCAAATAGGGCCAGTTCCTCCGCTTCAAGCCCTGCTGGGCCCTGCCGGCTGTCAGCAGCCTGCGCTGCAGAGCAACAGTGGCCGGCATTTTTGGGCCTGCTTATGCTCCCGGAGCGACTGCCTGTTAAGTTTCAAGATCTGTTCCTGTGAACTTCCAAGATTCCTTTCTTGTGCCTGTCTACTCCTTCCATCCTGGGATCGCCAGGGGTCGTGTGTGCAAGTTTAATGTGGGAAGTAAACCAAAGTTCTTAGAAACCACTTTACAAAGGAGAGGGGAAAGAAATAACCAAAGGATGCTACATTCTGCAACAGAAAGTATTCTTTAAAGAAATACAAATAGTTGACATCCTTCTCTCCCCACCCAAGGAGGGCAAACTAACCTCTTTCAAGGTCGCTTTCTCTTTATCTAACAAACCTGTGAGGCTGCGAGTCTGTACCATGATTGCAGGGCACTAGGTGTGTCACGTACTTCAGCACTTAGTTCCTTGAAATGTGTAGTTAATCACATACACAAACTCAGGATCCCGTAAAAGACAAAAGCAAGGGACAGGGGGCCAAGAGAGCTAATTCAGACTACAGTGAGTCTTAATTCTAGGCTCACGAAATGCAGGAGATCACAAGCTTGCAGTCTAGGCCCCTCCCCTGCTGGAAAGCACTATTTTCTTGGTAAATTTAGACGCCTGTGAAGGGTTTTTCCTTTCCTTTCTAGTGGATGGGGGAGCTTGGGGAAGACGTCAAACTGACATCAGTTCCTTTGCTGACCTGTTGTTTTAGGGAGGGGCATATAAAGTAAGTCATACTTAAATCTAGTGACATTTCTGAGATAAATCTCTGTCCCCAGTTAAGATCGCACAAACTGGAGTATTCTGGAGCGTTAAAGAACATTTCTCCTGTAAGAAGCTCATGCAGGAGCCACCCGAACTTGCCCATAGTCTTTTCTTTTGCCACCTATCAAAAATAGAATAAGACCCTACTATCTTTATTTTTAAAATCCAAACTCAATCAGCAAGCTTACAAAATTTGCTTGAATAGAAAACCCCAGAAAAGCTTACACTTTTAAATCACCCTTGTTCTGAAACTTTGATTTATATTCTTCGCAATCGAGCGCTGCATGTTGTATCCGTGATGGGATCAGAGTCACGTATGCAACTGCCTGACTGCGAGCAAGAGGGCCTGGGGTGCGTCTCAGGACACTGAGCACCCGCCCCAGCCCCACCCTGCTCCTGGTCTGATGAATGCCTCCACTGGCCAGTGTCCACCCTGTCAGAAGACAGATGGCACAAGGCATCTCAAAAGGACTGTATGAGATCCCAGGCAGATGTCTTATATTTTATTACGCTCGATCCCAACACTCAAGTCTGAGTAAGTTGCCATTAAGACGATGTCCTGCACCCATCTGGTCACGGCATCTCCTCACCCCACTAAAAATCATGGAGGTACAGAATAATAGTGGAACAGCTGGGAACCAACAGTTCCACGTGCTTCCATGTCAACTGGAATTCTGCTGCGAGCTCCTTTAATACACGCTCGTGGGGTGAGATGGCCCTGTCGGAGGACACCAGATCCCCTGAGACCCAGCACACCAGGCAGCGCCCCTTCAGCCCCTCACGCACCCCAGTAGCTCTTACTAGGCTTCTCCCACCCGAAGAAGACTGGTGCATTTCCCGAGGAGCTAAAGTGAATTATCTCACCCCTCTGTCCCTGTAATAGGCTTTAAAAAGCACACTCTCCACCGTGGGAGATCTGGAACACTCCCCAAAGCAGAGGGAACCAACGGAACAGCGACCTCCGCGTGGGCTTCCTCCCGGTCACACACCACCGAGTCCCCAGAGTTGTTCTTTTCTCTACTCTTCCTACAGTTTTAAAAAAGGAAAAAAACCTTTTGGTTTGTTTGTGTATTTTAAGACCATCAAACATCATTTCATCTGTGAAAACTTCCGCATGCAGCACCGGAGGGCTTTAAACGTATATAAAACCACCAGGTGTGCCGGCACACACCTTAATCCCAGCAAGTTGGAGGCTGAAAGTTCAAAGCCAGCCTGGGCACATTAGTGAGACCCTGTCTCAAAATAAACAAGGCTGAGGCTCAGCGGTAAAGAGCCTCTGGGTTCCACCCCCAGTGCCGGGAGCGGGGAGTGTATATAAAACCACAAAGCCACTATTATATCCAACAATTCAAAACTATTTCCCTAATTTTTAAAGACTCAGTCAATACTCACTTTCCCCACTGTTCAACAATATCTTTTAATTTATTTTCTATTTTGAGACAGGGTGTGGCTAAGTTGCTGAGGCTGGCCTTGAACTTGTGATCCTCCTGCCTCAGCCTCCCGAGTTGCTGGGATTACAGGTGAGCGCCTCCACTCCCAGTGTGTCCAACATCATCTTTTTACAGTTGATTTGTCCAAATCCTATAATGCATGTTTCGAGCTTGTTTTCAGACGATTACCTGGCTGCCCCGTCCAGTCAGGTTCTCCCCACCCTACCGCCTCATCTAAGCCCCACTTAAGAGTGTCATCCAAATGGCAAAGTGTTATGTAGGCCAACACCTCAGCACCCAAATGTGCCACCCTTCATTATGTAACCGAGGCACGCAGCACCCTAATGAGAACACCATACTAACACACACAGCAATCAAGTTCGCAGAGGCAGATCCCAATCTAGTATCTGCGTGCTAAGCTCCTGCCAGCGACTGGTGGTTCCGGGTTCTCTAAGAACGTAAGGAGCCAGGCTGGATTTTCTTCCAAAACTCACTGTACAAGAAACCTCCAGACGCAGCAACAGGCAAAATACTACCAACACAATCAGTTTCTCTGAAACACTGCACCCAAGAAATGATGGCAGATCTAAGGGCCCGGCAGACAGCCATCGTGGCTCGCGAGGGTCAGCACAAAGGTGATTTACAAAGTCCCTTTGCCCAACAAACAGTTGGTCAAAGAATAAAAACAACTCCACCTCTTGGCAGAGCCTGGATGAAAATCTGCAGAAGAGTCCTCCTGCTCCCGCACATGATTGATGTTTGTCTCCCCTTTAGCCTCAGGCACAGAGGCTGTTTCACTTAGCCCTGCACCTACTTTCCTGGGCTTGTGGCCACTGGGAGAGGGCAGGGCAGCCATGTTGGATGGACGCCGGCCTGGCCATCATTTGATGTGATTGAAGGGAAGGGGCCGCAATCCCTTAAAAGGCCCTTCAGTTCACCGATGTGTCCCCAGGATCTAAACCCTGGCACAGCAGTGCCCCATATGTGGGAGGGATATGGACAGTGTTCACGGTGGGAGAGAAGGACCAACAGCGAGGTGAAGTCTATTTACTGCACCCGTTCGTTAGGCTAAGTTAGAGAGGAAAGAATGACCATCATGAGACGGTGAAGCTTTTAATCAGCTTAGAACCTAGCAGTTGCAAGTGGCGCACACGGCCCTTCCTGACCAGGGCAGGGCGCCCTCAGCCCTCACGGGTGGGCTCACAGGCCCTGGTTGACAGGTGCAGAGGGAGCCGGCAAAACCTGCGGCGGACTACCCACCAGAGGCAGTGCCTTTATCCAGTGGTCAGCCTCAGTCTACCTGCAATAAAGCAAGAGTTTAGTGCATTCTAGATGCAGGGATTTTTTTTTTTTAATTGCATCTTGCTTGGTAACCAGGAAAGCCAAGACACAAATAAGCACCGAACGCAAAGGTAAGTTCTGTGAAGCACAACACAGTGGGCAAGGGGTAGGCACGGTGGATGTGAAGGGAACTTGGGACTGAATGATCCAACTGTCTACAGTCAGAAATTCAGAGACTAGCACGGTCGAAAGCTCATCTTAAATAATATAAAAGCAATTCATTTACATGGCATTCTCTTTCCTACTCAAATATCAGGTACAAATTGTTTTCTTTTAGCTCATGCCAGAGGTCTGTCATTAGATGATGGGGTAGCAGGAGTGACAAGATACTGCCACCTTCTCCGTGGAACAAAGAACAGCCACCATCACCAGCCTTGTTTAAAACATGCCCTCAGCACCAACCAAGCTTGGTCCTCAGTGACAGTTTTCACAATAGGCATCCATGCTCGGGCTGTGGTGTGCTTGTCCTGGCTAACTGGTTTTTTGTTCTCTGAGAACAGTTTTTTAAAAACTGCAACCAATGAGAGGTGTCTCTGTTTCCAAATATTAGCCTAACCATAAAACACACACCAGTTTATAACAAGGCCTTCACAGTAACTGCCTTTATCCCAGAAGCAGGGGCTGCTAAATTTTTTTTGTAAAGGGCCTGTGTGTAAGTATTTCAGGCTTTGAGGGCCTCGTTTGGTGTCTGCTGCATCCTGTTCAACCCTGCAAAAATGGAGCAACCACTTTTAGCTGGTAGAGCTCACAGAAACGTCACGGCCAGTGCTGGCCTGATAATCGATCATCGTTTGCCTGCTCCACCCTTGAATGAAAACAATCATTTACACAATCTGATACGACAACTATCGACACAGCAATGGTAAGTTGATCTTCTCTCTGGTGAAAATGGAAAACAAAATTAGGATGTGGAAAGTGACTTCAAACAACAAATGATAAGTGAAATCTGATACGCCCGTGCCGACTGGTGCAGTCCGACCCGCCGCTGACTCCAGTTCCTCTCGCTCATTGATAAAAGTTGGGTTGCGGTCAGAAATTTTAAATTTTGCTTTTAAAGTTTGTTTTCTCAAATATATTAAAAAGATAATTGTGTTAGTGAAGTGTTTCTATTTCCTTTGAAAGACCGTCATAAAGGTGATAAGAGAGGCTTAGTGAAGAAGGGAAAATGGAACTGCCTTCTGCTATCGGAAATGCCCTGGACCCTCAGGCAAAAAACTGTCTATACTCCCATTTTACAGACTACAAAATGGAGGTTTGCAGATACCAAATGACCTAAGTCCAGGGTAAGTAGTAAGTTATGAAATTATTACTTTGTGGTTCTTTATACTTCTATTTTACTTGAAAAAGTAATGTACATTAACTACATATTGAGCCTTTAGAAAGTCTCTAAGTCACACTGTAACACAATGGCTTTGTTTGGTTCCTTAAGAACAAACAGAAGTCTGGAATCCATCTTTATCTCTTACGTCGACAGATATGGATGTAAGTATGTTGGGAGGAAGTAACGTGACCTCTGCTCTCTTCAACAAATATTGCACATTTTATTGGTGGTAGCAAACACACATTTAGTGCTTCACTCAAAAACTAACGAGAGCAGCTGAGGAGTTCTCATGCAGTTATTACTGAAATGAAATAAAATCTAAAGGCTAACTCAAGGTGTGTTCCTGCTTTTTAAAGCTGACTGTGAATTTTATTGCTTCAGAGTAAAAACATCCAGGTACTAGAGGAGGACCGGCCTGTGAACCACCTAATGAATCTCCCAACCCTCCAAGGTACACCAAGTTTAAGTGAAAAACAAAATTAAGAAAAAGAGCTAGGATTCACTAAGTGATTGTTTTCCTTTCCCAAACTTTTGTCTTAGCAAATAATTTTGTTCCCGTTCTGGGGGGAACGGGAGGGAAAACAGGACCCAGGAGTGGTTTCATAGGCACTGTCTAGGTTCTTTTTCTCCTTGAAAAAACAAAGAGCCAAAATTTGAGAGGTCACTGGTCACCACTACGTTAAGCTCTGCGCCGGACTCCCCAGGAGGGAAGCTCCAATCAGAGAGCTGCCACGTCGCAGCTCAGCTCGGAGGGCCTTGTCCTTCTGGAGTTGGACCCCCACCCCGCTAGCTCCCCCTTCCCTGCCGCAGTCATGATCCACAGGGCAGAATGGCCACGGCGGTGAGGTGGAAATTCGACGAAGGCAAGAACTTTTCCCACCACCACAGACACGACCTAATAGCATGTGCAAAACCAGACTCTGACCCTTCCCCTCTGCTGGTCCTTGTCCAGGGCTCCTTATCTCAGTGATGGCCCCATCACTCACTGGGTTATGCAAGCCAGAAACCAGGAGGCAGCTGGACTCGCCCTGCACCTCCAGCCCACGCCCAGGACTCTGGGCCTTACCTCCCAAGGAGCACCCCCACTTCCCTCCAGGTCCTCCCAACTCCATCAAGGACCACTGCGCCCACTCCGGCCACCTCCTGCACAGTCTTACATTACAGCCTCTAGGCAACTTTTCAAAAGGCTAATCCAATCATGTCACCTCCCTCTAGAAAGTCAAAACCCTGAGTTAAGGTTAAAAAAAGCAATGCTTGAGCGTGGCTTGTCTCTCTCGCCACAGCAGACTTCACCTGGAACCGGACCCTCTCCCCGCTGGCCTGTGCACTGGGGGCTTCCCCTGCCTGGTGGGCTCCTCGCGGGGGGACTCCCACCCTAACCTCTCCATCCCTCAGCTGCCCACGCGGCCCTCACCTCCTGGGCTGCCCTCCTGACCTGTCTCACATCCCCCAACCAGCACGTGCCCTCTTCAGGGCAACTGCAGAGCTGCAGCTCTGACTAACTAGGATTGCTGTCTGTCCCCGACCCAGGTAAGTCCATGATGACAGGGCTGCGTGCGTCTGCCACGTGGAGCCTCAGTGCCCTCACAGTAACTCTGCCCAGCAAATGGATGAAGTATAAATATTCATCATGCCTCACGGTGGGATGATGGCAGACCAGCAAGCCCAGCCGGCATTTCTCACCCCCACCTGCGGAAATCTCAGTACCTCTTTCGCCATCTGCCCCTGGTGGTGGTGGTGGTGGGGGTCTCTATGTCCTCAGTGAAGGGTGGCGGGGGTGGGGAGTAAAACGTGATCATCATCCAGTCAATTCTGTCCCTGCTAAAATACTTAGTGGAAAGGCGTATTCCCAAAGAGCCGGGGTCATCTCACAAACTCTCCTCAAGCTTCGCCACAGGGAGGACTCTGAACCCATGTCAGAGTCCTCTGAACCAGGTCCACCTCCCTTCACGTTGGAAACTCCTATAACACGACTTCAGACACCACAGTTCAGGCACCTCTTGGTGCCTATAGAGGCCGTTCACCTCTAAGCCTTCCCACCAGATGAGAAAAACAAGCCAGGTATGAGAAAGGACAGACAGACAGGGAGGGAGGGAGGACGCTGTGGGCCCCCTGGCCTGGAAGTGGGGCACAAGGACTGCCTCCTGAACCAGCTCCCTGCACGTCAACCCCATCCTGTTCGCAGAGGAGGCCGCTCAGCACCTGGAGACCCAGCAGAGGCCCAGGTGCTCTCGAGAGCACCAGACTGCCCTCCTTGGAAGCCCACCAGTCCCACCGAATATCGCTCCAAAGCAGCCGAGGAAAGCAAGACCAGACAAGAGGCCACAGCGAGCACTCCAGCAGCTTCCCGATGCGCCTCCAGGGACCCATCCTTTCCCCACGGACACCTGCCCTCTCAACCTTACCAAGGCTTTTCCCTGAGAAAGCGCAGCGAGCTCCCCAGCTCCTGCTCTAGCATGTGCCTGTGTCTGGTGTCAGGTTCCAGACTGGCCCCCACAGGACAGAATCCGCGTCACCCTCTTGTAGGGCATCCTGCTGGCCAAACATGAACACCCAATCTTTTCAACAAGTGGTGCTTTGAGAAGAAGTATTAAGGTCCAGTAACTGAATATTATTTCATTTATACTGTTTTATGTACAAAACATCCACTGCCTCAGTGCAGACAAATCCATCACCAGGTGGCAGTCCCAAACCCCAACTACTCAGATGTATACATTTTTAA
Source organism: Sciurus carolinensis (assembly GCF_902686445.1). Classification (NCBI taxonomy): domain Eukaryota; kingdom Metazoa; phylum Chordata; class Mammalia; order Rodentia; family Sciuridae; genus Sciurus; species Sciurus carolinensis. The sequence goes on along the minus strand of NC_062219.1, from coordinate 8,930,226 downwards.
GTGTAATTGACCCTTAATCCTGTTCTTAAACATTCAATGCCATGAAAGTCACCTAGGTGAAATTCTTAGCTTGGGACCGAATAATTAGAATCAATAGCTCTTTGTTTAAAAGACACAGATGAAACTCATTGGTGGATACCTTACCATTTACTGAGTCCAGAAAACCAACCAACCAACGAGCCCCAAAACTGTCAAATTAGATTCTCCATAACTGCCTTAAGAGATGACTACTATGCCCTTCTCAGTGACAGGGTGACCCTAACATAATTTGCAGTTTGTCTTTAACACCCTCCCCTGCCCAAGAGGGGGCAGGCAGGGATTTCCACAGCAGACAGGTCTGGCTCACCTAAAGGAAGACCTCTCAATAAGATTCAAAAATGGTAACTGAAGATGTCACACAACACACAGCCTTTCAGAAAGTTCCCCTGGTACTGAGGCTCAGCCACATGCAGTGTGGCTACTCTCCTTCCTTAGCAGTTTTGCAACCATCTTTGCGGTGACAGAAACAATTTTTAAATTCTTCTGCATCACCAAAGACCTTTAAAACAAAATGAAGTCCAAACATACCTGCTATAAGAAATAATGAGGGCTGGAAGGGGATTCTGATGAAAGCAAAGCAGATGAACCCTGATGGTGTTATTCACGCAGAGGGAAATCAAACTGCCACAAAAGGACAAATACTGAAAGATCCCCCCAACGAGGCCCCTAGAGTGGTTGAATTCACAGAGGCAAAGCAGAATGGTGGCTGAGGAAACGGGGCTTCAGTGCCTAAGGGGTACGGGGGGGGGTCACTCTGGTATGATGTGTGGGTGACGTCTGCTGAACCACAGAAACATGTAATGTCAATGAGCTGCATGCTTAAAAATGGTTACGATGACAAATTAAATGTTATATATACTCCACCATAATTAAAAAAAAAAAAGAAAAGAAAACAGAAAAAGACTAAAAGAAATTACAGTTCATGAAAAAAAGGTAGTGACTTTTTTCTGGGCACCATCTTAGCAGCTAAACCCTGCATCTTTTAGTGAAATCAAGAAAACCACACCAGGAGTTCATTTCTTGACACCCCCCCCTCCCCCGCAACTCCTCCCACCCCAATCCCTAGCTCACTATACTCTGCAGTGCCCTGGTAAGAAGCTGCACTCAGGCCAGAGGTAAACCACTGGTATTGCAGGGCTGGGCTGTTACGTGTCACTTTAAGTTTGAAATGAAAGGAAGAATTTTGTATAGGAAAGAAAAAAATCTGCCTCATGAACCAGTCATCTCAATGATGTGACTCACACCAAAAACTATTGGTGTCTGCATCTATTAGTAATTTCTTTAACTTACTAGTAAAATAAGTCTTCTAATCAAGAACTCCTTTCAGGGAACATAAAGTTTAACAGGAGGAAAGGCCCTGAAATATTGATCAAAGAACCAAGTTGCTCAAAAAACTAGAATTGTCATTAATTACAATTAATAACTTGATATTTTCTCCATCATGATCCAAAAATGTAAAACTCTCTCCCCAATGCCAAGTCATCCAGCTCACCAGTGTTAAAGCAGGTGGAATGTATACAGGTTTTGTTTGTTTCCACTACTGAGGACTGATCCCAGGGGAGTTTTACCACTGAGCTACATCTCCAGATTTTTTTTTTCCCCCCAATTTGAGACAGGGTCTCACTAAGTTGCCCAGACCCTCTTGGAACTTGCAATTCTCCAGCCTCAGCCTGGGAACAGCTGGTGTTACAGGTGTGTGTCACCCGCTGGAATACACAACTTTCTAAGCAACGCCACTAAGAACCTGTTCCTACAACCACTCAAGCCTGGTCAGCAATCTCAACACAATCAAATCAGATTCAGGGACAGAGGAGCAGGAACGCAGCACTTTAATCAGCTGACTTCACCAGCAGTGCAGGACCAGAGCCCAGGAAGCGTCCTTATCAAGCTTGGGGCTGCCTCATCTGCAATTCAAGTCCATCGCTAAACCCTTTCAGAGATAGGAATCCTGCTGTAACCAGCAAATTCCCAGGTTTACAGGCCAGCGCCTCCCGGACCTGGTGGAACAGGGATTGTATGGAGGCTGCCTGCTGCAGAGAGGGCGTCTCCTCTCCCAAATGCCCTTCAAATCGCCCCAGGAAAGTGCGGGCTGCGTGTGGTTTCGGACACTTGAAGGAAATGGGACAGCAGGTGTAGGTAGTTGGACGCCACCAGACTGCGATTTGCACTTTTTAAGAAACCTCAAAGTTGCATTAGCAGGTACTATTTAAAAAGAGGAAGGTAAAGGGGGCCTCTGACTAATTTTTAAGTAAGATCACAACTTCGGGGGGAAGGGGACTCAGAAAAAGCCTAGCGAGAGACAGCACAATGGTGTCTTTCTGGCGTGCCACAAAAGGATCAACACACAATAAGAGAGCATGCAGTCAGTGCCCGGCTCCTGTCCCCATCCCCTTAAAAAGAACTCCGTTCCAACCACCCGCCACCTCGAGCAGGTGACTCCCGTCGGAGAAGGCGCCTGGCGCACGTGACCCGGCCCAGAACCGGGGCAACTTACTGGTTTCGGCATTTTCGGTTCCTGGTGGGCTGACTCAATCCCCCGGAAACTCGGCTTTGCAGCAGCTGAGAAAGTTCTCTCCACCTGGAGTCAGAGACAAGCCCTTAGCGCGCCCGGCAGCGCGCGGCTTAAGAACCGGCCGGGCGGCGCCGGGTGAGTCACCGCCCCGCTGGGCCGGGGGCGGGAGGCGGGCGGCGGGGCGGAGCTGCCCGGCGCGGGGTCCGCGGTCCTCCCGGGGCCGCCCGAGCGCACAGCAAGTTTCACTTTGTGCAGCAGTCGTTGCCCAGGCCTGAAACCGCGGCCGTCCCGCCGGGGAGCAACACTTTTAAAACAACTAACTGCCCGGGAGGGGCCCCGGAACCCGTGGGGCGCGTCCGCGCAGCGCGGGCTCGGCTCTTCCTTCGGGAGGGGACAGAGCGGAGAGAGGACGGTCGCGCAGCAGCCGCCCAGACAGGTTCAGCTCCACCTGCTCCAGTGCGGGCCTCGCAGGGCGCCCCCGAGGTCGTCCGCCGGGGCTCCCGCGCGCGCTGTCCCCCGCCAGACCGTCCCCGCCGCACCTGCCGTCGGGTCCCGGCCACAGCCCCCTCCGCGGAGCGCGCACGCCCCTCCCTCGCCCCTCGGCCCGGCCGCGCGCCCGGCTCACCCGCGGCCCCGCAGTGGACGTGCGCTCCTGCTGTCCGTGCGTCCGCCGAGTGCGCCCGCCGCCCGCGCGCCCGAGAGGCCCTCGCGGGGCGGGGTCCCGGGGCCGCGCCCCTTCCCGCCCCGCCCGCGCGACCTGCGAGGTGCGCCCGCTCAAGATGGCCGCGCCCCGCCCGCCGGCCCGCGCCCCGCGCCCCGGGGCCTGGCGGACCTTTGCCTCGGCGCTGCGGGGAGGAGGGGCCGGTGCGCGGTCGGCTCTACTCCCGAACCGAGCTGTAAGGTGCGCGGCTGTTCCACCTTGGACAGAGGGAATCAAGAAAATGTAAATAAATCTGGCTGGGCGGGCGCACCGGGCAGTTGGCCGGCCGTTTGGGGTGGGGCTGCCCCGACGTCCTTGGGCCGGGATCCGGGCCGCGTGCCGAGAACCCGGCACCGGGCGGCCGTACCTGGTCGCGGTGTCTCGGTGCACGTGGTCTGTGCAGCCTCCGCCTTCATCTGGGAAAGGCAAGCCTAGAAGACGCTCCATCACCGCAGGGTTAGGGTAAAGGACTAATTTGTGGCCTTATTTGACTTGACTTGCAAAAAGTTACGTGGGAACCTCTGAAATTCTGGAATTTTTTTTTTTTTTTCTTAACAGCTCTTAAGGGGAATTTTTTAAACACAGGGAACCTTGGTGACCAGTAGAACTTGTGCGATGAGAGTAAGAGGGCTCCCTCTAGAGCGTTGGCTCTCAAAGTCTGGTTCCGAACCTAGCAAGTTGCTAGTCCCAGCATCCCCTGCGAACTTGCAGCAGCAGCGGAAATGACAGGTGCTATGTCAGCTAGGGATTCCAAAACTCTACGGCTGGGGCTCAGAAATCTAAGGATCAACAAGGCCTCCAGGTGATGGTGATATTGATTAAAGGTTGAGACCAGAACTTCTCCTGAATTCCTTTTCTGGGCTCACCATTAACTCCCCGTGGGAGCTGAGTGGGTTACTGAATCCTTAGGGCTTTTGTTTTCTCACCTGTGAAACTGTTAATCATGACACCTATTTCATGGGATTGTAATGAGGATTAGAGGCGTTAATGCGTGTAAAATGCCTAGGACAGGTACAAGGAATAACCAATGATTTTGGATAAAGTTCCAAACTCTGACTCAGTTTCCCAATTCGTAGGGTGAGAGACGCCATCAGCGCCTTCTACATAGATTTAGGATTAAATGAGCTTGTGCATGTGAAGTATTTAGCACAGTGCTGGGTGAATACTGATGCCTGGCTAACCATGGTACACGTAGCTGCTAGTGCAGCCCGGCCAGCTCCTGTGAGCTCCCCTATGCAAGCCCCAGCATTCAGAGGCCTGTGGAGGAGGGAGGACTCTCCTGAGTTTTTTCCCTCTAATCAGTGAAATCAGTTCCCTCTGAAAGGTGAAATTTCTTTAATTAAAATGAAGATATGGGCTGAAGTTGTAGTTCAGTGGTGGGAGCACTTGCCAAGCATGTGTAAAGCACTGGGTTCCATCCTCAGCACCACATAAAAATATAGGAGATAATGTTTGTTTATTTTTTTTTTTTTGCAGTACTGGGGATCGAACTCAGGGCCTTAGTACTTGGAAGGCAAGCACTCTACCAGCTGAGCTATCTCCCCAGCCCACCACATAAAAATAAATAAATAAAATAAGGAATTGCGTTCATCTACAACTCTAAAAAAAAATGAAGATATAATGGTAACTGAGATAGGAAGGAAACCATGGAAGATATTTCAGTTGCTTACAATGCCAACATTGGACGTATTTCTCTAACACACCCTTGTCTGCAGGGACTTATCACCACCTGGAGTCTTGGTAGCAGTTGGGGCCCCAGCTCTGCTGCTAGGACTTGCTTCTAATCTAATTTTTATCTTACTCAGTTTACAGTGTATTGCCTTACTAAATGAATGTTTGAAATAGCAGTGGCCCAAGGCCTTCTGGAGCATTTCTGAACTTTACCTTTCAGAGGAATACTGAAAAATGGCCTGTGGCAGTGTGGTATAGATGACAGGGTTTGGAAACAAACAGAGTTCAGGCTGAATTCTGATTCTAGGGCTTCCCAGCCGGTTGCTGTGGACAAGCCACACAATTGAGTTTCCAACTCTTCATCTATAAAGTGGCTATTCTTGTGACATGGAGTACATCATGCAAGCTTTTAACTTAGATTCAACTCCTAGATTTACCCTTGCTTGTACAGTTTAAGCTAGCCTAAAGCTCTATTTCATATATGCATTTCTCATGGGTCTCAATTACTGTAAGCATTACATTGTTAAACTTACATGTTACTGTATAAGGGCCCCACTAAATAAAGCCATTTATATTGTATCTTAGGAGCATTTGAGGGATTTTTCAAGGGTAACTTATTTTCAAATGCCTTTAGAACCTGAGCTCTCCCCCCGGCATTCGCGGAAGTCTGAATTCCGAGGCAGTCTATGACACTTGCTTGGGACAGTGGCTCTAAAGCTTAGGTGTGTGTCAGGGCCTCTCTGGAGCCCTTCCTGGGAATTCAGGGAGACCCAGGTTGCCCCTGGAATCTGTTTTAACATCTCCCTGGTGATTCTTATGGACACCAAATTTTGAGAACCACTGACTTTGGATGTAATAGGACCCTGACGCGTTACTTACCTTGCTTCTCTCCTCACCATTTGTGAAGCCGTTCCCTGTGTTTGAAAGCCGAGGTTTTGATACAAATGATAATCAGTGCCTTGGAAGGAAGCCCTGGAGCAAGCGTTGTGGATACTCTCCCCTCTTGGTCTTTCATTGACCTGGACTGACTCCTCATTTCAAGAGTGCAAGCATGAGTCTGCCTTATGAGCCTGGCAAAGGGCTCTTGGTACCTTGTTTGGATTCTTTTTTTTTTTTTTTTTTTTCTTCAGTGCTGGGGACTGAACCAGGGCCTCACACATGCTAGGCAAGTGCTCTGCGCTATATCCCCAATCCTTTTCATTTTGAGGCAGGGTCTTGACAACTTGTCTGAACTAACCTTGAACTTGTGATCCTCCCGAGAAGGTGGGAGTATAACATGTGCCACTGTACTGGGCCCTGCTTGAATTCTTGAGGCACAGTGAGAGGTACCACAACCAGAACCTGTGTACAGAACTGTCACATCCCGGGTACACAGCATAGCCTACCTATCAAGTCACCTGGGAGCCTGTCTCCACACCGGTGCCAGGTTAATAATCTCAACCAATTAAAGAAAGTCCACAAATAGCATGACAATCTCCAGCCTCACTCACTGAAGGAACAGTCAATAGGCAATCAGGAAATACACATGGAATGTCCTTGGCAAAACAGGGTTGTTCATGATTTTTCAACACTTAACCTTGGGTGAGAATTTCAGATAGGTGCTGTACCTAGGAGATGGTGGGATCCAAGGTGCTCTGTGGAGGCTTACCTGCATTGGTAATGTTTTATCAAGGTGAGTGGTGGTCCCGGGGTACCCTTTATTGTCTCCTCTCTAATTCTTCGGGGTGCTGAAATACTTATTTTAAACATAATATTAAGGCAGACTTCCCTTTGATTAAGATGATGGTTACAGAGAAATAAACATTTCATGGAATCTCATAAAGGTCCATGAATTCAATATGCAGATTTCTGACATCATTGAACCTTCTTTTCTGACCTCCAGGAGGGTGACTGATCAGGTGAGAGGGTGCTTCTCCAACAGTCTGATAGGTGCCACTCAGCGATGTGATTGTGTGTTGGGTCTAGAAATAATTGCTAAGGAATTTTGGTAAGCGGTAAACTAGGGAGAGTCTCTTGGTTGTATTTTAATGGGGTAGCTTGTATAGTTTGGCTGTGCTAAGAAGAATTCTGAATGGCCACTAGCAATTCTATTTTAATTGTTTCCTTGACTTATTTAATAATTTGTATAAACATCCTTAATCATTTTCATGTAAAAGAGTATTAATGACCACACAACTTGGTTGACTAATAAGTCCCAAACAGCATGACTTCCTCTATTACAGTTTTTCTTATCCCTTATCATTTGTCCTTTTTTTTTTTTTTTTTTTTTTTGAACATTTTTTTTCAGCCTAAAACCATGTGGTACAAAGCAGATTGGAAGAAATGTCCAAGCTCAACTGTTCGGATACCTTCATTTCACAAGGAAGCAGGCCCAGTGCATCAAATTGCTCTTATTCCTCTACCCATACTTCCTGTCTAGATCATCGTTCCCTCTGTCCCGCTGAATGTAGGATCCAGACCTCTCTGCCTCATCTTACCCTCTGAGCAGCCTTCCACACATCTGACCACTCCCTGGCACAGTCTGTTCTTAGGGTTTCTGTGTCCTTTCCTCTCTCCTCCAGTTTCCCTCCCCAGCCCACTGGGCCCAGGCCTGGGCTCTTATCTGCGTACACTCCCTTCCTGGGTCATCTCATCCGTTCCCAAGGCTTCCGCCACATCCTCAGCCCTGACCTTGGCTTCTCTGATGTTCTTGATTGTTTGAAAGCTCTGCTCCTCTCAGCCTTCCCCTTCTCAGTAAATAGCCCCACTGTGAGCCATGCTGCTTAGCTCCAAATCTAGAAGACAAACGCAATCCCATCTGTCCAGGGATCCCAGTTCACCCCCACCACATGCATCCTCACAGCCCCGTTTCCAGAACACAGCAGATTGGATCCTTCCCAGGACGCTGGGATTTGGAACAAAATTCAAGCTTCTTGGCCCTGTATGCTACTGCTTCCCCAGCTGCACCTCCTGTCACTCACTCTGGTCACATTCCCCAAACTCTGCTGGCTCCATTTCCCCACCCACTATTTTCTCTGTGAATACATCAGCCCTGTTCCCACCTCAGGGGTCTCATGCTTGATCCTCCTTCAGTCTGAGAGGCGCCCCCATCTCGGGCGTCCCCATCTCTGCGAGACCACCTTTGCTTATCTCCAGGTCTTGGCCCAAGTCCCCTCCTCCAAGAGCACATCCCAACATGTCCACCTGAAGTGCTGCCCTCTCAACCAGGGCTGCAGCCCCAGACAGGAGTCTGGTTCCCCACTGGGCCCTCAGCAGCTAAAACAGTAATAGATGTTCATTTCTTGAGTAAGCGAATGACTGAGCACTACTAGTCAGTGCCAAAGTTGGGTGTTCGGGCTAGTTTTCTTGCCTGCACACCACACTACTATCTACTATGTTGCTAACCATGACACACTTTACCCAGGAGTCTTATTTAGCTACCTAAGCTGCTCAACACACCATCAGAAAGAACACATGTATGTGTTTAGAATCTTTCTAGGTATTTCCCTTGAAGTTATCCATTTCAATTCTCATGACAGTTCTGTTTGATGAGCTGCCTTCCAGGGCACAGCAGGTTAGGAAGAGGGCCAGGTACAGACACACTGACAGCAGTGAGAAGGGCTGCCTGCAACAAGGAGGCAGGAGCAGGCTGCAGAGCAGAGGGTAGCCCAGAGTCAGCCACTGAGGTCCCTCTGCACTGTGCATTCCTCAGGATCCCTGCCCAGGTACAACCTGGGGCAGTGATGGATGCTCACAGTGATGGTTTCCTCAGGGAAAGGACTTTATATCTGCTCTCTACTATTAGGAAACATATTATTTTGCTATTTTTTTTTAATTATGAAATGCCTCGAATCTTCAGGAGGTAATTCAATGGACAGTTACGTATCCACTATCTAGATTGAACAAAGGGTACTTTTTTATTCCATTATTTTATAGATAATCTACAGCCTGCCTAGTCCTCCTTAGAACAATCACTATTCTGAAGATGCTGTGTCCACTATGCAAGAGTTAGGGTTTATATAAAAAGAAATCCACTTGTGTGAAACAAACTATTTCCCAATAAATATTAGTAATTAGGTATTTAGTTGCATAATATAAACAATAAACATTTAAATGTCATGAACTTTTCCCAACTTATCCCGTCCCCAATGTTAAGGCCAGCACCTTCTACTCTGGGTGTCTCAGTACTGAGAATGGGGTCATGCATGTGATAGGACTCACTAAAGATTTACAGAACTGAACTGAACACAGAGCCCTGTGCGTATTTTGAATGCAGATAATACCTCACTAACACTTAGATGCCTGGATCCTAGAAATTTGACACGTAAACTTGGAGAACTGGCACTTAATGTTTTTTAAAATTTTTTTAAATTGAAAAAAAATCCTTTTGATAACCAGGGCAAACAAATTTCTGTAGCATGGATGAACGTCCTGTGACCTGGTTGGATCATACTGAATATCAAAAGGACTCAGTTCCAGAATGAATCCATCTTTATAACGTCTTGAGCAATGCTTCAGCCTAGGCTGAAACATGGACCACATACTTCATTTGACAAATATTTGTTGAGCTGCTCCCTCTCCCTAGGCAATGGGCCACATGGAGGAGCCCCTGAAGTTTACACTTAATTAAAATTTGGCCTTAGGCTGTTTGGGGTTTACCAGACTTCCCTGAGTTTCCATGAAATCAGCATTGTCACTCGGCTGATCTGTAATTCCAAGCCAACTCCTCAGACTAGGTCCTCAGGTGAACTCAAGAATTTTATCCAGGAATGCATGAACTGGTGGGTGGTGGAGCCCAAAGGCGGCTGTAATATCTGAGTCTGGCCCTAGTTCCGTCATCAACTGTGAGTGTTGGCAGTCACTTCAGACCCTGGCCAGCCAACAGATGCAGATGCTCACAGCAGCAGACAGACTGAAGGCCCTGGGGACCTGGAGAGCCATGAGGGCCTGGAGGGCTTTGCCTGGCTGGAACGCAGGCCCTGTCCTGCTGTCGATCTCATTTTCAAGACAAGTCTGAAAGCTTGCTTTTTATGTGAAATCTCCAAACTCCTAAACATCGGCAATGGGTTACTATTTCTTCGAACCCCTCTGCAAGCCACAAGATGTGTCCATGGGCATGTGTGTACACCTCTGCCTTAGGCCCTGCAGACCTGCTTTAGTGTCTGTTCTGAGTTGGGTCCAACAAGGTGATTTGCGATGTCCCCCTAGGCTCCATGGCACGGTCATTCCCCTGTCACTCTGGGTGCTTAGCACTCACAGGAGACACTGCTGGTGGGGGTGGAAAACACAGGCTGGCTGCCGTCCCATCCACAGACTCTCCATTCTCTGCGTACACAAAGGCAGGTCTATGATTGCACTTTCTATTTTGGGAATTGTCACTGTTGGTAATTCAAGGTCTTAAACTTAAGGGATGTTAGAGGAAGGGATTTTCCCTCATTTGTGGTGTACGAAACCCTGAATGACTGGTTGTGGCTCTTCCTCCCTCCCAGCAGATCCTGTCTGTGCTGTGTGCCCAAACCTCTTGCCCTGCCTTTTCTTCCTCAGTAAACAACAGAGTGGTTTTCAGTTTGCTGCACGTTTCCTTGCCAGCAGAGCTAGGTTCTGCTTCTAGACTGGCAGAAAAAGCATTTATTAGGCCTCTTCAGACTGCAACAAGTGCCTCTACCCGTCTTATCACTGACAATCTCCTCTGGCCATGCCATGCCCCATCCGCTTCATCACCAGGTTGAGAAACTGCTCAGAGAGTCAATGGAATGACCCCCAAGGACGCCCATGGATGTTGGGTGCAGTCTCCACCACTCCAAGGCAACCTAACCAATAGCTTCCTGGATCTACCTACAGAAAACCTGGGACCTTAGGCACACATTTCCTGAGACTGGCTTTCATTCTGAAATTACTTTTAAGAAAGAATAGAGCAGCTCACCCCCAATCCAAAAGCTGTTTTGCATCTCAGCGTGGAGTCCACCTAGGTAGTCGGTGTTGGAAAGGGTGGGGGTTAAGCCCATAGGATTGTGGACAAAGCAGGTCTCGTGTATCTCGTGAAGCTCAGAACTCTGGTGGTGGTGATTCTTTCTGGCTCTTCTGCGTTCTTTTCCCCTTTATCCCAAGGCCTGGCCATTGTCTTCTAGAACTGAGAAGATGCCTTAACTGAAGGAGACCTCTCTTCCATGTAGGGATACACTATTTCCTTCCCTATAGGACAGTGTGTTGGGCTCCTCCCTCACCTGGGCACCTGAGGACTGCTCCACCCCTTCCAGTCTTATACATCATAGGCCTGCCCCAATCCCACTCCACGGGAGGCCCCAGGTGGCCTAGGGGCACACCCATCTAATTCTCCCTTCAGTTTTAAGCTCTCCACCTGCCATCAGTTGGTGGCCACTGTCTCCATCATCAGCAAGAAGAGTCTGGAGTTTTACCTTAGTTGTCCCAGAACTGGGACAGAGAAGAAAAACATTGTTTATTAGGCCCCTTCAAACTGTGACAAGTGCCTCCAGTCTCCACCTGACTCTCCCCCATGAAGTCAAAGGAATGACTATCCCTCATCCTTGCCAGTGCCCTGCATCTCCCCAGGCCTCCCCCCAAAAATGGAAACTAACTTCTTGAAGATTGCAAGGCGCTCTCCTCCAGTGAGGAATTTATCCAGATGTTTTTGATACCTACAACCTCCAAGAATCTAGTTTCTTATCTATCCAGAGTTGCTTCCTACCACCCCTCATTCCCGTCTCCCCCGCTGCATCTCTGTGCTCTCTGGCTTCTCTCATTAATCAGGAACACTCATCTTCAGCAACCTATCTTTCCGCTCTTAAAATACTGCTCAGGAACCAAGCTCCCCCTACATAATGAATTGGACTCCATTTTCTCTAAATATTATACAACTCTCAAAACATTTGAGTTAGGTTTACTTGATCTAAATATTTCTGTTTAGTTACATCAGAGAACTTTTTTCACTGGGAAGTGTTCTAATTTAAGGCAGGAACTTAATTATGGCTCCTTGAAGACATTTATCCTTATCCCCTGGGGTCTATCTCAGTGCCTGACACAGAGCTGGGATCAATCAACATTTTTAATCCATCACTGTGGTTGAATGAACTCTCCACTGGAATTGTCCCTAATGCTAAGATTTCTTAGCAGACAGTAGCAATCGAGATGTAGCTGTGGCTGACTCAACTGAACAATTATCCCCAGAGACTTTTTCTAGAAGATTCTGCCTATTCAAATTGAACCCTGCTGTTTATATTGTAATTATTCCTTTTTATTCCCATTTTCATTTTTCCCATCACCTTAATATGTTTAATATGTATATATTGTTTATATGTATTTTCTGAAAGAAATATGCTTTGACTTACCTAAGTGACATAAGGTTATGCATCTCTTCCTGCTCCCCTGCAATTCAGCACTACTTCAGTTATCCACCCATGTTGCCGTGGGTTCCTGGATCTCGTTACTTCTCCCATCCACAACCTCTTTCTCATTTCACCTGTCCTCTCTCCCAGAAGACATTCACGCTACTCCAACTCCCCCCACCACCAAAGCCCAAATCATCTTCCTCTATGTCCTCTGCACCTGAGAATTTCACAGGAACGAATAAGTACAAGTGAAATTGTTGGATCATAGGAAAGGAGCCATATGACATCATCCAGACAGGGACAGTTTGAAGAATGAAATGAGATGCTATTCATTACATGAGGACAAGAGGCAGCAGTTGAGATCATCACAGGTGAAAAGCTATGAGCACTGGTAAACTGACTATTATGGTCTGGATGTGAGGTGTCCCCCAAAAGCTCCTGTGTGAGACAATGCAAGAGGTTCAGAGGAGAAGTTATTGGGTTAGGAGAACCTTAGCCCAATCAGTGAATTAATCCCTTAATGGGATTAACTGGGTGATAAATGAAGGCAGCAAGGTGTGGCAGTAGGAGGTGGGTCACTGGGGTGTGGCCTTGGGTATATATTTGTATCTGGCCGTGGAGTCTCTCTGCTTTCTGATCATCATGTGCGCTGCCTCCCTCCACTACTCTCTTCTGCCATGATGTCACCTCGAGTCCTGAGGAATGGAGCCAGCTGTTTATGGACTGAGACCTCTAAAACCCAAATAAACTTTTCCTTCCCTGCAGTTGTTCTGGTCACGTCTTTTAGTCACAGCAGTGAAAATCAAAAACTGACTCAGCACTGACGGAGACACTCCCAGCAGGGCACAGGGTCTCTGCACTTGCTGTCAGCCGCCATTCCCCTATGTGCCCTACGATGACGACGACAAGACAGCTTACTGTTGTTTTAGTCTGCATGTCCCTCCCTACGAACACATGTGAGCCTCTCTCCTCTGTGGGCCTTCTGGGTCTCCTTGTCTGGAAATGGTTCAGGTGTTGGCCTGTTTTTCTGTTGGGGATCTCGTTGATTTGTAAGAGTTTCCTGTTTCCTAGCTGTGGGTCCCTGTACGTTTGCGATGGACGTTGCAAATCTCTTCTCTGTTGTATTCATTTTGTCCATGGTGGTGTTTATAATCAAATTCATCCGTTTTGTTTTGTTTTTCCTTACGGTTTTGTGTTTTTAACATTCAACTTTAGGAGTACAGTTTTTCTCCTTCATTTTTAGTTTTTACCTTCCACATTTTTGGAAATGAAATCCATCCTTAGGTGGAATTAAATGGGGTTGTGGTCTTATTTTTCTCCACTTGGAGACAGTTTTCCAGCTCCATTTATTTCAGTCCAGTCTTTCCCCACTCAGTCCCAGTGTCACCTGTGTGGAGCATTAAGTTTCCAGCACCCATCTGCCTGAGTCCTCTGCTACGCTCCATTGTCTATGTGTTTTTGCATCTCAGTGCATTACGACTGTTCATATCCCACAGGACAAATTTCCTCCTCATTGTTCCTTTTTTCAATGTAGATCTTCATGAGATCCCATTATAAACAAATGGATCTCATGACATCTCACTGGGATGCGTCTAGAATAGATCGACTGAGCTGCTCCACTGTACATTGTATCTTAACTTTTATTTCTTAATATTGTTTGATCATTAAATGTAAAGAGTTCTTAAAAAAAAAAAAAGAAATACATAGCCAAATTATGGAACCAGCCTAGGTATCCATCAAGAGATGAACGCATAAAGAAAATGTGGTTATAGACACACAGTAGAGTTTTACTCTGCCACAAAAAAAGAATAAACTGATGTATTTGCAGGAAAAAGGATGGAATTTGAGAGAATTATGTTAAGTGAAATAAGCCAAACTCAGAAAGTCAAGGGTCATATACTTTCTCTTATATGTGGAAGTTAGAGAGAAAAAGGAATAAAAGGGTGGGGGGTGTCTCATGAAAATAGAAGAGAGACTAGTAGAGAGGCGGGGGGAGAGGAAAGGGAGATACTGGAGAACAATATCAACCAAATTATATTTCTATAATTGTGTTCATTATTAAATATAATAACATCACACTATTTTATGAATAATTATAATGCACCAATGCATATGTGAAAAAAATAAAAAAGAGGTACAAATTGCCAATAATTACATGAAAAAAATGTTCAATATCTTTATCCAACAAAGAAACATAAACCAAAACTAAATTGAGATTCCCTTTTACCTCCGTCTGAATGGCTATCATCAAGAATACAAAAAAAAAAAAAAAGAAATTCAGGCACAGTGACACACGCCTATAATTCCAGCTACTTGGGAGGCTGAAGCAGGAGGATCACTGCCTGGGCAACTTAGCAAGACCCCATCTCAATATTAGGACTAATATTGAGTTCTAGGGTGTAGCTCTGTGGTAGGTGTTTAGCATGTACCAGACCCCAGATTCAACCCCCAGTCCCGAAACGAATGAACACACACAAGAGAAACAGTAAATGCTGGCAAGGACCCCGGTACGCTGCGGGAACGTGGAAATGTAAATGAGTACATCTACTATGGGAATCAGTATGGAGGGTCCTCCAAAAACTGAAAATAGATCTGCCATTCCACCCAGCTCTACCGCTCCCGGGTGTGTGCCTGGAGGAACTAAAGTCAGCTTGCCATGGAGAGGGCTGCACGCCTCCGAGTGACCGGGTCAGCCTAGGTGCCCGGCAAGAGATGAATACAGAGGGTGTGCTTGCATATACAAGGGAGGAAAATGGATGGAACCGAAGTTCCTACTGTAACTGAGAGAAGCCAGGCACAGAAAGAGGAGCCTGGCATGTTTCCCCTCCTATGTGGAATCTAGGAGGAAAAAAAGAAAGACATGAAAGGAACAGGGAGACTAGAATCTTCTCAGAGGGAGGGGCGGGAGAGGGGACCCGAGGTGGATATGAGCCAAGTATTTTATTTGCATGTACAAATATGTCTCACTGAAACCCATTATTCTGTATAATAAAAATGCTCTTAGAAATCGAAAGCTCTGTTGTAGCATTGAGAGTGGCATTTCGTTTCCACGTGGTTACCATGGAGTGAGCAGACTCAGCAGAAACCTGGGGCGTGGGGCGTGCAGCCTGCTGGGCCATCTGAGAAGGGCCTGCTCTGCCTGCCTATCATGCAAATGACTGAGCCCAGGCCCCTGGCCTCCTCCACACCCCCCACCCCGGGGAGTCAGACGAGAATCCAAGTCTCCACTCGGAAGTCCCTGCAGGTAGGCACGGGGCAGATCACTTCTGCAGGCACTCATGCAGATCTGGACTCTGAATCCCCCTCAACCCCTTCCTCTCTTTCCCACCCGCACTCCTGTCCAACCCCTGACAGTCCCACTCTTTGGTCCAGCTCTTCTTTTCCAGCCTCCCCCCAGGGCTATTTCCCCAGCCTCCTTTCCAGCCCAGGGCCTCCCAACCCTGGCTTGAACTGTGCCAGTCCCAAGGACCCGCTGGACCCAACGCCTGGGGCCTCGCTTACGTGGTGCCAGGTGACGAGGTGGCTCAGCTTTGGTGTCGCGCTTCACTTCTTGTTCTCACATTGTACCCTAGATCTGGCGTTGGCGTCCCTGGTTTTTGGTTCCTCAACCACGCTTCTTTATTCTCATTTATCAAGTGCCAGCTCTGAGCAAGGCATGGCGGGTCCCGATCACTGGCACTTCATTTTCTTTTCCACCTCTGAGTGCCTGCTGGGTAATACCCTTCCCCTGGGGACCTGGGTCATGGAGAACCTGGCTAATGCTTCTGAAAAATTCCTTCTCCCAGGAATTAGAATCTGGAGTGAGGACCTTACCCCTGTTGATCTGAGTGCAGCTCACCACAAACTTTAGAAATCACCTGATCCACATTTGCTTTTCCAGTTGCTCTGAAAGGTAAATATTAACATCTCTGTGCCGTGGGTGAGGGGACCCCAAAGGGGTCTTACTAAAGGTGACTTACCCAAGGTATGTGGTCAGAGGCAGGTAGGCAGGGTTGAACCTAGACTGTGCAATGCAAAGCTCTCACTCTCTAGTCAAGATCAGAGAGCCACCCCACCTGTCCCCACCTGTCCCTGTACCTGAGATGCTCAGGTCCTCTGCCCTGGACAATTGTGCTAACTGCCCATCTCCCCCATCCATCATTTAACCAACAGGTACTCACTAAGTGCCTCACATGTGTGGGGCAAGCCTTCCACGTGATTCCATGACTCAGCAGCCAGACCTGGCTTGGATCATGTCATGTTCCTGTTCCCAGATCTTAGGCACCATAGCTCAGGACGGCCCCCGCTGGGGCAGCCTGGAGGGCATGCAACAGCAGCTGGTCAGGCAGAGCTGGGAGGAGCAACCATGCCTGTCCCCAGGAACAGAGGCCAGGCCAGCAGAGCCCTGGCACTGCAAGGAGTTCAAGAGGGGAGGCCAAGCCCTTGTGCAAAGGACACAACCATGGGGCAGGTGTTTGGGGGTTCAGAAATGTGGGGGATCATGAGGCTGTGGGCACAGACCCAGGAGCCTGCCAGACTCAGAAAGGCCAAGGGTTTAGGCCCTCCTGAACAGAGAAGAGGGAAGGACTGGCAAAATGAGTGGAGGGTCCTCCCCTGCACCTCTGCTGCACCCACAATGCAGCAGAGACTTGGAGCTACGTGTCACCTCAGAAGGGAGGTGTGTCGCATCCAGCAGGGTACCTGCTTCAAGAAGGGCGGGTCCCAGCCCAGCAGAGTCAGCTCAGGCCGTAGAGGGGTGCCGAGGAGCAGGCAGCCGACCCACCTTCCGTACCCCGCAGGCTCCCCAATCCCGTCTGCATCCTCTGTGGAGAACGTGGCCCCCGCTGTCTCTCATACCCGCACCCGCTTCCAGGCCCTTCCAGGCCCTCAGGGACACTCCTGCTGCTGCACCTTTGCGTGGACGTGGACGTTCCCTTGCCCAGGAGCACTCTTCAGGCCCTGGGACCTGGCCTCTTCACGTCCTGAACCCTCGCAGATGTGTGCCGAGACAGCAAACCCTCCCTCCTCCCTTTCCAGGCCTTCCTGGGGTGCTGCGGCCCGGCCGTTGCTTTCCACCTCTCTCGAGTCACTCATTTGGCCTGCTCTGTTTCCTAGGGCTGCTGTACCAAAGTACCACAAGCTGGGTGGACGTAACCAACAGACATTTGTCATCTCACAGCGTGGGAGGCTGATGTCTGAAACCATGGTGTCAGTGGGCCCTACTCCTACACAAACCTGTAGGGAAAAATCCCTGTCTCTTCCAGCTTCTGGTGGCCCCAGGTGTCCCTTGCATGTGGCAGCATCAACTCCAGTCTGTCTCTGTGGTCACACTGTTAGCCGTCTGTGTCTTTCTCCTTCTCTACAGACACCAGTCCTATTGGATTAAGGTCCCCCCCACTCCAGTGTGACCTCCTCTTACCTTAAATAATTACATCGGCAATGACCCTGTTTCTAATAAGGTCATAGTCTGAGGTAACAGGGCTTACAACTTGAAGATAGTTAAGCCCATAACATACCATAGAGTTAGCTACCTTGCCTGCAGCTCGGGGGTCTAGGAGTGAGATGTGGGTTTGCCACTGACCCACTGTACACACCTGAGCAAGATCCCTAAGCACTCTGTCTTTTCTCACCCAATTGCAATATTCATTAGAGTCCAGTCACGCTCGCAGTGAGTGTCCACAAGATTGTGATGATTATTATTAATGTCCTCTACTGAATACAGTGGGTGCTCTACAAATAAATGTTGGTCACCACTTCCTCTAATAGATACTGGCAGCTGCACAACACCTGAGCTGATGAGCTCTTCCAGAGGGAGGGAGAAGCAGTGACCAGCAAGCTCTGGAGACCACGCTGTTCCCGGCATCGTAGGAATTGCTGAGGTGGCTATGTGACGCTGCCCGTCCCTGCCCTGATGGCAGAGAGGTTCTGGTTCCCACTCCCACAGCATGGAATCCTGGCTGGCTGTGCAGGAATGTGTAGGTGGGACAAGCAGAGACTCCTCACCCCAGAGTCTGTTCTCTGAGGCCAAGTGTGCGTACGTGTGTGTGCGTGTGTGTGTGTGTGTGTACGTGCATACAAGCCCTGGAGATAGAGGCCAGAGAAGCCAGGCAGCCCTCAGAAGGCATGTGTCTCAGGCTGGACTGAAAGACGACAACCAGACATGGCCTCCGGCTCTGTGGGCCTTCCAGATTTCTGTGGAGGCCCGATTCTCCTGTAAGAAGAGGCTGGGAGCCGGCCGCAGCCCAACAGCTGGAATTAGAGACCTGGGTCTGAAACAGAACTCTGCCTTTGAGCAGCTCGGTGACCTCAGAGACTAGTTTTCTGTCAAGTGGGGTGATAACATCTGCCCTATGAGAGAAGAACACGATACAAAAGCCAGTGGTTAATATTTATGTCCCCTGCTTGCCAACCCTTGAAGATCCTCCCCAGCGCCCAACTGAGTTTTCAAAGCATGTTTGCAGTTCTGCTTTGTTTTGGGAATTTTTTTAAATATGAGAAGCTTAAAAATATCTACTAATTACTGATTAGTTACTACTAGAAATAAGAGAGTGGGTCTTAGGCACCATGCTCATCTGCTATGGGATCATACATGGTGGCCTTTATTCTCTTCATATTTCATAAATACCCCAAATTTCATGTGTCTGAGGGCTTTCTTTTTCTTTAATGAAACTCTGACCTGGCATATGCCCATATTAGATATTAAACAAGACAAATTCTTTCCCACAGAAACTGACCATCAACTCCTTGATGTTTAGAGACATCAAGGAGACATACCAAAGTGGGGTGCAGAGTTTTAGGGAAGAAGAATTACTGATTTTCATAAAGGAACCACATGTCCTAGAAGCAGACAACCCTATAGCAGATTGACACTGAAATGTGCCTTGAAACACGGGTAGTTTATTATTAAATTTAAATCTTCCAGCCTAGCATTGAGGGCTAAGGATCAGATGTGCAGAGATAACCAGAGAGAGGTACAAAGTGTGATGAGGTCAAAGAATAAAGAGTTCACATTCTTGGGGGCAATAAGGAGAACGCCTGAAGTCCTCCTTCCGGATGTAGGCGAGATCAGGAGCTGGATAAAGCAAAAGGAGCAAACTGGTCAGTAGGTGAGGTGGACCCGAATTCCTAGGCTGATTGCTTCGTTCTGTTTCCATTCTCCTATGGTCCCAGCACTTGGAAAGTGAAGGCAGAAGGATTGCTTGAACTCAGGAGTCAAACACCAGCCTGGTAACATAGCAAGACCCTGTCTCAAAAACCAAAATTTATTCTAGTTTGCATTTTTTATTCCATTTATTTAGGCAAGACAACTCTGCAACACAGAGCATGCAATTCTCTTGTCTGGTGAACTGTACGATCAGAATGTTGTTAAAACTACTGAATTTTAAGGTCAGAAGCCTAGATAATTATTAGCAAAAGCTGCCCCATAATTTTGCCAACAGCCTTATGACATATGCAGAGGCTATGAAGGGCATTTAATTTGCACTAAAAAGTACCCAAGACTTCATCTGTAGCTTGGATGGCAGCCAGGGAATGGATGGATGCTCCTGATGGTAGATGCCCACACCCATAAAATTCATAACACCATATTTTAAATGGACGTGGCAAGTTCTTTAAAAAAAAATCATTCTAATATATTGTTAGCATCAAACATTTATGTTTATTTGTAACTTTGTGGTCTGAAATAAACTAAAAACACAAACTGTTTAAACTTTCTCATTGTCTGCAAAATGTAATTGCTCTTAGCTTTGAGAGAGCTGGGCTTTCTGTTTGAATTCTACAAGGTGCATTAGAAGAGGGGCTGTCCAGACTGGGACCTCCCTGGGATGTAATGTTGTAAAACTCCTCTACAAAAAGCTCCATGGTTATCAGACCTCTGCTTTCTGAAACAGGGCGTGCCGTTGCAGGGGACTGTGCCAGGTGGGGCCCAGCCAAGCGCTCACTGTTAATGGACGTTAGGAGCTGCCACATTTTGACAGGGTGCTGGGCAGGCAGTCAGAGATAGCCAGGGACTAAGGACAAAATGACCTATCTGAGCGTTAGCTATTAATACTTTTTAATACATGAAGGTTGGGGTTTGTCTTTGTTAAGTTCAGAAACTAGGTTTGTATGACCTGAAGTTCTGGAAGAAATCCAGCAAGAGACTAGAACACCTTGAAAATTATTCAGCTTGAAGGGAGAGATTATATGTATGTAAAGAAGACAACCAGCACAGAACCCTCTGAGGTTACTGAAGTACCAGGAGTTTTAGTACTGAAAAACTGAACAAAAATTACATATTTTTTCTCTATGAATAATTTGCACAGCAATAAGAAAGCATATGAAAATATAAAGCTCTTTGGTAAGAGTAAAAAGACAAATACAAAAATACTGTAACACTGTGATTGTGGCATGTAAATCACATTCATGCCTGCTATAGAACTTAAAGCATTAAAAAATTACTATAGCTATAAAATGATGTAAATGAGTAGAAAATATAAGGATATAGGCAGTGGCACATGCCCATAATCCCAGTGACTCAGGAGGCTGAGGCAGGAGGATTGCAAATTTGGGCAATTTAAGGGAACCTTGTCTCAAAACAAAAATGAAAAGGGTTGGGGATGTAGCTCAGTGGTAGAGCACCCCTGGGCTCAATCTCCAGTACCACCAAAAACAAAAGAACAAAACCAACCAAATAAAAAGAATATATAATTTGTGACATGGAAGGTGAGAGGCAAAGGAGTAAAGGTTTTGTGTGAGACAGAAGTTAAATAGTTATTAGCTAAAAATAGTTATAAAATGTTCTGTGTAATCTCCATGGTAACTAGAAAAATACCTGTAGAAGATACACAAAGGCAAATAAGAAATAAAGCAAAGTATGTCACTGCAAAGAAAACCAATGAAATGCAAAGGCAGGTAGCAGGAGAGGGAAAGAGGAACAAAGTGACTACAAGGAAAACAGCTGTTGACAAAATGAGAATAGTAAGTCTTCCTTTCTCAATAATTCCTTTAAGTGCAAGTTGATTAAATTTCCCAATCAGAAGACACAGGGTGGCCAAATGGATGGAAAACTGAATAGTTCTAAGTATTTTCTGTCTATAAGAGGTCTACTTTAGATGCAAGGACTCACCTAGACTGAAAGCAAAGGGACAGAAAAAGTCACTCCATGCTAATGGTAACCAAAAGAAAGCAGGGCTAGCCATCCTCACATCAGACAAAAGAGACTTGAAGTCAGAAATTGTCATAAGAGACGAAAAGTTTGGTTCACCAGGAAGATATACCAATTACCAGTATATATATGCACCTAACATCAGTATACCATACCCAAATGATGAAGCGAGCATTTGGAGGACTGAAGGAAGAACAAGAAAGTAACAAATTGTCTAGCCAGAAAATCCATAAGAAAACATCAGACTTGAACACTAAAGCCCATAAGTACCCAACATAGACATAGCACTCCATTCAACTGCAGATCACACATTCTCTCAAGTCCATGTGGATCATTCTCCAGAATAGATGGTGTTAGGTCACAAAATTAGTCTTAAAAAATTTAAGGGCTGGGGAGATAGCTCAGCTGGTAGAGTGCTTGCCTTGCAAGCATAAGCCCTGAGTTCTATCCTCAGTACAACAACAACAACAAAAAAAAATTTAAGAAGATTGAAATCATGCCAAGTATTTTTCCTGAACATGACGGGATAAAATTAGGAATAAATTAAAAAATGGGAAACTTACAAATGTGTGCTAATTAAGGAACACATAATGGATCAAAGAACAAATCACAAGAAAAATTAGAAAATGTTTGAAGATGAATAAAAATGAAAACACTATATACCAAAACTTATGGGATGCAGCAATAGCAGTTCTAAGGGGAAGTTTATAACACTAAACAACAATGTTAAAAAAGAAAAAAATCACAAATCAACAACTCATTCTACATCTCAGTGAACAAGGAGGAAAAAAAAAATAATAAAACTAAACCCAAAGTTAGCAGGAGGAAAATAATGAATATGAGAACAGAAATAATAAGAAAAATCAATGAAATTCAGTTGATTTTTTTCTGAAAAAAATAAAAACTTATAAGCCCTTAGCTAGACTGGAAAAAGAGAGAAAGAGAGCTCAAATAACAAAAACCACAAATGAAAGAGGAAACAGGTTAAGGGATGCCACAGAACTAAAAAAGATCATAAAAGAGTACTAAGAGCAACTAGATGCCAACAAATAGGGTGAGTAGAGGAAATGAGTAATTCCTAGAATAAACAGACTACCAAGACTGAATCATGACAAAGTAAAAAGTTTGAATGGACCAATTATGAATGAGTGGATGATCAGTAGTCAAAAATCTTCAACAAAGAAAGATTTTTGTCATAAGAGACGAAAAGTTTAGTTCACCAGGAAGATACACCAATTACCAGTATATATATGAACCTAACATCAGTATACCATACCCAAATGATGAAGCGAGCATTTGGAGGACTGAAGGAAGAACAAGAAAGTAACAAATTGTCCAGCCAGAAAATCCATAAGAAAACATCAGACTTGAACATTTGGTCCAGGACCAAATGGTGTCACTGGAGGATCCTACCAAACATTTAAGAAGAATTAGCACCAGTTTTTCTCAACCTTTTCCAAAATATTAGAAAGAAGGGAACACTATAAGTTCATTTTATGAGGACAGCATTACCCTGATACCAAAGACAGAGAAACTTTCAAGATAGAGAAAACTCCAGATCAACATCCCCAATAAATACTGATGTAAAATTCTTGAGCAAAATACTAGTGAACTGAATTCAACAGTGCATGAAAAAATCTGTAACCATGAAGAGTTGGGATTTACTCCTGGAATGTAAGGATGGTTCAACACATGAAAATCAGGAGAATGAAGAGGAGAACCCCACATAACCATCTCAATGGAGGCAGTAAAAGCACTTGATAAAATCTAATACTCTTTTGTGATAAAAACACCCAACAAACAAGGAATAGAAGGAAATTACCTTAATAAACATTATTAAAACCTTAACATAATAAACATTATTAAACATAATTCACAGCTGACATACTCAATGTTATACTAAAAGTTTTTAATCTAAGATCAGGAAAAGGGCAAGAATGCCCACTCTCATGAGACCATTCAACATAGTACTGAAAGTATTACTAGATGGCACAATTAGGCAAGGGAAAAAAAGCATCTAAATTGAAAAGGAAGAAGTTAAATTGTCCCTGTTTGCAAATGACATGATCTTATACATAGAAAATAATGAAGATTCTATCTAAAAAGTATTAGTACTATTAGATAAGCTTAGTAAACTTGCAGGGTATAAAACCAACACACAAAAATTAGTTGCATTTATCTACAGGAATAATAAATAATCCTAAAAGGAAATTAAGAAATAATCCTACTTAAAGTAGTATCAAATAGAATAAAATACTTAGGAATAGACTTAAGGAAGTGAAAAATTTGTACACTGAAAACTACAAAACATTGTTGGAGGAAATTAGACATAAATAAATGGAAAGACTTCCTGTCATGTGAATTAGAAAACTTAGTAGTTCTATATTACCCCCAAGCATCTGTACACTCAAGGTAATCCCTATCAAAATACACAATGGCAATTCTCCCCCAAGAAATAGAAAAAAACACCCAAGCAGGGATAGTGGTACACCTCTGCAATCTCACCTACTTGGGAGGCTGAGGTAGGAGGATCACAAGGTTGAGGTCAGTCTGGGCAATTTAACAAGATTGTGTTTCACAATTTAAAAAAATAGAGTTAGTGGTGTAGTTCGGTTGTAGAGTGATTGCCTAGCATGTAGGAGGCCCTTGGTTTGATTTCCAGTAAAACACACATACACACAAACAAAAAAAAGAAAAGAAAAACACTGAAAACTCATATGAAATCTCAAAAGACCCTGAATAGACAAAACAATCTTGAAAAAGAAAAACAAAGCTGGAGGTTTTGCACTTCTTGAATCCCAAATATATCACACAGTTACAATAGTCAAAACAGTCAGCATGATACTAAAATTAAGAGTGTGGACCAAGGGACTAGATTAGAAAGTCCAGATACAAACCTTTGTGTGCACGGTCCAGTTATCTTCCACAAGGCTGCCAAGGACACACAATGGGGAAAGAAGAGTCTTAAATGTTTAAATGTTAGATCATACTTAAGAGACTCAGCCTGCCTTAACCAAAGGTTAAGGTGGTGGGAACTGTAATGAGCAAGCCTTTTTTTTTTTTTTTTTTTTTTTACGGTGCTGGGCTTTGAAGCCAGGGCCTTAGTGCTTGCAAGGCAAACACTCTACCAACTGAGCTATATCCCCAGCCCTAAGCAAGCCTTTTAAAAAAACTCATCTAACTGTCATTGCAGTAGTAACTTGAATAGTTCTTGCTGGTATCAGCAACTGAGAGCCATTCATTGGGAGTCAGACGAGTGGTAGATACTGTTCTAAGCAGAGAACTTGGAGGGAGAGGTAGCCACAGTGGAGCAGCCCTGTTGCTTTCTTTCAAGAAATTTACACCTGAATGGGGATGGAGGAAAACAATCACAACCCAATATCATATTTTAGAGGGTTGGAAGCAGGCAGTGCCCTTTAAGCCTGTCACAGTCGTTTCTGGTTTTTACTTCTCCAACATTCTTCCCCCTTTCTTGAAGCAGCAAAGTTGACATTTGCTTTAGAGATCTGTTTACTCCCAGGCTCCGTCTTGGGTGAGCGGGCCAGAACCTTACCCCTAAGTTCCTGATCGTGACCCAAACTTGGCCCAGGAGAAGGTGGATGGAATCCCCGTCCACTGGCATGAGGTCTGCAGAGATCCTTAGCTCATCGGGGGATTTTCTTTAAACTGTCGGAGGCTGAGAAATGGGCTCCTACCTGTTAGGATGTCAACCTGGTGTTGCCAAGAAGCACCACACTGGGAGAACGTCACTGAAATTTAAGTAAAGTGGAAGAGAGAACGAAGAGGTGGGAGGAGGGAGACTGGGTCCAGATGACTGTGCCGGGGCTCCTGGGGCCCCTTTGCTGCCCCTCCGCATCTGTCAGTTACATGAACGGATGAATCCTTTTTCTTGGCTACCCCTAGTCAAGTTGAATTTCTGTCCCTTAAACAACCAAGAATTCCAATGCCTTTAAAACTCGACTAATTATAGGTCGCCCTGGCCATCTTTTTTTTTTTTTTTTTTTTTTTCAGTGCTGGAGATTTGAACCCAGGGCCTTGTCCTTATGAGGCAAGCACTCTACCAACTGAGCTATATCCCCAGCCCTGCCCTGGCCATCTTAATCGCGTTATAAATTTGGATTATCATATAGCCACTGAAGCATCAGGACAGGCAGAGCATTTTGTGACCATTCCTTCTTTATTCTAAACTGTCACACGAAAGTCATGTCCTAGAGGTTCTATGAAGGAAGTGTAGAATGGGTATCATGGCTTTCGTAACTAAGAATCTGAATATTATTGAGGGAAAGAGCTCAAAGACATTAATAACTTTAAAAGAATCTCATTTTGCCAACACTCCTTCCATTGTTAGGGCATTTAAAAGAAAAATAGATCTTTAGTTCTCCACACCCATAAGGGCACTCTGAAGTTGTTGACATAATTTACATATATTATTTAAATGTGAGTATAATCCAAAGCCTGCTCTCATCTATAACATACTTTAGATTTCATTACAGTTTTATTTCCTCTTAGCAAATAAGCTTCTTAAATAAGTTACAATGAAGTTCATGTTGAAATTAGTTTGAATTCTCAGAGTAGTGACTGAGCAGTAGGAGACACTTTTTAAAAAAGGACACAAATCATTGAGTGTCGATTATGTTATCTAGAATTTTCTAGAACTTTCTTGTGGTGTTATCCTGGCATTTACAGCAAGTCTTCATCTTGCCCATGTGTGAGGACAGGAGTGTCTCTAATTCTTAACCCCACATATGTGGAAAGTTGTGCAGAGGTAGCTGTAAGAATCAGACCTGCCTGAGTGTGTCTAGCACCTTCTGACACAGAAGCAGCTTTATGACACATGGAAAGTATTATGCTACAGAACTACACTCAGACCCCGGAAAAACAATGGGGTGGGCCTGAACCGTTGTCATCAGCTGTAAAACTGGCGTCTGAGGCCATGTCCGTGTTGTCAGGACCCAGGATCCCCAGCTCCAAGGCCGATACCTATTCCCTGGATCTCGTGGACATGAAGGAGCAAGAACCAGAATCTTTTTCAACACCTTTCTCTTTTCTAGTGAAGTGCAGCACATGAGTTTGGATTCGGGAATTGATTTTTTAGTAATTCCTCCTATGTGTTCCACTGATAATGAAGCTGATATTCAGCTCTGGAAGACCACCTCTCTACGTGGTCATGTGCCCTTCAGTATCCCACAGGCCCCTGAGGGTCTGGCGTAGCAGACTCGGGTTTCTTTTGACTTCTTTGGTGCATGCTAGAAAGTCTGTGAATTGCTGGTCCCAGATGAGCACAGCCCACAGGCCACCAGGAGCCCAGGCTGCTTCTGGCTTTCTGTTAGCACTCCACGGCATGCGACTCTTGTCCCATGCTTGTCACCAGTCGGTTTGCGGTCAGCACTCTGACTCGAGCATCACATCTGTGTTTAGGGCCAGAAAAGGGCTCTGGGCCAAAGGTGCATGCACAGTGACTCTCTCTCTTTTTTTTTTAATTTAAAAATTTTATTTGTTCTAATTAGTTGTACATGACAGTAGAATGCATTTGTACATATTGATAGCTTGTATATAAATAGAGTGTGATCTCTCATTTTTCAGATTATACACGTTGCAGGATCACATGGGTCATGCAGTCACACATGTACATGAGGAAATGATGTCTGTTTCACTCTACTATCCTTCCTGCCCCCATGCCCCTCCCCCTCCCTTCACTCCCCCCTACCCAAGAAGAAGTAACTCTGTTCTTCCCTGGCTCCCGCCCTTACTGTGAATTAGCTTCCTCATATCAGAGAAGACATTCGGCCTTTGACTGTCTCTTTTTAAATAGTCTTCTGAAGGCACCGTCCAGCAAATTTTGCTCCATTGGCCTGAACTTGCCCCAACCCATCCCATGATACCACACGCACACGCATGCACGCGCACATGCACACGCCAGCCGCTGGAAGGTATAAAAAAAGAAATATCTAAAATTTTTGCAGATCAATAGATGATTCCATCAAGTGCTCATAGCTGTAACAGCACTGAGCTAGCTGCTCCAAAGCTCCAAGGTTGAGAAACAGCTGATGTCCTCTGAAGTGAACTTAGAATGTGTTGCTCCTGGTTTGATTAAAATAGAAAAAAAGCTGAGCACGGTGACTCAGAGAGGCCGAGGCAGGAGAATTGCAAGTTCAAGTTCAGCCTGGATAACTTGGAGAGACCCTGTCTCGAAATAAAAACATATAGAAAGGGTTGAGGATATAGCTCAGTGGTAAAACACCCCTGTGTTCAGTCCTATGTACTGAGAAAAAAAAAATAATTAAAATTTTAAAATAATAAAAACAAAATAATAAAATAAAACAAAAAAAAATAAATCAATAAAATAAAACAAAGTTTCTAGACGTTGGGTCTTGGACCTGCCCCTGTCCCAGTCCTGGCACATGTTCGTCCCCTGATGTACAATGGCTCCATCTCTTGCTTCTTTGAGTTCGGTGCTCCAGCGTCACCTCCTCAGGAACCTTCCTGGTCGTCCTATTTACAACAGTGATCTCATCAGCTCCAGCCTCTGCCTCACCTTCACTGCCTTCATCAGACGTGAGCATACATGTGACCTCTCCTGTTCATGGTCTGCATTGCCTTCTGGAACACATGCCT
The DNA here is from genome assembly GCF_902686445.1 of Sciurus carolinensis. NCBI lineage: Eukaryota > Metazoa > Chordata > Mammalia > Rodentia > Sciuridae > Sciurus > Sciurus carolinensis. The sequence continues at coordinate 8,902,240 of NC_062219.1, read as the reverse complement.
GTGAAGGCAGGCACTTTGCCTGCTGTCCCTAGCTTTCCCCAGGGCCTAGCACGGTGCCTGGCACACACACAGCTCTGAATGAATGGTTGGAAGAAGGAATGAATGACCTTGGGCTTATCACACGACTGCATATGTCTGACTGAGGAGTCATTGCCGGGTCCAGGGAAGCAGAACCAGTGAGCAAAGAGGCACTGGTCCCACCTCCTCGCTGCTCTGCTTAGAAGAGACATCTTTTGTTAAATAATGATATGGCAAGGAACGATAAATTATGAAGGCAGATACCTTATTACACCTTTATTTGTTAATATTTTCAGACCCTACTGAGTCCTAATGGATTAAGATTTTCTGTATTTGGTCTGGGGGTGTGGTCTAGTGGTGGAACATGTGGTTAGCCTGCACAAGGCCCTGAGTTCTATCCCCAGAACCCTCCCCCACAAACAATAAATTAAAAAAAGAAAGAAAAAGCAGGGACTAGGGGCATAGCTCAGTTGGTAGAGTGTCTCCCTCGAAAGCATAAGGTCCTGGGTTCAATCCCCAGAACCCAAGAAAAAAAGAAAAAGCAAAACACATTTTTAATTCAGCACAACAGTTTGACTCAATGGGGTCAGAAAAGAAGTAGTAATAGTAAATTGTGCTTGTAGTTAAAAGAGCATTTGCACCGTGAGTTAAAAGGTTTCATTTGCCATCTGGACTTCCACACTATTTGGGCAACTGCATGAAGGGTTGAACCTGCATCCTCTGTTCTGACTCCTCTACTCACTGCAAACTTACTTTTTTTTTTTTTTTTTTTTTTAGTTTTGATATTTTTAAGGGAACTAGAACTCAAGGAGAACTTACTCAAAAATCGGATGATTTAAGAAATATTAATTCTTCTCCCTTGAGAAACTCAGGGCCAAAGGACCAACCATAAAATGAAACAGGAATTCTACGCTGTGGGGAGGCACTGGTGAACAGCAAAGTGACAAGCCCAAGGTCACAGAGGACGGAAGAAGCAATTTTCTCTCCAAAGCTGACAACATAGGAAACATGTTGGCTTAATTTTTCTAAGAGCCCAGGAAGGACTGCCCAGGAAGGGGTGTAATTGGGTCTACCTCCTTCTCCAGTCCTGAGGCTTAGTGACGGGTGGGAGCTGGGGTGCTGGTGTGTCTGATGTCCACGGCTATGCGAGGCTGATAGCATTTTGCACAGTCCCTGGGGCACTTATCTTGCTACCCTGGAATATTTGCTTACCTTACATGCACCGTGGTAGATTATGAACTCCTCTAGGGCTGGGCCCTGGACTCATAATCCTCTTTACACCAGTACAACCCATTAAACATTTCGTAGGTCAATTATGGACCTCATGGGAAGGTGCACCTTTGCCCTACAATTCCTTCAGACTCCCTCAGTATTCAATTAATTGGAATTAAATCTGGAAGGTCTAGAGAATTTCGAGTCTGGTAATGAAAACTGTCAGTTTTCATTTAGTCAATGAGTGACAGATTGTTAAAAAAAAAAAAAAAAGGATTTATTAAGGTACTTAAAGATCCTCAGAAAGTGTAATGAGAGATTTTGTAGTGAATAGAATAATAAGTAAATACTCAGGAAATATATTCAGAGTGTGATAGGAGACATTTAATTTTCACAGAGAAGTTTCGTAATGATAAACAACTTTGCAAAAAATTTGCTTCCACAATAATGCTCAAATGTGTGCGACCTGGCCCATGTTCACTAATACTTTTCTGTTTTTCAAATACCATAACTGCTTCCCAAATTGGAAATTCTGGGGACAGTATTGTCCCATTCACTCATTGACTCAACCAAAGTTTGTAGAGCTCCTACTACGTGCACAAGCACTAAGGACATTATGGTGAGCAAAGGTAGATATGACTTCACGAAGCTTGGAGTCATCAAAAATTACACAAATACACACACACACACACACAAAAATTCAGCCTTGATAAGGAGATATCCTGGCTGCATGTGGTGCTAGGACTGTGAAGAAGAGTGACCCCAAGCTGGATGCTCGAGGAAAGCTCTCTAGAAGACACGGTAACTACGCCGAGATCTGGAGGTGGTGGATCAATCAAGCTGAGAGAGGAAGGAAGAGCATCCGGCAGTGGGCAGCAAGGGCTCTTGTGGTGGGAAGTCCAGCTGGTGTGGCGGAGGCAGCGGGTGTGCTGGGGCAGGTGCCCTTTGAAGGAGTTTGATTTGTCCTGGGAAAAGGTCAGTCACTGAAATGCCACAAGCCAGAGAGGGGTGGAGGAGGACTGAGATGCAAGATCTGATTTGCCTTTCTCCATAACTCTCTGGTCCCGTGCGGAGGAAGGACAGGGGGTGGCTGAACTGGACGGGGGTCAGGCGACTTGGGCAGTTGGGCTGAATGCCTCCTTTTCAACAAAAGTCTCTCATTTGCCACAAAACTAAAATAAAAGATGAAAACATATTTCTCACTTCACAAAGCATTGGAACACTAGCCGTATTGAACCCAAATGGCTTTTTAATGTAATTTCCCCTCTCTTCCACCAAACCTACTCACCTCTGCAGGGTAGGAAATGTATCTGATTCCTCACTGTGTCTGCAGGCCCAGCACACCACAGGTGCCGACTACACTGTCAAGAAGGTCAGGGAAGCGTGGTGAACTGGTTTCCTGGGGCGGCCATGACTAAGCAGCACAGAGTGGGTGCTAAAACAGCAGCAACCATTTCCTCACCGTTCCGGAGGGGAGAAGTCCAAGATCAAGGTATGGACAGGCTTGGGTGCTTCTGGGGGCTGAGGGAAGGATCAGTTCCAGGTCTCTCCTTCCCTCAGACCCGGCCATCTTCTCCCTGGGTCTTTACATCCTCTTCTCTGTGTGCCTGTAGGTCCAAATTTCCAGGCATATTGGATTAGCGCCCTCACTAAGGACTTCATTTAAACTTGATTATCTCCTTAAAGACCCTCTCTCCCCACAGGTCGTTCTGAAGCACTAGGTGTTAACACTTCAGTGTATTAATTTTGGGGTTGGGCACAGTTCAGTTCACAGCAGTTGGGACTGTGCGTTTTGTTGGGCGTTGAAGGAATCTTTAACAACAAGGCACCTTGAGCTACCCAGGTAGCTCCCTCAGCGCCACACCCTGGGAAGTGGGGTAATGGTGGGGAGACCGGAGCAGAAAATTCCTTTTCCTAGTCTCTTAAAAGCTTATTTCACTTTTTGGAAAACACCCAACCAAAGTAGATAGGTTTTCCAAACTGTTATGGGTTGAATTGTGTCCCCACAAAGAAAAAAAAAAAATTCTGTGCTGAAGCCCTAGCCCCCAGTACTTTGGAACGCGACTGTATTTGGAAATAGGTTCTTCAAAGAAGTGATTAGGTTAAAGTAAGGAAATTAAGTTGAGTCCTAATCCAAAAGATGTTCTTATAAGAAGAAAAAATTTGGACACAGATGGGTGCAGAGGGAAGACCACATGAGGACACAGAGGGAAGAAGGCCATCTACCAATCCAGGTCAGAGGCCTCAGGAGAAACCCATCCTGCTGACACCTAGATCTCAGAATTCTTATTTTACAGAATGATGAGGAAATCCATTTCTGTTGTTTCGGCCACACAATCTGGGCTAGTTTATTATAGCAGCCCTAGCAAACTGATACACAAACCAAAATGGTCAGTGCTCCTATTCTCAAAGCCAGAGTTGGCTTGATAATTCCATGTCATGGTTCACTTGTTAATAACAACTAATGTTTCCTAAGCACTAGCCATGTGTCAGGCACTGTACTGAGTAAGCTGTCAGTGTTACTTTGTGTGTGTGTGTGTGTGTGTGTGTGTGTTGCTGGGAATCAAACCCAGGGCCTCTAAGGAATGTTAGACAAGGGCTCTACCACTGAGATACAATCTGGTCAATGCTATTTTTTTAATCTGTACAAACCCCTACAGTCAAGAACTGTTATGGTCTTAATTTTTTTCCCTTTTTTTTGGCACTGAGCATCAAACTCAGGGGGACACTCTACCACTGAGCCACATCCCCAACCCTTAATTTTTTTTTTTTTTTTTTTTAATTTTGAGACAGGGTCTCTCTAAGTTGCAGAGACTGACCTAGAACTTGTGATCCTCCTGCCTCAGCCTCCTGAGTTGCTGGGATCACAGGGGTGCCCCACTGTGCCCAACCTGGTCTTAAGTTTTATGGAAAAGAAATCTGAGAGCAAGAGATGTGAAGTATCTTGCCTGAGGTCAACCAGTGGAACAGGTTCAGAGTTGCGGGAGGGTATCTCCCAGGGGAAGTCTCCTTTAGAGTCTGAGCCTCTCTGCAGGCTGAGCACAGGCCTGGGGTGCTGGGGGAGGAGACTTCCTGGCCGTAGGCTCTGGAGGTGCCGCTGAGACAGCCGGTGCTCAGGTGATGAAGAAACGAGCTCACGCCCAGGACTCCCTCGCCGTCTTCTGTGCCCGCTTATGACCCTAGATGCTTCTTAGTTCTTGCAGAAGTCATCAGCCCTCCATCAGGAGTATCGGGACCCTACCGATATTTCAGAGCTGGGAGTGTCTTTGCCTTTGCTATCCTTGCAAATCGTTGCAGTCCTATTAAAATTAAACAGAGGAAAAGAAAATTGGAGGAGAATGACAACTTGTCATCCCAAAGAAACTGGGGAATGTCTTCAATGCCTGGGGCTGAACGCATTCGTGGTGATGTCGCCGTGGTGTCCCTTTGCTCCTGAGAAGTTTGTACTCAGGTGGAGCATACAGACCTCTCCTTCCTCTCCGGGCTGACAGCTAACCCTCAGGGCTTGAGGCCTTAGAAGCCGACAGGGAAAAACCCACATTAAATGTCTGTTTTGAAAGGGTCTCAGGCGTGGCTGAGTGGTAGAGCGTTTGCCCAGCATGTACAGGTCCTGGGTTCTGTCCCCACCACAGCAAAAGAAAAAAATATATATAAATAGGATGGGATGACGTGTTCAGTCTCAGGAAATACTGAGCTCTCCTGGAATATAGAACTGCCCCCATCACTAGAGAGGAAAGAGTTATTCTTGTTCTTTCTCCTTAATTGCTGAAATGCTGACATTGGCCTCCCCCTCCCCCCACTGGGTTCCTGTTGATAGCTGAAATACACAGAGAGACGACTAAACTTTTCAACATTCTGTGAAAAGAGAATGTAGCCTCCGCGTCCCCCTGTGCCTGTGTGCTGCCACGTTCCCTGGCTGGCAGTTTCTGCCTCCCATGGATACTCTTGCTGCCGCTCAGGAATGTTCCAGACTTTGTGGAGAAGGAAAGTGCGTGGAATTTCTCATACCTGGAAGGGTTAAGCCCTGGATCAATCTACAGCAACGGGCACACCCGGTTTGAGGTCCAGGAGGGTGAAGTCATTTATCTATGAGTCATATCACCAAACACACTCTGTTCTATAGAATGTTGGCTAGCAACCCACTTCCAAACACCGTGTCCACTGGTCCTGTCCCACCTAACATTTGAAAGTGAGATGAGTTTCTCCTTTTGACTTCATGCTAGGCGATGAAATGAACCTGGCATCTTACCAACAGGTTCGACTCTGAAGAGAAGAGCTCTTTTGCATACCAAGCATGGAAGCCAGAGAAGTACCCCTGAGGGTTCCTGGCTAGGGGCAAGAGAGTGACGTGCCTTATAGTCTTTCAGGATAGAAAGAAGAAAGGAAAAGGAAACCAGCCCAAAGGTCCTCTTGTTTTTTTATGTCTTAGTTTTTTCAGGGACTCTATGTGATGACAGGCTGAGAAATTGGCAGGATTACATATTGATTGATATTTTAAACTAGAACTTTAAAATCCAGTTATTCAACCACAGATCCTATTCAAAGGAACCTGTATTTGTAAGTGGAGAGGAATGAGGCCGCAGGAGGGTGCGGCCTGCGTCCTGGCTGGAGAGAAGGTGTGGGGAGTCGCTGTTTTGTTGCTAGGCGATAGGTTGTAGAGTGGCAACAGCTCTTTTCCTCAAAAGAACTCTTTTGTTAATGCTCTTTCTGTTAATGAAAGCAAGGCGTTTTCTGGGTACACAGGGTTTACAGGAACCTGTGGTATCACAGCAGACAGTGCTCAGACAGGGAATGCTACTCTGTTTTTGAATTCTTTGCTTTACCTTGCCACCTGTAGAGAGCATTTGCCTAAGGACACATGCTGCTTCTCCCTGCCTCTCAGATAATATCTGCTGCTGTCTTGTCTGGCTGTGGTCTGCATGTGACTCTCCAAGTCGCTAAATTACCCCAAATGAATTGTGAATGTGCTCTTCAGCTTCTGGACAGAGAACATGTTATGAGATTGCATTTATAATTTCCAACTAGTTGGCAAATCCTGATGTAAATATGTTATGGCATCTTCTCTATTTTTTGTTGTATCGGTATTATCATAATATAAAATCTGGTAAACTGTTTATAGTCTCTTTGAGAGAGGGCCCTCTATCACTTATGTCCTTACAGCCTTCATACCATCTAACACAGGACTTGGCGTAGAGTTGACAACAGATGGTTGTTCAGTAGACAGATGAACGAATGCACAAACGATCATACAGTGTTGCATTTTACAGTTACAGTGCAGATTCAAGGCAGGCTAGGCTCTGAAAATAGTGAGGTAGGGATTGGTCTTAAAGGTATTTTTTTAAAGTTGTCAATGGACCTTTATTTTATTTATTTATGTGTGGTGCTGAGAATCGAACCCAGTGCCTCACACATGCCAGGCAAATGCTCTACCACTGAGCCACAATCCAAGCTCCAGTCTTAAAGGTATTTAAGAGCAAATCTAAATACACTAAATTTAGAATTCTACTCTTCCCCCACAAAACCATATGCTTTAGATAGAAATGTTAACAGAGAAATCAGGAAGAGATTCGGAATGCTGATTTCTTCTAATATTAGGAGACCCTGCCTTTAGTTCTAAAGATGGAACTGGGGGTGGTGGCACATGCCTATAATCCCAGAGGCTCAGGTGGCGGAAGCAGGAGGGTAGCAAGTTTGAGGCCAGCCCCAGCAATTTAGTAAGACCCTAAAAAACTTAGAGAGACCATGTCTCAAAATAAAAACTAAAAAGGACTGGGATGCAGTTCAATGGTAAAGCACCTCAGGGTTCAATCCCCAGTAACAATAAAAAATAAATAAATAAAAATAAAAATGGAAAGGCCTCAGGCTTGCCCCCAGTCAACAGGTTCAGTGTTTTCCCTAAGATAACCTGTTTCCTGAAGCAGAGTCAGACCTGTGCTTTCTTTTCCTTTCCAGAGCATAGGAAAATCTTTGGGTGAATTTTTTTTGGGAGGTTACCCGGATTGAACTCAGGGGCACTCGACCACTGAGCCATATCCCAGCCCTATTTTGTATTTTATTTAGAGACAGGGTCTCACTGAGTTGCTAAGCACCTCCCTGTTGCTGAGACTGGCTTTGAACTTGTGATCCTCCTGTCTCAGCCTCCTGAGCTACCGGGATTATAGGCAAGCACCACTGTGCCCGGTTCTTTGGGTGAATTTTGTCTCCTGGTTTCTGAGGATTAATATGGATCCCCTGACACATCACTGCCACTTCTGGGACGTTGATTTATATTCTCAAAGAATAGCCCTGAATATTCACTGAGTGTTGTTTTTTATGTGAGTGAATCCCTTTGATCCTTACAACCCTATGACGTCGATGCTTATACTGCAGGTTTTATAGAGGAAGACGAGGCACAGGGGGGTTAAGTGACTCGCCTAAGGACTCAGTAGCCAGCATGCAGCAGAGCAGAGTTTGGGACCTACGCAGGTAGCTCCAGGACTTCTACCACCCTCCTCTCAAATAGAGAAGGGAAAGGAAGTCCCTACTCGGGTAGTCACGCACCCCCGGCCTCCAGACCTGCACTCTCCTTGCCCTGGCTCTGGCAGGGCCTGATGGTTTACGTGCACCCAGGCACAGAGGTGGGCAAGTGAGCCAGTGCAAATGCTCAGCCCCAGGACTCCCTCGTCCTTGAGCTGGGGCCATGCTGGGGCTGAGCCCGCCTCCCTGGGCTTGACTGGAGGCTCACACCCCACAAGTTTGGGACTGGCCTTTGTGGGGAACTGGGCAAGACAGTCTGCTGCCAACTGTATACACCAGGATGCACATTCCCTGGGAGAGCCAGCCTGGGGCTGCACTCATTACAGACAGAACCGTCTGGTGCTCTGGCCCTGCCAAAGGCTGCCAGAGCACAGAAGGCCTCTCCTCCAAGGGGGTGAAGCGGGCACAGGCACATATTACACACCCCTGTCTACACACACATCACCTCCTACCACAGCAACACACACACATCACAGACGTTCACGCACGCTGCGTGCTTTTACGTAACAGGCGCGCCTTCCCGCAACTCTCCTTTATCTGCAAACCCTTTGGGAGGTCGGCCCAAACCTGCATTCCAAAGCCTGCACCCATCCCTCCCCTGGCGCGAGGCCGGCCTCCCACAGTGAATCAGAGCAACTGCTGAAGACAGTTGTGGTGGGCCCCACCCTTCCCACAGGAAGTGAGGAAGAGCAAATATATAGTTTTTCTTTAAGGGCTGGTGCACTCGTTAAATAGATGATAAAAAAGGAGCGAGCTGTTTAAGAGGCAGTGACAGGTCTGGAGAAGCACAATGAGGCAGGGGCCAGGGCTGCAGCCTGGCAGAGAGCGGGACTCCCGTCAAGTCTTTTATGAACAGGCTCTGAAATTCCAGAGCCTGCAGGAGGTGGCTTCCTTTTGATTCAGTGGGGCATGAGACCAAGAATGCAGGAGCCCTTGGTGCATGTGGGACAGGGGGCGGTGGGGTCAGAGAGGCAGCCCTGGAGGAGAATTCCAGGGTTGGGCCTGGATTCTTTTAGCATTCAAAATATCAGTGTTTTCTTCTTCCATGAGCCTACCAAAAGGGCCCGAGAAGTTTCTCCATAAACGAGGACCTGTTTCTGAGCCTTTAGGACACAAGCCAAGGCCGGAGGAAAGTGGGCCTGGGAGGCTCTGGAGTCACTGGGGTCATGCTGACAGTCACACTGCCATCAACCAAACTGTGATTAATTGCTCTGGAGTGAGAACCTCTAATTGCCAGGTCTCCCCTATCCAGTGCGCCATTTAGAAAGTCTGGGGCGGGGGTGCAGGCACAGCAACACTCCACTTAATGTCACTCCAAAAAGACAAAGGGGCTGCCTGCCAGTCAGCTCCAGAACTACAGGAAGCCACTGATCATTAGGGCTCAATTGTGCAGGGGACACAGACTTCTGAGCCCAGGGTGCACTGGGGCCTCTTGTCAGATTTCGAGAAGGGCCTGTGATTCTGCATTTTCTCCGGGCAATGCCAAGGCTGCAGGTCCATGGATCACACTTTGAGTAGCAAGGGCATCAGAAATGACTGGGGAGAGGTTCGTCAGCGGGTGCTGGGAATTAGGCTGCTTGGAGGCCAGGTTGTGCGGGGGCGAGACTGCACGGGAGGGGATTGGGGACACCTCAGATCTGCCTCAAAGGGCAGTGGATGACCTGAACTCTCCGTCATCTATGGCCACTATCCCCGATTTGAGGTCCAGGCGAAGTTGGCCAAGGACCCTTGAGGAAGGGCAGAAGGTTGGAAGGATAAGTAAGATTTGGAAACTGAACTCTGTCATTTAGTAGCAAATGCAGGAAAGTAGGCAGTTTCAGTAATATTAGTCTTCTCTGAAAAATGGGGATCGTGATACCAATTCCATAGCATTGGGATGAGGATTGAGTGGGAAGATATACAATGTGCTTAGGATAGAGCCTGAGAGCAGGAGCAGTCGGTAACTAGAAGACTTGTCCAAACTGTCATGGTGGTGCTCAACTAAAGGAAGCTAGTGGCTGTCTCCTGCTCAGTTCTGAGCCCCCTATCTACCTATTCCAAAACAGAAGGCTCCTGGTTGAGGCAAGAGCTCGCTCCTCCCTATTTGTGGCTCTTGGGGACAGAGCAGCTGGTGATGCTGGGAGGGCTGGAGAAGAAGATGACTGTGGACCAGAGGCCAAGGAAGATCTGTTGGCCCATGTTCCTGGGCATAAGTAGGACAGGATCAGGATACTGGAGATGAGTTAACCGAGTGGAAAAAGTTATTTCAGAACATTCTAAACAAGTACTGCTATTCCACTGAAATGTCCTGGTACGGCAGGTTTTCTGTATTTTGGCAAAAAATATACCAGATGTGTTGTAAGCTGAGGTGGAACCATGCAGCGTGGGGGGTTCACTAGTGCTAGTTTGTCTAGGGCCTGTGTCCCACGGAAGCCTTGAGCTGTTGGGAGGTGCTGAAGTGCAGGTAGCAGAGGATTTACAGTTCACTTTTTCAAATATTCCCTCTGAGCCGGGCAGAGTGGCACATGCCTATAATCCCAACAACTGGGGAGTCTGAGGCAGGAGGATCGCAAATTTGAGGCCAGTTTTAACAAATTAGTGAGGCCTTGTCTCGGGAAATGGAGCTCAGCGATGGAGTGCCCCTGGGTTCAAAATCCCTCTGAGAGATAAACCAATCATAATGTATCAGGCAACACCAGGCACCAGCTGAGCTACGCCCCTGGAGGAGCAGCTGGGAGCTAGATGGCATGATAAGAATCTAAACAGCAAGGATTTATTTCCCAAAGTCACTGTAACTTTTTAATCCCGTTTCCCTCTTCTTGCTCACAGGGCAGAGCAAGGGATCTCCAGGCCACTCTGCTTTCTTCTGAAGGTTTTGTGCGTGAAAATGTGAACCTGTTTTGTGACTGCTCTTAGCGCATAATGCTGCTCCAGTTCTTCATGTGGCTCTTCCCAGATGGTAAAGAACCACAAGCCACCCTTCCCCACTGTGCGGTGGGTCCCTCTGTCCTGGGCGCTGGCTGCAGAGTCCCACTCCCTCTGGCCTGTTCTCCATGGCCCAGTGCCCCTCCCTGGAGCCGCATGCCTGCCCCACCCTCCTGGGAAGCCCCACCTCGGAGAGGACTCCCTGCAGGCGCCCACATGGCCTCCCTTGAGCAAAGTTTACTGTGGCCAGGAGCCCCTCCCACCGCGGACTTCCTTGTCCCACGCGTCAGTCCCTCAAGGCCAGTGCCGTCCCAGATACCCTTCACTCTCTTGGTGGAGGAAGGAGGCCTCCGGAGGCCCCGCCTCTCCCTGGGTCCTAGCTGCATTTTAACAGCTGCTTCACTGATGGGGTCAGCAAATGACCCCCGTCCAGACAGGGGACGAGCAGTCAGTAAAGAGGACACTTGTTATTATTTTCATTCCCTGCAGCAAATGAAACAGCAAGCCACAGCCAAGCACCATGCGGGGTGTTGGGTCTACGGGGTGAGCGGGATGTGGCCCCTGCCTCTGGCTGTCTCCAGGCCACTGGGGACCATTGGTCGGAGATGTATTACCTATCTGGGGTGATGGGTGGGCCGAGACCACACTGAGAGGCGGGAATGACCGCAGTGAGGCGGTGACTTCGAGCTGTTTCTTCAGGGTTGGGCGGAAGTTTGCCAGAAGGAGAAGAGGCAGGACACATCAGGCAGCGGGGAGTACGTGACAGCCAAGAGGCAGAGGCGGGAAGAAGCACGGCCCCCAGGCGGCCTCTCTGGGGAGTGGAGTGGTCTGGTTTGGCTGAAGTGAAGGAGGGACAGGGATGATTGGGAGGTGAGGCTGAAAGGCACCACGGAGCTGCTGGGTGGGGGGCCTGCCGTCTGAGGAGCAGAACTTTGTTCTGTGATCAGCAAGGACCTCGCGGGACAGCGACCCTTCGTGGACCACACTCTGGTTCTGGTGCCCTGAACCGAGGCGGGATCTGGAGGGGGTGTTGTTGGGGGAGGTGGGGTGCAGAAGAGGCTGGGGTTCCGTGGAGGAGATAGTCACTGTGACACTCAGTGTCACATGGACTGAGTGTCATAGGTGACACTTCCCTGCGGTACAGGAAAGTATTGCTACAAACGTCTACTACACTTCACCATCTCGTCACTCTCCCGTGACTATACAGAGACAAGGAAGTCCACAGTTGTTCTCCACGGTCTCATCATATGATCTCTGTGTATCAGTGTGACCCCAAAACCAACAGGTTTGAGGGATAAACAAATCCTGCGCTCTGGCGCTCCACCGAACATTCTTCTTCCAAGCTCAGTTATTCTGCTGACACCAAGTAACTGCTTAGGTTTATCTTGAGAAGTCCTAGGAGACTCTTGGTCACATAGACTTAGAAGACAACCTGCCTGTGATCCCAGGGACTCGGGAGGCTGAGGCAGGAGCATCACTAGTTTGAGGCTAACTTCAGCAATTTAGTGAGAACTTGTCTAAAAATAGAAAATGGGACTACAGAGTGCCCTTGAGTTTGATTCCTGTACCAAAAGCCAAAACAGAACAAAAACAACAACCTCCCCCGCCCCCCACCACCACCACGACGGCGATGGTTATTGGACTGCTTAACTCTCAGAACACAGTAGGTCTGAATGATTTTTGTTGGTTGTTGTGGTTTGATTATTTGCAGTGACGGAGATTGAACCCAGGGCCTCACGCATGCTAGGTAAGCGCTCTACCACTGAGCTGCACCCCTGGCCCAGATACGTCGGATTTGTATATAGTTAGATGTAGATCCACTGGGAAGCAAAGAGAGCTCGAAACTGCAAGGTCCCTCATGTGCATGCCCCTCCCAAGGTCCTGCCTGATTTTTTATTCATAATTTCTCAAGTATTCATAATAATTTGAATATGAATTATTACTCATACTTTCATATTACTTTTCTTAAATGAGGTGGGACATAAAAACTGGGCCTGTCCATCTAGAACGTGAACCTACCCCTGATATAGTTTGACCAGAAGATGATCTGGAGGAGCTCCAGGGACCAGCAGGATGTGGTAGTCCCGAGCCCTGAGCAATCATTGACTTGGTCATGCCAGAGCACTTTATGACTCAACCTGGCTCTTAACTTGTCAGGAGGCCTCAGTGTAACAATGAGGGGCTTGATTTCTTGGTACTATGGATTCTACTTCAGTAGACATTTGATTTCAGAGTAAAAGCTGGGCGTGGTGGCATGTGCCTGTAGTCCCAGGTCCTTGGGAGCTGAACCGAGATCCTTTGGTTTAGGAGTTGGAAACTAACCTGGGCAACATAGCAAGAGCCTATTTAAAAAAAAAAAAAAAAAATAGAAGGAGAGAAAGAAAAAAAGGTAGATTTGTGCAGCCAGGTCCTCCAATTCTTCAAATCTTTTTTTTTTCCCGGTGGGCGGGGATTGGCTCAAATGGTAGCTTTAGTGTCTGGCTAGCCATCGTGGTAGAAATTTACTGGTCTCAGTGTGCTCCAGCTCCTTGCAGTTAAATTTTTTTAAAAAAAAATATATGTAATCATCAAAGAACTTCTTTTAGTCCTTGAACAATTTGAGGGTATGTTTCAGGTAGGATTTCTCTCACCCCTGAACACTTGAGCTGAAGTGGCTACAGCCAAGGACTCTCTTGCGTATAGACAAGGTCTACACAAGAAGACAGAAAACTAATCCTGGATTAGCCGGTGGGAGGGCTACCGGTCCTCTGAGCGAGTTCTCAGCCCACTGATCCAGTCCAGGATCCGGCACTGCCCTGGTCACCTTCAGCCGGGAACGGCTCCTTCAGTCTTGCCTTGTCTTCAGACACACGTTTTGAACACGACAGGACCGTTTTTCTCCGTAGATTCTTCCTCCGTTGGGGTTTGTCTGACGTTTTCTCGTGGTTTCAGGGTAGGCAGTTGGGGTAGGAATTTCACAGAGTAGTTCTTGTTCTTCCTGCACCCTCTCAGGTGGTGTGTGGCTCTGTTTTTCTTATTATTAATATTTGTTCCCCCCTCAGGTTTATTTATACAAATAGCACAGAGGCCTCTGCTCCAGGGCCTTCCTGGGGCCTAGGCACTTTCGGGAACCTGAGCTAGGGCCTCAGTTTGAGCCTTGGCCTTGGTTTTCAACATTGGCCACCAGAGTCTGAGACACTGGTGATAGGGGACCCCTGCAGTGGTGTACCAGCACTGAGCTTATGGTGGGCAGTGTGGACAAGGCAACTGAACTGTGGCTAGAGCCTTTTAGGAGCTTCACCTTGACTCCCCTGGGATTTGTGAGGGTCCTGAGAGCTTTGGGGTGTGCACTCATGGCCTTGGCATTACGTAGGCCCCTCCTGTGCTTCTTGGCAAACCATGTTTCTCAGGAACAGCTTCATCGTTTCCTGATGCCACTTCTGAGCTTGGTTATATGTGGTGTGGATCTTGGACTTGGCCATATCTGCATTGTATGGTCAATGATGCTAACTGATCACTTGAACAGGTGATGAAATCTTTCAAGGTTTTTTCATTGAAGTTTTAAAATAAGGACTTAGTTGAGACTATGTAAATATCCCATTCCTCAACAAACTTTCGGTCACCAGTTTTAGTGTCTTGCTTAAATAAATACTATGACAGTTACAAAGAGACTTTTACTAATTCTGTAATTCCATCTACATTTACTGGTTGAATGCCACTGTGAGGTTGAGCTTCCCCAACTCTCTCTTTCTTTCTCAGTATAGATTCCTGTTTTATTCAATGGATTTATAATCTCTCATTACCATTTTGTTTTGATGCTTGAATTGCCCCTGAGGTAGCTAGTGGGAGCACATTGAGGTGACTTCTGTATTCTTTTGACTTACCTCTGCCATACTTTGAGAGCTTCCCAACTTTTCAGCTCCATCAGATGTTCAAGGCTCATCTTGTAATTTTCTTCAGCTTTGGTTTCTTTTAATGGAGAATGGTATTTATAAAACAAGATTTTGGTGCTAGGTGTGCTCATTACTGTTGGGATCTCACTGCTTTAGGCTCTTTTAATATTCAAAACTAGAATATGTGTATAGATATGCACATCCCACCCCCAGCCCCAGAAGTACTGAAAACCTTCAGGATACATTGATACTTACAATTCCAATGTGATACTACATGGTCTATTGGAGCTTCTTTCCTTTCCATATTTGGTACTTCTTCTTTCAACAGAAAGAAATCTGACTCCAGTTATCCTTAATATATTTCCTTATTTGCTCCATCTCTGTATGAAACCCAACTCCTGATTCTGCCAGCCCACTGCCCTGCTCAGCACTCCTTCTTTGTGTGGGTCACTGATCTCAAGGGCTATAGAACTGAATTATTAAGGGCAGGAATGCTTGCTTTGTTTTTGGAATGGGAATATCATAGATTTTATATGTCTTCTATTGGTGGATCAGCAACACCAGCAACGAGCATCAGTTTAAGAAGGCAACACCAGAGATTCTCATTTTTGTCTTTTATTTTTCACTAATAAAGTTTATGACCAATATATATATATAGGAATGAACGTGGGTTTCCTGAAATTCCTAAACCCTTAGGTTACCATCAGGCCTTGCTGGTTTAGATGTGCATTAAAGAGACGTTTGCTATTGCTATCAAGCATTTTTAGGTGTTTTATAGTGGAAGTGTTTTCAAATTAGATTGTCCATTTTATTACCAGAAATTTCAGTCCTAAACATTTAGTTTGTGGATACTGAGTAACTCCTCTGAAATACATACCTCTACTGGCAGGTGGACTGTTATAAACTGGCAGGTATAGAATGAAGGCCACTGGATCCCTGCTGGAAACTTCTAGTCATGGGAGAAAGCCTGGGGAAACCGAAAAGCAGGCCGACACCCAGCAGTCTCCAGGTCTGTCCATCCATCCTGACATCCACCTTGCCGCGTGGTGTGGGCCAGATCACTCCTAGATGCTTTCCCGCACCTATGTGAAGCTGCTCAACAAGTCTCATGGTAGGAACCACAGTTTCAGCCACCCATCTTGGTCATGCAGGTTGAACATAGCCTCCTAGCTTGGTGGGGGACGAGGTGGGAGTGGTGACCTAGGGGCTGTGAAGGTTCCTAATGCTTCTTCCAGTGATAGGAAGGTTCCTCTTACATTCCATGCATTCTTAGGATTCTTGCAGTAAACTGCTCCATGGTGAGCTATCCTAGTCAGATTCACCATTGTGGTACAGTTCCTTAGTTTTTCTGTCAAGGGAATAATCAACATTCCCTAGTGCAGGGAATAGTGAATGGCCATGAGCATTTCTGAATTTCATTCGGATAGATTTTGAGCCACATGTTACTTGGAGATAGACATTCTTTTTTTTTTTTTTTTTTTTTTTTGGTGCTGTGGATTGAACCCAGGGCCTTGTGATTGTGAGGCAAGCACTCTACCAACTGAGCTATATCCCTAGCCCCTGAGATAGTCATTCTTGGAGGATCAGTATCTGGCACCTTTCCTAGGTCCAGATGTGCCTTGGAACGCATTTGCAGGTGTTCAGTCTAGGGTATGCATTTCTCGTATTCTACTGATACTTTTGGCAGGAACCCTGCCCTTGAGTCACCAATAGTGTTTATGTTAGAAGGTGCCCCTTCACTGTCTGGCATTTGGTTATATAACCTCCATGGCTGGGACCTTCAATGAGCCACCATAAGCTCCCAAGGTGCCAGCAGACAGCCTCATCCTATATTTTTCAGTGTCAATAAGAACTCCTCAAACATGCAGTTCTTGGACAGAAGGCCAAGCCTACCTATAGTAGAACACCATGTGTATGTAGTGTGGTAATCATGCCCCAGGATACTGGGACCATTTGTTGTCTGTTGAAAAATCATGAGTGACGACTTCTGGCAAAATGATTTTCCTAACGATTCCACAAATTCACCTGCAGTGCCAGTCCTGGGATGAAGCAGAGACAGCTAAATACCTTATGGTAAGTATTAGGGACAATATCACCACCCAGGGGACCTGTCCACCACATGCAGTCCACTGTGGAAAACCAGCTGGTTGCTCTAGGAAGCAGCTTTTCTGATAATCTCTTTACTCAGACTCTACACTGCCTTCAGGACCAGGTCAAATGCCTTTCTGCATTAGCCCCAAGCCATTCGTGTTTGTCGGCCTCATCTGCAGACACTCCCAGATCCTGTCCCTTGTGCTTGGTTTGTCTGCATCCTCCATCCTGACACCCCTGCACATCTACTTTAAAACCCCAGCACCACAAAACAAAAACAAAAACAAAAACAAAAAACAAAAAACCTCCATTGCAGTAACTGGTTTTCAGGTGCATTATTTGCTTATTCATCTTCCTCCCCACTAGACTGTAATCCCTTCCACAGCAGCGACTGTAGCATAGTCATATTATTTGTGTATGTTTGGGATGTAAAAGGAGATCAAGAATTGTTAGTTGAGTGAATGGATGAATGAATGCTTTGGAGGGACCACTTGAACTGTTGTTCTCACGGCTCAGGTCCAGCTTGAGAGCCGTGCTCAGTGAGAGTAGAGAACACTCTCACTCCTTGCTACTGTTTGGTTCCCTGGTTTTGTCAACAGAAGATACTGTACTGGGTCAAGGCAGTGAAGAGTTAGGGGGCACGCGAGTTTTCAAGAATATTGGAGCAAAAAGAAATCTGAGGCAACCATACCGTCCATCACTGTGGCTGGCAATGACGTAATGAGAAGGAGAATTGAAGCCTTTACATTGAGCTCTGTTGGCATGGGGCGTTTATTACATTTCATGCTGGGTTCACCTAATATTTTTTGTATCTAATAACTATTATTATATATTATTATTGTTTGTTTAGTTCTTATCACTAAAATACAAGTTTTATGAAAGATTGATAACTCTAAAAGTAAAGATTAATGTTGGGGGCTAGGGAGTTAGCTCAGTCGATAGAGTGTTTGCCTTGTAAGCACAAGGCCCTGGGTTCGATCCCCAGCACCCAAAAAAAAAAAAAAAAAAGATTAATGTTGTTCAAAAAAAGTGAAGTTTGCCTGATTTCTACTGAACTGGCAGCTCATGCAACCAAATCAGATGATCTGAAGAGGTATATTGGTGTCAAGTATATACTGAAGTCACACATACTTGAGTCAGGGAATAGTAATTCTAATTAATTTCAAATCATGTAGTTAATGCTTTGCAAATTTCTGGAAATTAATTCTCTTAAAACATATTTTGATGTGTAAGAGTTTGCAGTTTGTCCCTTAGGAATATCCACCACTGCACTGCACATTTTGTGACCTTGTGTTTAAAGGAAGACTTAAAGTTTCCTTTTGATTGACTATCAGGTTGAACAAGATCTTTTATATCTACTATGCAAAACTAATGAGAATATTGAAGGCTTTGTAAAGGAAAAGCATCCTCTGAATTATATTTCAAAAGGAACATTTACAATTTTTGTTCAAGTCTCGTTTCCGTCCTCAGTTTTTTGTGTTTGTTTTGCTTTGCAGTACTGGGGAGCAGACGCAGAACCAAGTGCTCTACCACTGAGCTAAACCCAGCCCTGTGCTTTATATTTCCATAAAATTGTTTTCTTTTATATTTATCTAGTCTTGCCAGGCCAAATAATTTTCATTAACAGTCACAGTCAGAGCTGAAGCTTGGAGCAGTAAGAAAGAACAGGTATTACCATCAAAGTCCCCTCCATTTTCCCAATGCCTGTTGTAAACCAGGCTATTTTATAGAAAGGTTTCCAGAAAGTTCTATTAAAAAGTAACCAATTTCTACCTTGCAAGCACAAGGCCCTGGGTTCAATCCCCAGCACTGGGGAAAAAAAAAAAAAGTAACCAATTTCTATACCTAACAGATTTTCAGTAACTGTTAAGTGAATGGCAGACAATTAAAGCTAAAGCTGATATTTAAAAATGATTTTGTTAAAGTTTCAATAAGGACATTTGAAATTAAGGAAGTTAACTAAGTCTTATTATAAAATACTAACTATGAAACAGTACAATCAATGCATCTCTGTGAATAAGGAACAATAAAGACATAATTGTCACGACTTGGTGTTTTCCTTAATCATTCAGGGGAAGGGGCAAGAAAGAGGACTCACTTCTTTAAACACCTCCTTATGTTACTCATAATCCAGGAAAGTCACACATTCCATTGAATCCTGGAAGCAAAGTAGGTTACAGATAAGGAAACTGATTCAGAGAAGTTTGGAAACTGACACCCCAACAAACAGAAAGAAGGCTGGTATTAAATCCGGGCCTACTTGGCTCCAAGGCCATTTCCTCTGTAGCATCTCTCTTGTATTTGGAACTTCCATCAAGTTGTTCTGGGAGCTCTTTGGAAGACAGTGTAGAAAAAGTCATTCTTCTGACCAGTTTGCTTCCTGGTTTGTAATCAGTCAAGTGGATCTAAGTGAAGCCATTTGTAAACAGTCCTGCCTTCAAATCAATGAACAGAACAGAATCCAAGACCTTTAGAAAAGCTTTGTTCTGCAGGTTTAATATGGTCATGCCTCAGGGGAAGTGGAGTCCTTTAAGACCCTGGGGTCCCTTAATTTACCTCTTTTTATAAACCTTTTCTTAAGCCAGCATCAGGACAAAGGTCTTCCTGATCTCAACTCCTTTTGTGCCAGCCTAAGACTGAGTGTCCAATTAAATAAGTCAAGGAGAAATTGCAAAGTGCGGCACTTACCCGAACGAGGAATCAGACAACCTTGGGTTGTAAATCCTGGCCCTGCCATTATACCTACATGGGATTTGAGTCAGGTTATGCAAACCCTCTGGGCTTTTGTTTCCCTCTGTGAAATGGGTATAATTATAGGATTTTTGCCGTGATTAAATTAATGTCTGTTAAACATTTACAACACCTGGCACATTTAAAGTACTTGAAATAAAGCTAATTTTTATTGATATTATTTACATTCAGCAGTTAAAATTTTAAATAGTTATGTTAAGTAGTTATGTTTTCTTCCACCTGCAAGTGATCTTCAAGGTGTGAACTCAGGAAATCTCAGAGGCCTTTACGTGCTTTGCAACCTGAGGTGGTACTTGTGGTTCAGAGCAGAGAGTCCTCAAGAGAACCCCTTTCAAACCAAGTTCCCACCCAACATGGGGCAGAGGCTTCGATGGGTCCTTTTGGTTTATCTTAGTTAGGGATTTTTGGTGAATCACACCAGGTAAACTTCCATCAAAGAACTTCAAAATCATTCTGTCACTGGAGGAAAAAGGGCAGAAACGTTCCCTGATGATGGACAGCCAGAATCGTCACCACGGGACGAGTGGCTTCTCTGAAGAGGATATGGGAATGAACCTCTGAGACGTCTAGCGAGTGTTGCGTCTCTAACTTCGGAAAAGGGGAGAAGTCAGAAGCAAGGAAAGAGAGGAAGGGAGGCATTGCGAACAGAGGGCTGGTTCAGCACAGGGCCAGGTGAGGCCGGCAGCAGGAGCAGGGTCACTTCTGGGAGGTCCGCGCCACCTGTTCCCCACCTAACAACTCCCTCTGGGAAGCGCGAGTCTTGCTTTGGAACACAGTCTTTTATTAAAATACACCGCCGTGCAACAGACGGCGCGGTACCCAGGAGCGCCGCAGCGCGCAGACGCCCGCATGGCCTCCGGGGGTGCAGCTGGAAACTCCCCTCCTGCCACCTCGCCGCCTCCCCCAGGCGCGCGAGCGTGCCGTCACCGCGGCCCGCCAATCAGGACGCGCGACCAAAATAGCGCGGTATAAAGACGGGCCGGCCGGCGCCTCCCGCGCTGAGCCAGCGCCGGGGCGGGGTTGCGCGCGCAGGTGGTGGGGCGGGGCCGGCGCCACCTGCGGGGGGCGGGGTCTCCCGCCGCACACCTGCTTCCGCCGGACGCGGAACCGGAAGTCGTCGGCCTGTGCTCCTAATCTTCACCTAGCTGTGCGTGTCTGCAAGACAAGTAGGAACGTGGTTGGTCTTCGTCTACACACAACTCATCCTTCCAACTGGTTTCCGCGTCAGAAAGAAGCGCGGTCCGCGCCAGCGGGTTGCGGAGCCCCAGGGCAGGTTCGAGGGCAGACCGCAGCCGCTTCCAGCGCAGACCCCGGCCCTGAGCCCGGACGCCCGCGCCGCGCGGAGCCCGGGCCAAGCCTGGAGACGATCGGACGCGTCTGCACCTTCTGGGAGCAGGCTCAGTGGAGGGTGGGAGACGGAGAGAGATGCACGCCCTTCCCGGGAGGAGGAGATGGGGCCCGCGTGGACGTATGGCTGCGAGTTTTAGGAGGCTGGAGCTCTAGGAGATGGAGAGACCAAAAGCTTCGATTCTAGCCTAATTTACCAATCTGACGTTGAACAAGCACTTCAGCCAACCTCGAGTTCCCCACTCTGATGCAGATCACAGTACATGCCAGCTAGCGTTTACTTGAGGAGCCCCCCCACCCTGTGCTCCCTCACTTCGGTCCCCCCCCTTTGTCTCTCCATTTCTTTCTTTTCTCCTTCCTTCCTATTTATTTTTTCTGAGCTGCAATTTACACCCAATAAATTACACAGATCTTAAGAGGAGAGCTGGGTGAACGTCTACATACGTATACACAAATAATAAGCTCCCAGTCTTAAGTTCTAGAACATTTCCATCATTCCAGGTTTCCACCTGCTCCCAGACAATACCTGTCCCCCATTATTCGGATTTCTTTTACTATGTACTATTTTCCTCCGTTCATAAACTTGATATAAGTACAATGGGGCAGTATACTTTATTCTGTCTGGTTTCTTTGACTCAGTATAATGTCCGTAAGATGCATGTTATTGCATGTATCACTAGTTTGTAGTCTGTTTATTGATGACTGTATTCTGTTGTATAGGTAAGACTACAGTTGTTCATTCCACCATTGATGGGTATATTTGGATTGTTTTCAGTTTCTGTGAATAAAGCTGTTGTGAACATTTATATAATCTTGGTTAAAAAAAAAAACAAAACAACAACAAAAAAAAACACTGATGTTTTGTTGGCTAAGTACTTAAGAAGGGAATTTTTGTCATAGACTAGGTGAATGTTTAGTTTCAATAGACACTGCCTAGCAGTTTCTCAAAGAGGTTGAATCCGTATATGAGAGTTAATTGCTTCACATACTTGCTAATAGTTGGTATTAACAGTCTTTGATATTTCTGGTATGAAGCCAGGTGCAATGGCTAAGGCAGAAGAACCACTGGAGTCCAAGAGTTCAAGGTCAACCTAAGCAAAATAGACAAAAACACAGAACAAAATAACCCAAGGCAAACAAGACCCAAACACCAGGTTGTTTTCTTTTCTTTGGTTTTTATTCAATACTGGGGATTCAACCCTGGAAGGCTTCACCACTAGCTACATCCCAGTGCTTTTTATCACTTTTTAGACACAGTCTCACTAACTTTCTGAGGTTGGTAATGAAATCATGTGATACTCCCACTTCAGCTTCCCAAGTTGCTGGGAATGCACTTTGGCCACTGGTTGTTTGGTTATTATCAGATTCTGAGAGTTCTTTACGTATTATGGATACAAAGCCTTTGTTAAAAAGATTATCCTCCTTCCAGTGAATTGACTTTGCACCTGTGTGAAAAATCAATTGGCCGCATACATGTGGATTTATTTCTAGACTTTTTGTTCTGTTTCATTGATCTATGTATCTTTCCCTTCCTCAGTACTACGTTTTCTTGATTACTGTAACTTTTGAGTAATTCTTAAAGCTCACCAACTTTGTGCATTTTCTGAGTTGTTTAAATATTCAAATTCCTTTGATGTTCCATAGAAATTTTAGGCTTATCTATATCTTAAAAAAAAAAAATCCTTGGGGTTTGGTTGTGGTTGTGGTAAGTTTTTAGAAGAATTGACATCTTAAGTACACCGAGTCAATCTGTGGCTGTGGTTGTCTTTCCAATTATTTAGGTTGTCTTTGATTTCCTTAGTCTGTGTTTTGTAGTAATCACCATATATGTCCTTTACATAGTTAGATTTATGCCTAAGATATTTTTAATTTTAGTTTCCAAATGTGCATTGCTATTTTGAAGAAATATGGTTGGTTTTGTATATTAACCTTATATGCTGCTCAGTTGCTAAGCTGACTGATTAGTTCTAGAAGGTCTTCGTGGACTCAGTCTATGAGGTTTTCCTCATGTTTGTGAATTGGTCATGTTTGTGAAGAGGGACACTTTTATTTCCTCTTTTCCAATCTATATGACTTCTATTGGTTTTATTGCCCTATTTCATGAGCTATAACTTCCTGTGCAGTGTTGAACAGGAGGGGTGAGGTGGGTATCTTTGCCTTGTTCCTGATCTTGAGATAGAAACATTCAGTCTTCACATTAAGTATGCTAGTTGTAGGCTTTTCTGTAGGTGTATGTAATAGGGTTTTGTTTTTTTGTTTTGTTTTGTTTTGTTTTGTTTTTTCCCCATTAGTACAATGAAATACCCAAGGCAGGCTAACTTTTTTTTTTTTTTAAAAACTTATAGTTTTGGAAATTAAAAGTCCCAAATCAGAAGGGCCTAATAGTACTGTCAGGAGTGCTGTGAGAATGAGAGATCGCATGGCTGACCAGGAATCCAGAGACTAGGGTTCCACAAGCCCTTCCAAAGGCATGGCCCCTGTTGACCCAAACATCAGCCCCAGGCTGCACCTCTTAAAGTGTCCACCAAGGACCACACTTCCAACAAGTGAACACTGGGGGGAGACTTTTAAACCACAGCTAGCCGGGAATGGTGGCTCACACCTGTAATTCCAGCTACTTGGGAGGCTAGAGCAAGAGGATTGCAAGTTTGAGGCCAACCTTGGCAACTTAGCAAGACCCTGTCTCAAAAAGGGCTGGGGATGTAGCTTGGTGGAAGGGTACCCCAGGTTTCCGTCCCCAGTATGTCAAAACAATAACAAAAGGAACAACAACAACAAAAACCCAAAACCTAAATCATGGCAGTGTGCTTTATCAGCTTGGGTTCCTTTTATTCCTCATTTACTGAGTGTTTATATCTTGAATTGTTGAATTTTTTCAAAGGCATTTTTTTTTTTTTTTTTGGTGGTGCTGGGGATTTGAACCCAGGACCTTGTGCTTACAAGGCAAGCACTCTACCAACTGAGCTATATCCCAACCCTCAAAGGCCTTTTTTTTTGCATGAATTTATATGATCCTGAGGCAGATTACACTTAACTGGGTTTTATATGTTACATCTCCAGGATAAACCCCACTTGCTCTTGGTATTTAATTCTTTTCAAATATTGTATTGAATTTGATAGTATGTTGCATCTGTATTCATGGATGCTATTGATTCATGAGGGATGTTTCTTTCCTTGTACTTTTATCTGATTTTAGTGGAAGGGTAATACTTCAGCTCATAAATGAATTAGAAAGCATTCCCTTCTCTTTGATTTTCTGTAAGAACTTGTGTAGGGCTCATGTTATTTCTTTGAATCTTTGTTAGTATTTGCTAATGAAATCATTTGGGGCTGCAGATTTCTTTCAGGAAGATTTTTAGCTGCAAATTAAATTTCTTTGATAGATATAAGATTATTTAGGTTTTGTGTTTATTCTTGGATAAGATTTGATAGCTTGTGGCCACCAAATAATTAATATGTTTTATCTTAGTTGTCAAATTTATGTGTACAAAGTTATTTGTATCATTACTTAATTATCCTCTTAATGTCCGTTGGATTTGTGGTGATACCTCTCATTTGTTCCTGGTTTTGATGATCTTCTCTATTAATTTCCTATGTTTAGTTTCATTCATTTCTGCTCTAATTTTTGTTATTTCTTTTATTCTGCATGTTTTAGGCTTATGTTGTTTTTCTCTTTTCTAGTTTCCCAAAGTGGAAACTCGGATTATCAATATTAGAGCCTTCTCCTTTTGAACATACCCATTCAATACTATAACTGTACCACTAAGCATTGCTTTTAATGTATCCCACAAAATGTGATAAATCTTTTCATGTTTATTTAGTTCAAAACCTTTTAAAATTCCTTTTGAGTCTTCCTTGACCCATATTTTATTCAGAATCATATGATCTCCAAATATTTTCAGCTTTCCAGATCTCTGTCATTAATTTCTGATTTAATTCCACTGTCATTTAAAAACAACTTTGTATGATTTCTGCTCACTTAAAGTTATTGAGATGTGTTTTATGACCAGAATGTTGTCTATATTGGTGAACATTTAATGTAAGCTTGAGAAGAATGTGTCTCAATGTTGGATGAAGTTCTCTATAGATGTTAATTCTGTCCAGTTGATTGATGGTGCTGGATCTGCCAGTTACTAATAGGGGACTAGTAAACTCTTCAGTTATAATGATGAGTTTGTCTATTTCTCCTTGGAGTTTTATCAGTTTTTGCCACATGTATTTTGATGCTCTGTTGTTAGGTGTGTACACATTAAGAACTTATGCTTTCTTGGAGAAATGACCGCTTTATCTTTATGGAATGTTCTTTTTTATTCCTGATAACTTTTCTTCTTCTATAGTCCACTGTGTCTGAAATTAATCTAGCAGCCTCAGCTTCCTTTTGATCAGTATTAGCATGGTACGTCTTTCTCAATCCCTTTTCTTTTTATCTGTGTCTTTATATTCAAAGTGAGTTTCTTAAAGAACAGCATATAGTTGGTCTTATTTGTTTTTATTCACATGTATTGTATTTGTCTTTTAATTGATGTATTCATATAACTTACATTTTGATGTAGGTGGATTGATATCCTTGTAACTATTTTCCACTTGTTGTATTTATTCATTGTTTGTTTTTAACCTGTCCCTCTTTTTCTTCCTTCTCTAGTTTGTCTTTTTTGTTTGTTGTGGTGCTGGGGACAGATGCCAGATCCCACGTTTTCAGTGATCCCATAAAGGCATTTTTCATTTCTGTTAAAATGTTTTTAATTTCTAGCATTTGCTTCTGATTCACTGAGTTTCCATATCTCTGTTTATTTCTCATTTATTCTTGCATGTCATGTACTTTCTCCCTTAAAGTGCTAAACATAATGATCATAATTATTTTATTTATTTATTTATTTGGAAGACCTTTTATTTTTTTAAATTATTTTTTTAATTTAGCTTTTAATTTTTTACAGACTGCATTTTGATTCATTGTACACAAATGGGATACATCATTTTGTTTCTATGGTTGTACACAATGTAAA
Source organism: Sciurus carolinensis (assembly GCF_902686445.1). Taxonomy (NCBI): domain Eukaryota; kingdom Metazoa; phylum Chordata; class Mammalia; order Rodentia; family Sciuridae; genus Sciurus; species Sciurus carolinensis. The sequence continues at coordinate 8,876,526 of NC_062219.1, read as the reverse complement.
TTCATACCATTTGTGTAATCATATGTGTACATAGGGTAGTGATGTCTGTCTCATTCCACCATTTTTCATACCCTGCTCCCTCTCATTTCCTTCTACATTTTCTAAAGATCCCCCATTATTCTCTCATTCCCCAGATCATAATTATTTTAAATCCTCTATCTGATAATTCTAAAAATCCATGTTGTATCAGAGTTGGGTTCTGATGCTTACTTTATCTCTTCCAATTTTTTTGTTACCTTTTAGCATACCTTGTAATTTTTTGTTGAAAGTCAGATGTGATGTATCAGGCGATGGGAACCAAGATGATTAGGCTTTTACTATGAGGATTTTTGTTAATCTGCCTGGGAGCTGGCCTGGGAGCTGGCCTGTGTTTAATGTTTGCTGTGGCCCTAGGTGCCCCAGACTTCCTCTGATTCCCTTGTTTTCTTATTGTTGTCCTTGGGTTGCCCTATGTACTCCTTCTTAAATAGAGTCCCTGCCTTGCAGCTCTCTCAGTTGTAACCCTCCGTACTAGAGCCCTGCTGATATGGCATGAGGAAGTGGAGGTGTTCTCTAATCATATGATTAAATCTCAGTTGATTAGCAGCCCTGAGTCCCTGGGCTGTGACCTTCAGAGGAGATCCTTAGTCTTATTTTTTCTTGCTTTACCTGAGACAGGAAGGCTAGAGAGGCTGGTGTTGGCTAATTGCCCTTCCTCCAAATGAGATAAGACTGATAAACCAGCTTCCCTTAGAAGGCAGGCCTTCTAACAAAGGAGAACAGTGTTTTTCAAAATGGTTTCTTTTCCACTTTTCCCTGCCCATGACCCTGGTGAGGGTCTTGCAGATAAAACCTATGAAACTATGGGCCATCTCACTGAGCTTAAACCAGAAATTCTTTGATAATTTTTAAGTTTTGAGGTTTCTCTTATGATTTCAAATTTCTACTGTGGTCATAGAGCATACTTTATAAGACTTCAGTTCTTTTAAATGTGTCAAGGTTTGTTTTATGACCCTGGATCTTGTCTCTGATGGTGGTCTTCCTCAGGAAGAATGTGTTGGCTGAACTATTCTACAAATATCAATCAGATTAGTTGGTTGATGATGTTTTCCAGTTCTGTATCTTTATTGACTTTCTTTTCTGTTGATTACTGAGAGAGGAATGTTGAACTCTCCATCCTATAACTGTGGAACTGTTTGATTCTCTTTTCAGTTTTTTTCAATGTTTTTCAGATAATTCAAAGCTCTGCTGTTTTAGGTGCATACTGATTTAGGTGGCTCTTGTCTTGGTGACCCTTTTATCATTTACATGAATGGAAGGGTGTAAGATTTCATCCTCTGGTAAGTTATTCAGTTAGCCTGCCACAGTTTTGTAGGTGCTAGCAAAAGATAGAAGAGTCCTGGGACAACAAGTTATAACTTTATTACCCACAGGAGTATCAGATTTTGCACCAGTTTCTTATGCTCCATTTCCCAAAGTATTACCAGGACCCTGGTCAGATGCTTGGCTCTGGGGGTCCTAATAGATTAGGTCCAATCACCTGCTGCATCAAGACTTTAATTAATAAAGAGAGGAAGAAAAGATGGTGAATCAAGACTTGAGTTTATTTGCAGTTTGACTCAAATCAGAAGATAACCAGTTTTAATATCTGTTTCCCCCAACCCAACATCAACTTTAGGATTACATAGAAAAAAAAAAAACAAAAGCAGGGAGCCAAGAAATACATGTATGTATATTCTTTCAGGTTGTAGGGCCTTCCAGCTGAGAGGCATGTTGCTATTTTGGTTTTTGCAGGCTACATTGGTCCCAGGTCTTGTGGGTGGTGGGTGTGCAGTTTCCATTCAGCTTCCCTTCTCAGCACGAAATGATTGCCAGTAGGAAGCTGGGAAGGAAAGCAACTTAAAGAGTAAAGGTTAGGTGCTTCTGTTAAGTCTTCCAATGTTAAAGGAGACTCTGTTACAAAAGACAATGTGAAGGGGACCAAACAGTACTGTATATGCAGTAGATTGCATTGTGGGAGAGGATCCCTGAGATGAGGGAACCCAAATATTTTATAATAGGCAGTAAGCCTTCCTGGTCTGTGGTTCCTGATCTTCCTAGTTTGGTCTCTTTAATAATCTCTGAAAATCTCTAGCTTTTAATTAATGTATTTAGCTGCCTGTTTTGTAAAAGAAAGTTTTATTAAAACATGGTCAAGGGACTGGGGAGGTAGCTCAGCTGGTAGAGTGCTTGCCTCGCAAGCACAAGGCCCTGAGTTCAATCCCCAGTACCGCAAAAAAAAAAAAAAAAAAAAAAAACAAACCCCAAAAAACAAAACAAACAAACAAACAAAAAAACCGTGGTCATTGGGCTGGGGTTGTAGCTCAGTGGTAGAGCACTCGTCTAGTATGCATTAGACCCTGAGTTCAATCCTTGTACCACAACAACAAAAACACAGTCATGCTCATTTGTTTATGTGTTTTCTATGACTGCTTTTCTGTAACAAAGGCAGACTTGAGGACCATTGCAATAGAGACCATATGGCTGACAAATTCAAAACATTTCCTATCTGACCCTTCACAGAAAGAAATTATGACCCCTATTTACATGATTTATATTCACTTTTTGGATTTAGGTTATTTTTTGTTTTGTAATTTCTTTTCTTTTTATTCGTCCTGTTCTTCATTCATTTATTCCCCTTCTGTTTTGGGTTATGTGAATATTTTTTAGTATTTCATTTTAATTTAACTATTGAGTATTTCATTCTGTCCTTTGTATGGTTACTCTATTGTAATGTACATACTTGACATCTCATAATCTAATTAGAACCAGTGTTTTATCACTTCAAGTAGAATGCTGCTGTGACAAGAAAAAAATTCTGAGATGTCCTGAATTAAATTAGAAGGGCTGGAGGATGGAGGGCAGAGAAGGGGTCTAGGACAGGTCAGTTAGTTAATTGCCATGGCCTAAAGGTACAAAAAGACTGTTGAAACCTTGACTTAAATCCCATACGGCTGACCACCAGGGCCACTGCACCCTGTTTATATGTAAACTTTCCACACTGTTAACCTGACCAGTCTGGAAGCGACAGTACTTATTCTGGACTGCCCTCCTATCCCAGAGCCTCCCCTGCTTCCCGGCATCCTGCCCCTCTTATCTGTGACTAGTGGAGGTTCGGCGTAAACAAACCATGCCTGCCCTCTAATTCTGGTCCAGGGGACACTTTGCCAGCTGCTGCTTCACCTTGCTGCTGGCCATTTGCAGAAATTTGTTCTAAGACCTAGTCCTTACTGGTTAGTGGCTGCAAAGGGTCAAGAAACCCTTTTATTTCACAGATCCTTTGTTCTCAAGAGTTTTGGTTTAACAGATACCTTACAACCACATAGATCCCTTTATTCTTCCTTTTAGTTGGAATATCTTTCTGTTCATTTAGGTCTTTAATTTCTCTCAGAAATGTTTTGCAATTTGCAGCATAGAGATTGAGTACATTTTTTCTTAGATTTATATTTGAGTATTTGTATTTAATGCTCTTATCAGTGGTGGTTAAAATACTTTTTTCATTTTCAAATTGTTTTCTCTTATTGACATACGGAAATATGATTGAATTTGGCCTATACATTGACTTTACTGAGTTTATTAATTCTGTGATTTTATTTTACATTTTCTATGACTATAATCATGTCATCCACAAATAATTCTAGTTTCAATTCAATTGTTACACCTTTCTTTTTTAGGGCAAGAAAAGTTGTTTTCTTCTACCCTTGTAGGTTCAGTTGATGCAAAACAGTTTAACAGGAGAAAAGCAATTTTAATTGCCTACTTATGCATGGGAGTCACAAAAATATGACTCAAAGAAGTGCCCAGGTGACCGAGGCTTATGTCTTATTCCAAACTACAGAAAGGAGCAGGGGTTTGGGTCTTATGAAGACTGTGGCAGCAAGTTCTAGGAAGGGAAGGAAGGAAATGTGCATGAATCTAGGTGGCCTGTCACCCAGTAAGTCTGTCAAGGGATAAGAGTTGTCTCAAAACAGCTTTCTTCCTGTAGAGATACCTTTACTAATGGGAAATTCCTTTGTAAATGCTCATTTCCTTTACAAAGAGGGAAAATTTATACTTTTTTTAGTCAATTGAAGGAGCGGGAAAGAGCTTTTCCTGTGGGGTCTCCTTTTCTCCATCGCCTCTAGGACAACATAATCAGGATGCATCTTTTGGGGCAGCCGTCATGAACCCCGCACTTCCTTGCCCTACTCCAGCACAAGGTTGAGTAGAAGTGAGAGCGAGGACACTCTTGGAAGGACTGGGAAGGATGGGATTCTGCTCCACTATGTTTTTAAAAATTCAATATTGTTTTGTTTGGCCTGGGCTGACATGGTCCTCAGAGGGATAAAGGCCACCTTACTTGTTTCCAAAGACATCAGCTTAGTCTCTTGCAGGCTCCAGGCAGACAAGAGGTAAAAAGACACTCCTAACATGTACACGCCTGTGTGCACATTAGCAACAAACACTTCTTTGGTCAGACCACAAAAGAAGGTGCTCTTTTCTCTGGACGGTTGTTGACCTGGCTGTGTTTCAAGGTGCAGTGAGTTGAGTGTGAACTGGATTTCTACCTCTCTGTCCCCTTGGCTGGATCTGTGTGTAAACATTGCACACTGTTTGGGGTGGGGAGGGACCAAACTGTCCTGGGATCAGGTCCCAGCACTGGGGAACAGAGGACCAATCTTTTGATGCTTCCCAGGGTTTCTGACTCAAATTAGAAATCACTGATCTAAATCTCTGATAATGCACTGATACTACGTTCCTTGTAAAATAATATCAAATTTCAGTATTAGGAAAGAGGAATGAAGATTATCTTCACTCCTGTGTCCTGTCTCTTCCTTCACGGCTGTTTTCTCTCACCTGCCCCTCATATGTCCTTGTGCTTGGTTCCTGTAGGAAGAGTTTGAATGCACAGGGTTAGCTGCATTTAGAGGTCAAGGCTGTGTAAGCTGGCCTTAGAGGTGGAAATTTGAGAAGCAGGTAGCCCTTCTACCCTTTTCGGCTTTTACCTGTACACTCCACCTGGGGTCATAAATTCCTTCCTGTTTTGTTGTTGTTAAAAGATTTAAAAAACTTTAAAAAATCTCTTAACACCTACAACCAGGTGCGATGGTCCAGACCTCTAATCCCAGCTACTCTGGAGGGAGGATCATCAGGACGAGGATTGGAAGTTTGAGGCCAATCTGGCCTGAAAACAAAAACAAACATTTTCTGTAATAAAATATAAGTTATTCTGAAAGGAAAAACATACTAAGTTATTACCCGCTCTTGACACTGGTCTGTGGCTTCGTTTGCACATGTTTGTTTCTTAGCCTTCTCCTGACCCCGCACAGTTTTGTTGACAGAGGTAGAGAGATCTGAAGACCAGGAAACATTGCCAGGGAGTTGCTTCATCTAAAATAAGGGAGAGGACATAAATGATCTTCTCCAGCTCCTACCTCCAGGATGCTCAGCAGTATCTGGATGAGAGGGAGGAAGGCAGGTGAGATGTTAGCGATCTAATCGCACTGTGGTGCCCTGGCGCTGCCAGGCCCGCCACCGCCCTCTTGCTTGGGGAAGGGCAAGGCTTCCCTTCTCACAGGCGCCCAGCCCTGTGGACTTTTCCAGTCTCCCCTCTCTCTAAAGCCTTGGCAGAGTGAGCTGGTGTGGGGTGGGGCATCCATGCAGATGGCAACAGCTGTAGGTTAAAGGCCTTCCGTGCTGGGCGGTGCCAGGGCCCCGCGGGGTCTTTGCATAGCCACATCTTTTTTATAGTTGTCTGTTGATCTGCTCTTTTCTTGCACTAGGCTCAGAACTTTCTGAGCACAGAGACCATTTCTTTTATCATCTTTTTAAAAAAATTATTATTTTTAATCTCCAGCTCTTTGCACGGGGCCTGCCACAAAGTAAATACTCCATCCCTGTTGCTGAATCAGGGAAAGAGTAAACGGGATGTGTACATCAGCACCATCTTTATTCTTTCCTTGTTTGGAAACTTCGCACCCAAATCCAAAGGGTTTGACACCAAAATCCAAAGGGTTTTATTTCCTTACTGTCTTGTAGCTGCCTCCTAAGCCCTTTCTCTCCTGCCCGCAGCTGCCCTTCCTCACCACCAGCACACCCTTCCCGACCCATCCCACCCTGCATGGACGTCTTCCAAATCACATTCAGCTTATCACTACCTGCTCAGAAGCATGTACTTCTCAGGATCTCACATTCAAGATAAAATCCAAATTAACCAGCTCAATCTTTCATCCCTACCATCCCATTCATCCTTTAAAAAAAAAAAAAAAGCATTCTAGCTTCTGGGAGAAGGTCCCGTCTAAAATTTTGTGCTCAAGTCAGGTGAGTTTTGACCCAGTCCTGCCTCTGAGCCCTCATGCAGGCTGTCTCTCTGCATCCCACCGTTACATCTTCCAGGGCTTGGTAAGCACACTTCTCCCAGAGAAGCTCCTGGAGTTGTCCCAGTTCACCTCCAGTTTTCTCTTGGTAGCACTTGGTCACAGAAACCTCAGGTTAAGTGTATAATTGGGTAGAATGTTAACATGATTTTAAATCTAACAACCATGGGCCAAATCAAGCAGAAATGGAGAAGTGGCAGTAACCGGGCAGGAGATGGGCGAAGGCTGCCAGCAGGGTCTGAGAGTGTCAGAGCAGGAAGATCTCGAGTGGAATGACATTAAAAGCTTCAGTGGGCTTCCCATTCTGTCATCAAGGCACCAAGCAGTAGTGGGTTCTACTTGCCAATACCCACAACAGAATCAATTCTTAGACTGATTCTCTATTTGGAACCTCTTAGAACTCCAATTCCACTTTAGGTGTTTGTAAACTAAGTATGAAGACTCTGCAGAGCCTTTCCTGGGAATGGTGTTGAAAGGGAAGAGCAGCCTGGGAAGCCAGGGCCCTGTTGGCCTGAAGTAACCCACTCCCTGCCCACAGCTCCATGGCCCCCATGAGCTGTGAGCAGGGCTGGAGAGACTAGCACGCCCTGCTCACACGGGTGCACGCACTCAGCATGTTTCCTTTCTTGGTTACCTGATTAACCATTTGTTATTAAGGAAAAAAACCCCTCCCAACTGAAGCATGTTTCTTGCAGTCCTAAAGATGATAAATTACCCCAAATCATCAGAGACCAGGAAAGGTCTGAAATCTGAAGCTACCAAATCACCTAAGACTGGGGCAAGCTGACCTAAAACCAGAGCTGAACAGGATGTGTTGGAAGGTGTGCATTTCCTGCTACAGCTTGTGGTTTAACTACTGTAAAACACAAAACACTTCCTTTTTTCTTCAGTACTAGGGCTTAAATTCAGAGACTCACACATGCAAGGCAATGCTCCATCACTGTGCTACATTCCCAGGCCTTTTCATTTTGTGTTGAGACAGGGTCTTGCTCAGTTACACAGGCTGGCTTTGAACTTGGATTCCTCCTGCCCCACCTCCTGAATAGCTGGGATCACAGGTGTGGGCCACTAATCCCCTGACCCAAAACATCTTTTCCTTATTGGAAGAATAAGGCACTGATTAGTTTTGGGCAGATTTTTAAAAAGTACTAAAGAGAATTTCTAAGAAGAAATATAATCAATAAAACTAAAAGACCAAAATGCAACAGACCATCAAAAGATTGAAATAGATTTGACCTGTTTAAATATAGAAAGAATTAGAAATAGAATTTACTGGATTAGAGCTGAAAACATTTCCAGAACACAGTGTAGAGTGATGAGACGACAGGGGAAATGTCAGAACTTAAGTGGCATGGGGGATGGAATGAGGGAACTGAACAGTCTTCTACTAAAAAATTCCATGAGCCAGACTGGGCATGATGGCACATGCCTGTAATTCCAGTGACAAAGGAGGGTGAGGTGGGAGGATTGCAAGTTCAAGGCCAGCCTCAGCACTTAAGCAAGGCCCTAAGCAATTGAGACCCAAACTGAATAAGTAAAAGAAACACTTTGACACCTGATCGTGATACGGACATTAATGAAGGGAAAAAACTGTTAGTCACGGGAAAAAGGTGATATTTTTAAGCACAGCAGTAAGATCAACAGCAGATTCCTCAAAGGTAACAGTGGAGGCCAAAGGTCAGTGGAAGAGTATTAGCTTCAAAATGCTGTGAAAAGAAACAATGTGGAATTATATGTCTAGATGAATTATCACTGAAACATGTAGGTGGAAAAAGGAGACGTTTTCATGCCCCTAAAAGCAGCAAACAAACAAAACAGACAAATTGGAAACCTAATAAACAACAAAATAAACAATATTAACAAAAAAGATCAAGTATCTACTACCCACTGAAGGAACATCTATAAGGATGCACAACAACATATAGAAGGGAAAGGAATAATTCCAGGAGAAAGCTCAGACATTTAAGAACAAGTGGGTGGTGAGGGCATGTAGCTCAGTGGCAGAGCCCTAGCTTGTGTGAGGCTCTGGTTTTGATCCCTAGCACTGCGGAAACAACAGCAACAACAAAAACCCCACAAAAACTGAGCAAGGATTAAACATATATGAAAATCTCCATCTAAAAACAATAATAGTATCTGATTTGTGAACCTAAAAACCAAGGTAGATCCTGGAACTCAAAAACATGTAAGATAGGATAGACAAAATTAGAGTTAAAATATTGTATTGTCCTCATATTTTTAGAAAGATAAGTAAATATATTTGCTAATTTTATACTTTCATTGTGAATGTTAAAAAGTTGAAGGTTAACCACTAGAAGACTAGAACTAGAACATATTTTCTCAAAATGGGGTCACAGACCAGTAGCATCAACATCACCAGGAATTTTTTTTTTTTTTCAGAAATGTAAATTCTTGGTTCCATCTCAGCAATCTATATTTGAAACTCTGCAATGGAGATCAGCAATCTGTTTTAACCAGCTCTCCAGGGAATCTGAGCCCTACCATTTGAGAACCACCGAATTAAAGTATGTGCATTTAAATCCAACGTGGGCGAGAAAAGCAACTAAATTAAACCCTCGATCAATCTAAATAAGGTTGGGGGGGAGGAGAAATATAGAATGAGCTAGGGAAAGAGAAGAAGATATGAAATGATTCCAAATCCGTCTTAATATTGATAGACCAAACTTGCCTCTAAAAACAGGTTTTCAGATTGTGACAAGTTTGTGGCTGCTGTTTACAGACAGCAAAAGTGAAAAGAGGAGAAAACGCATGCCAGGCAAATAGACAGGAGGCCGTTCTCTCCAAGTCCATCTCTAAGACCATCTGGACTATTTTTTTCTTTTCTTGATACTGGGGATCAAACCCAGGGGCACTTTACCATTGAACCACATCCCCATTCCTTTCTATTTTATTTTATTTTTAAATTTTGAGACAAGTCTTGCTAACTTGCTGAGTGTCTCTCTAAGTTGCCCAGGCTGGCCTTGAATGTACAATCCTCCTGCTTCAACCTCCCGAGTCACTGGGATTGTAGGTCTGTGACACTGCACTCAGATATCTTGGATCTTGAAAAGTTGACTTTACATTTCTGTAGAAAGGCAAAGAACCAAGAATAAGTAGGTTTGGGATCACTCTACAGGTATAACTACTATTAGAGTAGTCTAAGTGTAATATAAAGCGATAGCCCGCCTCCCAACCACCTGTCAATCTGCGCTCTGCCCGCCTCTTCCGTTACAGTAATTTCCGGCTTAGGCTGCCGCCATTTTCCTGCTTTCGACATTACGTCCTAACATGCTAGATAGCTATTGGTTCATCAGTCAGCTTGCAAGTGTTCTCCTCCACTACTGGTTCCTTCCAGCCCGGAGATTCCAATATCTGGGAGAAGCCACACCTCATCTCCCCTTTTTTTCCTTTCTTTTCACCCTGGAGCGGACGTGTTAGTCGTTGCGTGAGGCCTGTGTCCGTGGTGCATTTTTCTGGGAGCTATTGGCAAGCCGCAACTGAGATGAGCGAGCGGGCGGCAGTTCAGCGGGAGTGCGCAGCGGCGGCTAGAATTGCCGCAGGTCCCAAGCTGAGCATTTTTTCCCTTACACTAAGAATTGAGACTGGTGTTGGTGATAGACAAAGAGATGAATGGTTTAGAGTGGGAAGTACAGAAAAATACTCATGCATATATGGACACTGGCCACTATCAGAGAGGTGTGCACAGTCAGTGGGGAAAGAGTGGTGCCCCACAACTGGTTATTCATTTAATTAAAAATGAGTTTGAATCTCCATTTTATAAGCAAAAATCAATTCCAGGGTGGATTAAAGTTCTCAAAAGGAAAGGCAAGTTGGGCGTGGTACACACGTAATCCCAGCGACTCAGGAGGCTGAGGCAGGAGGTTCAAAGGTTGGAGTCCAGCATGGACAATTTTACAGGACCCTGTCTCAAAAGAAGATATTAATGTAAAATAAAAAATTAGGGATGTGACTCAGTGGTTAAGTGTTTGTGGGTTCAATTCCCAGTATTGCCAAGAAAAACAAAAAAGAAAGAAAAATGGAAAAGAAAGGAAAAACTTCCAGTTTTTAGAAGTCAATGTTTATCACCTCAGGTTATAGAAAGATTTCTTACAAGTCACAAAAAGCATAAAATAACAAGAATAAGATTGATAACTTCACTGATATTACTTTTAAAACCTATGCATGGAAAGACAAAATTAAAGAATAATAAGTCATTGGCTCTGAGAAGGCATGTGCAATGCATTTTACTAACAAATACTTGTAGCAGATTATATAAAATATCCACAATACTAAAAAGAAATAACCTGATAGGAAAGACAGACAATTCACTAAAACAAAAAAAAAAAAAAAAAAAAAAAAAAAGCAAACATAAAAATTTAATAGTAATCAGGGAAATGAATACTAAAACCACAATGAAATATTCTGCATCCTTCAGACTGGTAAAAATTCAGAATCTGACTATACCAACTATTGGTGTGGATATGAAGTAATTTACACTAATAAAGTATAAATTGTTAATCAGCTGGTAGAATAATTGGAAAATAGCTAATAAAATTAAAAATGTACATTTCATAAGATCAGGTAATTCCTCTTTTAGATATAAACTGGTATCAGTTTTTCAACACTATAGTGAGATACCTGAGGCAGCTACCTACATAAAGAAAAAAGGTTTATTTAGCTCTCAGTTTTGGCTACATGGTGGCAGAAATGGTGTAGTAGGCAGGCAGGGAGCCGAGAAGCGCATGGAAGGGGACAGGCTACTCCTTTTATAACAAACCTCTCCAGGGTCTCCCAGAACTTCCTGAGGCCTCCAGTGACATAAGGGCGTCCCAGCAGGCTCCTCCTCCTACAGGTCCAACCACCTCCCACACCACTGCTGTCCGCCTCTGGATCTAACGTCGAGCTGCTCCCTGCTCCTTTCAAAATTTGGGACGTTGAACTTGGTGGAAGGAAATAGTTTCATTAAAATCAGAGTAGACTTTTTCATCTCAAATCTTTCTTTTATGGGGCTCAGGGGCCACAGGACTTTCAGAGGAGAAAAAGCAGGAATGGTGAGTGGGACAAGGGGCAGTAAGTTCCTGTGGGCAGGAAGCCCCGCTGGGCAGCGCAGGCCTCTCCATAGCAGGTGCTGAGGCACCTCCCTCTCCTTTTCCTCCTCAGAACATCCAGCGGGACCTTGCCCTCCAGGAACCAGCGTTGACTGCAATTTTTTTGAACAGCAAGTTACCTTTTTTTTTTTTTTTTTTCCACAAATGAATTCATATGAGCAAAAGAAAGGAGGTGGAAGCATTCCTGTGGTTAGGGAGGGGTCTTGAAAAGATTAGGGAAAGGGTAGGGAAGAGAGGGAAGGAGTTTTGTTAAGAGTTTCTGGAGGAAGTTAGTGTGTCCCTGCTCCACCACTGGAAGCCAAATTGCAAATCACGTGGATCCTCTGGATCCTTGGTCCCCCAAGCAACGGCAGCATCCTAGACAAACTCCCGCAGGTGACAGTGTTACCGAATCAGGGCCCTCTCTACCTGTGGTGTGCTACCCAGTCACTGCACTGACAAGATTTGAGGAGACAAAGTTTATTCACATTTCAGCCAAACATGAGAAGATGGGAGGGCAAGTGTCAGATCTGCCTCTGCAGGATAGGGTCTGGGGGTGTCTCTGCCATGTGGAAGCAGGGTGGCCCAAGGCAGGGGAAAGGTGACTGGAGGTAAGAAGGGAAGCCATCGGTGGTCTGCATGCATGATAAACTTCACGGCTTTCCACAGAACACGTGTTCAGAAAATGGCAGAGTTAGCATGATCTGAGGGTGGAGGTTTGGCCCACTGATGTGAAAGAAGTCCCCAGGGGACACTTGCAAAGGCCCATGGGAAGGGTCAGTAATTTGAACCGATTTGAGAGAGATCAAGGTGGCCTCCAAGTTCCTGACCACAACTCTGGCAACCATCACCGCTTGGAGGTGTTACCGGGCAAAGCTTGCGGGGTCCGACAACACACTGCTTGCCGAGTGACCTCTCCAACTGGTGATCAGCTAAAAGCAAGTAACTGCAAGCAAGTGAAGCAGTCGAAATCTAGAAAGTTTATTCAGATTTCCCCTCAGTTCCAACTGGAGACATGTAGAAGACATTTAAGTACCCTTCTTTCATAATGGAAAATGCATGCGGAAGTAGAGCTGGCTTAGCTGGGCAGGTGTGCCTGGGTCCCACGGCTCCAGAGCTGGGCTGGCGGCTTTCTGGGCAGGCCCTCTGAGCTTTACAGAGACCTGCATGGACTTGCCTGCTCTCCCTCCTGCACAATGCCTGCGGCTGAAAAGATGCCGAGCAGCTCTGGACGTGCCAAGCCCAGGTTCCAGGAAGCCCTGTGAGCAGATTGCTCCTGCTGGCTGCTGCCGTTGGCTGGGGCATCTGTTGGCTGGTGGCGTAACACTAGATTGGGCTGTCGGAATGGTACTGTCACACTGTTTTGGGCAACTTGAATTGTTTCTGTAGACAGGAGTCCCGAAAAAAAAAAAAAAAAATCTTGGACCCCACACACCTTTGGGCAGCTCTGCAAATACAGTTTTAGAGCACACCGTGTAATACCTAAGCCGTGCTTAACAATATTTACAGATGCAATAAAAGAAGTCTGTGGAAATGAGAGCGACCAATTCAAGACAGGAGCGGCTGCTTGCTGGGAGAGTGGGTGGGGAAAAATTAGACTGGGGTTAGGGTCATCCTGGGAACTGCTTGGAGTGTTTTGTTTCATAAAATGGGTGGTAGAAAATAAAAGGTGTTAATTATATTACTCTTTATGCCTTTGGTATGTTTGAAATATGTTATTTTAAATGAAGGAAGAAAGGAAAGAAATGAAGTCTCCAGAATCAACCACTTCCTGCCTTTGCAGGCACTGAGTTTCTTGCTGGAACCTGGTTATAAATAGTTCTTCACTGAACCTTAATATGTTAAGTTCAATCATAGAAAACTTCTAGTGCTTTGATATGAATCTTAAATATTTAATTGTGGGCGTTCTCACCTCACGATTCCAGCCTTCTGTGATAATGAGACAGTGTAAGGAGAAGGAATCTCTTGAGATAAATAAAATGTGCTGGGAAGTGGGCCCCTCGCTACGTTCCCTCTGGAAGTGACACCTGCCTCTGTTGCAAACATTTGCTTCTCCGTGTGGTTTCAGTTCCAAGCCAAACCCGTTCTGCAGCATGCTTTTGGTACCTTGCTGAGACTGATCGGTATCAGCTTGCCAGGACTTTAAACCCCATTGATTCTTTCATTACTTAAAAGCCTCTTTCTTTTGAAAGTCTTTGAGTGAATCATAAAATTACCATCTAAAAAGACATAGCAGCAACTGAACCCAGAAAAGCTGGGAGTATTTGACTGACAGCACCATAATTGATCTTCCCAGATCAGCTTGATACAGGAAGGGGCTTTGCGGGTGGGAAAATGCTCTGGGACTGAAGGTACTAGGCAGGGACAGTAGGGTCCCTGGCCTGAGCCCAAAACCGGTCCTACCCTCTTATGGTCCCTCCTTTCCCCAGGAGTCCCTTTCCTTTGTGTTATATCCTTTCTCTGGCTCAAGTCTAAGCCAGCGTCAGCAAGTGTGTAAAAGTGAGTAGGGAGCTTATTTAGAAGTTACTTTCTCTAGATTTTTGGTCTCTTCAGTTATGTGTAAAATAGTTTTGAATGTACGTTTTCAAATTCCATTTCACCCTCATTCTGAAAACTAACAGCTGGTAGCCATTGTTTTCTTTTAATGAAAAAAAAAAAAAAGATTGGCTTTAGGATCACATTCAAAGTGTTTGATTAACCAGGGCTCCTTCCGTTTAGCATTCAAGCACACTGCTTCGAAGTTTCCACTTTTGTTTTTGCCCTAGATTTTTTTTTACCTCTTTTGTCTCCTCTATCTTTCCAGCCCTGTGGATTTCCTTGAGCAGAGGGCTGTGAGAATTGAAGAAAGAAAGATAGATAGATAGATAAGGGAAGAAGCAAAAAAAAAAAAAAAAAAAAAAAAAAAAAGGAAGGCTCTTCCTTAGTAATTCATCATTATCTTGACTTTTGTTTATTTTTTTTTTAAATATTTAACCTCTCAGGGTAAATCTGAGCATATCTCTATCTTAAAAAACAAAAACAAAAACAAACATCCAGATGGGGAAGCAGGAGAGAAGGAACCCCTTTTCTCCTTTCCCTGGTTTGGTAAAGTCGCATCTGTCCCTGTATTGCTGGAATACAGCTTCGGCTGGCTTCAGAAGTCGGGGAGTTGGAGAAAGGGAGGCCAGCCTCTTGCTGGAGCCCTGACAAGGAGATGGGAGTCAATCTTGTGTGAACATCTTTGTTAAGAATGGTTACTTTCTGGGCTGTGGCTGTGGCTCAGTGGTAGAGCGCTAGCCTCTTCCGTGTGAGGCACTGGGTTCCATCCTCAGCACCACATGAAAATAAAACAAAGGTATTGTCTCCATCTACAATAAAAAAAAAAAAAAAAAAAAAGAAGGACTACTTTCTAAGAACAAACTAACCTGAGGATCTGGGAGATTGGGTTTGTAAACATGGAAGACCCCAAGGCAAAAATGGTGCATTTATGGAGAATGTCTTCAGTGGGCCTTTGCCCCACTGAAGTCTTAGGAGCCCCGCGGAGTGAGGCAACTGTAACTGGTGGCAGATCAGAAACACAAGTGATGGTCTGCAGAGGGTCACCGCACAGAGCTGCCCAGACTGTACTTGCAAATGTGCTTTCAGCTTGGTGGCGGGCGGGAGGGACCTCAGGTGTGCCAACAGAGCTGGCTTTGCTCTAGTGATGCTACCGAGGGTCTAGAGAAGAGGCAGATTCAGGATGGACGGTGAAATTGCGCGTCGAAGGGGTTAGTTGACATTGACCTTTCTTCCGCTTCTTGGCAGAGGTGTCCTTGTCTCCCTATCTCTACTTCTTCATCTGCCCTTCATTCCTAACCACCCTGTGGTTTGCCTTGAGTCCTCAGGTGCCAGTGAAATATTCTCTCTGCTGCCACCATCCTCTGGCCCCGGTGAGGCTCAGCCTCCCATCCTTCTGTGGCCAGAGCTGGGCAGCAGGTCCTGGTGAGGTGCCCCCCACCCCCACTCGGGGCTCTTCTTATCTTTCTGGCTTCTGGTTTCTCTGTCTCTCTTTCCTCGAGTTCTGGCATTAGGTTCAAATCCCTGGGTTCGGTTCACATCCCAGCCCCACCATTTACTACTGCTGAGGCCAAGGCCCATGGTGTTCCTTGCTCAAACCTCAGTTTCCTTCCTGGGAAGTGGGAATGGCATAGTACCTGCCTCATTTGAGGGCCGAGTTATACTTTTAGTACAGAGAAAGTGCTTAACGAATGGTAAGGTCACTGTCGATGCTTTTGTTATCAGAATCCTTGGCCAGAGGCTGAGTGGAGGTCTTAGCAACTCAGGTCTGGCCACCACCTTGAGAGTCTAAGCAGCAGAAAGAGAAAAGCCATGGTGAAGCCGGAGAGAAACTTCCCTCCAATTGGCCAGGCGGGGAAGGCGACTCTTCCCTGCAAGAGCACCAGCATCAGATCGCGTGGGGGAAGACGAGGAGGGGCGCACAGCCTGTGGCCCGGGCTGGGCTCTGCAGCAGCTCTGGCTCTGGGCATCCTGCTGGGGTCCTGCTTGGGGCAGTCTCCACTCCTAGCTGATGATTGCCTGCAGGAAACTGGGAAGGAGAAATAACCTCGAAGGAAAGAACGGGTTAGAGGTTCAAAATGGAGTCAGTTAGGATGATTGGTTCCTTCTTTAAATCCCCCAACTTAAAGGAGCCCCTGTCCTCACTCTACCCACAGCCCGTCCACTCCAAGCACGACTTTGAGCACCTCCTATGCCTTGAAGGGTTGAGCTCCAGCCCTGCCCATCTCCCCACATCCCGGGTACGGTGAATGTTCCAGAGCGCGTGGGAGTGAGCCCTGCTTGTGGTGCGTGGAGCACCACGCTGCTTAGTTCCCTGGGGCGGCTTCACTGGCTGGCTGTGCTTCTGGTGGCCCGGGTGCCCAGGGGGGGCCAACTTTAACTTACATCGTCATCAACTCCTCATTTGCCTCCACCGCCCTGACGATGCCTGCCTTCTGCAAGAACCCTGCCAGGTCTGCAACCAGAGTCGCCCCACCCTGAAGTTCTGCCTTAATGTCCCATCCACCGGGACCCCTTGTCCTTGTTCCTCAGATGCAAATTTCCACTGTTTCCAGTTGAATATGAACTTGAACCAGTCTCTCTCATCTGCTGCAAAACCCCCTTGGGGCGGACCCTGTGCCCACTGTGCAAAGTCCTGGGCAAAGTCTGCCTTTGAACCATTCTAGCAAATGTCAGAGGAATTTATTCTTCAGCATGTGGACGGATCAGTGGCGGACACCACGTGTGCCCGCAAAGTTTGTGGTTGCTGGCATTGGGTGTTTGCTGTCCCCTCGGCTTCTGTGTGTGAGAGCTGAGCTATTAGGATGTTAAATTCTGCCTTGTACTGTGAGAAATTCAAAAGAATGAGAAGGCAATTGTTCCCTCTCCTGATCCCTTAAGGGCAGGCAGCCTTTAAGGCCCAGATCAAGGGCGGCAAAGCCCAGCTCTCACAAAGACCAAGTAGGTCATGAGAGTTTGCGAATCTGGTGCCACAATGGGGAGCAGAGAGACCCTGGCGCAGCAAGAACACTGGTCCTGGGGAAGCCATTAGTCAACTCTAACAGTCAGGGTACGCGGGATGCGGGCCTGGGACCGGGAGCATCAGATTTTTTCACCAGAAGGTGGGAATCTGTGTTTTTAGTTGGAAGTGCTAGATTTTTCTTTTTTAAAAGCAAGTTGGTAATGAGAACAAGCCAGTGGGCCCGAGATGACTCAGTGTGGCCTCAAGCGTCTGGTTGCGACGGCCTGGGCTAGAGTTCTGCCACCCTCTGGTGGGAGAGGGCAGCTCCCTCTGCCACCCCCAGGAAGGCAGGAGGCTGCTGTGGGCGGGAGGAGGCAGTTGGTGCCACCTGGAAATGGGGTGTGACTGGAGTTTGGGCCTTTGGGGGTTTCCACAGCATGGGGGTGTAACTGCCTGCAAGATCTGGGATGGGCACCTCGGACAAGCGTCCCCGAGAGCTGCCAGCCCCACCCGAAAGCCTGACTGTTTGATTGAGGTCTGAGCTGAGTCAGGAAGGAGCATTGTACCCACCTTGGTGAGGGCCACCTGGGCGGGTGGTAAGTGCCACAGACCTTTCCTCCTGGTCTCCGACAGCATTGGCCCAGGAGTGCCTGCATGAGACCAAAGGGGTGTAGAGCAAGGAGACCCCAAGACGTGGCTCAGACTGGATCTTCTCCCAGGTTAGCACCTGAGGCAAGCCGTATTTAATTGACTCAGGAAAAAAAAAAAGAGAGAGAGATGTTAAAATATTCTGGGTGTCTTTGTATGTCAGCATACATCCGGGTGCTTGGTATTTCCAGGTTGGGACCCAGTTGGGACCCTGAGGGGAAGCCTGAGGGTTCTGAAGACGTGGATGCTGAGAGTAAGGGTTTGGGGTACAGAGATGTCTCCTCCTCCCCAAATTCCTGCAGTTGTCATAAATCCTAGGTTTTCAGGTTTCATGTCGCTTTCTTCCATTGAGGAAGAATTTAGGAATCATCCAGGTGCATGGTTTTCTCGTACAAAAACATTGCTGACTTAACTTCTGGTATCTGACATGCTTGGTTTTATTTATTTATTTATTGCACTACTAGGGCTTGAACCCTGGAGCATTCTACCACTCATCTATACACCCTGCCCCTTTCAAGTTTTATTTTGAGACAGGGTCTCACCAAGTTGCTGAGGCTGGCCCCGAACGTGTGATCCTCCTGCTTCAGCCTCTCAAATGGCTGGTCAGTTATTTCAATACTTCCTCTTCCCTGACCAAGTCTGTCCTTATGAGCTTCAGATGTTTAATATGGAATTTAGCAATGTTTTCACACCACATTTTTTATGACTTGAATTTAAAACTTTGGAAGCAGAGGTTGTTTTGTTATAAAGCTTGTATTCTTCTTAGCCTCCTCTGCATACTGGAAACCTCCCATGACGGAAATGAGTTTACTGTGACCTGTGTTAGTAGTATATGATAAACACACACTTCTCAAAAAAGGCTGTTTACACGGAGCATAAACGAGGTCCAGAACACTGTGTCCTGTTCATGAAACGAAATGCACATCCTTCATTAGGAGTCTCTCATTTCCAAAAGGCTGAGCGGATGGTTTGTGAACGATAATCCAGATGTTTAAATTTAGAGCCCTGGAAAGGTTCATTGGAAGTGAATTTGAGGGTGTGGCCTCTTGGTGGTTGGGTTTGTCCTCCTCGGATCACAGCTTGGCAAGGGCTACGAACACTTCTTTTTGTGAATTCTGAGCTTCAAAGATGTTTAAGATGCATCTTGGTAATTTATTACACCAGGAATGCTAGAATTGTATTAAGTCACATGCCTTCCACACTTCCACCTGCCTGCCTTTCTCATGCTCTCAAAACCTTGACTTTTCAGCTCAATTTATAACTTACTTGACATAAAATATCATTAGCAAGTCTAATGGAAAATTCCACTGAAGGAGGAGAACCCGCCTCCGCCATGGGATGGTTAGCTATTAATTAAAACTGACACATGCCCTCAGAGCCACCCTCCGTGATGCTGTGATAGATCAAGGTTAGCCTGGATGCCTGTGGAAGCTGCTTTTCCAGGATGGGCTGTTTCTCCACGTCACTGTTGGAAGTCATCCAAGTGAATTTTTTCTTCTTCTTGTGTTTATTTTTTATAAGGTGTTGCCTCTTAGCAGTCCAAACATCAGCTGGCTGCAGAGGGCAGAGGTGGTGGAATATTGTACCAGCTCTCACAGGGCTCAGGGGTGACCTGAGGACTCCAGGCAGGGACATGGCTGCAACAGGTCTCACCAAGATGACATCTGGGTTTCTGAGCGAGCTTGGGGGAAAAGGAAAGATTTCTGTTTTCAAATTCCTCTATTAAAAATGGTTCCCTTGGCTTTTTCCCTTCGGAAATGTGTGTGTGTGTGTGTGTGTGTGTGTGTGTGTGTGTGTGTGAGAGAGAGAGAGAGAGAGAGAGAGAGAGAAGGGGGGAGAGGAAGGGAGGAGAGTTCTGTTTCATTTTTTAAAAATAGTGTTGTGTAATACACACATTTTTATTCCCCTCCCCCCTTTTTTGTGGTATCAGGGGTTGAACTTGGGGGTGCTTAACCACTGAACCACATCCCCAGCCCTATCTGTATTTTATTTAGAAACAGGTCTTGCTAAGTTGCTTAAGGCCTCCCTAAGTTGCTGAGGCTGGTTTTGAACTTGCCATCCTCCTGCTTCAGCCTCCCAAGTTGCTGGGATTATAGGCATGTGCCACCATGCCCAGCCACCATTTTTACCCCTTTAAAAAAATTATCATGTAGTGAACACTTTTCCTACCTCATAAATATCTATCTATGTCTGTGAAAAGGTCTGTCAAAATTGTTTAAATAAATTGTCTGGTCTCCAGTTTTCTGCTGGGTTCAGCATCTTTGTAGTTCGATCTTATATGGTCTTAATTACTTATTTTGGAATATGCTGTGTATTCTTGGAGAGGAGCAACACCAAACCCATATACTTGAAGGTCCAGTGACCCTGATGGCCTTTTCTGCAGCCCACGGGGGCTGACTTGAGACCACCCCAGCAGTGGGGTTAGTACCCACCGCTCCACCTGCCCCACTGCGGTGCTTTCTTGGTCCATCCTTGTTTCCTTTGGAGGCTGCGCTTGACTTGAAGAACAGCTTCTGTGTAAGAATGTTGGCCCTGGGGGTACAAGAAGCCCCCAGGTAGTGGGGTGAGCCAGGAGAGACTGGCTCCAGAGGACACAGCTGCTGCCCCCATGGGGTCCTTATCTGAGAGCAGCCACAGAACAACAATGGAACTGAACAGAACCCACGGACCTCTCCTTCCTCCAACCAGGGCTCAGCCCCGACCCTATGGAGTCTGCAGCCTGGGGCGGTGACGGCCAGAAGAGGTGTGTGCAGAGAAATGGGGCTGAGAAAACCTTACCTCTTGGAGATGAGACATTTGACCCAAATTTACTGCCTCAGTGAGGATTTCTCTGGGGACTCTACGGCTGTACTTTAGCGATTGGTTCATTTCTGTGGTGGCAGCCTTCTGCAGGAAAGATGTGGCTGTCACCACCTGCACAGGTCAAAGGAGCTGCTTCCTGCAGACCCTTTGGGGCCATGGGGCTGTCTCTGAGGGCCAAGCCACCTGGCTGGTCCACGTTGCTGATGGAATCCAGCACTGGCCTCCGTTCGCCTCGTAACTCACAGGTTCCAGCAGGTCAAGGACTGCACACCGGTGCTGGCACGCTGTGCGTCTGGAGCACTTCGCAGGACCCCGCACCATTCTTTGGTTAATTTAATCCTCGTGAAGGCTCCAGGAGGAGTGCTGTCACTAAAGTTCACCCCGCTGTGGGGACACAGGCACCCTGAGGTGGAAAACTGGCCCAGGAGCAGTGACTTGTTGGTGGCAGAGCTGGCCTGGCCCCAGTGGCCGGTTCCTCCCACCTGGCTCTTGTCCCCGCAGAGCCTTGAATAGTCATTATTTCAAGTGAGTCACACCAAAGTCTTGTGCTTGTAAGATACGTGGCCTCAGAAAACGGGGCTGGGGGTTGGTCAGGAAGTGGTTGCTGTCACCTACACAGAGTGAACCTGCCCCGCCGAATGCACTCACTCACTCCACAGCTGCCAGCCTCCACAACAGGGAGGCAGCAATGCACACAAATACTCAGGGCAGACAGTGACACCTGCCTCCTACAGGGAGATGGACAGACCTGCAGGCCACAGGCCGCTGTGCTGGAAATCCAGAGCTGGTGGGGGATCTGCAGTGGGTGTGATGGAGAAGCTGCAGTGTTGTCCGTTGGCCAACCTCTCTTGAATGCCTTTATTTTGCAGCCTTCTCCCAGCTTCCGGTGAATGGCCTTGTCATCTTCCTGAGTTAGTCTGCCTCCTGATTCTGGCACCAGACTGTGTGTCCATCTGTCCAGCCAACCAGCAAGTGTCTTCAATCGCTCACTCAATGACCTGCTGTTGAGTCCCTCCTTGGTGCCAGGCACTGCATGGGGTGATGGGGACACACAAAGAAGCATGGCAGCCCAGGGCATCTGTTGGGATGGTAAGCCCTGTGTGCATGCAGCAGAGAATAGCGTCTCATGACATATTCTGTACTTAAACTTCAAGGTGGAAATGGAACAAATGTTTAGTGACTTTAGAAAGTCAAAGTTGTGTGTTTTTTCTAGTCTCTTAGCCTCAGAGAGCAGAATGTTAGGTCAGGAGCAGGGCTCGCGAGGTCATCCAGGCAGGCCCCTTGTTTTATAGAAACCTGAAGACATGGCACTGAGGACTTCTCCTCAGGCGTCTGAGGCACACAGGCAGAAGATCTGGGTTGTCCAAGTCAGTGTTCAGTGTGGAAAGGCTCCATCCCGCCCCGGGCGCTGCTAACACAGGCCAAGGACAGGAACTCTGAAACACATACTTAGACTTCAAATTCTGTTTCAATTAAATTTGTGGTCCAAAGAAGCAGGGTAGAGAGCTGGTTGAAGCTCCTCCTCTCCCCTCAGCCTCGCCCTCTCCTTTCCTTCCTCCCTCTCCTCCCCCACCCCCTCCCCCAGGGAAGAGCATGGCCCAGAATCCTGGCTACGAAAGCGCACATTATAGGAAACTATATTATTGCCCAGGGGACAACTATGGCTTTGCCCACCAGAATTCTGCCAAAAAGAGTCATTTTAGATCAGAGAAGTTGACACAAAAGGAGAGTCTACCAGCTTCTAATTTTACCTTTCCTGGAGGAATCATGTGGGTGTGACTGCTAGGGTAAGGGTCAGTGCTGGAAATAGCTGTAGAGCCTTCTGATGACTCTCCTGTATGGCCGGCGGGACAGCTGCCTCACATCACCCACTGGGATCACCAACTGCAGTGCTGCGCCTGCCCCCGCCTCCTCCGTACACGAAGCCCAGTGGTTACGGCACAAGTCACGCAAAATCGCCAAGTGCATTTTCACGTGAACTTTGCCAGCCGCTTCTTGATAGTAATCTTATAAAGCAAGATCACACACACACACTAGTCCTCCATTCTGCAGGCTCTGCATCTGCAGATTTAACAAATGCAGATTGAAAATATTTGAAAAAAGACCGTACTGAACATGTGCAGATTTTTTCCATTATTCCCTAAATAATGTAGTATAACCATGACTTTATATTAGGTATTACAAATCATCTAGAAATTATTTAAAGTATACAGGAGGATGTACCTAGGTTTTATGCAAAAACTCTACCATTTTCATCCAAGGCATTTGAGTGGCCCAGGATTTTAGTATTTGCAGGGCAACCTGGAACCAATGCCCTATGGATACCAAGAGATGACTGTATATTCTTTCTAATTTATCAATCATCTATCTATCATCTGCCACTCTGTGTTTTAGAAGAAATAAAATCCCAGTTTCAGAGGACCGGAGGAATTCACACTGGAGCTATGGGGGTCAGTGACAAGTACAAGATGGCTCCTCTTCCTAGAGCACATTCTCCTTCTGTGGGAAACTCCAAGCTGCTTGTTCCTGCCAGTGTCCTTGCTGAGGTGAAGAGTCTCTCAGTATGTTATGCCACACTTGATACCAGCTCTAAGGGTTGGCATGACCCCCGCCTCCTGTCTTAGATCAGGGCATACCCCCCATAGCAAAGAGGCTTATAGGAATAAGAAGCCTTCGTCTCAAGTCGGGACTTGGCCATGAGACCATGTGTCTTGGTCCATTTGGGCTGCTATGACAAGATTTATGAACAACAGGAATTTATGATAATTTACAAACAACAGGAATTTATGATAACTTATGAACAACAGGAATTTATTGCTCAGTTCTGGAGGCTGGGTGGTCCAAGACTGAACTGCAGATCAGGGGTCTGATAAGGGTTTGTCCTCTGCTCCACAGATGGCCCCTATTGCAGTATCCCAGATGGGGAGGGGCAGGGAGCTCCTTGAACCCTCTCATGAAGACCCTAATCCCACTCGTGGGAGTGGGCATTCATGACTTAATTACTTCCCAAAGGCACACCCCTATACTGTCACGTTGGGTACTAGGTTCCAACATATGGATTTGGGGGTGTACCCAGGTTCCTTAGATGGTAAATAAATCAACAAACTGAGATATAACTATATAATGAAATAGTGTCCAGCAAAAAAAGAACAAATCATTGTATACAGAAGAACATGGATGAATCTCAAAATAATTTTTTGAATAAAAGAAGTCAGATCAATATATATATATATATATACACATATATATAAAAGAAGTCAGACCAATATATATATGTCTATATATATATATAAAATCAGAAGTTAAATAATTATATATATAATTTCAGATGATGCAAACTCATCTACTGTGTCACAAAGCAAATCATCTGTTGCCTGGGGTTGAGTGTGGGTGTGGACTACAAAGGGAAAGGAGAAAACTTTTGAGGGTGATATGTTTATTGTCTTGATTGTGGAATTGGTTCCATGGGTGTGTACATATGTCCAAATGCATCAGATTTCATGCCTTAATGATGTGCTGTTTATTGCATATCAACTTATCTCATATCAACCTTACCTCAATAAAGGCAAATAAGAAGAATATCTAAACCAGGGTAATCTGCACACACACACACACACACACACACACACACACAAACCAGGGATTGAATCCAGGTGCTCTTTACCACTGAGATACACCCCCAGCCCTTTTTGTTTTTCACTTTGAGACAGTCTTACTAAGTTGCCCAGACTGGAATTAAACTTGAGGTCCTTCCACCTCAGCCTCCTGAATCATTGGGATTGCACCACTGCAATAAATTTCAATGAGATGGTGAATGTTCACAAAATCAAATATTTTGTACCACACAGATTGTTCACTAGTTCTCATGAGAAGGTCTTTCAAAAGAATTATTGAACTTAAACATGAATCCCCCCACCTTCTAATGTAAAAAACACCCTAAGAAACAGGATTTCAAGCTTGCTGACATTTTCTGACATGGGAAGTTGTTCTCAGAGGTACAATTCGTGGCAGATAGCTTTGAAAACCAAAAGTGTAACAAAAAATGCACAACCTTGGCCAGGCACAGGGGCACAGCCTGTAATCCCAGTGAGCCAGGAGGCTGAGGCAGGAGGTTTGCAGATTCCAGGCCAGTCTTGGAAATTTAGCAAGACCCTGTCTCAAAAAATTAAAAAGGACCAGGCTCAGTGGCACACGCCTGTAATCCCAGTGACTTGGGAGGCTGAGGCAGGAGGATCTCTAATTCGAAGTCAGCCTTAGCAACTTAATGAGGCCCTAAGAAACTCAGTGAGACCCTGTCTCTAATAAAATATATAAAAAGGGCTGGGGATATGACTCAGTGGTTAAAAGCCCCTGGGTTAAATCCCTGGTTTAAAAAAAAAAATTAAAGGGCTGAAGATGTAGCTCAGTAGTAGAGTGCCTCAGGCTCAATAAAACAAAACAAAAAAGAAAAAAAAAAAGCATGATATCATTCCTCATGGTTAAAGGAGATATTTTAACATTGAGAATGTCAGCAATTGTTCATAAAAGAAACTTTAGGAAGAGCATTTTAAAAATGAGTATGCAGAACTATTTTTTATTATTATAATTTTGTTACTGAAAATGATGTTACTTTTAAAAAAATTCCTATTTTCTCACTTCAAAAGTTGGAAACAAAATTGTCTAACTTGCTTAAAATGTTGCAAAATTAAATTTTGACCATTAAAATTATAAAAATGCAGCACCCTTTGCTTACTTTGCAAGAACAATTGATTGGCATCTGAGAGGATTTAAATTTGCTAACAGATTTGATGGTTGTTTGTCCACAAGCAGCTCTTGTGAAACTGGTGAATGGGTTGATAATTGTGTAGTGGAATTCAACAAACACAGCTAATGGTGTTTTTCTTCCATTCGGCTCTACTCATCTTTGTGAGCTACCTTTTGTTTTAGCTAAGGTACCATTAAACCAAGTAATGAAACAAAATGACCTTAAAACCAGATCTTCAAATTGCTCTATCATAAAAGATTAAACTAATATTTTTAAAAATATGATATTTTAAATCACATTGCTCTCTCTCAAATATTAATACCTATGTATATATTTGCATAATGAATATATCACACAGGATGAACATACTTAATCTGAAAATCCACAATCTTCTATGCTCTGAAATCTAAAGCTGAGACACTGATCTGATGTCACAAGTAGAAAATTCCACACCTGTCATCATGTGACAGGTTGTGGTTGATTGTAAGCACACTAAAAATATGGTATAAAATTACCTTCAGGCTATGGGTATCAGGTGTACACAAAACCAACGAATTTCATGTTTAGATTTAGGCCCCATGCCCAAGATATCTCATTATATATATACGAATATTCCAAAATCAGAAAAAAAATTGAAATCTGGAACACTCTGGTCCCAAGCATTATGGATAAGGGCTACTTAACCTGTATATAAAGTATTACTATTTTTTTTTTTTCTAGTATAGGGGATTGAACTCAGGGGTGCTCTACTAGTGAGCTACATTCCCAGTCCTTTTAATTTTTCCTTTGAGACAGGGTCTTGCCAAGTTGCCCAGACTGGCCTTGAACTTGCGATCCTCTTGTGTCAGTGTCTCAGTGTCTGAAGTAGCTGAGATGACAGGCCTAAAGCCACCATATTGGGCTAAAACATTACTAAAGTATTACTAAGCCACCATATTGGGCTAAAATATTCATAATGATCATAAAACGTTTTTGGTACCAAATTAATAAAAGTAAATAAAAAATTGAGTATTCTTTTAGAAAACACACTAAAGTACTGATATGTATTCAAGACAAAACCAGGAAGTTTTAGCTAGGTGTGGTGGTGCAAG
This sequence comes from Sciurus carolinensis, assembly GCF_902686445.1. Taxonomy (NCBI): domain Eukaryota; kingdom Metazoa; phylum Chordata; class Mammalia; order Rodentia; family Sciuridae; genus Sciurus; species Sciurus carolinensis. The sequence continues at coordinate 8,850,304 of NC_062219.1, read as the reverse complement.
CCTGTAGTTCCAGTGACTCAGGAGGCTAGGGTAGGAGGATCATTTGAACCCAAGTTTTTGAGGTCAGCCTGGGTAACACAGTGAAACCCTGACTTTAAAACAAAGAGCGAACAAATTTGAAAGCTCTATTCTCGGGATATTTCTAAAGATGCTCTCATTCTGTGGACACATTCCCACCCGTTGGGTGCTGCCTCCCCCCACAACTAGTGACTAGGATTCATGGGAATTGGCCTGGCTTTCTGCTTGAATCAAGTCTTATTCTAAATTAGGTAGATTATGATATTCAAATTCAGCTTGCTGGCCTGGTACTATGAGAGCAGCCTTAGGACTCCAGAGTCTCTAAAGCAGTAATCACATTTGGACCTTGTGTTAGAATACATGCTTTAGTTTAATAAAGTAGCCTCCAAAAACATGGTAACATCACAATGAGTGTAAATTGTCAATCAGTTCAGTGGGTTCTCTGCTATGGTTCGGATGTGAGGTGTCCCCCCAGATGGCCTGAGTTATGCAGGAATGTCAGAGGGGAAATGGTTGGGTCATGAGAGCTTGACCCAATCAGTCCATCCTAGGTCAAACCGATTATTAACTGGGGGTAACTGTAGGCAGGTGGGATGTACCTGGAGGAGGGTCACTGGGGGTATGCCCTGGAGTGGCGGCCCCTCCCTGCTCCCCTCTCTCTCTGCTTCCTGGCCCCTCCAGGAGCTGAGAAGCTTTCCTGTGTTGGGCTCTTCCCCCATGATGTGCTGCCTCACCTTGGGCCCAGCATAATGCAGTTGACCATCTATGAACTGAGCCCTCTGAAACCATGAGCTCCAAATAAACTTCTCCTCCTCTGAGTTGTTCTTGTCAGGTATTTTGGTTACAGTGATGCAAAACTGACTAACACAGTCTGGGAGCAGCTGACCACGCAAGTCTTAGTACAGAGGACGGGACCCTATCCATTCTTAAGCCATAAAGGAAGCCATCAAAGCCTTCTTTAGCAGGGCACACCTGTAATCCCAGCTACTTGGGAAACTGAGACAGGAGGATTGCAAGTTCAAGGCCAGCCTGGGCAACTTAGCAAGAACCTGTCTCAAAATAAAAAGAGATGGGGTTATAGCTCAGTGGTAGAGTTCTTCCCTAGTATACATGAGGCCCTGGGTTCAACTGGTACCACAAAGAAGCATAAATCAAAACCTTCATTGTGGGCTGATTCAAGAAAGCCATAGTGATTTTGGGGTTATTTTGTATCCAATAAGAACATCCTGAAATTTATAAAAGTAAGAAGCCAGAGTAGAAACACTATGATGTACAAAGATTACTTCTTGACCTTGGTTGTACCTTCAAGTCACCTACAGAATTTGTAAAAAATACTCTGGGGGCTGGGCATGGGGGTAAACATCTATAATCGCAGCTAATTGGAAGACTGAGGCAGGACAATCCTAAGTTTGAGGTCAGCCTGAGCAACATAGGGAGACTCTGTCTCAAAATAATAAATACAAAGGGCTGGAGATGTAGTTTAGTGGTAGGGTACTTGCTCAGCATGAGCGTGCACACACAAACACACACACACAAAAACTAGTCGATAAAAAGAGGCACCAAATTGATTTAGATGTTGAATACAGCAGGCAAGTACTTTGAGTAGCTAATATAAAAATATCCGAGACTTAAAGGAAAATATGGTCCTCATGAATGAACATATAAGAAATCTTAGTAGAAAATGGGACTATAAAAAAGAACTAAATGGAGATCCTAGAACTAAGTGGTAAAAGGAAAGTTTCACTAAAGAAGAAAGGATTAGTGAATTAGAAAATAGAACAATTGAAATGATCATATCTGGGCTAGGGATGTAGCTCAGTTGTTGAGAACTTGTGTAGCATGTATGAGGCCCTGGGTTCAAAGGTTAACACCACAAAAGAAAGAAAGAACCAACTCTGAAGAAAGAGAATATTTATTTAAGAAAAACAGTGATTTGTTGGCCTGTAGGAGAGTTTCAATTAGCCTAATATACATGTAATTAAAGTCCCAAGAGAAGTAGAGACAATGGCAGACAATGTTTTCATGGAGGCAAAGGCCCCAAGCCCTCAAATTTGATGACAAACATCAATCTATAGATCTAAGACTTCAGGGAACCCCAAAAAGGACAACAAAAAGAACTCCACATTGCCTCTCACAGGTCAACTGACGGAACACAGCATTCAGCAGCCAAGCACGAGTAGCCACAGTGAGGGACGCAGCAAAGGTGGACCCCGGCTTCGCTCCTGGCAACCCCCTGAGTACTTGTTAAAATGTAAGTTCCTAGCCAGGAGCAATGGGGCACGCCTATAATCCCGGCTACTCAGGAAGCCGAGGCAGGAGAGTCTCAAGTTTGAGGGCCATTGATCAAGGCCTGATCTCAGAATAAATAACAAAAAGGACTAGGTATGTAGCCCAGTGTAGAGCATCCCTAGGTTCAGTCTCCAGTACCACACACACATGCGCATGCACACACACACACACACACACACACACACACACAGTCCCTGGCTCCATCCCAGATCCATTAAATCAGAATCACCTGGGCAGCTGTGTGGTTAATAAGCAACCAGATAATTCTCACTCTGGGCAAGTTAGGAAAGTGCTGGAATTCCCTTTACTGAGGTTAGTCTACTGGTAACTCTATTGGAAAATAAGAGATGTAGTGATTTCTCTATGTGAATAATTTAAAAATATTCTGTTAAAACAAATAGTATTTGCTTTGTTTTTAAATATAATGAATATTCAAAGGAACTGGGCTGGTACAAATTCTATTTAGTAGGGGAGATCTATAAAGTGATAATCATTTAGCCATCATTTATGAAAATCCAGGATACTGAAATCAGTACAGTTTGGATAGAATGTTCTAAATCAGGTTTCTTATCCAGTAAGTCTGCCTAAGCACCTCAACAGTAGTGCTTTTCCTCTTGTTAGAACTGGAGAGAGGCCTGAGACATTATGGTTTCTTGACCAGTTGCACAACAGAACAAGAATGTATTTTTCTTTCATTTATGGGTAGTCCTGTAGAAGCAGGACTACCATTCCTAAGAAACATTTCCTTTAAAATATAATCAGGTCATGTCAACACACACTGCAAAAGTCTGAGCAGGAGGGGAAAATATGTTGGAATAGTCTTTCAACTCTCCAAAGGGGATTACCACTTCTGCCTGGGATAATGGCAGGAGTTGGAAGATCATTAGGTGATTATTTAAGTCATGGTTACAACCAACCATGACATCGCTCTCCCCAGTATATTTCTGTATTTATTGTGTTTCATGTTTTTAGCTTAGGAGTGATCTGCTTGTAATTGCTAAGGTTGTCTGGTTTCAAGTTTCAGAAACCAACTCTAATTATTTTGAATGAAAAGGGAATTTACTGGAAGGAGGCCCGGGCATTTCAGGGCATCTGAACAACTGTACTTTGAAAAGAGCAGGACGTAAGAAGGCAGTAAAGAGCTGAACAATCACGGGCCTTTTCTTTGGTGCACTGCCCTTGACCGACTTGGGCTAACAATTGCCAGTCTGTTCCTTTCTGTCTCTCTTCAAAACCCCAGCTTCCTGTGTGAGAGACTGTGACCTGACATGTTTACCTTGGGTCGCTTGTCCTCTCGTGGGCTGGGGACAGGGGCTCACACAGCTGCAATGCCGTTGTCCAGGAGGGTTGAGAAGTTACGTGCTCACCTGCCTTTAGCCCGCAGGACACTCTTCATGTCCGGTGCTGCCTGTGTTTGCCTGACTTCCAAATCTTTTCCTCTCCCCTTGGCCTTTCTGCTATCTCTGAGCACCCCATCTCAGTTTCCTGCTTTGCATCTCCATCAGAACTTCCATTTTGACCTAGAGAATTTTTCCTTCCTTTCATCCCTCCCTGGTCTCAGCCACTGCTATGAAGAGGAGCAATATGCCCTAACTTCCGGTCTAAGGGACCAGGGACCAAGTTAGGGCAGGAGGGGCAGGTTCCAGGTGGGGCCTTTGAGTTAGACCTGCTGGGGAGGAGGAAGGAGGACTCCCAGTACGGCTGGGACTGGGGTGGAGGCTGAGAGTCCCTCATGCAGGGCACATGTTGGGAGGTGCTGAGGTGCAGGTGGGGGGCAGGTGGAGGGCAGGGGTACAGGGGAGGGAGCAGCAGGCAGCAGGTGCCAGCTCAGCAAGGCCCAGCCAGCACCCTTTGCCTAGTCTGCTCTTGAAACCCAAGTTCAATGTCTCGGGAGTTTGGGTCCCAAGAGCTGCTTCCGATCTGTTTCTCCTGTTGCAGCACCCGCACCTGGCTCCTATTCCAGAGTCCCCGAGGTGCCTGTGTGCAGTTTTTAAAAATTTTGTCCTATCTGCCCTTCCTCTAAATGGAATGCTTAATCCTCGTAGAAAATCGGAGTCACCCTTGGTCTCACAACTCCACCCTCAGTCACTTGGCAACGTCTTTCACTTCTTCCGAAAGGATGGACGATCTCTTTCTCAGTGTGACCGTTTACCCAACGCCTGGCTTTGTGTCACCTCTTCTCAGTTCCTGGACTACACTGCAGGTGCCTGTGCTGCCTTGTGGGGTGGCAGTGGGGCCTGAGGTCGCATCTCCGCTCTGGCCTGCCCGGGGCCCAAGCTGTGGTGGCACCCCACGTGCGCCCGGGGTCCCTGGGCCTTCCCGAGCCGCCTCCTCCACCGGGCAGGGACCTGCGGGAGCTCTGCAGGCCGGGCTCTCAGCGTCTCGCCGTCTCCCGGGCTTCCTCGCGTCCGCTGCCCGGGTGCGGGATCCGGCCGGGCTCGCGCCTCTGCCCGACGTCCTTCCTGGAACCCGCTGCCCCGTGGTCCTTCTCCTGGTTCTCGCGCGTGGAGGTCTGACTTCAAGGGGTGCGTTCACCTGTCCCCACTCGGGGCCTCTCCACAGTCCCCTCTGCTTGGCAAACTGCTCTTCGCAGGGCTCTGGGGCCTCCTTCCGCCCACCGCGCAGACTTGGCTCTGTCGGGCGGTCCCCTGGTGCTCCGTCTAAAACTTCACCGCCTGTCCATCATAAAATGAGCCAAGCTGGTTAATTAAATGATTTTTACTATATGCCCCTTTACTGGACCGTAAGCGCCTGACGTTGGGTCACATAGAGTAAGCATGGAAGGGGACCGTCCCCATGGGTGGCAAAGCCCTGACACCCAGTCGGAAGCCCCCACCCTGAGCAGACGCCCAGGGCCGCCTCCCCGCCTACTGCGTTTCGTTCTCCAGCTGAGTCAGACCGCACCTTGTTCACATCACCTCCTGCCCTGTGGAGAAACCTCCAGAGTTGAACGAGGGTCTCCACCAACTCCCTTCCACGACTTCTCGCCCCAATATTCTACTCCCAATTGTCCGAGCGCCCAGGGCCACGGGTCGACCATTCCCGTCCCTCTCTCAGCCACCTCTTCTATTTGCCAGCGACCTCGGACTCCAGCTGGCTCTGCATGGGGTCTTCCTCCTCCTCCCTCTGCATTGTCGCCCCATCCCCTACTCCCTGACAGCAGCAGTACCCGCACCTGGCTCTTATTCCAAGTGCAGTTGCTCTCTGTCTCTCTGCCTTTCTTTTTTAAAAATTGGTGCATCATTTTAAGTATACATAATAGTGGGTCTCATTGTGACATTCCTATGTGCACATAACAAATTGGTCAACTTAATTCCTCAGAAGCCCCCTCTCCCCGCCCTCCTCCCTCACCCTTGGTCCCCTTCCTCTTCTGAACTATCTCCCTTCTATTTTCATGAGGACCCCTCTCCCCCTTTTCCACCCTGTTGTCTCTCTACTTCCATGAATGAGAGAAAACATTCAACCCTTGACTTTCTGAGTTTGGTTTATTTCGCTTAACATAATGCTGTCCAGTTCCATCCATTTTCTTTCAAATAACATAGTTTCATTCTTCTTTATGGCCCAGTAGAACTTCATTATGTATATATACCACAATCTTTTTTTTTTTTTTTTTGTACTGGAAATTTAACCCAGGCATGCTTAACCACTGAGCCAAAATTCCCAGTTCTTTTTATTTATTTTTTATTTTTTATTTTGAAACAGGGTCTTGCTAAGTTTCTTAGGGCTTCACTAAGTTGCTGAGGCTATTCTTGAACTTGAGATCCTCCTGTCTCAGTCAACCGAGTTGCAGGATTACAGGCGTGCACTACTATGCCTGGCATATAACAGTTTTTATCCCTTCATCTGTTGATGGATATCTAGGCTGTTCCATAACTTGCTATAGATTGCACTCCGTGAACATGGGCACGCTTGGATAGCTACTGCATGCTGTTTTAATTCTTTTGGCTCTGGAGGTGCTGCCTTGGCCCCACCCTGTCCTTCTGAGCCTGAGATCTCACCTTGCATCGTAGAGCGCGGCTGACCCCGAAGCTCCAACAGTTCAAACATCAGTTAGATGCCTCGCAGGCTTCAGGACTCCCCGAGTTGCTCTTTCTCTGGTTGTTAATACCTGTTTCCTCCAGCCGACCTTAACCTTCCTGAGGCACAAGGGCGTTATTGTGCTTTGCCCCCACTGACTGCTCTCCCGTGTGCTCAGGCTCCCCAGCCAGGCCTTCTGAAGCCTCTCTACTGCTTCCCGGGGCCGGTTGAAACCGCCTGTCTTCAGGAAGCCTTCTCTGACTGCCCAGCCAAGTGTTCCCCGGCACTTCCTTATGATGCCGTTGCCTGTTGCACGGCTGTGCTGTGCGCAGGCCGCAGGGGCCATTCGGAGGAGGGCAGCCTTAGGGTGATCTCCATGGCAAGGCCACTGCTCCCTGCCATGTGGCCTGAGGACCAACTCAGAAGAGAGCCGCAACTGATGCCTCATCTCTTCTTCCTGCTTTAGTCCTGGGTTGCAGGAGGAGGAGCACATAACCGAATTTCAGTGTCCACAACCAGTTTTATTCTTTTCTGCTGACCACTGGCAGGAATTTTGTCCTGGTGTTACTGAACCCAGGTCTGGCAGTTCATCCCAGTGGAAAAACCAACGTCTGAGAAATGAGTGTTGAGAGGAAGGGAGGGTGAACGCGAGAGGGGGCCTTTGTTCAGGACCAAAGAATGGAGGAGCAGGACTCGCCTGAGAATCAAGCAGACTTAGTTAGTCTCATCTCCAGGAGTTGAGGGGTCCCACATAAAGGGGGAGTGAGGGGGAGAGAGAGACTTACGGAGGGGAGGAACACCCATCTTTGTTCTCAGAAAAGGCAGAGATCTTTCAGGAATGTAGGGACCTCCTCTTTTGTCTCCTTTCATGGTCTGCTGTTTCCTGACATGAAGGCTGGTAGGTGTCTGTAGCCTTGAAGTGGACGCAGAGAAACTGGGCAAGTCTAGGTCAAGTTAACCCTGTGTTATAGATTCAAACAAAATATCTCTCAGTGTCCAGCATGGCTACCTGCAGAGCAGAGTAGAACTGGACATGCAGGTTAAGGTGGCCAAAGGGGGACCAATGCAGCACCTGCAGGAGATGCCACTCCTTTGAGCCTGCTCCAGTCACCTGTCAGACCTCTGCAGGCCCAACTGAAGGGTCAGTGTTTTCAGCAACAGTGGTCTTTATGTCTCTGAAAAGGAATCGGGCAACTGTTATCACCATAAACTACCTATCACAGGTGGTATCTGTGGCAAAGCTAGTGCAAGATAGTGTGACCTTCAAATTGAGTAATTCTTAGGAGTCAACTAAAAGCAAGCCAAGCTAGAGCATTTATTTATTTATTTATTTCCTCAGTAACCCTAGTGTCAATAGTCTGTTAAGGAGTTGATATTACTGACATGTCACTGGAATAATAATTCCTCTCCTTAAATCTTGCAGAAACTCTGCATCTCACCCAAAGGAAAGCAGATGGAGTCCCTGAAGTAACACTCGAGGCTCCACACGATGAGGTCCTCTCGCTTCTTCGCTTCTCCTCCCTTTCCTCTCACTCTGTTCCAGTCACACTGGCCTTCTTATTCTTTCAGTGTCAAATTCTTTGCTTGATATACATCTATTTCTTCTTCAGTATTCTATGTCTTTCCCAGAATTAGTTATTCCATCTAATTTGTTAAATTTGTTGATATAAACCATTCATAACATTTTCTTATTATACTTTTAAGTCATTCACTAGTATTCTGTAGCCTTTCGATGTTTGTAGGGTCTGTAGTAGTATCTCCTCTTCATTTTTTTCTTCTGATGTTGTGCTTTTTTCCTAACCAGTCTAGTTAAAGATTTATAAGTTTTATTATTTTTTTTCCCTGAAGAACCAAACTTCAGTTTCATTTACTTTTTTCACCTTCCTGTCTTGTTGTTTTTATTTTCTTTTTTATTCAATTCTACTGTAACCTCATGTTTAGTTGAAGATACTTTCTAAGTTCCTTTTTTTTATTCTTTGACTCATGGGTGTAAAAAAGATATTTAATTTGCACTGTTTGATTCAGTTAGATTATATGCATTCAAACTTCTGTGCAGAAAAATTTCCAGTTTTCAGGAGAGTTGTAAGATACTCAGAATTCCTTGACCTAGCTTTGCTATTAGTCTGTGCTACTTTCTCCCTTTCTGTATTCTTGCTAGTAATGCTTCTGTTATATAATATGATCGGTAGACTTGAGGATATATTGCTGACATGATGATTTGTTTTTAACCTCTAAATACTTCAGTTCATGTATTTTTTCTTTCTTTTCTTTTTTTGGGTACTGGGGATTGAACTTAGAGGCACTTAACTACTAAGACACATCCCCAGCCATATTTTGTATTTTATTTAAAGGCAGGGTCTCAATGAGTTGCTTAGCACCTTGTCATTGCTGAGGCTGACTTTGAATTTGAAATTCTCCTGCCTCAGCCTCCAGAGCCACTGGGTTACAGACGTGCGCCACCACGCCCAGCTCAGCACATGTATCTTAAGAACAAAGATATTCTCTTTATAACTACAGCTCAATTAGCAAATGAAGGATATTTAGCCTTGATATAATTTTATCTAAAATAGTCCATATCCTAATTTCACCCTTAAAGTCCTTTGTTATGATTTTCCCCCTTATCCTACATCCATCCAGGGTCACATCTTGCACTAATTTGCCTTGTCTCTTTAGTTTTCTTTACTTTGAAACATTTCCTCAGTTTTCGTTTGTTTTTCATGTCACCAATGATTTCGATAAGTACAGATAAAGAATTTTCTCAATTTGGTTTGATTATTTCCTTCTGATTAGAATCAGGTGATGTTTATTTGACAGAAATAACTATAACTGATTTGTGTCCTTCTTAGTGCATCACATCAGAAGGTGCACTATATCAAGTAGTCCCATTTCAGTGATGTTTATTTTGATTACATGAGTAAAGTTGAATTTGACAGATTTCTCCTATGCCTTGGGTGTTTTTGGATTTGTGATAGGCATTATATGTAAAAATTTTTCATGATAATTTGAAGCTCTGCATGATGCTATCTTCCCCCAGAGAAGATTTATTTTTGGCTTTTGGCAGATGGATGGGCTATGGACAGATCACCTTATTTTTGTCAGAGACTGAAGTGATTTATAGCTGGACTTTAGTCTTTTAAGAGCTAAAAGACTAATTTTGGTTCACCTTTCTTCTAAGGGGTTAGCAATCACATGTTCCAACCAACAATGTAGGGTGCTTGCAGGGCCCTTTCTCTTGGGTAGACCCAGACTTTGAGGTGACCAGAATCTCTGTTCAGCTTTTAAACTGTTGGCTACTGCTTTTGCTTTCTGAGTTGACAATTGCTTCAAGGGTAAAAGTGGTCCCAAATGTTGGGCTTACTTCCCTTGACTTTGCAACTCTTCCATAACTTGGATTGAAAGATACTACTTTGGTAGATTGCTGATATCTTCAAACCAAATTTTACTATATTTTTTCCCAGGTTTTCTAATTGTTCTTGGTAGGAGTGTTCATCCAAAATCAACTCAGTTTAGAACCTTTACAATCACTTAAAAATGATTATTGATCTCCCCTACACTGCTTGTTCATAGTAAATATGTCTATGTATGGGAAATCAAAGTCAAGTTCACAAATGTAATTAGAAAAGTAACAGTGTGTCCAAAAACAATGAAAATCTGGCACCTATATGTATGAATAGAAGGAAATTGAATTTCTTTCTTTTTTTTCTTTTTTTGCAGTACTGGGGATTGAACCCAGGGCCTTGTGCTTACAAGGTAAGCACTCTACCAACTGAGCTATCTCCCCAGCAGGAAATTGAATTTCTGAAACGTAAAAGTCAAGGGAATTCTTTTTCAGGATAGCAAGCTCATTTTATTTGACTGTTGTCATCTAGTTGATAAATGTATATAAATCAATGATTTTGTGTGCATACTATAACCACATTTCATAAATGTGGGCTATTATCTTTTCTCAGAAGCAGAAAAGTCATGATGGCTTTGTTATTAGAAAAAAAATTTTCTTCTAGAACCTTAGCAGCATTAAATTAATCATAATCCAAGAAAGAAAAAATATTCAAGTAGTTTTTGTGTTTTACTGGGACCACAGTGTCTTTACAGTATAAAAGGCAGTTTAATTTGTATTTATTGATTCCCTATGTCTCGGATTTTCCAGGAAAATTACGACTTAAAATCATTCATCGTTGTTTGATTGTATCAGGGAGAATGTGGTCAAGGAACCCACATATTTCTATCTTAATTTTCTTTCATCTGTTATAGCTGATTGTAGTCAACAATATGTCCATTAACAATTCAGAATTACAAAGTGATATTTTCCAATATTCTTACATTCTTTCCCAAGAATGTGCATTACCACTAAAGCAGGAGAAGAACTGAGGGCTGGGAGTGTTCAAATCTCAAGTGTAAAAAACTAACATTTCACTTACATTTTTGGCACAATTTACTTTTGATTTCAGTTGAGGATGCTAGCAAACCATTATCTGTACCAGTGTCAACTGACTAAATATTTATTCAGTACCAGAAACGGTAAGAACCCAAACTTCCTGTGTACAGTATATGAAAGTGTGTACGTGTATGTGTGTGTGATTTACAAAGTCGCTATAAAATGGAGTTGTGGATTAGACTATGTTGTTGATGAATCAGTAAAACGAATTTGATTGCTTTTAAATTTGATAGATTTTAAATATCTATCAGAACATTGTTAGGTAATTTTAGAAACTTCGGTGCTGAAGAATGATCAGTTATCCACGTTCCCTCTCTTTCAGGGTCCTGGGACACTTTGGCTGAGATTCTATGTCCTATGTCTTCATTCCCTATCCTTGTTCTTTTGTTAACCTTGCCTGTGGATGACATTGAATTTAATTGAATAAACTGTCTGTGGCTTCTTTCCCAGAATCTCAGGGACCCTAAGAGGGGTTGGGGTTGAGCTGCTTCCAGGCTGGCCCCACTGTGCTGCTTCCAGACACGGCTGTGCTGCCCTGATTGGAGCCTCTGGGGCCTGCGGTGCCAGGTTCCCAGGGTGTGTTTCGTCCAGTTTGAAGGAAGAGTCAGCGTTACTTTAGCAGGTGGCTCTCGACACTGATTCTCCCGTCAGTAAACTAACCGACGCTGACAGAAGAGCACCTGTGAAACACCATGCCTGCTCACGCCCGGCTCTGGGGAAGAATCCGGGCTGTGGTAATGCAGTCAGCGGCCACAGTATCCTAAGCGTCCCACGGACATGCTCCTAGACCGGCTTACTAGACTCCAACAGTTGATCCTCCTTCCTAAGTGTGGTTATTTGTAAATGCTAGTGCTAGGTATTTAGATTTTCCAAAATACTACCCCCCTTTTATTTTGCCTCCAGAAGGATATACTTTAAGATTACTACTGAATTAAAACTCTATAATTGTTAATCCAGGTCGCGATGCTGGATATTAACTAAATCCCTGCCTGTGTCTGACGATGGCATTTGTGCAGACCCTGGGATTGTTCCGAGGTCCGACTTTTTTTTTTTTTTTTTAAGATTTTATTTATTTATTTACTTATTTATTTATTTATACTGAGGATTGAACCCAGGGTCACTTTATCATTGAGCCACATCTCCAGTCCTTTTTTAGGTTGTTATTTTTTTATTTTTATTTTTTTTATTGTAAACAAATGGGATACATGTTGTTTCTCTGTCTGTACATGGCGTCAAGGCATACCATTTGTGTAATCATAAATTTACATAGGGTAATGTTGTTTGATTCATTCTGCCATTTTTTCCCCTCCCCCCACCCCTCCCACCCCTCCCCTCCATCTATACAGTCCTTCCTTCCTCCATTCCTGCCCCCCTCCCTAAACCCAACTCCAACCCCAACACTAACCCTTCCCACCCCCCATTATGTGTCATCATCCACTTATTAGCGATATCATTCTTCCTTTGGTTTTTTGAGATTGGCTTATCTCACTTAGCATGATATTCTCCAGTTTCATCCATTTGCCTGCAAATGCCATAATTTTATCATTCTTTATGGCTGAATAATATTCCATTGTATATATATACCACTGTTTCTTTATCCATTCATCAATTGAAGGACATCTAGGTTGGTTCCACAATCTGGCTATTGTGAACTGAGCAGCTATGAACATTGATGTGGCTGTATCTCTGTAATATGCTGATTTTAAGTCCTTTGGGTATAGGCCAAGGAGTGGGATAGCTGGGTCAAATGGTGGTTCCATTCCAAGTTTTCTAAGGAATCTCCACACTGCTTTCCAGAGTGGCTGCACTAATTTGCAGCCCCACCAGCAATGTAAGAGTGTACCTTTCTCCCCACATCCTTGCCAACACCTGTTGTTGCTTGTATTCTTGATAATCGCCATTCTAATTGGGGTGAGATGGAATCTTAGGGTGGTTTTGATTTGCATTTCTCTTATTACTAGAGATGTTGAACATTTTTCCATATGTTTGTTGATTGCTTGTATATCTTCTTCTGTGAAGTGTCTATTCATTTCTTTAGCCCATTTGTCGATTGGATTACTTGCATTCTTGGTGTAGAGTTTTTTGAGTTCTTTATAGATTCTGGAGATTAGCGCTCTATCTGAAGTATGATTGGCAAAGATTTTCTCCCACTCTGTAGGCTCTTTCTTCGCATTGCTGATAGTTTCCTTTGCTGAGAGAAAGCTTTTTAGTTTGAATCTATCCCAGTTATTAATTCTTGCTTTTATTTCTTGTGCTATGGGAGTCCTGTTGAGGAAGTCTGGTCCTAAGCCGACATGTTGAAGTTCTGGACCTACTTTTTCTTCTATAAGATACAAGGTCTCTGGTCTGATTCCGAGATCCTTAATCCATTTTGAGTTTAGTTTCGTGCATGGTGAGAGATATGGGTTTAGTTTCATTCTGTTGCATATGGATTTCCAGTTTTCCCAGCACCATTTGTTGAAGAGGCTATCTTTTCTCCATTGCATATTTTTGGCCCCTTTGTCTAGTATGAGAAAATTGTATTTATTTGGGTTTGTGTCCGTGTCCTCTATTCTGTACCATTGATCCACCTTTCTATTTTGGTACCAATACCATGCCGTTTTTGTTACTATTGCTTTGTAGTAGAGTTGAAGATCTGGTATTGCGATACCCCCTGCTTCACTCTTTCTGCCAAGGATTGCTTTAGCTATTCTGGGTTTTTTATTCTTCCAGATGAATTTCATAATTGCTTGCTCTATTTCTGTAAGGTACATCATTGGGATTTTAATTGGAATTGCATTGAATCTGTATAGCACTTTTGGTAGTATGGCCATTTTGACAATATTAATTCTTCTTATCCAAGAACATGGGAGATCTTTCCATCTTCTAAGGTTTTCTTGAATTTCTTTCTTTAGAGTTCTGTAGTTCTCATTGTAGAGGTCTTTCACCTCTTTTTGAGATTGATTCCCAAATACTTTATTTTTTCCAAAGCTATTGTGAATGGGGTAGTTTTCCTAATTTCTCTTTCTGAAGATTCATCTCTTATGTATAAAAATGCCTTAGATTTATGTGCATTGATCTTATATCCCGCTACTTTACTGAATTCACTTATGAGATCTAAAAGTTTTCTGGTGGAATTTCCTGGTTCCTCTAAGTATACCATCATATCATCAGCAATTAGGGATAGTTTGAGTTCTTCTTTTCCTATTCGTATCCCTTTAATTTCTTTGGTCTGTCTAATTGCTCTGGCTAGAGTTTCAAGGACGATATTGAATAGAAGTGGTGAAAGAGGGCATCCCTGCCTTGTTCCAGTTTTTAGAGGGAATGCTTTCAGTTTTTCACCATTTAGAATGATATTAGCCATGGGTTTAGCGTAGATGGCCTTTACAATGTTAAGGAATGTTCCCACTATCCCTATTTTTTCTAGTGTTTTGAGCATGAATGGGTGCTGTATTTTATCAAATGCTTTTTCTGCATCTATCGAAATAATCATGTGATTCTTGACTTTAAGTCTATTGATATGGTGAATTACATTTATTGATTTCCTGATGTTGAACCAACCTTGCATCCCTGGGATGAAACCCACTTGATCATGGTGCACTATCTTTTTAATATGTTTTTGTATGCGATTTGCTAAAATTTTGTTGAGAATTTTTGCGTCGATGTTCATTAAGGATATTGGTCTGAAATTTTCTTTCCTTGATGTGTCTCTGTCTGGTTTAGGAATCAGGGTAATATTGGCTTCATAGAATGAGTTTGGGAGAGTTCCCTCCTCTTCTATTTTATGGAATACTTTGAGAAGTATTGGAATGAGCTCTTCTTTAAAAGTTTTGTAGAACTCGGCTGAAAACCCATCTGGTCCTGGACTTTTCTTTGTTGGAAGGCTTTTGATGACTTCTCCTATTTCATTACTTGAAATTGGTCTATTTAAATTGTGTATGTCCTCCTCGTTCAGTTTAGGCAATTCATATGTCTCTAGAAACCTGTTGATGTCTTCAAAATTTTCTATTTTGTTGGAGTATAGATTTTCAAAATAGCTTCTGATTATGTTTTGTATTTCAGTCGTGTCTGTTGTGATATTTCCTTGTTCATTCCGAATTTTAGTGATTTGGGTTTTCTCTCGTCTTCTCTTTGTTAGTGTGGCTAAAGGTTTATCAATTTTGTTTATTTTTTCGAAGAACCAACTATTTATTTTGTCAATTTTTTGTATTGTTTCTTTCGTTTCAATTTCGTTGATTTCAGCTCTCAGTTTAACTATTTCCTGTCTTCTACTACTTTTGGTGTTGGTCTGTTCTTCTTTTTCTAGGGCTTTGAGCTGTAGTGTTAGGTGATTTATTTTTTGAGTTTTACTTCTTTTATTAAATGTGCTCCATGAAATAAATCTTCCTCTAAGTACTGCTTTCATAGTGTCCCAGAGATTTTGATATGATGTTTCTTTGTTCTCGTTTACCTCTAAGAATTTTTTAATTTCCTTCCTAATATCTTCTGTTATCCATTCATCATATAGTAGCATATTGTTTAATCTCCAGGTGTTGGAGTAGTTTCTGTTTTTTACTCTTTCATTTATTTCTAACTTCAATCCATTAGGATCTGATAGAATACAAGGTAGTGTCTCTATCTTCTTGTATTTGCTGACATTAGCTTTGTGGCATAATATATGGTCTATTTTAGAGAAGGATCCATGTGCTGCTGAGAAGAAAGTGTATTCGCTCTTGGTTGGATGGCATATTTTATAAATGTCTGTTAAGTCTAAATTATTGATTGTGTTATTGAGATCTATGATTTCTTTGTTCAATTTTTGTTTGGAAGATCTGTCCAGTGGTGAAAGAGGTGTGTTAAATCACCTAGTATTATTGTGTTATGGTCTATTTGGTTTCTAAAATTGAGAAGGATTTGTTTAACATACATGGATGAGCCACTGTTTGGGGCATAGATGTTTATGATTGTTATATCTTGCTGATTTATGCTTCCCTTAAGCAGTATGAAATGTCCTTCTTTATCCCTTCTGACTAACATTGACTTGAAGTCCACATTATCTGAAATGAGGATGGATACTCCAGCTTTTTTGCTGAGTCCATGTGCATGGTATGTTTTTCCCCATCCTTTCACCTTTAGTCTATGGGTATCTCTTTCTATGAGGTGAGTCTCTTGCAGGCAACATATTGTTGGATCTTTCTTTTTAATCCAATCTGCCAGTCTATGTCTTTTGATTGATGAATTCAGGCCATTAACATTCAGGGTTATTATTGAGATATGATTTGTATTCCCAGTCATTTGGTTCATATTTAAAATTTTTGACACAACTTGGTTCCTCCTTTATTTGACAGTACCTTTAGGATAATTCCTCCCTTTGCTGATTTGCTTCTTTGTTTTTTATCTCTTCCTCATGAAATATTTTGCTGAGAATGTTCTGTAATTCTGGCTTTCTTTTTGTAAATTCTTTTAGCTTTTGTTTATCATGGAATGATTTTATTTCATCATCAAATTTGAAGGTAAGTTTTGCTGGGTATAAGATTCTTGGTTGGCATCCATTTTCTTTCAGAGCTTGAAAAATGTTGTTCCAGGCCCTTCTAGCTTTTAGGGTCTGGATTGAAAAATCTGCTGATATCCGTATTGGCTTCCCCCTGAATGTAATTTGGTTCTTTTCTCTCACAGCCTTTAAAATTCTGTCTTTATTTTGTATGTTAGGTATTTTCATTATAATGTGCCTTGGTGTGGGTCTGTTGTAATTTTGTGTATTTGGAGTCCTATAAGCCTCTTGGACTTGATTTTCCATTTCATTTTTCAGATTTGGGAAATTTTCTGATATTATTTCATTGAATAGATTGTTCATTCCTTTGGTTTGTTTCTCTAAGCCTTCCTCAATCCCAATAATTCTCAAATTTGGCCTTTTCATGATATCCCATAGTTCTTGGAGATTCTGTTCATGATTTCTCACCATCTTCTCTGTTTGTTCAACTTTGTTTTCGAGGTTAAATATTTTGTCTTCAATATCTGAAGTTCTATCTTCCAGCTGTTCTATCCTATTGGTTATGCTTTCTATGGAGTTCTTAATTTGGTTTATTGTTTCCTTCATTTCAAGGATTTCTGTTTGTTTTTTTTTCAATATCTCTAACTCTTTATTGAAATGATCTTTTGCTTCCAGAATTTGCTCTGTTAACTGTCGATTGGTGCGATCGTTCAATGCCTGCATTTGCTCTTTCATCTCATTGTTTGTTTCCCTAATCATTTTAATTATGTACATTCTGAACTCCCTTTCTGTCATTTCTTCTGCCATGCTGTCATTGGATTTTATTGATGTAACATCTAGATTTGTTTGGGGCATTTTCTTCCCTTGTTTTCTCATATTGTTCAGGAATCAGTGGGTCATTACGATATTGCAGATTTCCTCTATCAACTTATAGTGTCCCTGAAGATTGCTAGTATATCCCCTCTTATCCTTCAGTAGCCTGAAGTCTTGGAGGAGGTTGATAATGCAAAGCTCCACGAAGAAGCTGCCTCTCTAGGGGTGGTGACCCTCAGGTGGCGTATATTCCCTGCTAGTGGGCAGAGGTGCCTCCACTTGTTGACCAATGGTCATCCAATGGGGAACTAGACTGCGGGCTGAGGCAAGGCCTGTTTGTGCCTGTGTCTCTGGTTTTACCGTCCCTGTGGGAAAACCTCCCCCCGCCGGGAAGACTCACTCGGTGGAGACGTCTCGCTGGTCAGTTGCCCTCCTAGAGGTTCCCCTCAATCTACAACTACCACCTGGGCTGGGCTGTCTTCCTCTGCAATGATCCCAGGGGCCCGGACCTACGTCCTGGGCCTGGGAGCCTCACCCTTCGCAGGCGAGTCTCCTTAGGCTGCCTCTCCCAGAGAATCTGCCCACCGCCCTGGAAACTTCGCTCCGCCCCTAGGCGTGTCTCTGTGCGGCTCTTCCAGCAAGAAGCCACCTAGCTCCTGGGACCCTGCTCTGCACCAATCGCCTGGCTATGCAGCCCCTCCTCTGAGCCACCACCTGGAGCCCCGTACAATAGCTCCGAGACCCAGAGACCCGCCACACACCTCCTCCTCCGGACAGCCGCCCGGTTTCCGACGCAGTCACTAGGAGTCCAAACAACTCACTTCAGGTCTCCTCCTCCAGCCAACCACCCGTAGCCCTAGGCAGTCACTCCAAGTCCAAGTGACCCGCCCTGTTCCTCCTCCTCCTCCTTGGGGTAGCCCCCCGGGTGTTCAGGAGCGGTGGCTCCGAGACCAAGTGACTCACCACGCTCCTCCTCCAGGCAGGCCACCAGTGTTCAGGAGCGGTCGCTTTTAATCCAATCAACTCACCACTCGCCTCCTCCTCTGGCAACCACCTGTGGCTCTGATGCAGTCACTCCTAGACCAAGCGTCCTACCGCTCTCCTCCTCCAGGCAGTCCCCCGGTGTTCAGGAGCGCTCGCTCTGAGTTCAAACAGCTCACCATGCAGCTCCTCCTCTGGCAACCGCCCGTGGCTCTGATGCAGTCACTCCCAGACCAAGCGACCCGCCGCGCTTCTCCTCCTCCTCCGGGCAACCCCCCGGTGTTCAGAAGCGGTTGCTCTGGGTCCAAACAGCTCGCCACGCAGCTCCTCCTCAGGCAGCCACCCGGAGCCCCAGTGGTTGCTCGAGTCCAAGCGCTGTGCTGAGCCGCCTCCTCTACGATGATCCCAGTTGTCCGTGTTCACCGCTGCCGCGGGGGGAGGGGCATCTCGCTGAGCAACTCCACTTCACAAATTCCCTGCGTTCTGGGGCTACCGCCCCATCCGGGACGCCTCCCCAACAGGAGAGACTCACCCGGCGGCTTTGAGTTGGTCCCAAGTCTCTCACTATCTCCTCTTTTGAATCTTGCGTCCTGGAGCAACATGAAATGCAGCTGCCCTCTAGGCCGCCATCTTGGCCCGCCCTGAGGTCCGACTTTAAGTTCTAGTTGTCTGCGCTGACAGGGACCTTTTTTGTCTTGTTCATTCTCATATCATTAAAGCCTCAGAGCACAATAAATATTTAATGATGGAATGAGCGAGAAAAGTAATTTATTAGTATCTCTGAACAAATTCCAACAGAGTTCAGAAGAACAAATGATTTTTATTAAGACTTTCCTCCTTGCCTTTCTTCTTCCAGACATAATTTAAAATTGGACTCATTTTTGTTTAATTTGGAAGCTCTAGGAGGATAGAGTCTACCTTTAAAGTACTATGTTCTGCACTGAGTATGTTTTGGTGCTTAAGAAAAAATTTTAAAAGAGTATGCTATGAAGTTTCAGTCACCAAGCTGAATGGCAGATCGCTCAGACCATATTTTACATGTGGTGATTTTTCTATTCTGTCAGATTCATTACGATTTATGGTGCAATATCAACTTATAAACTTATAAACTACCTTTTATTAAAATTACATTTTCAACCAAAGGATGTCATTAAACATAAAAGCACTGTGGGAACAAGATATATATGATTAAAATGCTCAATAACACAGATAACTCTTAAAGATTGTGGGATGTGGTGGTGTGTGCCTGTTATCCCAGCAACTTGGGAGGCTGAAGCAGGAGGATCACAAATTCAAGGTCAGCCTAGACAACTTAGCAAGACCCTGTCTTAAAAATAAAAAGGTCTGGGGATATGGTTCGATGATAGAGTGCCCTGTGTTCAATACTCTGAACTACAAAACAAACAAACAAAAAACAATCCAAAACAAAAAAATGAAAGATAACAAACCAAACAACCCCCCCAAAGCTTAAAACTTCAATGTGTCAAGATACTTCATGTATAACACTTTTAACATTGCAATGTTGCTTTGGTCAATATTATCTGAGAATAAAACCCTTGATTATATTCTTAAAATCAAGATAGGTCCTGAATTTCTGAATAAAAAGGAACTGATGTTTTTATGGAATTTCTTACATTTAGAAAAAGAAAATAAAGTACAATTCGATTATGGTTATTTAAATTATGAACCAGTCACATGTCTGTCATGTACTCGCATCTGTTCTCCTAACAGCACAATGCAGATCTCAGATGGCTGGGGAAGGTCGGAGCTGTCTAACGCAATCCTCTTCCGGTCCTGTGAAGGGCCCACGCCACCTCCAGCTCTGTTCTGTGGGGTTGCAGGATTGGCAAGGATTGCTAGGGTCTGGTCACATTGCCCAGTTCATCAGGTCTAATTTCTACTTTTCTGTAACATTGGGAACTAGATTCTGGGTCAAATAAAAACAAGAAACTGATATTTTGAAAGTGCCCAGAGAAGAAACAGTGCTCAGGGGTTTTCAGGTTCGAACTCTGGCTGCATATACCACTAGCCTGGGGTGCTCTAACACACCGGACCTGATGAGTCAGTTTGTCTTCACTGGAACACAGTACTGCGTTAAAAAGTACTTTTGTGGGTCAGGGTTGTAGCTCAGTAGTAGATTCCATCCTTACACGTGTGTGGCCCTGGGTTCAACCTCCCTGCTACCGCGGCTCCTAAGCAAACACCAGACGTTCAGCTGAATCTCACAAGGGTCGCAAAGGAACTGAAGACGCTTGCCTGGGGTGGGGGTGGAGGAGGCAGGGCTGCATTAGTTTCAGGAGACGAAAAAGTCAGAGCAACAACCACACCTGTCTGTCCACAGTTGCGCTCCCAGTCACAAAAACAGGTCCCAGTGTACAGTAGGTACTAAATAAAATTTTTGTTGAATAAAGTATGGGAATCCAGACTTTTCTTTCCCATGGTACAGAGTGCACTCTGGGCTCTTCCTCCGAATGTGCAGCAGATTACTGACCCACTAGCAAATCAAGTTTGACAGGCAATATTTGAAGCCTCTTCTTATCGAATGCTATTTTTTTGTGTTCATGTTTCCTCATTTTGTAAATGCCAGATGGTGCTTTATGTTTTTTTTTTTTTCTAAAAACCAAAATGCTATATTTAAAATTGAGGTTTTAATGAATAATCTATAATTCGAATAGAGACATTAACCACAAAATAGAAATCTTCACACTTTCATTTATCCACCCCACCCAATTAAAAAAAAAATGAATACTGCCTGGGTGGTTGGCAGAGCAGAAATCATGAAAGCCTTCTCTTCATCAGCAAACTTGCATGAAAGACTAAGGAGCGGGGAGGAGACCTGGCCAGCAGGGAAACGATTCTCACTGACGAATACACCTTACAACACTAGCGCACATTCCGCCATTTCCAAGACTCTTCCTCCTGCTCCAATGGTGAAATGAATTCAGCGATGTCAGTTTTCAGTTTAGGCAACATTTCATTCAAATCTACAGGCACTTATCCCCTACTTCCCTGCAGATGTATCTATTTATCTATTTAAATATATTTTTCATTCAAGTGTTTACAAAATTTATTTGTCCATACAATGTGATGCATACCTTTACACTGATTCACAAAACAAAACATTTTCTTATAAAAAAAAAGGACAAATTATTCAAACTGTTGTGGTCAAGTTCTTCTTGATGCAAAGGATGAAGAATGATCTTGGATAAAGCTTGGTCTTCTATGAAGATACACATAGCAGTATATAAAGTTCACACCTAACTCAAGGAAGTTATCTCATTGGAGGAATCTAAAATGCTAACCAATGATGTGACAGTTCCACTTTTCAGAGACAGGAGAAGCATCCAGCTGGAGTTCAATGGGAGTGTGTTAGCCAATATATTCCAACAGGGATGTGCATGATACTCCAAGATCTTACATGAATATTATTAATGACTAATACTTTACAAGAATAATATTGAAGCAATTCTAATTCTGTAATCTGAGGATTTGCTACAATTATTTTATAATTTATAATAGTAATGCCATATAAACATATAACTATGATTTTGTTAAGAAAAATATTAGCAGGTACTGCACAAGAAGTAAAAAGCTCTAGAAATAACAAATCTACATATCGATGAGTTCTTTGTACAGTTTGCTTTTAAGGCACTATAACTTTATTTACCATTAAAATTTATTTTCCTGGGGCTGAGGTTGTGGCGCAGTGTTAGAGCACTTCCCTTACATATGTGCATTGGGTTTGATTCTCAGCACCACATATAAAGAAATGAATAAAATAAAGGTCCATCAACAACTAAAAAATATTTTATCAACAACTAAAAAAATTTTTTTAAAAATTTATTTTCCTAAAAAGAGAACAAAATAGGTGTGTGATCAGAGAGTATAGTGATCAGAAGTAGATGATTGGAGCAGAGCATGGTGGTGCACGCCTGGGATCCCAGCAACTGGGGAGGTTGAGGCAGGAGAATCACAAGTTCAAGGCCAGTCTGGGCAACTTGGTAAGATCCTGTCTCAAAATAAAAATAAAAAGGGCTGGGGATATGGCTCAGTGGCAAAGTGCCCTGGGTTCATACCCAGTACCACAAAGATAGAAGTTTATGAGCCATTTCAGGGATATTGTGTTCCTTTAAAATTGAAAAATAGAAAACTGAAACTTAATTTTTGAAATGATAAAATTTATATTAGCATTAGGGAACATGTTTGTTTGTTTATAAATTCTTCTAAGAAAAATCCAAGCACAACAATTTTTGGCTACCACTGTTAAAACAAGAGTCACACCTAGTTTTCTCTTGACATTCTGGGAAGACTATCATGTTCCGGTGTCATGTAAACTGTGACTCCATTTTCTACACCAATGTGGAAGTGGCTCCAGAGTTCATTAAATCCTGTGTGAAATATGTGAATGCAGTCTCTTAAGTTTCAAGTAAACGTGAACTTCCTGGCATTCTGTTCCATCTAAAAATGGTCAGCAAAACCCTGTCAGGGATAATCTGAAAACCAAAGAGCGGTGCACATTTTATATGCATTGGCAGTTCTCTTGAAAATTAACACGTGAAACATAATTTCTGTGAATAAATTTCCTATCTTCCTGATTCCCTGAGAGGGTAACTGTGGAGCAGACGGCAGTGGGTGTGTGGGAGTGTGGGGGCTGGGGTGGGGTGTCGTCCTGGCCCCGCCTCTGCTAGCTCCATTAGCTTGGGGTCAACTGCTGAGCCTCCGCGGTCTCAGTCTCCCCCAGGGGTGATGATGGCACTCACCACGTGTGGGCATTTGGGAGGCTGTGTGGAGAGCTAAGAGTGGCTGCTGGCTTCTGCCCACACTTGACAAAGTCCCCTCAAAGCCGCCTCTGTATTGGTTTACACTGTCCTGGGCTTTTTGTGCACGTGAGTGTTTGATACAGAGGCCAGGAATCTTGTCACATTTGATGTGGCTGTTGTCCTACTGCAGGACAGTCCAAGCCCTGCAAAGAGGCTTCTTGGAGGATGTGTAGGAGACTCAAGTTATGTGACATTTGCATTGACTTTAAAAAAAGTGTGCATTCAGGACTAGGGTTATAGCTCAGTGGTAAAGTGCATGCTTAGGATGTGAGACTCTGAGATTCATCAGCGGTACCACAAAAAAAAAAAAAAAAAAAAGAAAAAAGAAAGTTGGGGGGTTCATTTGAGTGGAGGATCACAGATGAAAAAGGCAGAGGATTTTTGGTACTGTTTTTATATCTATTATTGACTATAAGAAGTAAATAAGTTTCCGGTGGCTCAGGAGGCAGAGGCAAGAGGATTGCAAGTTCCAGGTCAGCTTCAGCAACTCAGTGAGGCCCTGAATGATTTAGCAAGACCCCATCTCAAAATAAAAGATAAAAAGGGCTGGGGATGTGGCTCAGTGGTTAGGCACACAGATGCTGAATTCTTGTGACTCTACTGCCAAACCCAGCATGGAGATGAACCAGACCTGTGTCTTATCTGAACTTGTGAACATATTTAATACAATTCTCTTATGTTCAGCTGCTAAAGAACTTAGACTTAAAGTACTATTCTTTTTTGAAGAGCCTTTTAGTTCTGTATTTATAAAATCCCACACTCACTTTCCATTAAATTTTAAAAAATAAGATCACCAAAAGTAGCTCTACAAAGGCAAATTCTTAGAATATGCTCAACTAATTAATTCAGTTCTGCATGATGTAAAGTGCAATGGGATTCTGTTATGCAGGGAAGCTTTTAAACTTCTAAGAATCCTTCCTAAAAGGAATCAGTATAAAAAAAATGTGAAGTCACCACTTTGGATTTTCTATTTGTTTTGGTGGTTTCAGTCATAATTCAGGGACCCGCGGAGCTGCTGCTGGATGCCAAGGATTGAAACTGACCACAGCAGGTGGCCGCCTGCTTAGAAACTCAGCGCTCTACAACGTTGGTTTACCCTCCCTTCGTGTTACGTTGAGAAAAAGAATGATTGTGACACAAACAACAAAAGAAAAGAAACAGGCAGTAAGCGATGAGAGTTTCGCCGTGGTCGTGTTTAAGGAACACGCTCTCCTTTTGGTGGCTTCGAAGCAGCTGGACCTGAGAGCGGCCTGAGGGACAGCTCTAGTCTTCCTCCCGGCTCTTTAAGCCCAGTCTGTGGGCTCTTTCTCCTCGCCTCTTAGATGAAGTCGTGGGCAGATTCCATAGCTTTTCTGGGCACTTTAAAAAACTTTTGATAAAAAAATGCATGCCGTAAACTGACCATCCTAACCACTCCTAAGGGCCCAGCTGCGTAGCGTTAGGTACAGTCACATGATTGTGCTGCCGGTCTCAACTTCCACGTTTGCCAATTTGAAGATCTCCACCCATTAGACTCCCCATCTTCCCTACCTTCCAGCCCTGGCAACTGTCCTAATTTCTGTCCTAATTAGGAAAACAGGAAATGTATTCAAAGCAATTATGTTTTGAACATTAATTTTCCATTATCCTAACTTCTGTCCTTATGAATTTGATACTTGATACCTCATCTCATATAAGTGAAGGGCGACAGTCAAAACGACTCTTACCCGGTTGGGAATCTCCCTTTCCTCACCCAGCCGGCTGCGGGTGGGATTCTCCTGGCTTCTCCTCTTTCCTCCAGTCTTCCACTCACTGCTGATGCCTGTTGTTTCTGACCCTCTGTCAGACGGGGGGGTGGACCAGGGAGAGGGAAATGTGCTGAGGGGGTGCAGCTGTAATCCACCCCCGGGGGTGTGTATGGCTCTTCCTCTCAGAGAGAACTTTCAGGGGTTCCCAAGGATCCTGGGATGTAGCTGGCTGCGGTTCTTTTGAAGCCATGCAGAGTTTCAAAGTGTGCTGACGTTAGTGGCTGGAACAGCTATCCCTGAGTCCCTCGGGGACGGTGTTAGGAATCTCGGGCCCTGTGATGCTGTGCCGCTGCTACCGCTGCTGCCTTGTTGCCTGAGAGATGTGCGGTCATGAGGCTGCTGGACCGTGGGTCAGTGGGAAACATAGGTGAGTTGTGTGGGAAAGAGGCTGGGCAGTCTCCTGGAAGACCTGGAGGGATTCAGGATGCTCCCGCTCCAGGGCCTGCCATTTGCTACCTGGCGTGTGAATGCATTATTTATTGCTTGGTGGTACTTCAAAATGTGCAGTAAGCTCTTCCAAGGGCACTTAACTCCACCTCCAGGGAACAGAGGTCAAACTCGCAAGTGCTGTCCTTGAAGGTTTTTTGTGCCTGGACACTGCACAGCACACGGGCAGCTCCAGAACAGGCCTGGCCCTGGTCTCTCCTCCCTCTTCTGTCGCCTCAGGCTTGGGGAGGCCTCCACAGCCAGTGCCTTCCTCCAGGAGTTGCAGTGCCAGGCACTCCTGCTTGGTTCTCAGCTGCTGAGGCCAAGCCTGTCTCTGAGAAAAAGTCCCACTTAAGCACCCGGAGACACGCTGTATCAGAGAACAAAGAAAGCTAAGCCCACAAGCCATCTAAACGTACCTTAAAGCACTGAACAGCTTGCTTTATTCCAACAAGGTCATTAACAAAAATGAGGCATTAGCTAACTTAATTGATAAAATTCCTTTTGAAAGAAGTTGTTTAGGTGATGTTAATAACAATATCTGAAATAATATATCTTATTAACTCATCTCATAAAACAAGTGGAGAACAAATTCAGGAAAAGTAGAGACATGGGAAAGACCTGGAAACCAGTTTGACACAAAAATATTACAAGTTATATGACAAAGGTAAACTAAATGTTGGTCATTTGGGCAACCAATATTTGTAAACTAAACACGTGATTTATGAAGCCAGGTGAGTTATAAGCCTGGGTATCTGCAAATCAAGGAGTTAGAAAAACACAGAAAACAATGCAATGATTGAACTTGATATAATAGCTCTGTTAAAGTCTAAACCAGGTCAACATTATCTGGCTAAGCCTTTCTTAGTTTATTCATTCAACAAATATTTGTTGATCCCTGCTATGTAGTACTGGGAATTCAAACACGAAATACATCCTGGTCCTCAAGGAGTTCACAGACTAGTGGTAGAAACTGGCAGATAAACAGTGACGCTATCATGTGGCAGGTTTTAAGCTGAAACGGAGCAGGGACTGAGGTCCTAGCTCATGGTGTCAGGATGCCTTCAGAGAATGTTCAAGGACAAGGCTGCAGACCAGGCAGGCTATTCTCACAGTCCTGGGGATGCCAGCTGTGTTCAGCTCCCCATGATGCTGTGCCCACTCACTAAAAGGAAGGATAGACATTGACTGACGGAACCCTGTGATTTTACATGACACAATCCTGACGGCCATCCCCTGGCCACAGTGGGAATGAGCAACCTTCTGTGGAAAGGTGGAATATTCAGCAAAGCGTGGAAGATGGGTAACTGAACTGACTGATGATACCAATCTGTCAACTACATTTGACCCAAGAGTCAGATTTCCCAAGTGACTGAGACTCAAAAGATTGGCTTGCCTCCTTGGTCAGGGCAGTTCCTGATTGAGAGGATCACTCCTGACTCTGTCAGCCAGTCGAGGGTCTGTCTGCCCCGGCCAGCACATGATGTTGGATATGGACCAGTGCTAGTGGCAAGGTAGAACAATCGGTCTCCCAAATACGAGAACAAGAAAGATGATTGTTCACGGTGCTCCCAGAAGCCCCCTGGACAGGTCTGACTACGCAACCTGTGGGACCCAGTGCAAAATGCAAGTGCAGAGCTCTTTATTAAAAAATTAAGAATTTCAAGCGTCACGGAAGAGCACTAAATTAAGCTTGGAGCCCTTATGAATGAATGCTGGGTCTGTGTGGGCCACATAGATCTCGTATCTATGACACTGGCTCTGACCCTATTAACATAAAAATATTACAAGCTGTGTGAAAAAGTAAACTCAATGTTGGTCATTTGGACAATCATTGTTTGTAAACTAAAAAATGTGAGTTATGAAATGCAGTGAGTTGTAAGTCTGGATATCGGCAAATCAAGGAGTCAGAAGGACAGAAAACAAGAGCCGAGCTTGTTGTGACAGCTCATGTCGCCTCCGGTCTGTTCTGCTGTGCCTCTGTAGAGCTCTGTGAGTGACAGTCCTCTTAGTCCTTAAGGTTGAAACAGTGTGAGATGATGATGGCGTGTGGAACGAGGCACCCTCTGAATTTAGGGGCTGAAATGTGAGGTAGAAATCAACGTGGCCAGGGCTCTGTCTCTGCGGATGAGCCTCTGCGGAGCCCAGCCCCTGGGATCCATGCTTTGTTCCACAGACCTGACTGTAGCAAAGCGCTTAAGGCAGGGGCTAGATGAGCTGGAACAACAAGCTCAACTCTTTTGTTTCTGTCTTTCCAACTGCTGGTGCAGTGTATCCTGGTGGGATGCTGAGTGGCAGATGAGGACCGGAAGTCACCACTTGATTCCCAAGCCCTGAGCATACCCGGGGAGGGCTGGTGCTTCTCCGAGTTTGCAGCCAATCATGCGCATTTAAGAACACTGTACTGAAGTTCCTTTCCTGGAGTCTAATGTCCAGCTCTGCTCGGTCAGTCTGCTGACTGTGACAGGCAATGAGGAAACCCTGTACTGCTACTACTCCTATCCTCACAAGTTCTCCTCCATAGGACTGCCCAGGTCTGATGAGAGCTACCAGGGTGCTGGAGTCCCAGGAAGCCTTCAGGAAATGGGAACCCTTGAACTGAATATTTAAGGAAGGGAAGTTTCCTAAGCAGACAAATGGTGTGTGGGAGGGGTGGAGTGCAGAGATGCCGATAGTGTATGAGATACCGAATTTTCCAGTTCTAGAATATCATTTGCTGCTTTTAATTTTAATTTAATTTATTTATTTGGTACTGGGGATTGAACCCAGAGGTGCTTTACTACTGAACTACACCCCAAGCCCTTTTAATTTTTTAAGTTGCTTAGGACCACGCCAAGTTGCTGAAGCTGACTCCTGCCGCAGCCACCCCAGCCATCATTTGGTTCTTTGATCATTTCTATTTCCCTCCTGATATTTCTTATTTTTCATCCATTGAAAACATTTTGACCAGGTCTGGGGGCACATGCCTGTAATCTCAGCAGCTTGGCAGGCTTAAGCAAGATCACAAGTTTGAGGCTGGCCTCAGCAACTTAGGAGAGGCCCTTAGCAACTTAGTGGGACCCTGTCTCCAAATTAAAAAAAAAAAAAAAAAAAAAATTAAAAGGACTGGGGATGTAGCTTAGTGGTAAAGCACTCCTAGATTCAGTCCCCAGTACCCAAAGCAAAACAAACCAACCAACCACCTATTTTGTGTTACTTCAAGAAGACTTCCCATAGTTTAAAAATCATTGTTAGTTCCAGCATCTACTATATCTTGGCATTGTTGATTTTTTCTCTTGGGAATATGTTCCCTTTTTGGTTCTTTACATGGCAGGTAACTTTATTTTTAATTGACACAAGATTGTACACATTTATGGGGTAGAGTGTGATAATTTGATACATGTACACAGTGTGTAATGATCAAAGCAAAGTAATTAGTATTTCTAGCTCCTCGAACATTTATGATTTCATGCTGGGAATCTTCAAACTCTTCTAGTTATTTACAATATATAAGTGGTTGCAAGTTGTCACCCTGCTATACTACAGAACACTAAAGCTTATTCCTTCATCTAACTGTTTTGGTGCCCAATATCCAACTTTTCTCTGCCCCTCTACCTCATTCCTACTCTCTAGTGACCACTATTCTAATCTCTATGGTTAAGAGATAATTTTTAGCTTCCACATTATAAATGAGAATGTGTATCTGTCTTTCTGTGCCTGGCTTAGTAACATGATATCTTCCAGTTCCATTCACGTTGTTGCAAAGAAATGAATGACATTCCATGTATTCATACACCACATTTTCTTTCTTCACTCACCCTAGGCTGACTCCATACCCTGGTTATTGGGGATAGTGCTACAGTAGGCATTGGGGTGCAGATATTTCTTCAACATACTGATTTAATTTTTTTTGGATTAATACCCAGTAGTGGCGTCGTTCTATTTTTAATTTTCCAGGAACTATTTCTATAATGACTGTATTAATTTACATTTCTACCAAAAATGTATAGTTTTCTTTTTTTCCTCATCCCTGCCAATGCTAGTTATCTTCTGTATTTATTTATTTATTTATTTATTGTACCAGGAACTAAATCCAGGGCATGCATGCTAGGTAAATGCTCTACCACTGAGCAAGCTGCCCTTGAACTTGCTATTCTCCTGCCTCAGCCTCCTGAGTCGATGGGATTACAGGTATGTGCCACCACACCAGGCTCCAACTGTTGTTTTTAATAGTTTTCTAATTTCCCATTTAATTCTCTCAGTTTTTGCTTCATATGTTTTGGAGCTCTATTCCTTGGTGCATATACCTTTAAGACTCTCTCATCATCATAAAATGCATTTTTAAAAAATCTCTTGTACCCATCTTTGCCTTCACATCTTGTGTGATGTTAGTATCGCTGCTCCAGCTCCTTTTTGGTTACTGTTGGCATGTTACTGTCTCTTCTGTCCTTGTGGATAGTATAGTGGAGTCATTTTATTTCAAGCTCGTTCTGCTAATCTTTGCCTTTTGGATGGAGACTTTACGCCATTTACTTTTAGTAGAATGACTGACAGGTTCGGATTTCCACCTGCTGCTTTGCCATGTATTTCACATATCTGAGGATTTTGGTGCCACTATTCCTCCCTCATTACCCTCTTTTGCATTAAATGGAGATCTTCTAGGATACACATTTAATACACTCATTTCTTGAACCATTTTTAAGAGTTATTTACTCTGGAATTACAATGAACATCTTAATTGACTATAATTACTTCACAGTAATACATTTAATTTCAATAGCATATAAAACTTTTCTTCTAGTGTTGTTCTGTGGCTTCCCACTTTGTACTATTATTGCACTACAAATTACATCTTCATATGTTAGGGGTCCATTCATACAGTTTCTAATGATTGCTTTATGATACAGTTGTTTTAAATGACAGAAGTTACAAAGCAAAGCACATTTATATGACATGTATATATTATGTATGCACATATACTTACATGTATGTCTTTTGGTACTTTTTATTTCTTCACGTGGATTTGAGTTACTATGTAGTGCTTTTATTTCAGCATGAAAGACTCCCTTTAGTACTTCTTATAGGACAGGCCTGCCTATGACAAATGACAAATTCCCTGTTTTTTTTTTAATTTGGTGCTGAGGATTGATCAGTTTTTGATTATCTGAGAATGTTTTATTTCTTCCTTTATTTTAAAGAACAGTTTTGCTAGATATAGATTCTTGAATGTGGCCTTTTCTTTCAGCACTTTGAATACATTATACTTTGTCTCTGTGGTATCTGATAAATTGACAAATTATTCCTATTTTTTCCAGTACTGGGGACTAAACTCAGCAGCACTTTACCACTGATCTATATCCTCAGCCCTTTCTTTTTTTTTTTTTTTTTGAGACAGGGTCTTCCTAAGTTGCTTAGGGCCTTGCTAAGTTGCTGAGGCTGGCTTTGAACTAGTGATCCTCCTGCCTCAGCCTTCTGAGTTGCTGGGATTACAGGAATGTGTCACCATACCTGGCTGAGCAAATTATCTTATTGAGGATGAGTCATTTTTGTCTTGCTGCTTTCAAGATTCTATTTGACTTTGTTTGTTGAATGATTATGACATATCC
Source organism: Sciurus carolinensis (assembly GCF_902686445.1). Classification (NCBI taxonomy): domain Eukaryota; kingdom Metazoa; phylum Chordata; class Mammalia; order Rodentia; family Sciuridae; genus Sciurus; species Sciurus carolinensis. The sequence continues at coordinate 8,819,684 of NC_062219.1, read as the reverse complement.
ATACATGGCTCTCTTGAATTTATACTATGTGGAATTCACTGAGTCACTAGGATGAGAAAAATTAGTATTATTCATTTTTTAAAAATCAAATGTAGTAAGCTTATGGTCAAGTCTCTTCCAGTATCCAGCCTGCCTCTTTCTCCTCCCTCCTTCTGGGATTCCTGTTACCGGCACATGGGCATGCTTGAAAGCCTCACAGCTCCCTGAGATTCTGTTCTCAGAGTGGATTATCTTGTTTGACTTAATTTTAATTTTAGGGATTCTTTCTTCTGCCAGCTCAAATATGTTTTTGAGGTCCTAAAGTGATTTTTTTTCATGTCGGCTATTGTTTTTTTTTTTGATTCTTTTTTGTGATTTCTGTCTCTTAATTGATATTCACTGTTTGGTGAGATATCATTATTAGACTTTTAAAAATTCTTCAGATATGGTTTTCTTTAGTTCTTTGAACATATAATATCTGGCAAATGTCTTTTTTCTGTTCGAAATTTGGACTTCTTCAGAAACAGTTGGTACTGACTACTTTTTTTTTCTTCTGCAAGGGTTATACTTTTTAAATTGTTGCATGTTTTATAACTTGACTAAAAATTGGACATTTAAAATAATTACAATATAATAATTCTGGAAGTTAGGTCATTGTTTCAGCCTAGATTTTTGTTGCTGTTTTTTATTGTTGCTCTTTGTTTAAAGGTTTTCCTGGAAAAATTCCGTAAAATTTTTATTCTTTTGCAGCCACTGAAGAGTCTGCTCAGTTAGTGGTTAGCTAGAGATTAGATAGAGATTTCTTTCAATGGCCTAACCACTAAGCCTTCCGTTCTTTGCGGAGGGGCTACACATGGGTTGAGGCATGCCTGCAATATTTTCAGTTTACAATTCTGCCTTAGCCTACAATTCCTGTTTCTGCAGATCCTCAAGGCAAGTGAGAGGAGAACTTCAGGCATTCTCAGATCTTTCCTGTCCTACAAATGCACACTAACTAGAGACTTCCAGGAATTTATCAAAGTGTTCCAAATCCCCCTGAGGGCATCTTATTTCAAGATCTTCCTTATTTTTCTCAGCCTCTTTTTTGCTCCAACTGATATCTCCATCTCAGGTAGCTGTGATGTTAAACAATTCCTCCTGCTTTTAAAATGTTTATTTATTTAATAACAGGGCCCTGACAACTTGGGAGGCTGAGGCAGGAGGATCACAAGTTCAAAGCCAGTCTCAGCAACTTAGTGAGGCCCTAAGCAACTTAGTGAGACCTGTCTCAAACAAAAACAAAAACAAAAAAACAAACAAAACAAAACAAAAAACACAAAGGGCTGTGGAGGTAGCTCAGTGAGTAAGCACCCCTGGTACCAAAAAGAAACAAATAGACAAACAAACAAAAAAAACAGTGTTCTGGGCTTAGGACTTTGTCAATGAGCGAGCTCTTAGTCAATGAGCAAGCTCTGAGTCAAGTCAAATAAAGACAAGCCCCATAAATGTGCTTTTCCAGGCAACTGCCAAATAGTAAAATAGTGACAATTGTCTCTGGAATGTGGCTTTTGGGGGAGCATCAAGCCCGTTTTGTTCCCATCAGTGGCTGCTAGGCTGCGGTTTTTCTGTGACTGTGGTTGAGTCTGCTGGTTTCCAGGGCTTTTCTGGAGCCAAGGAGAGCAGGGCGGAGGCAGGGTGCCTGTGTTGCTCTTCTCACCCAGGCTCAGCCATCTTGCATTACTACCGCTCCTCATTGCTGGGAGACTTTGGTTTCTAAAGTTGTTTTTAAACATGTTTATTTGGGCAATTTTTGCCTACTTTCCACTGCTTTTAAGGGAGAGTAGATTTTCAGAGGCCTTTATTCTACCATTCTAGAAGTGTTTTCTCCAAACACATTGATTTCTGTATTGTGCCTTAATATAATGGTGCATTTAGGACCTGATGAAAATATTCCATTTTTTCCTAGTGTGTTATAATAACCAGTAGTCAGATTGGTTAGAGTGGTTAGAGTGGACTACGAGGCACTGTGCATGGACTTTGTCACAATCATGCTTCCATGATTATGACGGACAGGCCTAGAACACAAGTGGGACAGCTTTTGATGCAGTAATAGTGACAACTGTTCAGCGACGTAATTGACCAAGCATGTACTCTCACCTAGGGCTTAGGAATAAAAACTAAGTAAGAGAGTCACTACTTAGAATGGCTTATAAAAGTTGCATCCTCAGAGCGATTAAAGAAAGGTGAGGTGATCATCTTTTAAGGATCCAGATTTAGATAGAAGATCAAAGGTTATTACAGTTAAAAGTTCACTGCAAAGGCAAACATTTTAAGAGTCTGGGGACCCCTGTCCCTAGTCTCCCAGAACTGCCAAAATTTTAGGGCAAAATATTCAGTGGGAGTCTGGAGTCTCTTTTGCTGTGCTGGGAATCAAACTCAGGGTCTCATGCATGCTAGGCAGGTGCTCTACCACTGAGTTACACCCCAGTCCTATATTTTTGAACTCTACTTACCAAGATCTCTTTTGGTCATTAAAAATATATGTGGAACCAGGCACTGGAAGGGGCGGGTCGCTCCTCCCTGACTGATCCCACGCCGGGAAAGGCCTCCAGATGCAGGTGGCCCTAGAGGTCACTGCAGGATACTGTGGCCGGGAACTGGAGCAGTATGGCCAGTGTGTGACAGCCAAGCCTGAGTCATGGCAGTGAGACTGTCACCACCTTGCATTGCTCAGTGCACATCCTCCCACCCAATCATCCGCCAGATCCGCCAGGCCTGTGCTGAGCCTTTTGAGGTCTTTGAAGAGTGTCTTCGGCAGAATGAGGCAGCTGTCGGCAATTGTGCTGAACACGTGCGCTGCCTCCTGCAGTGTGCTGAGCAGGGGCAGCCGCCACACTCGCCCACAGTCCTAGAGGCACAGGCGCTTCCTGAGGACTGCAGTAGAACTGGATATGAGTGACTGGCCCCTTGACGTCCTTACCCCCTGCAAAGTGGCCCTTTGGAGTCCTGAGGGCCCTGGCAGTGGACCTGACTTACTAAATATCAGGACTTCCAATAGATAAAGACTGTACTATGCTTAAAAAAAAAAAAAAAAAAAAAAAAAGTTGATGACAGTTACCTATGCTACAGATTTTTACTGACACCTAGTGGTAAATGTGGATATTGATATAATCTAAAATAAAATTTTTTATTTTATAAAAATCATGAATATAGTGACAAAAATTTACTTGTTTTGAACTTCACTTTCAAAAAGGAGTTAAAATTGTTTAAATTTTATCTTTAAAATTTTATTCTTTTTAGGTATACATGACAGTAGAGTGTATTTTGACATATACATACATGGCGAATAACTTCCCATTCTTGTATGTGATGTGGAGTTACGTTGATCGTATATTCATATATGAATACCGGAAAGTTATGTCCGAATCAACTGTCTTTCTTATTCCCACCTCCTCTGGTCCCTTTATTTCCCTTTGTCTAATCCAATGAGCTTTTATTCTTCCCTCTCCTCCCTAATTGTGTGTTAGCATTTGACCTTTGATTTTTTGGGATTGGCTTATTTCACTTAGCATGATATTCTCCAGTTCCATCCATTTACCAGCAAATGCCGTAATTTCATTCTTCCTTATGACTGAGTAATATTTCGTTGTGTATATATATGACACATTTTCTTTATCCATTCATCTGTTGAAGGGCATTTAGGTTGGTTCCATAGCTTAGTTATTGTGAATTGAGCTGCTATAAATATTGATATGGTTGTGTTACTGTAGTATGCTGATTTTATGTCCTTTGGATATATTCCGAGGAGTGGGATAAGTGGGTCAAATGGTGGTCCCATTCCAAGTTTTCTGAGGAATCTCCATATTGCTTTCCAGTGATTGCACCAATTTGCAGTCCCACCAGCAATGTAGGAGTGAACCTTTCCACTCACATTCTCATAACATTTATTTATGCTTGTATTCTTGATTGTTTCCACTTTGACTGGAGTGAGATAAAATCTCAGTGTAGTTTCAATCTGCATTTCTCTAATTGCTAGACATGTTGAACATTTTTTTTGTTGACCAATCGTATTTCTTCTGTGAAGTGTCTGTGCAGTTCCTTTGACCATTTATTGATTGGTTATTTGTTTCTTTGGTGTTAAGTTTTTTGTGTCTTTTATATCCTGGAGATTAGTGCTCTATCTGAGGTGCAGGTGGCAAAGATTTTCTCCCATTCGTAGGCTCTCTATTCATATTCTTGTTTTCTTTGCTGTGAAGAAGTTTTTTAGTTTGATATCATCCCATTTCTTGATTCTTGATTTTACTTCTTGAACTTTAGAAGTCTTGTTGAGGAAGTAGTTTCCTAAGCTGACATGATGGAGAGTTGGGCCTCCATTTTCTTCTAGTAGGCACAGAGAATCTGGTCTAATGCCTAGGTCCTTGATCCTCTTTGAGTTTTGTGCAGGGTGAGAGAGGGGGGTTTAATTTCACTTTGCTACATATGGAGTTCCAGTTTTCCCAGCACCATTTGTTGAAGCGGCTATCTTTTTTCCAATGTGTTTATGGCACCTTTGTCTAGTATGAGATAACTATATTTATATGGGTCTGTCTCTGTGTCTTCTATTCTGTACCATTGGTCTTTATGTCTCTTTTGGTGCCAATACCACACTGATTTTGTTACTATAGCTCTGTAGTATAACTTAAGGTCTGGTATTGTGATGCCTCCTGTTTCACTTTTCTCGATGAGGATTGCTTTGGCTATTTTGGGCCTTTTGTTTTTCCAAATGAATTTCAAGACTCTTTTTGTTATTTCTATGGAGAATATCATTAGAATTTTAATAGAAATTGCATTAAATCTGTATAGCACTTTTGGTAGTATGGCCACTTTGATAATATTAATTCTGCCTATCCAAGAACATGGGAGATCTTTCCATCTTCTAAGGTCTTCTTCAATTTCTTTCTTTAGTGTTCTGTAGTTTTCAATGTAGACGTCTTTTACCTCTTTTGTTAGATTGATTCCCAAAATTTTATTTTTTTGAGGTTATTGTGAATAGAATAGTTTTCCTAATTTTTCTTTCAGTTGATTCAACACTAATGTATAGAACACAATTGATTTATGGGTGATAATTTTATATTCTGCTACTTTGCTGAATGCATTAATGAGTTCTACAAGTTTTCTGGTGGAGTTTTTTTTAGGTCTTCAAAATATAGACTCATGTTGTTGGCAAAAAGGGATAGTTTGAGCTCTTTTCCTATTCATATTCCCTTAATTTCTTTCTTCTAATTGCTCTGGATAGAGTTTTAAGGACTGTATTGAATAGAAGTGGTGAAAGAGGGCTTCCTTGTCTTGTTCCAGTTTTTAGAGGGAATGCTTTCAATTTTTCTCATTTAGAATGATGTCAGCCTTGGGTTTAACATACATAGTTTCTACTATGTTGAAGTATATTCCTAATGACCCTTGTTTTTCTAGTACTTTGAACAGGAATGGATGCTGTATTTTGTCAAATGCTTTTTCTGCATCTATTGAGATAATCATGTGATTCTTGTACTTAGGTCTATTGATGTGATGAATTACATTTATTGTTTTCTGTATGTTGAACCTACTGGGATGAACCCCACTTGATCATGGTGCACTATCTTTTAAATATGTTTTTGTATGTGATTTGCCAGTATTTTATTAAGAATTTTTGCATCTACGTTCATGAGCGATATTGGTCTGAAGTTTTCTTTCCTTGATGTATCTTTGTCTGGTTTTGGTATAAGGGTAATACTAGCTTCATGGAATATATTTGGAATGTATTCTATTTCATTGAATAATTTGAGGAGGATTGATGTTCTTAGAAGGTCTGGTAGAACTCAGCTGAGAACCTGTCAGTCCTGGGCATTTCTTTGTTGGTGGGCTTTTGATGGCATCTTTAATTTCATTGCTTGAAATTGATTTATTTAAGTTTTATATGTCCTCCTGATTCAATTTGGGTAGGTCATATGTCTCCAGAAATTTGTTGATGTCTTCAAGATTTCTATTCTATTAGAGAATAAATTTTCAAAATTTATTATTATTGTCTGTATTTCAGTTGTGTCCATCGTAATATTTCCTTTTTCATCATGAATTTTAGTAATTTGAGTTTTCTCTCTCTCTTTCTCTTCATTAGCTTGGTTAAGGGTTTATCAATTTTGTTTATTTTTTTCAAAGAACGAACATTTTGTTTTGTTGATTTTTTGAATTGGTTTTACATTTATTTTGGTTTCAATTTGATTGATTTTGGCTCTGATTTTAATTATTTTCAGTCTTCTACTGCTTTGGGTATTGATTTGTTCTTCTTTTTCTAGGGTTCTGAGATGTAATGTTAGGTTATTTATTTGGTGACTTCCTATTCTTTTAATCAATGAGCTCAGTGCAACGAACTTCCCTTTTCAAACTGCCTTCATAGTGTCCCAGAGGTTTTGATATGTTATGTCACTATTCTCACTTACCTCTATGTGGTTTTTCATTTCATCCCTGATTTCTTCTGCTATCCATTGGTCAGGTAATAGCATATTATTTGGTCTCCAGGTGTTAGAGAATTTCTATTTTTTATTTTATTGTTGATTTTTAATTTCATTCCATTATAATGTGATAGAATGCAAGTTATTCTCTCTCCCTTTTTGTATTCACTAAGAGTTGCTTTGTGGCCTATGATATGGACTATTTCAGAGAAGGATCTGTGTGCTGCTGAGGAGAAAGTGTATTTGGTCATTGATGGATGAAATATTATATGTATCTTTTAAGCCTAAATTATTAATTCTATTTTTTAGTTCCATAGCTTCTTTAGTTTTTGTTTGGACGTTCTATCCAGTGGTGAGAGAGGCATGTTAAAGTCACACAGTTTTATTGTGTTGTGGTCTATATCATTTGTGAAATTGAGAAGGGTTTGTTTAAATGCATGTAGCTGCTCCATTGTTTGAGGCATAAATATTTATGATTGTTATGACTCATTCATATATAATTCCTTTAAGCAGTGTGAAATGTCCTTCTTTGTCCCTTCTGATTAACTTGGACTTGAAGTCTACTTTATCTGAAATGAGGACAGAAACCCCTGCTTGTTTACGAGATCCATGTGAATGATAAGTTTTTTTTCCATCCTTTTATCTTCGGTCTGTGAATGTCTTTTCCTAGGAGGTGAGTCTCTTGAAGACAGCATATTGTTGGGTCTTGTTTTTTAATCCAACCTTCCAGCCTATGTCTTTTGACTGATGAGTTTAGGCCATTTACATTCAGTGTTATTGTTGAGAAATGACGTTTACTCCCTCTTGTTTTGATTTACTTCTGGTTTTTAATTTGAATTAGTTTCTCCTTTGATTGACTATTCTCCTAGTATAGTTCCTCCCTTTACTGGTTTTCACTTTTATTTTTCATTTCTTCTTCATGAATTATTTTATTGGGTATGCTTTGTAGTGCATGCTTTCTAGATGTGAATTCTTTTAACATTTTTGTCATGGAAGGTTTTTAATTCACCATGAATTCTGAAGCTTAATTTTTCTATGTATAGTATTCTTAACTGGATTCTATTTTCTTTCAGAGCTTGATATATATTATTCCAGTACCTCCTAGCTTTGAGGTTCTGGGTTGAGAAATCAGCTGAGATCCAAATTGGTTTCCCTCTAACTGTGACCTGTCATTTTTCTCTAGTAGTCTTTAAAATTCTATCCTTATTCTGTATATTAGGCATTTTCATAACAATGTTCCTTGGTATGGGTCTGTTGTAATTTTGCATATTTGGGGTCCTATTAGCCTCCTGAATCTGATTTTCCATTTCATTCTTTAGGTCTGGGAAATTTTCTGATATTATTTTATTGAAAAGATTGTGTGTTCCTTTGGTTTGTATCTCTGAGTCTTCATCTATCTTGATACATCTTAAATTTGGTCTTTTCAGTTTATCCCATATTTCTTGGAAATAGTCTTAACATCTTTTCTCCATGGTCAATTTTATTTCTTAGATTATATATTTTGTCTTCATTGCCTGAAACTCTGTCTTCCAAGTGGTCTAGTCTGTTGGTGATGCTTTCCGTTAAATTTTTAATTTGGTTTATTGAATCCTTCATTTCAAGGATTTCTGCTTAATTTTTTTTTCCAGAATCTCTCTTTATTGAAGTGATCTTTCACCTTCTGTATTTTCTCTCTGATTTTGCTCCTTACATTGTCCTTTACCTTGTAGATCATTGAACTATGTACATTCTAAACTCCTTCTCTGACATTTCTTTCACTGTGGTGTCAATGGATTCTGTTACTGAAGTATCTTCCTTTGTTTGGGGCAATTTGTTCCCTTGCTTTTTCATGTTGTTTGTGTGTCTACCTGTCTAACAGTATGGATCTGAAACAGTAGAGTTTCTACCTTGTGGACTTATAGTGTCACTGAAGATTTCCAGTACCTCACCATTTGGGGGGAGACAATAAAAATAACAAATGCACACGACATACAGCATTAAAGCAAATACTTCCTGCTGTGACATCTACAATGTTAATTGTCACAATAAACAGAAATTATGTGATCAGTTATTGCCTGTAGCAAAAACAACAGGTTTGCAAAAGGGTTTACGAATTTGAATGGTGGACAGAGGGAGAAAAGAAGTGATGTATAAAGTGATGACTATGAGAGAGGAGGAGAGAAGATAGACATAAAAAATTAAAGAAAGAGTGGAAGAAAGAATAATAGGGATTGGCTATTAGCAGAAGAAAAGAGATAAAAATAGTCAAGGGAAACAGATAAATGAGAGAAAAAATATATAAAGTAAAAATTTTTTAAATAAAAAATAAAAAAGTGAAATAATACAAAACAAAACTGAAATACAGTAATCAAATATCCTAGTCCTCAAAAAGTCAATCTGTGAAAAATAACTGACTTCAAGAATGCTAGAAATGAGAAAACCAAATATGAATATGTATGAATGTCCATGTTCTGTTAAGGTCAGGATTGAATAGAGAAAAGAAAATTAAATCTTGATGAAAAGGTAAAGAATTGTTTCCATTGAAGTACAAAAGATTCTCTTCTTTCCTTCTCAGCAGTGCTAGGTGGGGTGGTGTGAAGTGTGACGCTTGCTCCACCCTCAGAATGGGGTTGCTGTAGTGACAGGTAATCCTGTAGGGCGGGACTCCTGGAGGTGGGGTGTAGGCTTAGGTGGGCTCCCGGCTCTTCACTGAATGTCAGTTGGTCTCGAGATTTTAAGTCAGCACACCTCCAGGACCCAGGAATTGCAAGTCCATGTTGGAAGACTGCACCCAGGGATCTCTTCTGGGTTCCAATTGTGGTGGAGGAGCTAATCTTAGTCCACTCCGTCACTTGTCGACCCCACATTTCCTGGTCTAAGCTTAAGTCTCCAAGCTCAACCACTCTCACCCCCCCCCCCCCTTTTGATTTCCTAGCCAGGCGCATCTCTCCCAGCCACTCCTGCAAGCAGATGGGTTGGAGAGGGAGGGGATAGCCAGGTAGGTTTCCATGACCAGTAGTCCCCTGAGTAAACTGCTGAGTTTCATCTTCTGGTCACTTAGTCACACTCTATGTTGTGCAGTGTGGGTCTGCCAGGCCTATATTTTAGGCCAGACTTGGGTTTGACAGGAATTGACTTCCCCAGTTGCTGGTCCCTGTGCTGTGGCTGCAAAATGGTTCCTTCCTCTGTCCTCCACAGACAACTGGGAGAGATGCAGCTTCTTTCCTACACAAGGACATTGTGCTTTTCAGTTTGGTTGGGCAGTGTCTGATCTCCATACCAGACATGCCTCAGGCCTCTGAAAAGTGTGGGTTCCTTTAATTCCCTCATCCTCCACTTTGCTCATGGTGGGACCACTGGCTGGTGCCTCTGGCTGTGGCAGTGGCAGTGGCACTCGGGATTTCTTCTTCATTTTATCATATCCAACCTCCTGAGTCCTTGATCTGCTTTGAGTGTCAGGATTAAACCCAGTAAAGTCCCCCAACCTTTTCCACCCACCTTGCTGAGGAGCTGCCTATCTTCTTTTTTGGTTTCAGTCCATGGAGCAGTCAGGAAAGTGCCCTTCTCTATTCTACCATCTTGAATCCTTACATAATATTTTATCTTTAAAATAATTTTTTCCTGAAACTTCAAACTCTTCCATTTCTTGAATAATTGATTTTATTTATAAGCTAAACTAAATTACCTCATCTTTTAAATCTCTTTAGTAATTCTACTTTTCTTGGGTTAGTTTTATGAAAAACAGGAAAACATGCTCTAAACTATCAATTTATTAAAGTTTAATAAGTTGATATCACTGAAACATTCTGTAATTATAAGGGAGAATTACACATACCAATCCAACAGTATAAGCACTGTGCTTTTACAAGGGGGACACCTGTTTGTGACATTCTTGTTTGGATCTCTGATTGTGAACAAGATTGGAGAAGGCTGATTCTGGTTAGACTGAGGCACTATGTTTAAGAAACAACAGGTGCAAGTCAGTCAATGGGAGAATTAGGCCCATGTCTGGGCCTCTTCAGACTGCCTCTATGCTAAATAAATTGAGATAAATAGCCATGGCTATTGAGCTATAGAATATATGTAAGTATGTATATATACAAACACACACTTTCTGATTCACTTATAAACAAAAGAGTAAGGTAGAATGTATCAAATTTTTCGTAGTAAGTAAAGCATATGATAAGGCTAGATGAAAAAAGTCAGTCAATGTGGTTGATATTTTAACAACACAAGAAAGTGAAACTCAGGCTTGGGGCTGTAGCTCAGTGGTAGAGCACCTGCCTAGCATGCTCCAGGACCTGGATCCCATCCCACTGCAGCAACAAAACAAAACGAAACAAAAAAAAATCTCACCAGGAGAGAAGAAATGGGTACCATTAACATTTTGATATAATGTTTCCCTCACTATGATTGTGACTTTGAAGGGATTATAAACTCAGATAGTTTTTCCTTCTACATCCTCTTCACTCTTCCATATGATTTAAAAACAGAAGAAAATCAGTTCCCTTTCCTAATTAAAGAAGAAAAGGAAAGCTCTGAGAAAGGCAAGCTGCCTTTTCTGTGGTGAAGACTCTCCTTGCAGATTCTGACTTCTGGTTCTTGCCTTCAGTCTCCACCCTGTGCTGCTCAGAGGACTCCACAGGCCCTGTTGACAACTCTCTGATGGCTCAAATGCAACAATGCCCGTGTCAGAGAAAATGACATTCTTTACTCTATTTTAGTGATAGGTGAATATGGCAAGGATGACAATCTATGTATTTATTACATTATCCATTTTATTATTTAGCTTCCGTTAGCTTAGGGTTAGTTCAAACAACGGAAAGGAACAGAATTCATGAGAAGAATGTTAGTGAATGTGGCAAAGTCAGTTGCAACTTGAAGATTTTTCTATGGCCCACTCGTTTGCAGTTGCTTGCTATTACCAAAAGTCTTCTAGACACCTGGAACTTAACGCATATTGCCTTATAATTTACTATGAATTTTTCATGTGCCTGATGAAATTCTTCATAAATTTTAAGAAAATTCAGTTTCCATTTAATATTTTTTTCTCCAGGTAATATAAAACCAGTTTCTCTGAGTTTTCTCACAGGGGCTATACCTTAATCTTTCAATTATTTTTGTTTAATCAGTTTCAATGTGGGGTCTCTAGATTTCCACATATTTAATACACTGAATTAATTTTGGAATTATGAACATAGATCTGGATGTTTAGCAAAGTATCTACAAAGTGCCTAGGTGACTGGATCATTGTAAAGGATAATTAGAATCATAGAGGATATCAATCTCAAGTCCATTTTATTTCCAAAAATTGGTTGTAGATATTTTAAGATAAATAATAATAATAATTAGGGACAACCCTTATTTAAAAATTATTCTTGCTAAAGTTAATATCTTATAGCTAGGTACCATGATATACCTCTATAATCCCAGCAACTCAGGAGGCTGAGGCAGGAGGATTGCAAGTTTAAAGTCAGCCTCAGCAACTTAGGGAGGCCTTAAGCAACTCAGCGAGACCCTGTCTCTAAATATATATATAAAAAAAATGTTTTTAAAAGGGCTGGGGATGTGGCTCAGTTAAGCACCCCTGGGTTCAATTCCCAGTACCAAAAATAAAAAAATTTAATATCTTATAAATTTTAGAATGATCATAAAAACTTTTTCCTTCTTTCCTTCTTCCTTCCTCCCATTTTAGGAATTGAACCTGGGGTGTTTTTACCACTAAGCTACATTCTCAGTCCTTTTTATTTTTATTTTGAGACAGGGTCTTACCAAGTTGCCAAGGTTGGCCTCAAACTTGTGATCCTTCTGCCTCAGCTTCCTGAGTTTCTGGGGTCACAGTCGTGTATTACCACGATCAGCACAAAGTCTGTTTAACAAGAAAGAACTACCTCAGTAATAGACAACAGGTGAAATTACAATTTTTAAAATGCCATTTATGCAACAAGTTATTTAAAATCATTCTTTGTACCTCACAAGGACAGCATGTTGGTTAGAATAAAGTACATTAGATAACAAGTAAGATTTGTGTTCTAGTGTTAGTCCCTTTAACTTTCTAGGCTAGTCACCTAATGCAAATCACTTATAATTCCTGAGCTTTGATTTCTTCATTCACATCATTTGTTTTATTTAGCCCCACTGCTGGGCTGTAAAAACGTATATGTAGTAGTCGGGTCTGGCCCCCACTTCAGCTGAGCCTCCTCCGTGGTTCCCAGTACAGCAGGCTCTCTGGTGATGCCTACTGGCTGACTGAACCCACGTTAGAAAGTGAAAATATGAGCATTACCCCAAAGCCTTGGAAGGCTGCCGAGGTCTAAATGATATAACGATATTTGGGGAAATGGGCACACTCTCCACATTTATATTCTTGGTACCTAATTTAAGAAATTTTAAGACGTAAATGTGTTAATAATTGGAAGTTATTTGATAACTTTAATAATTATAAATTATTTCAAATCACTACAGATTATAGATCTAAAGTATTCTAAAAAATAGGCTAAAACCTATCTAAAGGATCAGAAGAATATCCTTATTGCTTTATATCAACAAGACTTTGGAAATAAAATAATATCGTGATTTTTCAATACTACAGACAAATTCTCTAAGCAAATTCAGATAAAAAAGTCAAATGTGAATTCCCTGTAACAGTCATAATATATAATATACCCTGTTTTTAAAAGACAAACAATTTACATGTACTAATGTTGAAAGAGGTAAGGCATGCTGTTAGGTAAAAAATGCACACAATGCATTTGTATATACATAAAGAAAAATCAACCTTTAAATTTATAGATCTTCAAACATACATGTACATAAATACCTTGAAAAAGGCCTTACTGGTACTCACCTAACAAATACCAGTGGTTTTCCTCTGGAGAGAGGAGAGAGTTGCATAAGGGTAAATAAGGACTTTTGCTTTATTGATACTGCCTGAATTTTCTCATAGTAGGAATGAAAAAAAAATAGATGAGAACATATTACCAATCCAGAGAATCCCTTAATATGGAGGGGGTAACTATCTGTTTAATTTCACACAAATAGGAATAGAGTTTTTTATCCTTGCAGGGAGAAAGTACTTCTGTTTTCAGTAAAACAACATTTAGTTATGCTTTCATAGAACGGATGGAATAGTTTTCCTATAGAGAAGGAAAAGCTCAGTGGCTGACAGCACTGATGTCTAATTAGAATCTATGGTCTAGAGAGCTAATATCTAATTTTACACATTAGATAGCATACTTACCAACCCCCCCCCTCACAGACTTAGAAGGATTAAGGAAAAATATATTCTCTAGTTATATATAGTGGTAATGGGAAGCTAGTAATCTAGAATTACAATATAGCCTTTGAATATTCTATTAAATAAATGAATTAAAGTGTTATTTTTATTCATTTTATTATTTCATCACAATTGACCTGCTCAGTTCATTAGACAAAAAGACATGTTGACTAAATACAACATAATTTCTAGTTCCTGAGGGACTTGTGCACCATTACCTGATTGTTACTGTTGATTTGGCTTCATGGCTCCCAAGCTCCCCCTGCTGCTGGATCGGTGTTCCCTAAGGTTCTCCTCATTTCGGTGTCTTCGTCCTGCCCCAAGAGCTCTCTTTCTTCCATAAACCTCCTTTCTTGGGATGATGACCTTGTGTCATACTGTGTTCTTTGTAAGTAGTCTCTGTCCGACTGTGGCCTCTGGGTCTGTGATATGTTCTGCTCATAATTATTCAGTCTCTTTTCAACCACTTCACGGATCAGCACTGCAAAGTTCAGAAGTCACTATGATTTTTATACTTTAGACCAGTATAAAATGTTCGCCACGCCTCCTCCCTTCCTTCATCATGAACTTTTATGAAGTCTTAACGTCTGTACCACCTTATGTTCTGAATATGAGTTATATTCTCTGCTTGTTTTAACAGAATACCACTTATAAAACAATGACAGGAGATATTAATACTAATAAAATTACAGAAAAACAAAACAAAATTGAGGGCAAAAATTTGACCTTTGTTATTATAATTAATAGATTGAAAGTTTAAGTAATGAAATTATAAAATTAAAATCTTTCTCCTATTTGTTTGTCCACTGAAAATTTTAGAGATGACTCAAAAAAATAAAGGAACTCACGGTCAAGCACTGTTCTCCCCACCATGCTATATTCCATGGTTTTTTCAACTTCATTCATTAGCCATGGAAGAAATCCTATTTCAATATCTGTAAAAAAGAAGTTCCATTAAGTCATTTTTATAAATCATTATAAATAGGAAGAAAGTGCTTTTCCCCTATTGTAACAGATTTATCAGCATTGTTTTCCCAATAGACAATATTAACTAGACACTCAAACAGCAGAACTTTTGCCAAAGGATATGTTTTGATCAGTTTCCTATCACAGTAGCAGTAATATTTATGAGGCCTTTCTTGGAGTCGCATAATTTAGAGCTGGCTTAATGGGTGCCATCTGAGACAGATCAAGGAGGCAGGTGTAAGATGTGGATTTGGCAGAACCCAGTGAAATGTGATGCAAATCTGGGTCTGAGCATTGCCAGTAAAACAAATGCCAGCGTTGAGGCCGCTGGCATAAAGGACGTGACTGGACTCGGAGCATGCAGGTCAGAGGGCAGCCATCTAGAAATGGGTGAGAAATTAGGTGTTTCCTTCAGTAACAGTTTATTCTGACTGAAATGGAAATCTGTGTAAGCATTTTAAAAATATGGTCCATTATAATATACATTTTTTTTCTTTTTATTTTTTTTTGCGGTGCTGGGGATTGAACCCAGGGCCTTATACTTGCAAGGCCAGCACTCTACCAACTCAGTTATATCCCCAGACCTGTAATATATGCTTTAAAGTTTGTAAACAGCTTTTTTGGGAGGCAGGCATATAATTGGTATTTTTCAATAGTATGACAGTAGAGAGTCTGATAGACTATTATATTTGCTACTATAAATAATTGAAATCTTGGGCATGAATTTCATTTGCAAATTTTAACTGATGTTTATGGAAATCCATGTTAGGAAAACAAAAGGCTACTAAACAGTTGCAGGCCTAACAAGAACCCGGAAGGCAGGACAGAGCACAGAGAGAACAGCGGGTGGGAGTCAGAGTTCCAGGTCAGTGTGTGACCCAGACACTTCCACCGGGTAAGTCCGGCGAGCAAGGCTTTACCTTCCCTGAGCTTCAGTTTGTACTTCTGAAAAGTGGACATTGAATCTACCCTGCCTACCCAGGCAGGATTGGCGGGAGAGCAGGCTCTGAGGACAGGCTCACACATGGCCCACAGGCTGTGGGCTCTGAAAAGCCAGGGCTCAGAGTTCCTTCTTTGCTCTTTTATTTTAATCTCCAACACCTAACACAGTACCAATGCAAGCACCTAATTCAATGAAAAGGTGACCTCTGTAGTGGCCCCCAAAGGGTTTCTGATTGGAATAAGGGAGTCAGCTGAGAAAAAGTTAATAACAACAACTATTTACATATACATAGTGCTTTATAGTTTATACAAAGTTTCATGTACTTTACAATATAATTCCTAAAGGTCCTCAGGTCAAGCTAGTTAATGATGAACTTGGGACTTAAATTTTGGACCTCAAGTCCATATTTCTACTATACAATGTTGCTTCTCAATAAAGAAGTGCTAACATTCCACAATCAAGATCTTTATAACACACCTCTTTTAAAAAAGTCTAAGTTTAATTTTTTATTGATACATAATAATTTTACATGATTACATGGTACTATAATACACTTCTTATTAGTAATAGTGCTCACTTAAAACAACTATAATTCACATTTTTATTTCGGAAATAGATTCTAATTTGAAATTAAAATGGACATGAAATAAATTTGAACCACTAAGAGGATGCTTATTAATACAGAGTTAATATAACAAAAATCCTCACAAACCTCTTTCAATAGGATCATAAAAGTAGCCGCTATCCCTGAGACTGCTAAAAACAGACGGGAGAAGGTCAGCCAGATAACGCTGTGCAAATGCACGGGCGGAAATCTTTTGTGCTGTCTCATTATGTTTATTTACTATTTCCCATTGCTGCTTCTTACGACGTTCCTGCCAAGAGAAAAATGTCATAAAAGATGGTTGTTTAGGCATATGTCCTCCTGAGATATTGAATTTAGTGAAATCAATAAGTGAAAGAATTTGGACTTATCAAAAAATGAACAGCAAGGTGTCTATTAAAGATCTTTCATCAAGATTTTAACGAGTTTCAACACGTGGGTACTGAATTCAGAAAGATATGAAAGATGGAGCTAATAGTAAAACTCATTTCCTGATTATGATTAGTTTATTCAAGTAAAATAATTTCATGATTGCTCTGGTTTGGCTATGAGGTGTTCCCCAAAAGTTCCTGTGTTAATGCAGGAATATTTGGAGGTGAAATGATTAGATTATAAGAGCTGTGACCTAGTCAATCATCCTAATTTGAAAGGACTACTGTGCTGGGTGTAACTCTGGCCCAGTGAGACCTGTCCAGAGGAAGTGGGTTCCTGGGGAATTGTACCTTGCTCCCTGGGCTCCTCCCTGATCTCCCTCTGCTTCCTGGCCTCCAGGAGTTGAGCAGCTTTCCTCTCCTACACCCTTCTGCCATGCTAGACCACCTCAGGCCTGGAGCCATGGAGTCTACTGACCAAGGATGGAGCCTCTGACACCCTGAGCCTCCTCTTGTTCTTGTCAGGCATTCAGGTCATAGCCCCAAAAGTTGACACAACAATATCTGTGCTTGACTGTGTGGATGCTATCAAAATGATAATGATAATTTTTTGTAGTATCGGGGATTAAACCTAGGGGTACTTTACCACTGAGCTACATCCCAGCCCTTTTCATTTTTTACTTCGAGACAGCGTCTCATTATTGACCAGGCTGGCCTCAAACTTGTGAGCCTCAGCCTCAACCTCAGCATCCCCAGTGGCTGGGATTAAATGCGTCTGGCTATATTTCTTTTTCTTTTTCTTTCTTTTGACCAGGGATTGAACCCAGGGGCACTTAACCACTGAACCACATCCTCAGCCCATATATATATTGTTTATATTTACATATATATATAAATATATATTTTATTTTGAGACAGGGTCTTGCTAAGTTGCATAGGACCATGCTAAGTTGCTAGGGCTGGCTTTGAACTTGTGATCTTCCCTCCTGCTTCAGCCCCCTGAGCTGCTGGGATTACAAGTATGTGCCACCATGCGTGGCATCTGACTGTATTTTTAACCAGTATTATAGAATAATAATGACAGGAAAATTAAAATTGCTTATAATTTTAAATTAAAGAACTTAGATCAATCAATAAACTCATGTGTAATGATTCTTTCAATCCATAAAGCTAAACTGTTCTGAAGCTTGTAAGCCTCTTGTTTTTGTTGTCGTTGTTGTTACTTCCTTTAGATTATGTACCATCTGTAAAACCAGTGAACACACTTCTCTACTCCTGGGTGGGAGTGGGAGCAGTAATATGTTTTCTAATTAAGTCTATTTCCTAAGTTTCAGCAAATATGGATCTAGGTGATTTATGTTCTTGATTTTTCCATATTATACTTCCTAATAATAATTAAATATTTTTGATAAATAGTTCACTAAAGCTTTTTTATGTCAGTGTTATTTTATATTTATAAGAAAAGTTTTGCATTTGTACAATCCTTACCATGGCTGTATGCTCTGTAAGCAATTATGCATTTTGGAGGGAAGCTTGAGGTTCAGCTGAATAAGTACTGAGTAGAATTTCCCAACAACAAGTTAGTCCTCATAGTAAATTGGGCCCTTTGGGAAGTTATTTTAACTGGTTTAGCTACTCAGGTACTGCTTATTAATTTATTCATTTAGTATACAACAGAAGGTGATAATTCTTATCAGAATCAGACAGACCTGTAAAGATTACTAAATCTAGAGTTTCCTAATAGCAGGCTATTGGCATATTTAAAAAAAATTGGGTTGAAGAATTTCTTCTATTAAAGTTATAATCTGAAAAATAATCAGTAAGGCCCAAATAATTCTGGAGTATCCCTAAGGATACAGAGAAGGACTGACCACTGAGAAAAAGACCCAGAATTCTATCCACATCCTCTGCTCAACCTATGGCAAATCAATGTCTTTCTTTTTCTGACTCCTGATAATTAGAGTACCTTCCTGTTATGGTTTGGATGTGAGGTGTCCCCCAAAATCTCATATATGAGACAATGCAAGAAGGTTCAGAGGAGAAGTGATTGGGTTGTGATTTAAACTCCTGACAGGGATCCACTGAGTGGTAACTGAAGTGGTGGGTGTGGTTGGAGAGGTGGGAATAGGGGCGTGGCTTTGGTTATAAGTATCTGGCAAGCAAAGTCTCTGCTTCCTGATCTCCTGTGAGCTGCTTTCCTCTGCCACACACTCCAACATGATGTCCTGCCTCATTCCTGAGGAATGGAGCTGGTCTTTTATGGACTAAGACCTCTGAAACCTTAAGCCCTCAAAAAATTTTTCCTCCTCTATAACTGTGCTGGTCAGATCCTTTAGTCACAGCAGTGAAAAAGTTGACTAAAACACTTCCAGTTGGGATATACTTAATTTATGAACTTTGATTTAATTTGGGACTTTGAGAATCTCAATTTAGATACATTTATGTGAGCTGAAATTTAAAAGTCAGTTCATGAAAGATCTATGCTCTAAAGGAGGACCTAGGCAACAAATATTATAGATTTTTTGAAAATATATTTCCAAAGGTCTTTAGCTTTGTGACACATCACATGTAATTTTGAGCATAATACATAAATAGCCAAAAGACTAAGAGTGACTGGGGGGCATAGCACAGTGGTAGAGGATATGCCTAGCTTTAGTACGTACACACACACACACACACACACACACACACACACACACGCATGTGTGTGCACGTGACTGTCTAAGAAAGAAAATTAGAATTCCATACTTTTTCTTCTCGGTGTCGTCTCTCTTGTTCTTCTAGTCGCTGAACTTCGGCCAGTTCCACGTTCCGTATTTCTTCATATGCATACTGACTGGCCCGTAGGTTGGCCAACTCTTCTTCTTCCATCACTTCCAGAAGGGCCTGCTCAATTGTTTTCCCCACCAAAACTTCTAACATTGGTTTAACTTCAAGGTCAAAGTCAAAAAGCTTAAACACACACACACAAAGAAACAAACAAAATTGTAGTTACTAACTAAATGCACCATAAAATATAAAGAATGTTAACAACAGGGTATAATTGTCATGCTGTCTGTGTGCCAGACAGTGCGGGTAGTTTATTTATGGTTTCTAATACTCAGTATAACCCTCAAGGTACACAGAACAGCATTGTGTTTACCAGCAAAAATCTAGTAAATTCAAGTTATGAAAAAAAAGTATACATTCATCAATGTGAACCCTGATACTCAGTGACTTTAAGATCAAACTGTGGAGCCAAAGGGAACACTCTATCCTGTTCTAATTCTTTGCCTTTTCTGTTCAATTTTTACTCGCTGTTTTTTAAATAAAACTGAAGAACAAAGGAACAAGAATAATGGGTATTTTAAGTAAATATAATATTTAGGGTATGGAGACAGAAACACCCTTCTATGTAGCTTCTGAAGCCTTATTTATTTCCCAATGTTAGTACAGTTATTCAAAGTTCCATCTAGTCTTAAATCTCATTTAAATCTGCATATAATCATTGCCTTCTATTCTTTAGTATCATAAATAAGCCTATTTATGCATTCTGTGTTTATATGAAAATGCAATTAAGATTCCTCTAAACAGAGATAGTATCTTCTTAAACCTTATAAAATCCACAAGCTACTAAGGTAGAATCTCTTCTACCAGGGATATTATTCTTCCTTAGTTGGTGCAAATCTGTCTTAAGTACATATATTAAGCACATATAAAAACAAACTAAACCAAATTATAAGTATTCTAAAATATTTCTAATGATTTCATTTCTGATAAGAGGATAAGTCAGAATATATTATTTAAAATATTTCTGGGTACTATAGGATAAATTATTACAGACACATCTGGAGAGCAATCCAAAAAGCAGAATCCTTAACGTGAAAGTGGTTCTAGTCTCCTATGCTTTACCTAAACCTAAATTGACATCCTTTATAAGATGTCAGAGGGAAGCTGAAAGAATATACTGTACCTCTCCTTCTAGTATTTGGGTGGCCACATCCCTGCCAGTCTTGGCAGGAATGAAGAGTGGTGTTGGTGGTCTGTCCAAAAATGCATCTGTTTGGCATTCCATATCAACTTCTATTATTCGATCA
The DNA here is from genome assembly GCF_902686445.1 of Sciurus carolinensis. Lineage (NCBI taxonomy): Eukaryota > Metazoa > Chordata > Mammalia > Rodentia > Sciuridae > Sciurus > Sciurus carolinensis. Next base: position 8,799,047 of record NC_062219.1, on the reverse strand, counting down.
GCAATTTCTTCAAGGTATAATTCTAAAAAGAATGCCACATACACTGAGTTTGAAATTCTGGTCTATTTCAAGCATACACATATATTTGAAACTTTACCTCCTTCAAAACAGAATTAAATGGATTAGAAAATAAGTCCTAGAATGAAAGTGCCAAATGTGGGCTTTGATTCACACATTGAACTAAATGTTTTATGTATCTGGAAGATCATAGGTTATTTACTGAATGTCTAGAAATCACTGAGCTTGTACCAGATAATGGAACTGAGGAACATGAGACCACAGGTGTGTATAGGATGCAAAGTGTAAAGGGAATGGTGGATCAATAATGTGTAGATGCAAAGATTTGAAAATTCCAAGATATTTTTGAAAATCATGCACCAAGTCACCATGTTATTTGATGTTCTCTATCCTATAGATTATAAATATATGCATGAAAACAAATTTCATGTTAGAACTAACTCACACGAAGCAGGGGCAGTGTGGTACCATGTGAAGCACGTGGCACTAGTCAGATGTTGAACACAGGACCTAGCCAAGATACATCCTATGGGGCCTCAGTTTCTTCATGTGTAAAAGGGATCATTATTACTGTCACATGGAATCTTTGCAATTAATAAAGGATATCTACAGACAGGGGACCTGGTGTAGTCCCTGAGGAAAAGTGGCTACTATATCTCCTAATATTTTGATGGTACAAACCAATGCCTTATCTTTGTTACCATAGAATCAGGACTATATTGGCTGATCACTGGTTCAAATCTAAGCCATATGTGGCTTACAGGCTAAAATAACCAATAATTATTACTACAAAAATAATCCCAATGAATCTGCTCACCATCTTGGCAGGGTACAAGGTGAATTTTTAAGAAGTTTCATTAGCCCAAGGAAAATGCCAAGTACTGTCAGATCACCAAGATTCTGTCAACGGCCAAACCCTCTGGATCCAGGAAACGGTGGGACAAGTCTAAATTCTGGCGCCTGCCTCAGAAGCACCTGTGTGGCTCTAGGGGCAGTGCAAAGTGAAGGCAGAATAGGAGGAGACAACAAAAGAGGCTGCTATGAAAGGCAGATGACTCAGATAGAAGTGGGCTTATTACTCTTCTCAAAAGGCACAAAATGCCAAGACAGAACTACACTGCTCTCCTCTAGTATTAAACCCTGGTAAAAATAACTGATTCATGTGAGGCTATGAGAAATAACCCCAGGTTAAAAGAGAATATGTGGGGCTGGGTTGTGGCTCAGTGGTAGCACGTGTGAAGCACTGGATTGGATCCTCAGCACCACATATAAAATTAAATAAAGGTATGTGTCCACCTACAAAAAAAAAAAAAAAAAAAGAATATGTGAATAGGGCTAAGAGAGAATTAGTTTGGTCATAAAACTTTTTTTTTCTTAAAAAAATCCCAATCCCAATATAATAATACAGACTCTACGTCTTTGTTAATGAATGGGCTTCCCCACAACTAGCTGGGAAGGACTGGAGAGCACAAAAGATACACACATGATACGAAGACCAAGTGAAAATGAGCTGACACAGACAGCTAAGTGAACGAAGGAGCCAGGGTGCCAGCGGCGCGGTCACAAACCTGTCTGCACATCCACATGCTTCCTGCCTTCCACAGGTTCGGGTGTCCGCGGCCTGAGCTGCTCTTGGGCTCGTTTCCTGGCAAGAGCCCTCCTCTTAGCTGCCTGCTCTTTCTGAAGCTCCAGAGGGTCAGGCTGCCCAAGCTGAGAGAGAAAGAAAAGGCTTCTAACAGTTAGAAAATGCCTTTCAAGGCATACAGAAACTGTCATTCCAAAAGTGAGTTCCTAGGCAAAAGTGATTCGAGGCAGGAGGATTCCAAGTTCAAGGGCAGCTTGCACAATTTAGCAAGACCCTATTTTGCAAAGAAAATAAAAAGCGGGGGCTGGGGTGTATGTAGTTCAGTGGCGGAGCTCCTCTGGGTTCAATCCCCACTACTAAGTCAAACCAAACTAAGCCAAACCAAACCAAAAAATGAAAGTAATTCCTGGGTAGTATAAAAAGCACATGTCATAATAATGCTTCTTGATTATCAGTGACTTGATAATGAAGATTTTTACTGGAACTTGGTTGGGCAATACAAAGGTGACTGACAAAGCACAAAAGTACGTTCTGAGTCTGCCCCCGAACTAGAATGCGAACAGGTGCAGAATCCTGCGTGGTAACTTGCCTTTCCTCAAGCATTTTAACCAGCACTCCTCCGGGGCTTCCTAAAACGGATAGAACTATTCTGTTACAAGACATTTTAATGTGTAGTTAAGAAGCTGAAAAGCACTAAGTTTTTTTTTTAAATCTGAATTTCATTTGAACAGAATTTCCTTAGAAATTTCATTAGCTCACAAAGAAAACATCCTAAGTCCTAATGAACCCTCTCCAGGTGAACAAGTGGATTAACTGCTTGGCACCTCCAGTGATAATATGACTCTTGTTTCTTCGTTTGTCCTATATTGTCTTTATTTGTTTTAGGTAACGGTGATAATGTTAGGTAGTAGTTAGTAATGAGCAGTGAAATGTGAACCAGAAACATAGCAGGGTCACAGGGTTTATTTGAATTGCCTTTAATAAACAATGAAGTCACTTATAGAACACAGGTGCACTAATCCTGAGAATAAACAGGTGGACACAAGGGAGCCAATTAAGAAATATTTCAAGAAAGAGTAATGGGACTAACTCCTGACAGGGTCTCCTGAAGTTACTGTAAAGTCAGGGTTTATGCCATAGGTTTCTTGTGTATTTCAGAAGGGAAATCTCATTAACAGCACAGGGCACTAAGACAAGTCTACCCAATCATTGACCCGGCACCAGCATTAACATAGGATTGACTTGTAGATGAAGACCCTGGAATGGGATGGTCCCCATGGCCATTCCCAAGAGGACCAAGGTCAAAAACTCCCAGATGGGAGGAGTCAAACAGGTGACTGGTATAGACTGCAGAGGGAGGAACCCAGTTCTCCTGGCAAACATCAGACAGCAGTGAATTTGGATGCAGCATTGCTTCCTTTGTTGTTCTCTGCTTGGAGACAACCCGCTCTTTGTGTTCTCTGCTTGGGCCAGACTTTACTTTCACTCATAATAAAATTCTCTTGCTTGGCTTTTCCTGTCTGACTTTAAACTTTCTTTTGTTGGGACACAAGACAGAGGGTTTGGAGTGTCACGTCTCAACTCTCCTGTAGCAATAACGCTGGCCTCACAGAATAAGTAGGAAGTGCTCCTTTCTCTCTTATTTCCTGAAAGAGATTGTTTAGGATTGGTGCAAATTCTTCTTTCAATGCTTGGAAGAATTCTCCAGTGAGACCATCTGGACCTGAAGACTTTTTTCTTTTTAGAAGCTTTTGAATATGAAATTGTTTCTGTAATAGTTATGAGTATTCAGAATTTCTATTTCATGTTAGTGAATTTTGGTAGTTTGAAAAACTGGCCCATTTCATCTGTTGTTGAATTTATATGTGTGCACTTGTTTGTATTTGCATTATTGTGATTCATTTAAGATAATATATTTGATCTTTATCTTCATTTCTTGGCACATAACTCCTAAACCTGTGGAATATCTGGAGTGATAATATCTTTTGTGTGCTTATGAGGTGAGCGGTGAATAGGGGTCCCCGAATAGCTTCAGGATGGGGGTTGTCACCGTTGGGACTTTCTGCTTCACCCTTCAACTAGGGAAGGAGAGCCCAGTGCCCGAGGATGTAATCAGTCATGCCTACACAGTGAAGCATCCATAAAACCCCAAAGGAGCAGGGTTCAGCGGGGCTTTGAACACACGAGGTTCCAGGGTGGTGGTACGCAGGAAGGTAGGGAGGCTCTGGACCCGTTCTCATGCACCTTGCCCTGTGCATCTCTTCCAGTCAGGCCTCTCAGCTGTACTCTTTGTAATATTCTTTATAGTACACCAGTAAATGCAACAAAGTGATTCGGTTATGAGTGGCACTGACAAATTAATCAAACGCAAAGCTAGGCTCAGGAGACTCTTAACTTATAGCAATTGACCAGAAGTGTAGGCCACAACCTGTGCTTGAGACTGGCATCTGAAGGGGAGGCCGTCCCAAGGGACTGAGCCTTAACCTGTTGAATCTGATACTCTCCTCACACAGAAAGTTTCAGAATTTAGTGGAAGTAGAGGACACTCAGCTCGTGCTTACAAAATCTGGAGAATTACTTGGTTGATGTGTGTAGGAATCCACCCCCCCCACCCACTGCGGACACACTTGTGTAAACAGAGCAGCTCACTTTGCCTACCTAATCCTCAAGGTTCATCCCTTTCTCTGGTATTCTAAATTCTAAAGAAAGGCCTCTGTAATGCACCCACTTTTTTAGTTCCCTGGTACATGGTAAAGCATATGGATTAACTTGCAGAAAAGTAATATGTCTGCCTGAAAAGAAAATGCAGGTGCTGACCCCAGGAGGTCAAGGTTCATTGTTGCCATATTCTGGGGAGGAAGAAAAGGGGACCTGCTGCTGAGGTTTGGATTTCTTGTCCATTTACTTGCTGTGCCGCTTTGTCTCCTACAAAAGGTTTTTGTGCTCTGAACCCCTCTAAGATAGAGACTTGAGACAAAAAGGCCCCTCTAGTTTTTTCAGAGCCAGCTTTGAATAAAAAGGATTCTTTCCACCAACTTCTGCCTCCCAAATCTGTGATCTCTCCCAGCAGTGGGCAGTAGAGGTATTCAATTCCAGTCACATCTGGTGCCACAGAGGTCAAGTACTGTGTTGAGCGTGGAAGGAGACAGCAGACAAAAGCACCTTTAGTTTTTCCTATCTGTGTACCCTTATCATCCTTTTGATCTTTTAATGGCTACAGAACCGTAGTCATATCCCCTGACAGTCATTATTGATATTTGCAATTTGTTTCCTCTCTTTTCAGTCTTTTAGAGGTTTATCAATGTTACTGATCTTTTCAGAGTACCAACTTTTGGTTTCACTGATTTTGGCTTTTCTTTATTTCCTTCCTTCTCCCACTCTGAGTTTATTTTGCTCTTTTTATTCAGTTTATAGAGGTAGGAACTTAATTATTGATTCAAGGTCTTTCTTCTTTCCCTTTTGGCACTGCTTTGGCTCCACCCCCAAAATTTTGATGTGCTATGTATTTTTTCAGTTATAAGTATTCTTTTAAAATTTCCTTTTGACATTCCTCTTTGACCTATGGACTATTCAGAAATGTGTTTTATTTTCTGGTGGTCTTCCTGTTCTTGAGCATCTTCCTTTTATCTTCTGTTACTGATTTCTAGCTTTCCTGTTATGGTCAGAGAAGCATTCTCTGTGTGATTAATTCTTTCACGTGCTGAAGTTTGTTTTATGACGGGACATATGGCAGGTATATCATGCAACCATCACATGGGTGCTTGAGAGCAATGCACATTCTGCTGTTCACATTTACAGAACATCTTTCTGACAGTTATGACCTGTTGGTTGATGATATTGTTCAATTCTTCGATAATCCTGATGCTTTTTTTTAAGAGAAACTGAAATTATGCATTTCTGTATTTCTCTTTTGAATTCTGTTAAATTTTTTCTGAATGTGTTTCAAACATACATGTTATTTTGAGGATCCAAATTTAGGACTGCTGTATCTTCCTGGTGAATTGTGATCCTTTTTTCATTATTTAATGTCTTTGTCTTTCATAGTCTTGTTTGATCTTGAAGTCTACTTTATTTGATACTAATAAGCCACAACTGTTACCAGAGAAGGTGTGAGGAGTTCCTGGAGAGGGAGACCCCAGCTCAGGATGAGTGGGGTTCTTGACAAAATCAGAAATGAATTTAAGGACACCTCAGTTAGAGACACAGAGATTTCTTTAGGAAAGTAGAGACACATTCAAGAGAGAATGCAGACCATCTTGGCGTTCTTAGCCTCTTATTTTAAAGGAAACTTGGTAAGAGGAAACTTGGGAAGGTATGTTGGGTGACATCAGTCTGGTATCACAAGATGATTTATGGTGGTCTGGCAATTCTCAGGATCTTTAGGCTAATGTGGTCTCTATTATCTGGTCAGTAGATAACATTAGAAAGTATCTTATGTTATAGATGTCTTAAAATTTTCTTTCTCCTTTTGCTCAGTCTGCTTTAAAATACATGTATTAGTGAGCTAATTAATGTCAATAAGGCAATTTTCATAAACAGGTGAACTTCTAGTAACTTTAAGATTGTGAGTGAAGGTTTTGGGGAAATAGGGGGAGGGGCAACAAGCAACAGAACTAGCTTAGGAGTGAGGGTACAAAGACCAGAAGAACTTTGGCACCAAGTTTTTAGATTTGCTATATTTTCCTTGCCTTTCCTTTTGTCTCTTTTCTACCTGCTTTTAATTTCTTTTCTATGGTACCTCAAGACTACCTTTTCAAAATTCATGTTTGCATGATGTATCTCCCACTCTTTTGCTTTCAACCAACTTCTAATGTCATAATTAAAATGATATTCTTACAGATAGTATACAGTTAGGTCACTATTGTTTTGTCCTCTGCCAACTTTTATCTTTTAATTATTTAGACCATTTACATTTAAAGTAATTACTGATATATTAGGGCTTACTCTTTTTTTTTTTTTTTTTTGCGCTGTGGGGATTGAACCCAGGGCCTTGTGCTTGTGAGGCAAACACTCTACATCAATTGAGCTATATCCCCAACCCCCATCTCGCTTTTTTGTTTTCTGTTTGTTTTTCACCTCGCTCTTTTAATGAACTTAGGCCTCACTAGTCACACAGAAATTGTATGCATTTTATTTATTTTAAATTGTATGTATTTATTTTATTTGTAATGCTGGGGATCAAAACTAGGGCTTTGCACATGCCAGGCAAGCATTCTACCACTGAGCTACAACCTCAATCCCACTTCTGTATATTCTTTTTCCTGCCTTCCTGTGGGCATAGTGAATACATATAATTTTATCTTGTCTTGATATCCAGATAGTGTGTGTGTGTGTGTGTGTGTGTGTGTGCATGCGCCAAAACCCAGGAATGTACTGGTGCCCAGTTTTAAATACAATTCTTTTATACCTGAAGCAGTGCTCAATCACCCTGATGTAGGTGGACTCACAGGGAGAGGAAACGAGACCTTTGGTGGAGGGAGAACCAGATTTATGAGCATGACCAGTCATGCTGTCTCTTTAGTTAAGTGGACAAAACTTCCAGCATTTTCTTGTACCAGATTAACTAAAACAAAAACATAATCAATTTAAATGTCACCTGATTCAAGGACCTACACAATGTGCCCAAATCTGATTTGTGGTCACGCTGCTTAACCAGAAAGAAACATTGTGAACCCCCAAATATGAACTGATTGAGAGAGCATTTGATGTTCCCAAAAGCTTGCCTGGGAACCTGCACTTTTCTTTCCAGAAAAGACCTATATGTAGTTAGAGGGCTGGACCCTGGGTACATCACTCACCTTCTTTTCTCTGAGAGGCCAGGGGCATCTACACCCTGCCTTTGGTGTATATTTAGGGTGTGTTTACCTTTGCTTTGCTGTCCTTTAATAAACCTTTGCTCATGCCTTGCTTTCCATGTGTCCTGAAATTAATTTCAGTGGCACAAGTCAAGAATCTGTCTGTGCCCAGTTGACCTCTCACTGTCCCCTTGGAGGGCCCTCCTTGGACCCCTGTCCAATGACAAATCTTGACACAGTGTCTACCATTATACCCTACCTGAAGGGTTCCAGCCAGTGGCTAGAAATAAACTTGGAGGCCCCTCTCCTGTCTAGCAGGCAGGGCTGGGGGTCTCCCTGCTTTCCTGTTGCTTTCTTCAAACATTTGCCCTGAATTTAAAGTGACCACCTCTTAGTCACAGCATGACCTACTGGAATTAGCGCCTTAAACCCACCAACTAAACTGCTCTAAACTGAGTAATTAAAGCTCCCCATGGGAAAACTGCAGAATTCTTTGGATCCAGTAAAGGCACTGGCCTGCTAGGTGTGGTGGTACAAGCCTGTAATCCCAGCTACTTGGAAGACTGAGGCAGGAGGTTTGCAATTTTGAGGTAATCCTGGGAAACGATTTTAAAAGGGGCCTGGGGAGGTAGCTTAGTGGTAGAGTGCCCCTGGATTCAATCTTCAGAACTGAGGGAGATCAGAAAGGAGGTAGCAGTGTAAGAGTCTTCTCTCTCTTTCCCTGCCTGTGTCTCCCGTGTGTGTGTGTACACACATACCTCCGACTCTCCTGGGTTCTAACTTTCATACTGTAGTTATGTCACTGCAGATGTGCCTGCAGTCCAACCTTGATGGTGAGGCTGCCCAGAGAGACTCATGGAGGTGGATCCTGTGGTGCCCTCTGGCTGTGTGTCTGGTGGACGCTACATTGACAGAGAAAGTCAGAGTATCATTCAAATGTGAACATTTTCATAATTCTGTTTTGATTTACCTGTGAAAAATTTAAGTACATCTCTTTGTATTTTTAAATGACTGTTCCAGGTATTACAATACACGTGTAACATCAGTCTACATTTAGTATCAACATTTTACCACTTCAGGTGAAGTACAGAAAACTTACTTCCTTTTACTATTCCCATTTAAAGATCTTACTATCCTCACTTTAAAATATAATAAAAATATAATTATCTTCAATATTTCATCTATGTAGTTTAAGTACTATATCATAATTTTGCTTGAACCATCAAACATAATTTTAAAAAACATGAGAAAGAAGTTGTTATATTTTCCCCTTTTTTGACCCATTCTTTTATTCGGAAGTCCCAGGCTCCCTTCTGTAATCATTTCTTTTCTGTTGAAGGAAATTCCTGTAGCTATTCTTTTGGGGTAGGTCTGTGTATGGCAAATTTTTAGTTTTCCTTCATCTAAGAATGTCTTGGCTTCTCCTTTATTCCTGAAGATATTTTTCCTTTATTCCTGGAGTACAATTGGGGCCTGGGAGTCCTGTTCTTTCAGGACTTGAGAAATACTGTGTCCCTCCCTCCTGGTCTCCATGTTCAGGTGGGAAATGCAGTCATTCAAGTCGCGATTCCTCCGCAGAAAATGTGCCGTTCCTTTCAAGAGCTTTTGTTTTGGTTTTCGGAAGTTTAATGTATAGATTTCTTGGGGTTTATCCCTGGGTTCACTTAGCTTTTTGTATCTGTAGGTCTTTTGTTAAATTGCGGAGGTTTCAAGTGTTATTTTTTTAAACGTTTTCAATCTCCCGCTGTCCCTCCTTTCCGGGAATCTGAGAACGTGAATGTAGATTTTTTGTCATTCTTCAGGTTCTCTTTCTTTTGGGGTCTCTTTTCTCTTGTTGGGTAATTTCTGCTGGTTTGTCTCTGGGTTCACCGATTGTTTCCAGTGTCATCCAGTGTGCTACCTAGTCTGTCCAGTCAGTTGTTAATTTTGGTTATTGTAGTTGTCAGTTCTATAATTTCCATTTGGTTCATTTTTATATTTCAATTTCTTTGCTGAGATTCTATTTTGTTCATGTAAGAGTGTTCACAATTGCTCACTTTTGACTGAAACTTTTGATGATTGTTGCTTTAAAGTTCTTGTAATTCCTACATCTGAGTCATCTTCATGTTGTCATCTCTTGCTTATTCCCATCAAAGACTCTCCTGGTTCTTCTCTGATGAATTAATTTTTAAAAATTGTTTCCTGGATATTTGGGGTGTTACGTTGTGAGACTTCAGATCCTTTTAAGTGTTCTAGTGGAAGAAAAAGTCCCTCTTTTGCTTTGTGCGCATGGGGTTGAGAGTTCAACTCCCTGATGGGCCCTGCTGACCACCTCGGTGAGAGTGAAACGGATTGTACTTGTGCTGCCCCAGCCCCCATCTGAAAGTGGGAATGGCTTCCTCACACTGAGAGTGGAGGCTGGGAGGCTGTGATCCCCTCCCAACTTTCTCCAATCTATTCCTCCATCTCCAACACCCTCTCTTTTGGTATTATGTTTTATTTTTATTTTTTTCAGTGATTTTTTTTTTGAGATTGCTTTTTCTTCCTTCTGTAAACAACTGTGGGTTTCTTTTTTAATTTCTGTATTTGTTCTTTTCAGATATACATGACAGGAGAGTGTATTCTGACATATTGTACATACGTGGAGTGTAACTTCCCATTCCCGTGTTTGTACACGATGTGGCGTTACACTGGTAGTGTGTTCATATATGACGTAGGACCACTATGGCTGACTCATTCTACTGCCTTTCCTATTGCCACCTCCCCTCCCCTCCCTTCATTCCCCTCTGTCTAAACTAATGAACTGCTATTCTTCCCTCCCCCGCCTTACTGTGTTAAGTGACAGGGATATTGAGGGAGAAATAGGGCTTAGGCAACCAGGGCAAGATGGAGAGTGAGGAGGTTGAGGGCAGGGCCTCTCGGAGAGGGTCTTCTGATGAGGTCAACTTCCTGCTTGATGAAAGTGGACACAGCGGGAGACCCAGTCAGTTACTCATGCTCCTAAGCAGGGATCCAGTAGAAAAACAAAACAGGTGCATGGACAGAGGGGGTGCCAATCAGTAATAACGAGGAGTACGTGGACAGGGAAGGAGTCAAGGAAAGGAGGATATTCCAGACCACAAAAGAACAGGTCAAAACTCCCCTTCTGTATTCCCAGATCTGGGGTCCCTCGTCTTCAGAGAAGTCTTTCTCACTTTTGCAATAAACCTACTTCTTGCTTGCTATCTCCGTGTCCCATTCTTCAATTCTTTGCTGAATGGGGACAATGAACCCAGGACCCCTGGATGGTAACTATTAGATATGGAAATTGAAAAGTCCCCAAGATAACGTGGACTAGGAAAAGAGAGTGAAAAAGAAAGCCATGCACTGACAGCTTTCAGCTCTCGAGACAAAGAGTATCCAGATGTCAGCTGCAGAGAGGAAGAAAGTGTTTATTACCCCAAAAGCAAGTCTTTAAAAGGCAGTAATCCCCTTCAAAAGCAGATCCTCCACCAGGAAGGTTAAATTCCTAAGCCCTCAAACTGACACTTTCACTGATTAACAGAACAGATCCCAAAATCCTGAGTGCCTAAGAAAAACTGATATGCTCACTAGACCACCCCTCAAAATAACCTGTATAAACCAGTCCCTTTTTTGTTTGGTGGCTCATTTTCCACCAGGAAAGGGGGTCCAACAACGCCATTTCATCCCTGCATCCCGTTCCTGTGTGAAACTTCGTTCCTGAATAAACACCCTGAGGTTTGCGACCATCCCAGTCTTTCTGTGCTAACAGTAACAATATGGAATTACCAGTGTTAAAGAAAGCCCTCCAAAGTACCTTCTCTTCTCAGTTAAAAAGATAACATGTTTATTTAAAATGAGACCCAGATGCTGGCCCAGGAAGTCCCTGCTCCTCCCCTGTGATAAGGAGGTCCAGGGCCTTGGAACACTGGTGGAACTCCTTTCAGTCACTCGGTCACTGGGAAGGAAGTGGAAGTGGAGGTGGCGGGCCCTGTGAAGCTCCTGTTGTTGTCCTAACATACCCTCCCCTCTTAAAAGCTTTCCTGTCACACAGCCTTTCATGGACGGAACCTTTGAAACACGTTTACTCCATTTCCCTTCAAAGCCAGCTTTAAATAAAATCTATTTTCCTACCAACGTGACTGAATATTTCTGGAGCAGAGAGCATTGTGGCCTAACTGCTTCTGGGATCTTGTGTTGCCCAGTAACAAAGGCAGACAGTCAACTTGTGCCACCTTGTTGGTCCGGGTTGGGAGGTGGTTCAGCTCCTCGCAGGCTCTGCTGGCACTGGTGTCTGGGTGGGGACTGGAACACTGACTAGCACGGCCTTGCTCCAGCTGAACATTCGGCTTCCTGCTGGCTTTGCTGGCACCTCATAAAAAGTGAGGCACCAACTGGTACCATCTCTTATTGCCTCATTGCCGATGGGTGAGGGTGGAGGCTGAGCTTCCTGCTCTGCCCTGTTGACACCTCCTCAGTGTGGGAGGCAGCTTCCACCAGGGGTGGAGGTGCGGATCCCCCTGGCCTCACTGACTCCGGGGAGGGCAGGGCAGCCTTTCCACTAGCGTTTGGCTGGAGGAGAGGCGCTTTGGTGAGAGGGAGCACTCTTCTTGGGTTGACCGGTGGTGGTTCCGTGCTCTACATGAAATATGTGGGGGCAGAAGAAAGCCTGCATTCACCACCAAGCCCCTCCTCAGGCCTCCAGGCCCTGGCCAGTCTGCTTTTCTCCTTTCCCTTTCAAAGTCTTCCTACTTTGTTTGTTATGTCCAGGGGTTTTTAGCAGCAGGAGGAATAGAAGGGAATGTGGGAATTCCTGCTAAAGTAAAACTGGAAGTCTCACACAGACTTTTAAGGTAAGGTGATGATTAATGGACTAAAGAACTAAAAGATGATTCTCCTTTTCACTTTTATTCTAGGTGTGTCAATGTCCATTGGTGCTGCTGTAAGAAGGTGCTGAAATGTCTAGATGCCATCCTGGGCAGTTGTTTCCAAATGCTGGCCTAGAATTGGCTAGACTAGAATTGTCTAGAAGTTAACTAAAAATGCATATTCTGGGGTCGAAGCACTGGAGGTTCTAATGCAAGAGATCCAGGGTAGGGTTAACTCCTGTTTTAAATAAAATTTCCAGGTGATTCTGATGCAGGCCCATGTGTGGGACAACTGCTTTGACGGTCAAACGTTCTGGATGTGACCGTCCTATGCTAGGCACTCATGTATCAAACATGCTCACAGGTCCACCACATTTCATTTCTGTGCCAAGGATCCACCACCCGTAATATCATAGCATGTCTTACTTGCCTTTGTATCTGACGTAGCCAGCACAGGACCTAAAACTCAATAAGTACATGTTGACTGAAGTAAAGAAAAGAATTATGATTAACTAGTGATAATAGTATTAGACTATGAAATAATCTAAACAAATCTAACTTTAATAGATCAGTGCTACCCAAAGTGTGGTCTTCAGACATTTTAATGCTAGTTGTGAATTGTTTAAACTCGTCTGCAGCAATTAAGTACAGAAGTTGAGAGGAGATGTTTAGAAAACATTTAAAGCAGCTCGCTAGAGTTCTATTAAACCTAATAAAAAGTTAAGGCTTTTAAAAACATTATTTGTAATTGTGGCAAAGTATACATAAATTCAAGACTTGTCATTTTAATCATTTTTGAGTGTACAATTAAGCGGCATTAAGTATATCTGCACTGTTTGGTAACCTTTGCCACCATCCATCTCTAGAACACTTTTCACCTTGCAAAACTGAAAATTTCACTCAACAACACTCAACAACAGCTCCCTGTCCCTATTGCCTTTGGCAAGCATCACTGGGCTTATACTGTTCTTTTTGTTTTTTTTCCTATGAGGTGCTGGGGATTGAACCCAGGGCTTTATACACGTTAGGCAAGTGCTCTACAACTTCGCTATATCCCAGACCCTGTTTGTCTATTTTAAAAAAATTTTGTTATTCTAGTACTTCGTCTTTATTTTACTTTATAAATGTTTTCATCTGTAATGGATTAGAAATTAACACAAATACACAAACTGTCCTTCAGCCTAGTCTGAGAGTGCTTGAGTTATGCTACACAAATCGCACTTACCAGTGACCCTGTGTGTAGCGCGTAAGTGTTGCCTCGGATCACCCTTCTGTCATACATGATGTTTCCGTAACGCATGGGTTCTTCTTCTCTGTAAAACAGCAAATTCTAAATAAATATTTTAATAGAGTGTTGATGTCTATGCAGCAAATTCACTGTCAACAGGATTTAGACTGAGATAAAAATATTTTAAGAAAATAGATTTCTGCTTTATGTGGCCCATAAAAAAGGAGACAAATGGTGACCATTTACGTAAGGCTTACTATGTGCCTGACTTTTTCATATGTATGATTGTATTTATTGCTCACAATAAGCTTCAAGTTGGGAACTATGATTCTATTTGACAGGAGAGGAAACAGAAAGGAATCTGCCCAAGGTCACCTTGCTAGTAAATGGCAGAGCTGGGCTCCAGCTGTAAATCTGTAAGACTACTTAACAAATGGGAAATGGCCCATTTGAAAAGGAGCCTGCCCTGAAGAACTGAAGAAAGTTTGACTTGAGGACTGAAAAATTACATGGATAAAAGAAATAGGATTTCAAACAAGGCAAATTTCTCATCATTCTTCTGACCTAAAGACATTTTTAAAAGCTATTGTTTAAAATATTAATCCAATTTTAGTTTCAGGGGTCAGAATGATCACTAGTAAGAGATACGAATAAACGGTTAGTATTTTCAATCGAATTCTTTAAATGATGTCCTATTTCTTCTCTGGCTGCTCTTTCTCAGACTCTGTTGCAGCTGCTCCTGGACTGAGGAGTTCCTTAGGGCTTCTCTTATCCTTAGATGACCTCCTCCATTGGCAAGGTTTCCATTAGGATACTAACTTTATTTTTAGCTCACAAATCTTCCTTTCCAACTTGTAAATTACTTGAGTGTTACTTCAGTTCAGCTGGCCACTCCTTCAGGAAAAGAGCAAAGTCCAAAAGAATTTACATAGTTGTTAACATGGTTACCTTGGGGCAGGGGAGGGTGAACTGGCTGCAAGGGAAAGGGGGTGAGGTATCAGATTGTCCTAATAATCGCCTCAAGCATAAGTGTGTCCATTTATATACAATTAAATATGTAAGTACATGTATACATAAGAAAATAGGGTAGATAAAGAAAATAGGAGGAAAAAGGAATTAAACTTGTTAAATAGTGGTAAAAGCCAATTGCATAATAAAATATGCTAGTATGATTTTATTTTGGAAATAAAGCCCCTCCATATATACATATGTGCTCACTTATGTGTGTACAAAAAGAAAAATGTTAGACTGTTAGATTTGGTTATAGCAGGGAAACAGGAGTAGAGGTAGACAGGAGATGATTAACTGTCTTTATTCATCTGTATTTTATTTTTCATTTGCTTCAATAAGTATATATTACTTTTGTAAATTAAAAGCCATCAATAAAGATAATTTTAAACTGAAAACACACTCTTTTCTTTCTCTCCATCTCTTTTCAACAGCCTCCAACATCATTAAGATAAAGACTGTTATGTTTTTGATATTAGGTGTTCCCCAAAAGCTCCTGTGTTTCTGCAGGAACATTCAGAGTGAAATGACTGAATTGTGAGAGTTGTAACCTAATAAGTCCATTCTAGTCTGAATGAACTGGGTGGTAACTACAGGCAATTGTGACATGGCTGGAGGAGGTGAGCTCCTATGGGCATGCTCTGGAAGGGTACATCTTTGCTGTGGCCTTTAGTCCTCTGCTCTTTGCTTCCTGTCCCCACCATGAGTTGAGCAGCTTTCCTCCACTGGGCCCTTCTGCTATGACAGGCTGCCTCACCTCGGGCCCAGAGCAATGGATTCAGCTGTCTATAGACAGAGACCTCTGAAACCTGTGAACCCCCAATAAACTTTTACTCCTCTAAGTTGTTCACATCAGGTATTTTGGTTACAGCTATGAAAAAGGTAACTGAAACAGAAACTGGTACTGAGAAGTGGGGTTGTTGCTGTGACTAATTTGGCCATGTGGTTCAGAAGCCTTTAGAAATGATTTGCAGGAGACATTTTGAAAGTTTAGGGATGCGAGCTGAAAAAGCTTTAGAATGCTGTGAGCAGAGTTTAATGGGTGTGAGTTCAGAAGACCTGAATGGTGACAGAATGTGGACTGTGCTTATGAGGTTTCAGAGGGAAATGAGGACTCTATTGGGAACTGGACTAGAGGCCTTCATGTTATACTCTGCTAAAGAACTCAACTACATTCCATGTTTTGAGACTTTGTGTGAAGCTGAATTTAAAAGCAATGGATTAATTAGTCTAGCAGAGGAAATTTCAAGGCAGCACAACATTCAGCCAGTGGCATGAATGTTGACAACAGATTTTTATCAGGTTTTCTGTGAGAATAAGGAGCAGAAAGCAGAGCTGAAGGCTTTTAAAAACTTGTTAAGCCAGAAAAGTGTGAGTAAAGCTGGGGCCAAGAAAGTCATGCTTATTGAAGATATTACAGCCCCTAAAGAGATGCCAAGTACTTTACACAAGGTAATAGGAAAGGTGCCTTGAGGGTATTTCAGAAATTTGCCCCACCATATCACAATAGGCTCCCCAGCATAGGAGGGAAAGTTCCTTTAAGAAGAGACCATGGGGTGCCCTTGGGAAGTTGTTTCACCATGATGAGCTGCACAGGCACTCCAGAGGCCACTGCAGCCATTCTTCCTGGTGGCCATGGTACTGTGTGAGCTGGTGGCAGATTTTAGCATACCCTTCACATGGTATAAGTTCTGCAGGAATGCAGATGATGGAGTCAGGGGGTCATGGAGGCTTCCATGGAGATTTCAAAGGAAGGCCTAGGAGGTCAGGCAAAGTGTAGCAGGGTCAGAGACCCTGTGGGCCACTCCTGAGAGGGCAACACATGAAGCTGTGAAGATGAAGTCAAAGTTGGAATGGAGATCCTAGAAATTAAGAGTTCCAGTAAATGAACCATCTGTGGAGAAGAGTTGTTGGCTGAAAAGAGCCAGGTTAAAAGAGAGTCCATGTGCCTTTCAACTGGCAAGGCCAAAGAGGAAGGTGACTTAAGCCCTTTGGAAATAACATCTCATCGTCATATGTTCAAGATGCTGTATATGGAGTTATTGGACCTGTTCACCCAGCTGGGTTTTGGTCTTGTTTTGGCCAGCCCCAACCCTTCTTCCTATGACCCTATTTTTCCCTTTTGGGATAGGAATGTTTGCACTGTTCCACTGTGTAATGGATATATGTAACTTGCTTTTAATTTTTGCAGGGGCTCACAGCAGTTTGCCTTGAGTTTCAGATGAGACTTTGAATGTGGACTTTTGGACAATGCTAAACCTGTTAAGTCTATGGGACTCCTGGAGATGAACTAAATGCATTTTGCATTGTGCATTTTGAGATGGACATGAGCTTTTGGGGGCCAGGGGAAGAATGTTATAGTTTTGATATTAGGTATCCCCTCAAAGTTCCTGTGTTAATGCAAAAATATTCAGAGGTGAAATTGTGAATCCTGAGAGTTGTAACCTAATAAGTCCATCCTTGTTTGAATGGACTGGGTGGTAACTATAGGCAGATGGGGTGTAGCTGGAAGATGTGGGTCTCTGGGGGTATGTCCTGGAAGAATGGATCTTCTGTGTGGTTCCTCCCTACTCCCTACCTTCCTGACCCTGCCACAAGGGGAGCAGCTTTCCTCCACTGGGCCCTTCCCCATGATGAGCTGCTTCACTCTGGGCCCACAGCAATGGACTCTGGGTCATTTATGAACTGAGACCTCTGAAACTATGAGCCCCAAATAAACTTTTCCTCCTCTAAGTTGTTTATGTCATGTATTTTGGTCACAGAGATGAAAAAGCTGACTAAAACAAAGACCAAGCCTGAATGTGGCTTATCTAGCTCCTGTTGCTCTCTCCCATCCCCATTTGGGTCACTCTCCTACTAGGTCTTTCTCTCTTCCCTGGTCACATTGACCTTATAATGTCCTCAAATAGACCAGACGCATTTCCTGTGAGGGGGTTTTGTACATGCTGTTTCTTCTTCCTGGAAACTGTCCCCCTCTTCCCTTTGTCCCTATCCTTTCCTATCTTCAAATATTAACTTTCATGACATATTCTCAAAAAGGTTTTTCTTGTCTCCCCCCACATCTTTCTTCCCCCAGCTAGGTCAGTGACCCTCCTGTAGGCTCTCACTGCATGCTGTTTCTCTCTTGCTGTATTCACTGCACTAACACTTGTTTATTGCCTGCCTGTCTTTCTCAGCATTTGGTAAGTCTCATGAAGGTGGAGTCACACCTGGCTTTTTTAAACAATTATCTCTCCAGATTCCAGTACGTTGACATATAGTAAATAGTGTTCTTGATTGATTAAGAAAATAAACAAGCTGATTGCTTTGATGCATGGTTCACTGGTCCATAAGTGGTCTAGAATGATAAAGCAGGGTTTAGGTCATGAGATAGAGCAAAGTTTAGAACATGGCTGTAACGTATTAGTTGTATGATTTTGGAATGCAATGCTATCCCTTGCTTAGAGTTACTGTGAGGGTTAGCTGGGACTATAGCAGGTGCTTAATAAAAGTCAGCTATTATTATTCAGTGGTCTCTTTAAATCTAGCTGAGTTAAACAGATACACAAGCTCAGCTGTATATCTTACAAGGTGAAACTTTGATTTTTGCCCATGTATTTAAACATACATTAAGACTCCCATTATTGAAATACAAAACTAAAATTATGATCAACTATACATCTAGAAAATTTGAAGTGTAAAGAAAAAGTTGAGATCAGAGAGAGAAGGGAAGAGAAGGGATTGATCGAGGCAAGGGAGGACATTAACAAAGGCCCTCACCTAGGCCTGTGGTAGCATTCAGGGAGTTGTTCTCTAGCAGATCACAACTGAGTCCAGAGCTTACCTTAGAAATTGGCAATTTTAGGGTTCCCATGGGTATTTACTTATTAATGTCTAAAAGTTCTTTATAAAATCAGAGTTTCATGCCTTATAAGACTAGAAAACTAACAATATTCCCTAACTTAATAATAACTACTAAATGATACTAAGTTCTTTTTTGTTTTGATATGGGAGTGAGTAAAGAAAAAGGGACATAGGGTAAGACAACTGGAGGAAATAGGGAAATCTTAGTAAAGCAAAGACAAATACTAAATGCCAAATGAGCTATTTTCCTACTGTTGCTGTAACTGACTGTTACAAGTCTAGCGGCTTAAAGCAACACAGATTTATTCTCTTCTAACTCTGGTGGTCGGAAGCTCCTAAATGGAACTTACTGGGCTAACGTCAAGGTGTTAAGGGGTTTGCATTCCCTCTGGAGGCTCTAGGGGGGAACGTTTCCTTGCCTTTTCCAGCCTCTAGAGCAAGCCCAACTCCCTGATTGTGGCCCCCACCGCTCAGCATCTACATCACTCCAGCTTCTGCTTCTATGGCCACATCTCCTTCTCTGACTCCGACTCCCCTGCCTTTCTCTTCACTTACAAGGGTTCCTTATGATTATATTGGACCCAACTGGATAATCCAGGATAATCTCACCATTTTAAAGTCCTTAATCATACCCCAAAGTCCCCTGCCACATAAGGTAACATATTCATAGGTTCTGGGGACTGGGGTGAGGACATTTTCAGGAAATCTTCTGCCTACCAAAATGACTTTAAACCTCATTAGACTAGGGTCAAATAAAAGATATGTTCTAAGGAAATTTTTTCATTTCTTTGCATTAAGAATATTATTTTATTAGAATCACTATACATTGTTTACCGGAGGGTTCATAAAATGAGGATGTCATTATCATAATTTTCTTTGGCACATGCCTAAAAGTGAATTTAATTATAGTTCATAATCACTTTACCAATAAATATGTAAAAAAGGTACAAGCTAAGTTCTCATATCTGAAATGTGTGAAACTAGAAGAGTTTCAGATTTCAGATTATTTTTTCATTTTGAAATATTTGCATATACACATGACCCAAGTATAACTACAACACTCATGTTTCCTATACACCTGATGTACATATCCTGAAGGTAATGTTATACAATACTCTACTGTGCCTGTGTTTGACTACAACTAATCATGTGAGGTCAAATGTGGAATTTTCCACTTGGTGTGTCATTTGGGACTCAAAAAGTTTCATATTTCCGGATTAGGGATGTTATACCTGTATGATAATCTATTGTTTGTAAATGAGAAGACCAGTATTCAAATGTTCTCTTTCAGCTTTAAGATTTATGAGTCTATGAAAAGGTGGAAGTCTTGCTTGACTCCCATTAGACTTGTGCTAAACTTAAATTTTCTAGGCTTTTCTCAATGAAAAATCAGATATTCCCATTTCTGTATTTGTATAATTGACTTTGAAAAAAATTTTAGTTGTAGATGGACATAATACCTTTATTTTTATGTGGTGCTAAGGATCAAGCCCAGTGCTTACATGTGCTAGGCAAGCACTCTACCACTGAGCCACAACCCCAGCCCTATAATTGACTTTTCATACCCAAGTACAGAACTTTAAAGCTATTTGCTGGGTGAGGTGGTGCATATCTGTAATCCCAGCGGCTTGGGAGGCCAAAGCAGGAGGAATGCAAGTTCAAGGTCAGTCTCAGCAACTGTGAGACCCTGTCTCAAAATAAAAAATAAAAAGGGGCTGGAGATGTGACTAAGTGGTTAAGCACCCAAGAGTTCTATCTCTGGTACCAAGGGTGTGGGGGTGGGGGTAAGAAACAGAACTTTAAAGTTATCCAGTGAAGTTTCATATTTGGTTTCAACTGTTATAAACCCAATTGGGATAATTTGCAACCTTAACTCACTTCAATCATATTAAGTTATCCAATTTGGCTATGTGTCATCTGGAAAACTGAAAGATTTATCTAGTTCAATATAAAATTTTGAACAAGATAGGACTAAAGACTTTATAGAATAAAGGTAGATAGACATCATAGCATACTTTCTTCGAATACGATCATTTTGTCATTCACCAGCAAATTTAGCTATTCTTCTGAAAACTTTCTTAATATTTTATTCATAAGGGTATCATAGGAGGATATCATCCTTATCCACAAGGACTTCAATGATTAAGATCTGAAAGCAACTACTTACATGAAATTGAAATTTTAAATAGCCAGATTGTGGAACCAACCTAGATGTCCTTCAATCGATGAATGGATAAAGAAAATGTGGTATATATATAAAATGGAATATTACTCAGCCATAAAGAATGATAAAATTATGGCATTTGCAGGCAATGGATGAAACTGGAGAATATCATGCTAAGTGAGATAAGCCAATCTCAAAAAACCAATGGACGAATGATATCGCTAATAAGTGGATGATGACACATAATGGGGGGTGGGAGGGGTTAGTGTTAGGTTTAGAGTTAGGGTTAGGGAGGAGGGCAAGAATGGAGGAAGGAAGGACTGTATAGAGGGAAAAGAGGGGTGGGAGGGGTGGGGGGGGGGAAGGGGAAAAAATAACAGAATGAATCAAACAACATTACCCTATGTAAATTTATGATTACACAAATGGTATGCCTTTACGCCATGTACAGAGAAACAACATGTGTCCCATTTGTTTACAATAAAAAAAAAGAAAGAAACAAAAAAAAGAAATTGAAATTTTATTATGCTTTCTGCATTACTTTGATATGCTAATCAGCTAATAAACATTACTTCAATATATAAATCAACTAATTATAAAAAATGATCCCTAATGAGTCAACATTGACTCAGTTCTAATTTATTGGTTTGATTAACTTGTAATAATTTTGTGAGAAATCAGTTAAATTCACTAGAAAGTGTTCTTGGAAGGAGTCATTTTTTTATATTGAATCCTTTTATAACGTCTATATCCCTCTTCAAATTAATGTTTTCTGTCTTGGTTTTCTCTTAAGTGATAACAATCTTTATTGAAATCTTTGTCAGAAAAAGGTAATTATAAATTTAGACTGTGTATGAAATAAGAGTTGGATTGCTGATGTTCAATCGCCCATTCACAGTTGAGTGCTTATTATGTGTTAGAAGTAGTACTAGATAAACAAAAGAGGCAAAGATTCTTGCTTCCATGCAGCCTGCATGCGTGTGAAGTTCTGATGATTCCAATAGTTGAGGCTTATGTAAACAATTTAAAGAGAACCATGAATTTATGGTCTTTTCTAAGTATGGCTTTTTGAGTATTTGCAAAAATTCACCATAAATTTGCAGTCCTGCACAGAAGGGCAACTAAGTCCCGACCAAAGACTCTTGTGGGAGGAGCTTTTGTAAATGCTACTGTGTTTGTCACCCGCGTACCTCAGTTTCCTCATTTGCATCATTAAGTTATGAAACCAACTTCGCAGCTTTGATTTTTTTGTGGATCAAAAAAATGTTCGTGAAAGCGCCAGTGAAGTGTCTGGTACCCGGCTGACTCTCAGTAAGCATTAGCTGACTCAAAGTTTGGGAAATAAGGCGATTCGTGTACGTGTTATGGATCGTGCCAGCAACTCTGTGTCACTACAGTGAACTAAGAGGCCACACCTGTCCCTTTCTGCTTCACTCCTTCACACCACCGGGGTTATTAGGGCAGGAATTTTATTTTTGGCAGAGTGCAGACAAAGGAAAGCAGCGCGGGCAGCTTTTGCCTGGACGGAAGTGGTGGTCAGACAGGGGCTGGTTGGGTCACTCACGGCTGCAACAGGTTGTCCCGGTAACGGCGGCGCTGGCAGGGCAGGACGCGGGGCCTGCTGGTGTAGGTGTAGGTGCCCATGGCCCGAGAGGTGCGGTCAGTCAGCGTGGAGGTCATGTCCGGGGTCGGGCTGCCCCGCTTTCGGTGGAGCTTGGCTTGGAGGCAGGTGGGCGCCAAGGAGGAGAGGGAGCCGGAGAGATGTAGGTAGTGCCAAGGGCAGCGATTCCGCGAGGCGAGGAGCGGCGGCAGGCAGGGAGGCGGGCACGACTCGAGATTGCGGGAGCAGGAGGCGGGAGCTACACTCGACTCGCTCCGGGTAGCGCAGAGCCCGTCGGCGGCGCCGGCACCGGTTGCCCAGCAACCTGGTGTTCCGCCTGGGGGCGGGGACTCCAGGCGGTTCCGGCCCGCAGGTTTCCCGGGAAGGCCCCGGGCGAAGGACACTTCCGGATCTTGACCCCGCCCACCCGCGCCCCTTCCGCCGGTGCGCCTGCGCGCTGGGGGCTCTCCGGCCCAAGATGCTGGTGTGGCGTTGCTGGCGGAGATTTGGGGTGCCGCGGCATGGGTCCCGGGCCGGCTCTGGGGTGCGGCGTGGCAGGGCTGGTGTCGGTGCCATGCTTGCACGCCCACCTGCTCCTGCTCTTTCAGGGCCGTTCTCGGCTCCGGCTGCGCCTGGGCGCTCCCTGCTGCCCAGCGCTGACACGCCCGTGGCGGCCGGGCCCAGCTCTGTTACGTGCTGGGCGGGAGGCGGGCTTGCTGCGTCTGCCGCCTTGGCGGGCCGCGCAGCCCTGGGTCCTCTCCCCGCCTGCCTCCTCTGCTCGTCGCCCTGGGCCAGCGCGTCAGGGAACCCGCGGGCGCACTGAGCGACAGGGCAGCCAACAGACATATAATTTGGGAAAGGGGTGGGCGGGTTGTTGAGTCACAAGAAATGCGAGGTTCCCCTGCCCCTAAATCCGTCAGGCCCCAGGGCGCGTGGGGTGCGTCTGCGCCAGAAACGCAGATGCTTCGGATTTAGTGCTTGCGATGTTGAAAATCTCTTCGCCCCTGTAAATGGAGTATATGTGGCCCTGGTGATCATTTGCATTTGTAGTTACACCTTCAGTTCAGCAAAGTGTATTAGCCCCGTAACATTCGGGGAAGTTTAATGTTTTTTCTTCATTTTCCTAATCTGTAAAATGGGGAAAATAGAATTGATTTCTTAGGATTCGTTATGAAGATTAAAATCATTAATAAAGATAAACTACTTAAACCGTGCCTGTTCGATTTTTTTCTCATTTGAAGTTAAAGTTCTAAAGAAGATGTCAGCATTGTTTAACATAAAAGTATATGGTAAGCGCTAGAGGTAAAAACGCTGCTGGAAGATTCTAGAGCCAACTACTTATTTTTGAGGAAATTTTGGAAAGTACTAGAGGAGAGATAGTGATAGTATTTTGACAGGTCGGGATCCTGGATGAAAGTGCCTTTCGATTGGCTTGATCAAAGACTAAAAAGCCCAAGTGTACTTGTAGAACTCTTAAGTGGGATAGATGAATGGTAGATATAGAAAAAAGTGGCACCATGTCATGGAAAGATTGAACATTAGCTTATCAGTTAGAAGGTTTTTACCCCCATGGAACAGAATAACACTTCCAAGCAGTTGAAAAAGTAATTTATTATTTAGCTTAGGTTCAGAGAGAGAATTGGTAACTTGGGGGTTCAGCACACTGTCAACCCGGTTTACCCCATCTTTTCATTCTGTCACCTGGGTTGTTAACAAGATCGTAACAGAAGTACATAGAACAGAAAGTAGAAGAAAGCATCTTTTGTCTTTATTGGAAGTGTGGAAATATCTATAAACTACCAAGGAACCAGAATCGCATCACATCATTGGTATAAGTGTAGGATCGGCACAGGGCTACCATATTTGAATCGGACTGGAGCCTCAAGCTGAAGGGGCTTCCAAGAAGCACTCAACCATGAGGAAGAGGAATAGATTCTGTTAGGAGGATGTTGGGGCAGGGAAGATTGGGTGTTGAGGGCTATGCCACCCACTATTTGAATTTACGAAGAACTTGTTAGCTACTGAAGGTTCTTAGGTTTTTAACCACTGTCTGTCTGTCTGTCTCCCTCCTCTGGTTCTAGGAATTAGACCCAGGGCAGTATACTTACTAGACAAGTACTCTACCACTTAGCTACATCACCAGCCCCTATTTCTCTTCCATTCTGCTCTCTCTCAGGG
The DNA here is from genome assembly GCF_902686445.1 of Sciurus carolinensis. Taxonomy (NCBI): domain Eukaryota; kingdom Metazoa; phylum Chordata; class Mammalia; order Rodentia; family Sciuridae; genus Sciurus; species Sciurus carolinensis. The sequence continues at coordinate 8,774,781 of NC_062219.1, read as the reverse complement.
CAATCTCATTCACATCTATGAATTCTAGTACCACTTAAAATCCTCTTGGAAGCCAAATATTTATCTCGAGCCTGAACTTCCCCCTCAGGTGACAATCCTTGTTATCCGAGTTCTGCACAACTATCTTGGATGATCTGAAATTAAATGAATGCTTCAACAAATGATTTTGAGTAACTACTATCTGCCAAGTGCTAACCCCCACTGCCCAACTCCCCAATGCTACTGGGAATATAGCAGTGAAAAAACTAGCAGATTAAAATTCCTGCCTTAGAGGAATTTATATTCTAGTGGAAGAGTTCTAAAAACAAGACAAGTGAGTAAAATGTATGTTACATAATTGTAAGGGTTAAGGGGCAAAACCAGGGAAGAAGCTGTGGAGGGGACCTTGGAATCAGGTTGGTCAGGGAAGATTCACAGAGACAGTGTAATTCCAGTGAAGACACGAAGGGGTTGAAAAAATGAAACTTAGAGATGGATGGAACATTCCAGATCAGAAAACCAGAAGGTGCCTCGTTCTAAAGCAGCCACACCTGGGGCATGCTGAAGGACCCGGGTAAGGGACAGGGGTGGGTGGAGCAGTGTGAACCAGGGAGAGAGCCAGTGACCAGGTTGTGCCTTGAAGGTCAGCTGTGCCTTGTGCACTTGAAGTCAGTACAAAGGTTTCAACTTTTCCCCTTGGGTTAACAGGTTTCGAGTAGAAACTTGATATAATTTGATTAAAATAAATCCTTTTTTCCCTCCAGTTGAGAAACAGAAGTGGGACCAAGGCCATTACCCAGTGGGCCTGGCTGAGAGGGTGGCTGGTTCTAGCCACCTGGCGGAGGCATGGTGAGAAGTGTAGGTTCTGGATCTGTTTTTAAGGTGGATTTGGACACGAGAGAAGGAAAACCTAGATGACCCTAATGTGTTTAATTAAATGTTGGACTTCGTATAGAAAAAACTGCAGAGACTCTGGCTGATCTTTCTCCAGAGAGTATTTATTTTATTCTGGCTAGAAGTTAAAATAGGAGTAGATGATCTGTAACCAGACTTTGTGGGTACTGATCTTTCTCTGACTTGCCTTTATTCCAGAACATAGGTTTTTCTGTCCTCTCTCAATGAGAAATCCTGGGGTATTGAACAGGTCCCCAGATTTAGGCAATTTTGAACTCCATTTTTTTTTTTTTTTCATATTCCCATCTCTGTGAGTCGTTGAAAGGTCTAACTCTTTAGCCACTTAGTGGCTAGTGTTTGCTAGTGCCCTTCCAGCTTAGAATTCAGTGAATACCTCAAATAAAAACCAAGCATGTCCGGCTGTCTTCTCTGCTGTTCTAATGTCTCTGGGATCTTGTCCCTTCTTGTCCCTTGTCTCTTTTTCCCTACTCCAATTTTTATTTCCCCAGTTCTGAAAGGCTCCTGACACCTGTAGGTTGCTGCTTTCTTCTTTCCCTAAATTCCCACACAGAAACTTAGCAAATGTCCCAAGGAGAAAAAGCAATGGGAAAGTTCCCTACCACTTTCTGCATTCCTTCCTCCCTGGGATCCCAGTCCATCATATTCTGACCCAATGATTGCTCTTCAGTATCTTCGAATAACCTGTGTGGTTTGGTTGTGTTGTGTTTTGTCCATTCCTGCTTTTCTTTTCAGGGAAATGCGTTCAGATTAAAGCCACTCAGTTATAGCGTGGGGCTACTGCAAGGTTGTTGACCAGAATAAGTGGAAGAATGAATGGCCATTTACTGTTACAGGAAATGCTGGAGAGGAATGGGTTTTGGGGTGAGCATTAGAAGTTCAGTTTGGGGCACATCAAGCTTGAAAGGCATGTTAGTCATCAAAGTGGAAATAATTGAGAAGAAGTTGGGTATGGGAGTCTAGGATTTCAGGGGAAAGTTGAGGATAGAGATAAGGATTTTTTGATTCAGCAGGTAGATAGTATTTAAAGTCACAAGACTTGAGATTATTAAGGGAATACAGAAGGGAGATGAGCCCTTGGGCTACTCTGGTGCTTACAGGTGAGGAAGAAGAGGAATAACCAGCAAAGGAGACTGAAAAGGAGTGGCCGGAGAGGTGGAAGAAAATGCAGAAAGTCTGGTCACCTGGGATTCAAACAAAAGTGTTTCAAGGAGAAGGGAGAAATCAACCATGTCCAATCTGATTTGTAGGTCAAGTGAGAAGAGAATGTTGGGTCTAGCAACAGAGAGGGAGTTGGTGATCTGTGGTGTTTCGAAGGAGAAAACTCAATTACAGTGGATTCAGAAGAGAGTGGGAGGAGAGAAATTTGTGACTTAAGGAGCTGGCAGCAAATTTCATGATGGCAAAACCAGACCTGGTTGTGAAATGAAATTATGTGGGAAGCCATCCTTACCTAGCAGAATCAGACGAGGTTGAGCCATGGACACAGAGGCCTGACTCCTAGGAACTGGCTACCACGGAGGACTGTCACATGTTGCTGGGGAGTATGTGGAGTATGTGGTGCTGTGTGGGGGTGATTCCCTATCTAGTTCTATGATAGTTTCCCTGAGAAAATGTCTCCCTAACTCCACCCCATTCTGTCCATCACAGAAGAAGCCCCTCCCATTCTGGGCCCCTTTACCTGTGTGACTATAAATAAAAGAGAGTTGGGCTACTCCTTGTTGTTAGAGGCCAGAGCTGGAATGGCCCGACCTGTCATGCCCCCTCTCATTTAAAAAGTATGACTCTTGTGTGTTTATTGATTAGATAAGGTTATGGGTTATTGATTGATTTACAGCCAACATCATCCTCTAGCAGTTAACTCTTTTCTCATCCACGTGGGACGTGGCAGAAACCCCCACAAAATTACAAAAATCTTATGGTGAGAGTCCAGTGCCTGGGGAAGGTCCCCTCCCCTCCCGGCCTCTCTCCAGGAGGGTCCCTGGCGTCTGCATTGTCAGTGACCGCCCTGAGTCTGACTGCTCCCTCCTGAAATGTAGTAGACGCTGTGAAAAGAGCCGCGTCTTCTCCGTTCTGTGAGCAGCTCATGTCAGAGACCCTGCACAGGCCTTCAGCCGCAGAGATGAGGAATTTTTTTTTTTAAAGAGGAAAAAGCTCCAATGATAGATTGGGTCTAAGATGATGTCAAATAACCTATAAATATTGTGAAACACTGTGGATCAGGGCTCAGAGTTTTGGAGTGCCAATCTCCTCTGGGCCCACTGTGTGAAATAAAGCTTGTTTTTTCCTGCTTTTGGAGTGCCATCTTGTCATTTCCACAATTTCACCAAAGGAAAAGAAAGAAATGGGCAGTAGCTAGAAGGAAGTCTAGTTGTGAGAGGCATTTATATTGTTTAATGGCAAAATTGACCATTGTATATGTTTATAGGAGTGCCAGTACATACAGCAGAGTGGAGGACGTGGGAGAGAGAACTGGGGGAATGGCCTAGGTCAGAAGAGATGGGCCCTTATGCACGTGTGGGGGGTTGGCCTTGCACTGACACATGGACGGTGCATGCGTACTAGAAGGAAGAGGTAAGTATGTGACCACAGATTGATGATAATCTTCAAATTCCTTAATTAGTGGGGCATACATAATTACATGCATAATAGTTATGATGACCCGTGAGGTGGATTCTGAAATGACTCTCCTTTTGCTTACAAGAGAACTGAAGTTTAGAGAAGTTAAATAAACTTGGCAAACTCATGCAGCAAGTAATTGACAGCAGCAAGACTTGACCCTTGTCTGTTTGACCCTGACTCCTTACTAACCTAACGGCTTGCTACGCTTGTATCTTCCCACCTCTGACCCTCCCATTTCTTCCCTCTTGCCTTCTTCCTCCCTGTCGCCTCTTTCTCCACATCCAGACAATCGCAGGTCTCGTCTGTTTACTTGTTCCTCCATTCTGAAAGTATTCCTCTCCAGCCATTGCCCTGTTCATCCCAACCCCACGCAGCCTAGACTGGACCCGCCACGGAGCCTCAGAAGAACCCAGCTGAAGTGCAGCTCTGACCCTGCTGGCTCTCTCCTCTGGGATTTCCATACCTGCACTGCCTGATGAGTTCAGGCTCCTTAAGCCACGTTGCAGCCTGTCACGCCTGGTCACTGCCTGTTTTCCTTTCTCAAATCTTCCTGGTTTCTTCCTCGTGCCTTTTCCTTGGCACAGGTAGGCCCTTGAAATCCCACCGTCCTATTTCCACCTCAGTATCTGCTTTTTGCTTTCTCCATGTCCCTTCTCCCAGATATTTTCTACTCATCTTTTAAATCTCAGCTCTGGTTGTTTTCTTCAGAAAGAAGATTTCTCTAACTTGGGTTCCTGGAGTCCCCGGCCACATTTCTGTCATTTATAATGGTCTGTCAACATGTTTGACTCCACAGCAAGGATGAAGTTCCTTCGAGGTTGGGGCCCTGTCCTGTTGGCGTGGAAAGCCTACCACATAGCTTCTGTTTGAATGAACAGCAGAAGCACACAGTCGACCCAGGGAAGAAGAGAGGGAGCATCTTTTCCTTTCAGATGTGAAAAAAGTGAGTGAGTGACTATATGTTCAAAAATTTTTTTTAAGTACAGGAAAGAGAATGCAGGAGGAAACAGGGCGGTTCACTCTTCATCCAACATCAGGCAGCTGCCTTAAGCCAGGTACTGTCGGAAGAGCTGGGGATCGACAGTTTCCTCTTAGCCCAGAGAAAATGAAAAGAGAAGAAGAGTTTAGGGACTGATAAGAGCTATGGTAACAAAATGGGTGTATGGCCAGGAGTTCCGAGGGATTATTTTGGGGCTAAGTTGTGGAAAAGCCCCAGGAAAGTAATGAAATAAAGACCCACTATTGCAAGGAGGAACTGACCACAGGGAGTTTCGGGGGGCAGCAGTCCAGGCAAAGCCCTGTGCCTGAGGAAGGAAGGAGCAAGCCTGTGTAGGAGCAGAAGCAGGGGAGGGTGGCCCAGCGTGGAGTTTCAGGGGAGAGGGTTTGCAAGCAAGCTTCTAGAGCGTCTAGAGGTAGCTAGGAGTCAGGTTGGCAGAGCCTCGTGGGGCGGGGGAGGGGTGAGGTTAAAGAGGGCCATTCAGAAGTTTTAAGGAGGATGATATGACCTGAGCTATGGTTTACAAGATCACCAACTGCTAATGAAGAACGGATGGTAAGAGGTAAAGAGTAGGATACCAGTTTAGGAGGTGGCTTAGAGAGGGGAGGGGACTTGATATAGGGAAAGAGTAGGAAAAATGGAGGTAAGGGTGTGTTTGGGGTACTGTGGAGGATGGATCAAGCTAACTTATCAATGGATAGGAGTGGGGGCAAGGAATAGAGGGGTACAGGGTGACCGCAAAGGTTTTGGTTTGGATAAAAGACCCAATAATCATGTCAGTCAGTTGATAGAAGGAGTAGGCAATCAAGAGTTCTGTTGTGGACATGTTGGTATTGAGATGCTATTGGACATCCCAATGCATACGTCAAGCTGTGAGATGTGAGTCTGGAGTTCCATGCCACGGGCGGAGTCGAAAGAGAACTGTGAGCTCTGAAGGGTTTCCTGGTAGGAGGGAAACGTGTGGTCTTGCTGAACCAGAGGCTTTAGGAACAGTGTGGTCAGTATGGTCGAATATACTGAGAGGTTAGGGAAGATGAGAATCGAGAAGTGCCCCTTGGGTTTGCCAGCAGGGAAGTCATTGGTGAACTCGACATTCATAGCTGTTTCTTTGAGGTGGTGGAGATTAAAGCTCCTGTCAGGTAACTGAGGAGAGCATCCAGTTGCAGAAGTAGAGTCTGGAACCATAGATTACTCTTTATAGAAGTTTTACTCTTGTCTGAATTCTTAGGGAAGTGCATAGGCCTTTGGACAAGCCTCAACTGAAAAGGGGTAGCGTGTGAATTATATTCTTGCCACAAGGTGTCACTAATTCTTTACTGGTTTTATTAAGTAAAAAAATGGCAGCTCAGGTATATGTTGCATTAAGGAAATATTATTTTTTTTAAAAATCACATTTACAGAGTAGGTCATTTGGAAGAAATTATTTGCATTGTGGAGGGGTTTCCTTTCAAGAGCCAGAGTCTTGCCTGTTTGACAAATGTCACAGGTGCAAGGTGATGCTCTGAGCTGTCACAATGGAAGATCGGGGTTCTGGATTTAGAGTTAGAACTGAGTGCAACTCTTGGTTTGCATTTGCTAGATGTGTGACCACAGTTAAAATTTAAATTGTAGTCTTTGTTTTATCTTGTGGTTTGTTATTTTAAAACCAGAGACAGTAAATGCTTCCTTATCATCTTACTCAATGGTCTTTGTGTCTCAAAAGACATAGTGCAACAGTGTTTAGGGAAGTGTGAAGTGCTGGTTAGTGAAAGATTTCAACAGTATTTATAAACAGTATTTATGCTAAACTTTATGAAAGTCGTAATAATGCAGATTCTCAGTTGCTTATGTTAGAGAACTTGCTTGGCAAAAGGGGATGGTTTAAGGCTCACAGGATAGTTCCTGTGTCTTCAAGAATGGCAGCATTGTTGAAAAATAAAAAGTTTAGATAAAGAGATTGATGAATCTAGTTTAAAATAAATCTTAAAAAAATAAAAGATTAAAACCTAAAAAATTATCCAAGAAAGGATTAGGCATGATTTTTGACAAAAGAAATTTTAATTAAAAAAATTTCACAATGATAGTCCTTTAAAACACATTCTGATATGAAATATATATTAGTTTTGGGAGCTTTAATTTTTATATAATTCTTCAGAAATACATGTATTGCATTATTATGAGGCACAATGTATGCTATATTTCACTCCTCTTACCTCTCCCAAATATGCTGTGTTTATAACCAAAAAACTCTTAAATAGAATAATTTTTTTAGTTGTAGATAGACATAATACCTGTTTTCTATTTATTTATCTCTATGCGGTGCTGAGGACCAAACCCAGTGTTTCACACGTGCTAGGCAAGCGCTCTACCACTGAGCCACAACCCCAGCCCCTTAAACAGAATTATGAATGAATGTTTTTTCCTGTATATGCACTAATCAGTCCTAAGGCACGTTAGTTATCTGTGAGATCTCATCTAAACCCAAATTTTCTTAACGTGAATTCCCTTAGTTAGAAGTGGAAGTATAAACTTGCTTACACTGAATGCCTGGGACTCTTCTCCAGGACTGAGATACTACTGAAATCCAGGAGATGGAGACGCTGTGGCAGTTAAGTCCCTGGCTGCCAAAAGAAAAGCATCTCAAAGTAGAGACTGGGAGGCTGACGTCTCCTGTTCTTTCCCTTCATACAGAGTCTCTGGTGTCTGAAAACAGGGTAGCCTTGATAGGTTGGGCTTTGTTGTGTGTGACTGCTGGTGAATAGGAAGTACTTGGGTCTCTTCAGTAAGAAACTCTAACGTATATGACATAACTTTAGGGCTCCTAGATTGTGTTCAAGGACACTTTCCAAAAATTTCTAATGTGTCCTCATCCTTGAAATTTGTTTTAAAACTCCGGACTTGAGACTCCTGGTTTAAGATGGCACCAACTGAAGGTGAAACTTCTTCCAAGTTTCTAATGAAATGACCCAGGCAGCAGGGACAGGTCACATCCCACTTCTTCAAGAGCATAGTGGGTGGAAGCAAGGGGTGGGGTGGGGTGATGGGAATTGTGCACAGCAGTCTGTTTTGTAGCTTGAAAAAGAATTGGCCATACACCCAGGAGGACACTGAGACCGAGGGCAGTGACAACATGTTGTCTGTTGGCAGGCACTGGGTCTGGGTTGACTTCCTTTGTTGCAGGATGAGGGTCAGGAGGAGCAGGAGACTGAGGAAGAGGGGAAACTGAGCCTGTAAAAGCACTGTCACACAGGAGAAGGGAGGGAGGTTTTGTTTTGTTGTTTTTTCCCAGGGGGCTTTACCACAGAGTGACACGCCCCAGTCCTTTTCATTTTTTATTTTGAGACAGGGTCTCACAAAGTTGCCCAGGCTAGTCTTTTTGTCGTACTGGGGATTGAATGCAGGGCCTTGTGCTTTCGAGGCAAACACTCTACCAACTGAGCTATATCCCCAGCCCACCCAGGCTAGTCTTGAACTCGCAATCCTCCTGCTTCAGCCTCCCAACTTGCTGAGATCACAGGTGTGCATCACTGTGGCTGGCAGGAGCTTGCACTTGAACAGTTAGACAAAGACATTTCTCAAAGTGAAACTTGTTTTTCCCAAAGATGCCATTGGCACCAACTGTGTGAAGAGCCGAGAGCCATAAAGAGCAGAATTCTCAGGAGTAAAGAAGACCATTGGATGTGATAGGGAGTGATGTTGTAGGCAGAGTCATTTTTTGAGTGCTTACCATGTGCCAGGGGCTGGGGATGGAACTGCCCTCATCCTCGCCATCTTTGAGGTACCAGACAAGGGAGCAGGCATGCACAGCACCGCATGCTACGTTCAGTAACAGGTCAGGCAGTGTGACATAGCAGCACAGGGACCCTGGGCATGCTGGGAGTCATGGCAGCTTCCTGTGTGAGAGGTGCCTCAGACCAGACCATAGGAAATGCAGGGGTTGACTGGAGGAAGTAAGGTGGGGCGGGGGTGTTCTGTACCTAAGAATACCCTGTATTGTGAAGCCCAAGAGGTGAGAGAAGCCCAGAGTTTTGAGGAAATGAAAGCAGTTCATTGTATCTCAATCTGTGAGTCAGGAAATGTTTAAAAATCAGTGATTTTAATTAAAAACATAATGACAGAATTCCAACCCACATTAGATTAAAAAACACAATGACAGAATTCCAACCCACATTAGAGATGTTGTTGGAGGTCAAATCAGTAATTTAAAGAACCAACCTGAGAAATGTGCCCAGAATGTAAAGGAAAGGATTGAAAATGTTGACTGAGTTCATAGATACAAAGGAGAAATGATAATGTTCAACCTAAGAATGTTAGGTATTTGTGTGGGAAAATACAAGCAACAGTTCAAGACCTCAATAAACTAGTGTTTGCTGAGTTGAAAAAGTACTTGAATACACAGATCGAAAGGTTGCGCTCAGTTCAAGTGAAGCTGTTTAAGTCAGCTCTGCATCGCTGTGACCAAAAGACCTGACAAGACAACTCAGAGGAGAGAAGTTTTATTTGAGGTTCATAGTTTCAGAGATTTCAGTCCATAGACAGCTGAGTCCCTTGCTCCAGGCCAAGATGAGGCAGCACATCGTGGCAGAAGGACCCAGATGTTCAGCTCATCGTGGGGTCAGGAAGCAGATAAAGAGAGTGGGTGAAGGGGCACAGGGAAGATGGGCATGTCACAGTGACTGCCTCCTCCAGCCAGCCCCACCTGCCTACAGTTACCACCCAGTTAGTCCATTCAAACTAGAATGAACTGATGGGGTTAGAGTTACACAATCTAATCGCTTCACCTCCAAACATTCCTGCCTCAACACAGGAGGTTTTGGGGGACTCCTCATATTCAAACCATAACAGAAGCTAATGGCAATATTTTGATATTACCAGGATGCAGGAAACAGATCTTACAAGCCTTGAGGCATCGAGAAACAAGTGATATACACAGGAACAAAATTCCACCCAAGACCATGAGACACTTAAACAACATTTAATAGGGTTTAGAGGGGGAAACGTAGGGAAAAACCTTATACCCAACTAAGTCTGTTGTCCTTCATGGCATCAGCATCTACTTTTAGACTTGAAAGTCCTTGCATAAACCATTCTGTCTCTTCATCAGCAAATACTCCCTTGAAGACTTCTATTACCCAAAAAACAAGTCAAAATGGAACACTCAGTAGTGGAGACATCATGATCCACAAGGATTTGTAAGACCAAATTTTATTCACTTTGGACCCAAACACAGGTATTGGCCTCTTGTGGTCTGGTCAGTTCTGCAACCCAGGGAGAGGGGCCTGCAGAACATCCCTGCTTCTTCTTTTGAGGTTTCCCTCATTTCCCAGAAAATGTATTTCCTGTGCCATGGACTTTACCTCGTGTTTCAGAAGAAATGTCATTTTTGATGGTCACTTACAACGGATTTGGTTCCAGCATCTGTTAGCATTGTCTTAGTGATTTGCGTGGTTGAGATACAATGATGAGAAGAACTAAATATTTTCTCACAACTTGAAGCTCGATAGTGCAGCATGTTCATCCATTTCATTAACAAGAGCTTCGTGTGTTGTCTGCATCTTTATTACTTTAAAAATTTGCTTGACTTCTGGTACTTTTAGTTGGGCAAGACTAGTACAAGTTCTACTAGCAGCCCTGGAGTCAGTAAGCTTTGCTTTATGCTGTCTTCCACCTGTGTGTCCCTGGGTTACCCATGGGTGGGCTCTGCATATTCATCATGCACACAAAATAATGTTTAGAAATAGAGCCCCTCTATTTTTTTAATTTCTTAAAATCTCAGAATCAGAGGAATTTATCATTTCCGTTTGATCTAAGAAGTTAATGACTCAATTCAGTATGAGATATGTTTTTAAAGACACAGGAAAAAGACTAAGAAATCTTTATACTTCTAATTTTGATTGCTGTGTAACTAGCTCCCTCTGCTCAGTTAATGGCTTAAATGATGTATTAGGATTCTCCAGAGAAATCGAACCAATAGTATATGTGTGTGTCTATGTATAGGTGATTTATTATGAAGAATTGGCTCATCTGATTGTAAAGGGTGAAAAGTCTCTTATCTGCATCTGCAAGCTGGAGACTCAGAAAAGCTGGTGATGTAGTTCCAAACTGCATCTAAAGGACTGAAAACCAGGAGCAGTGACATGCAAGTCCCAGTCCAAGGGCAAGGGAAGACTGACATCTGTGCTCAAGAGATTAGGCAGAGGGAACGAATGCTCCTTTACCCCATATTTTGTTTTATTTAGCCTTCAATGGATTGGATGAGGCCCATCCACACTGGGGAGGGAAATCTGCTTTATTTAATCTACTGATTCTAATGTTAATCTCCTCCAGAAACACCTGCACAGACACACCTAGGTTAATGCATGTCCAAATATCTGGGCACCCCATGGCTTAGTCAAGTTGACACATAAAATCAAACATCATACTTAAAAACTATTTTGTTGTGCTTACAGGTTCTGTGGTGGTGGGAATGGTTTGTTTTGACTCCATGATGTTTAGGACCTCAGGTCAATAAGACTCAATAAGACTTGATAGCTGGGGGCTGAAAATGTCTGGAATTCTTTCATTCCTTGTCTGGTACCTGGGCCATGATGACTTGAGTATTGGGACCACTGGGCAAAGCAGTTACCAACTCAGAGAAAGGGGACAAAGTCCCCACCATCATGGGGGGGGGGATGTCAAAAGAATTCATGGCAGTATTTTCAAAATCTCCAAATAAGTCACTGATGTTAATTTTCTTTGGTGCATAGGATTTGGGTTGGTATAACGTGTTGAATTGGGTCCCCACTCCAAATTGATTTTGTTGAAGCCCTAACTCCCAGTCCTCAGAATGTGATCTTATTTGGAAATATGGTTTTTGAAGATGTAAGTGGCGAAGTCAGAATGAAGTTCTACTGGAGCGGAGGACCTTGAATTCAATATGATTGGTGTCTTTCTCAGAAGGGGAAATGTGGACACAGTGAGACCCAGTCCTGCACATGGGAGCAGTGCCATGGGGGGATGCAGGCAGGAAGCACTTTTACAAGCCAAGAGAGGCCACAACTTGCCAGCAAACGAGCAGGAGCAGGGGAGAAGTGTGGGGCGGAACCTTCCCTTACAGTCCTCAGAAGGAACAAGACAACCCTGCCAGCACCTTGATCTTGGACTTCTATTGTTTAAGCCACTCAGCCTGTGGTACGTTGTTATACTACAAAATGAGTGTAGGAGACTTTTAGTTTATTATTTATGCTTTTAAACATTTTTCATATTTTTGACAAGGGACACATGTTTCTTTAATAATGAGAGAAGTAGCGTTGATTCCATATAATGCTTTCTATTTTTGTGCCTGCAAAACATGGAAATATACCAAAATCTTGCTTTGGAGTATCTGGGTACTGTGACTCTAGACAATTGGTTTTACCCTGTTGGGAGAAATCCTAATTCTTGGCTCGCAGCAGTTAATGTCTCAAGTGTATAAACTTGCAGAGAGGAGCATTCTGCTCTAACCACCTAGGAATGTAAACAACTGCCCCAAATTGACCTAGTGTTACCAAGGGAACCTGTATAGGGGCCTGTTGGTCTGATCCCCCATGGCACATTGTGATTGGGCAAAAAGTTTATAAAATGTATGGTTTTTCCTGCAATAAACAAGTTTGCCGGCTGCTCGCCGCAAGCCTGCTCCTACCCAACTCCCGGGGTCTGGGTCCTGACTCCACGGCTCTTACCTTTGCCTGAGCTAGCCTGGCACCCCTACATTACCCCTTTGATTCCTCTATACTTGAACGTTCTCTTTAATGAGTATGTGTTACCAGGGACAGTGGAGAGGCCAGCCTTCAGTGACTTGCCCTAGGCCTTTCAGGGCCACTTGGCAGCTCTGAGCATCTTTCCTGGTGTGCGGCAGGGGAATACTTCTTGGGCTCTGCTGCTGTGAGAATTAAGTGAGCCAACGTAGGTGGACTCATGCGAAGCACGTGGTGCCACAGAGTGCTGGTGCCTTCCTTCTCCACCATGTGTTTGGCCTCCTGTCGCCGGGATTATGGGCTGGGTGGAAGACGTAGGTCATTTAAGGGTTCAGACATGTTCCTTTCAATGATTGTTAATGGAAGACCAAAGGCTTCAAAGATTAGGGAGCCCAGAGGTGGCTCTTATTGTGAAGCAAAATGACTGGGGCTCAGGGCCTCTCACTTATGCAGGCCCCATTAAGGCTTTGGGAAGCGTCTGTGTTGGATTCACATGCTCATGTGGCTTTGTAAAATCTCCAAAAGGTATTTTGATACTGTCAGTTAAGACTGCTGTCTCTTTTCACGTTGACTTCTCCTCCTGTTGGAAGGCCCCAGAGGGAGTGGCCATGGGGATTTTAAGACCAGGCTAAGGGAACGTTGACTTAATGGACATATGTAGTTTGGGTTTATTGAGTGTCTTAGTCTCTTTGGGATGCTATAACAAAATGCCATAAACTAGGTGGCTTGTAAACAACAGAAATCTAATCCTCAGGGTTCTGGAGGTTGGGATGCTCAATATCAAGACATTGGCAGATTGTATGTCTAGTGAAGACCCCTTTTCTGGTTCATAGAAGGTGCTTCTCCCCTGTGTCATCCTCCCCTGCTGAAAGGGATGAGAGGTCATTCTTGGGCCTCTTTCCTAAAGCACTAAACCCATTTGAGGTTCTGCCTTCATGAACCCAAAGGCCCCACCTCCCAATACCATCACTTTGGGGGCTGGGATTTCAGTCTGTGGACACTGGGGCCACACAAACATTCAGACCGCAGCAGTGGGTTTCTTTATGTGATTTGTAGTCACTTCCTTGAATAGGTGAGTTGGGAGTAGCTACTCTGGGATGGGAGGGCTTCCAAAGAGACTCCTACTGGCCACGGTGCCTGCTGGGCTGGCTTGCAACATGTAAGAGCTCCTCGCCACGGTGTAATGGTGGCTGTATGTGTGCAGCGGAGGAACGAGGTTTGAAATAGATGGAGCCAGAAGGTAATCTGTAGACATTTTGTTTTTTCAGATTTTACATTTCCTTTATGCAAAACACATGATAGAGTTTTCTATAACTAAGAACAATCTGAAAATTTTTACATGGCATTACCAATAATGACCTGAGAAACTGAAATGAGTTATTCTAAACTTTTACTGTTGAAAGGAATCCCAAATTTTAGTCAAAGCTAGGAGGAAAACACCTGTTGTTCTCTGGGTAGAGAATATTTTTAAATCTTTATTTTTAGGAAGAAGTGATTTAAACATTTTTAACTATGCAGTTACAAAATGCAGAAAAAGGAGCACTTGAGAAATATGTTGGGCAGTTAATAGAAATATATGATTGGGAGGATTTGCTTGTAGTGAATTTATAATTTGTGATTTTATTTCTCATTCTAGATAAATATTTGTGCTCATGATTAAATTTGTATTTGTAAACTTGCCTTTTCTTTAAATTTGTATGTGTAAGCTTGCCTTTTCTTTTCTTTTCTTTCTTTCTTTTTTTTATAGAGAAACTCCAAAAGTATATAAGCACCAGGGCCCCAAACCTCATTCTGACCGAGAAGCGTGGCTTTCAGATTGATTGTTTTTCTTCTGCCAGGTTGTTATTTGAATCTGAGGCTAATACTTAGAATTGTATACTCTCTACTTTCCATTTCCTACAGACGGACTCAGAATCAGAGAAGGTCTTTACTGATCACTTCCTTTTGATCTAGAAGGTTTCGGTGACTCTCTAACAAGAGTTTGGGGATGCTCGCCGTTCACCCAGTCAGAATAAAACATGATTCAGAGTGTGAACAAGTGGCTCTCACGTTCCTAGGAAATTTTCAGTATACAAACACGCTGTGCTTTTGAATAAAAAGTAAAATGTGAAGCCAATGAATGGAAATTTCTTGTAAGAAAATATAAAAACCCCCTAACCCTTCTATTCTTGAAAATGAGAGTTGTTTTTGTCAAGAGAGCCGAGAACTGCAGTCGGCCGGCGGAGGTGATGCCTGCGATTCTGGGCTTCCCCGGGCGGGCGCAGCCCCCAGACGCTCCTTCTGACTCGCCCTCTGTGGGGTTCACAGTTCAGAAGCACGGGAAACGTGTCCATGGTGACGGAAGGACCTCAGGATGCTCGGGATTTAAATTTACAGCCAGGCGTGTCTTTGCCTTGATCTCCGATCCAACATGAACTTCACTCATTTTGATGGACCGTCTTGTGGTTTGAAAAATACTTCAGGTCTGTCAAGATAACAGATTTATTGCAGAAAGAACGTGTGATCAGAATCCATCCTTGAGTATTTCCGTGTCCCCCCAGGCATGGAGCGAAAGGGCACGTTTTCAGAGTATGGCGCCCTAGGCCGAAATGCCAGCTTCAGCTCCACTTGGCTGGGGGGCCTTGGGCAAGGTACTTGAGCTCCTCTACCACAGCGCGGGTGTTGGTGTCCCCTCAGGAGGTCATCGTGAGAACTGAATGAATCAGCAGTAAAAAACCAAACAAATAAAACAAACCAACAAGCCAAACAAGATTAAAAAAAAAAAAACCAGCCCAGCTCCCCCCTTATCTAGTTCTAGTAACTGGCACAAACGGGTAACTAAGTACATCCTTAAAGTGAAGGAAAGACAAGGCCTCACAACCAGCTTCCAAGGAGTGCAGAATCTAGAACATGGCAGACAGAAAGGAGTCATGGAAAGGGTCAAATTATGGAGCATTTGTCGAGTTGTGAGGGAAGAGGGAGAAAGCGAATGAGAGATACTAGTCTTGTTCTGAGAGAGTTTTATTGAAAACTGCGGGATAAGTAGCTGAACTGTGTGCAGGGCTCCTCTGTCATATTTTCCTGGTTGAATTGAAGAGCACATGTTCATTTCCTTCTTGTTCTTTCATTAATTCAGTGAGCACATACTGAGCCTTTAACCGGTTTCAGGAAGTTTTTTAGCACTAGGGAACCCAAGGAGAAATGGCACCCTTAAAGAAGTTCCAGTCTACCGGGGGAGAGAGGCAGGAAAAAATGAATTAAAATGTGGGGTACAAAGGAGGATCAGAGGCGGAGACTGGGGGGCTCCAGGAGTCCTTCATCGGAGGTGAGGGTAGAGGGGCGCCTGGGCTGGGTGGACACCCCGGGTGGAACCAGGCTGAAGGAGGGCACAGCTGAGCATCAGCTTGGCATGTGGTGGGAGCTGCACAGGGTGACAGCTGCCATTTCAGGGCTCCCCTGGACAATGGGCTCTAGAGGGAGGGAGGCGGAGTCAAGTGAGGAGGGTCTGGTCCCTCTGCTTCCCAGGAAAGCCCTGCAGGTCACATCGGGAAGAGTGACCGAGGTGGGGGCAGTGACTCCAAGAGCAAATGGATGTCCTTGAGTGAACATCTGAAGAGCCAGGCTGAGGAGTGTAGAGGACGCGGCCGCTGATCACTATCACACCATGCACACTGCCCGGGAGACAACGAGGCCTGGAGGTTACATGAGGAGATGTTTTATATAATGTCGCTGGTCTTCTAACTCTTTCCTCTCTAGGAATGGCTGGAAAGTTTGGAAAAGTACTCTCTTCTATGGGGATAGACAGACACCAGGGTCCACAAAGTGGACTTGAAATCTGACTCAAATAGCCTGCTTAAAAATGGAGTAAAGAGGAATTTCACACATGCACATGAACACCTGTGAAAATTCTTAGCCAAGAACTGCTGTTTTTAGCAACACCATGTTGACAGTTTGAGAGGGGATCTTAGCTTGGGCCAAAGGATGGGTCATGGTTACAAAGTGTGTGTGTGTGTGTGTGTGTGTGTGTGTGTGTGTGTGTGTGAAATTCAAATGGAAAGCCTGCCATCTTTCTGGTTGGAAGAATCAGGGACTGATTATGGGCACAAGAGTTAAGGGGAAGTCCTTGAAGGGGCGGAGCCAGAGAAGGGGTGACCTAGATTCTGTGTTTGAACTCTGTCCAGGTTTCTAGCAGCTCAGCAAATCACATGTGTACAGGGCAGATGTAAAGCAACTTGCAGCTAAGGTTAGTGTTGAACTGAGATTTGAATTGCCACCCACCATAGAAGACACAGAATTTGCAATTTGAATATAACCAGGTCAATTGCCCATTGAAACAAAATATCAACAATCTTGGGGTGAATATAAAAGAATTTAGAGTCTTGGATATATAATACCCACAATGTCTAGAATAAAATCCTAAACTACTCTAAATCTGAGGAATTAGAAAATTATGATATTTTTCCAAAAGAGACTTACAGAAAAGGAAATTATAGACTAATACCCCTCATGAACATAGATGTAAAAATCTTGAAGAAAACATTAGCAGATCAAATCCAATGATACTTTGGAGAGACTGTTAAAGCAATGTGTTAAAGATAAAATATCATAGAGCATACACACACACATCATAGATAATGCACATTAACGTTTATTCCAGGAATTCAAGGTTTGTTTACATTAATGAATCAGTTGTAATTTACCACTTTAACAGACTAAAGGGGAAAAACCATATGATAATTTTCATATGCAGAGACAAACTACAATAAAATTCAACATCCTTTCATAAAAAATTGTATTGAACAAAGGATGTAAGGGATGATCTTCAAACTTATAAACACCATTAAAAACCTATAGCCAGTCTCACATAAAGGTGAAACATTAAATAATATCCTACTAAAATCAGGAAAAAGGCAAATGTGCTCATTTTCACCATTTCTACTCAATAGTGAAGTGGGCCCTAGCCATTGCAATAAAGGAATAAAAAGAAACAAAATGACAAAGATTGGAAAGGAGGAAGCAAAATTTTCCTTGTTTGCAGATTATGTGATTATTTACACAGAAAACACTAAGACTACATTAAACAACTAGAAGTAATAAGTGAGGAGGGCCAGGTTTACAAGGTTAAAAAGCAAAAGTCAATTCTTTTCTTATACTCCAGCATCAAACAACTAGGAAATAAATGGAAAAATCATTTCTATTTATAATAGGTTCCAAAACAAAATACTTGGGAATAAATTTACAGATGTTCACGGTACACTGAAAATCACTGGATACTGCTGGGAGAAATTTTAAAGTGGAATTATTAATATATATTAATAATTATTAATATATATTATTTTCATGAAATGGAAGACTCAACAATTTTAAGGTATCACTTCTCATTAAATTGATACATATATTCACTTCAACTCAAATCAAATTCTCAGAAGTTGACAAACTGATGTTAAAATTTAGATGGATCACTGGGCGTGGTGGCACATACCTGTAATCTCAGTGATTTGGGAGGCTGAGGTACGAGGACTGCAAGTTCAAAGCCAGTCTCAGCAATTTAGCAAGGCCCTAAACAACTTGGTGAGATCCTGTCTCAGAAGAATTTTTTTTTTTAGATTGATGCAAAGGACTTAAAGTAATCCAAATAATTTTAAGAACAAAGTTGGGGGACTTACATGATGTAATGTGTAGACTTCCAGTGAAGTTTCAATAATCAAAACAGTGACATATAAACAGAAGAATAGATATAGATCAATGAAAGAGAATAGTATCCAAAAATAGATCTGCACATATACAATCAGTTGATTTTTCACAAAGGTATCAAGGCAATCGATGAGGAGGGTCTTTTCAAGAAGTAGTCTTTCAATGTGCAAGAAAAAAAAAATCTTCATTGAGTCTTACCTCATATTATACACAGAAATTAACTTGTAGTGGATCATAGATAAGCCGAAATGTAAAATCTTAAACTTTAATACTTGTAGCAGAAAACAAAGGAGAAAAATCTTTGTGAAAAGTTTAGGAAAGGATTCATTCAACAGAACACAAAAAACACAGTCAAGAGAAATATTGGAATGGGTTTCAGCAAAATAAAATCACTGGAGCCAGGCATGGTGCAGCACACCTATAATCTCAGAGACTCCAGAGGCTAAGGCAGGAGGATCACAAGTTTGAAGCCAGCCTCAGCAACTTAGAGAGAACTTGTCTCAAAATAAAAATTAAAAGGACTGGGTTTGTAGTTTAGTGGTAAAATGCCCCTGGGTTCAATCCCCAATACCTAAATGATAACAACAACAACAAAAAAACACAATAAATAAAATAAAATCATTTGCTCTTCAACAGATGCAGTTAAAAAACATAACCAGAAACAGAACATAAATAAAGAGAGAAGCCTCAGACTGGGAGAAAATATTTGCAAACAAAAGAGTACGTATGTCGAGTATATAAAATACTTCTAAAACTCCGTATGTTTAAAGAAAATGGTCTTAAGATTGGATACTTCGCCAGTGCCAATAAACACATGAAAAGTTGCTCAGCATCACTAGGGAATAGAAAATTCAAATTATATGAGATGCTATTACATTTCCATTAGAGTGGATAACCAAGATACATTTATCAACAAAACCAAGTGAAACAAATCTCACTGCCAAAACTTTTCAACATTGTGTTCAGTGTTTTGACTGGTTGTGTTTCCACTGGTGTAAACATCAGGTGCAGTTTAACTGGTTGTACATTTTGAATAGATTCACATGAAAGTTATATCTCAATAAAGTTGATCAAAAATATAATCCAATGGAAGAATAAAATAGTTTATTATCTTGATGAAAGAACAAAGATAAAAAAAATGCTTAGGTGCCTATTAAAGATGACATTCACGTAATAAATGGAGCTAGGATCAGACTATTTTCTCTTCCAGTTAGATCATGCTGCGGTGTCTTGAATGCAGGATTGAAGGCGAGGAGGAACAAGCAGGGAAATGAATGTCCTGAGAATCTATCTCAGCTTCCCCCAACGGTGACATCAAAACCCTTCCCAGAATGGTCCAGATTTGTCTTGCTTCTGACCAGGAGTGTGGGCTGGTTCTCTATTGAAAGCAAAACAGACTGGGAGTCCAGGCCTGGGCGGGGCTCTGTGATGTGCTGGGACCCAAGGTTTTGCTCTCAGGGCTGAGCACTGAGGGGCAGTCCTGCTGCTGGCGTGGTTGAAGGTTCCTAGTAATTGCTGAACAGGGCAGCCTGCGTTGGCATCGTGCTGGATCCTGCCCATTCTGGAGCTCCTCTGCTGCTCCCTCTCCAGCTTTCTGTCCCGACCTCCTCTTGCGTACGCCTCCGTCGTCTGGCTTTTCTGCCACACGCAGTCCCCAGCTCATGCACGTTATAATTTCCTCATTTCACAGGTGGAGAAACCGCAGCTCAGACAGGGTCGGTGCCTGGTCTGTGGGAGCAGACTTGGCCACATTCGTCAGCTCAGGTTCTCTGCACTTGGGTCGCGTGCTCTGTCCGGGTCAACACGTGGTCTTTCTTTCCCACAGAGATGTGCACATTCTGCATTTCCTTTTCTCTGGACAGATTTTGCCTTCTGCAGGGTTGCTTGTCTCACAGTGCTTCCCTCTCGGTATGTTTCTTGCCACTTGTTCTTTTTTTTTTTTTTTTTCTTTTCATTCTGCCATTTTTTCCCTTCCCCCCCACCCCTCCCACCCCTCCCCTCCATCTATACAGTCCTTTCTTCCTCCATTCCTGCCCCCCTCCCTAAACCCAACTCCAACCCCAACACTAACCCTTCCCACCCCCCATTATGTGTCATCATCCACTTATTAGCGATATCATTCTTCCTTTGGTTTTTTGAGATTGGCTTATCTCACTTAGCATGATATTCTCCAGTTTCATCCATTTGCCTGCAAATGCCATAATTTTATCATTCTTTATGGCTGAGTAATATTCCATTGTATATATATACCACATTTTCTTTATCCATTCCACTTGTTCTTCCTCATGTTTGGTTTGTGTTCTGGAGTGGATGAAATGCAGGGTCTCAGCTCACAGTTGAAGTAGGTGAAGGGGAGGGAAGGAAGGGGAAGGGAATGGGGGCAGGAAAGACAGTGGAGTGAAACAGACATCATTACCTCATGTACATGTGTGACTGCATGACCCATGTGATCCTGCAACGTGTATAATCAGAAACATGGGAGCTCACACTCCATTTTTGTAGGAGCTATCAAAATGCATAAATGCATTCTACTGTCATGTACAACTAATCAGAACAAATAAAAAAATTTTAAAAAAAGAAGTAGTGTTAAATTGGGATTCACTTCCATCTCTAATGAAATATTTCTATTTCTGACTCCTCAGTAATTCCCCCTTTGCCGATGAAGAGTTAAGATTATATGAGTCAATTCAAAAAGAAACTTGAACTATGTGGGATCCCATCACACTGGTCTTTTGTAGACTTGACCCTTCAGGAGGAAAGCAAGTCCTGGTCTTTTCTTGAGATCCAGTCAGGGATATTCACCTCTCCGTCCTTTTGGGCACTTGTTGGGATCCACAGTGTTTGCAGCAGCTCTTTGGACATTCTCCTCTCTGGCCACCGGAAGCACTGTGGCTGTTAGCCATTGTCTGACTTATTAGTGCTGCAGACCCCAGCTGCTGCCCTGGCTGCTGGAGGACCCAGTGCAACACCCCTGGAGTCTGTGTGGGGTGTGATTGAGGTGTGGCAGTTGTGCTCAGCGCCAGCAAAAGCCAACTTCAGTTGTCTTTATAGGAGAAGAGAAAATTTCCCAGGGGAGCTGACGTGGGTTTAAGGGGAAACCTTGACTTCCAGCCCCGGTTCACGTGTGCCTGGCACAGGGGCCTCAGGCACATTTGTGATTGATTGCCCCATTTGCCGTTTTGTGGCCCTGTTATGGTTTGGATCTTTAACGTCCCGTGAAAAGCTTGAGGTTTGAAAGCATGATCCCCAATGCAGGAAGGTCCAGAGGTGGGACTTTTGGGCAATGATGAGAGCTGTAACTTCATTAGTGGATGAATCCACTTGATGGATTAATAATTTGAATATGCTACTGGAGGTAGATGGGGTGTGGCTGGAGGAAGCAGGCCACTGTGGGGGGCGGGCATGTCCTGGGGATATATCTTGTCCCTGGCTTCTCCCATGCTTTCTCCCTCTGCTTCCTGGCTGCCATGAACAGAGCTGCTTTCTCCTGAACACCCTTCACCATGATGTTTTGCCTCATCTCAGGCCCAGAGCAGTGGAGCCAGCTGACCATGAACTGAAACTCTGAAACCATGAGCCCAAAACGAACTTTTCCTCCTCTTAAGTTGTTCTTGTCAGGTATTTTGGTCACCGTGATGGAAAAATGACCAACACAGGACCTTACAATGTCCATGAAGAATGGAACCCTGGTGTCCTGGATTCTTGAATGAAGTGTCATGTTAGTGCCAGCCAAATATCACTGGAAGCCTTAGCATCTGGTTATGGTTACTTATTAACTATGTTGGTGTAATCGAGGTATCTTTAAGGGCCATTTTTCAAAATTTGGTGATCTGAGATGAATTGTGTCCCCCCCCACACCAAAATTTATACACTTATTAAATCTGTATGTACATTTAACAGCCTGTACCTCAGAATGTGACTATATTTGGAAATAGGGTCTTTAAAGAGGTAAAGTGAGGCTATTAGAGTAGGCCCTAATCCAGTGTGACCAGTGAGCGTCCCTATAAGACAGACACACATAGAAGGAAGACACTGTGAAGAAACACAGGGTGACGCCATCTGTGCCCAGGAAGAGGCCTGGAACAGACGGAGCCTCCCTCACAGTCCTCAGAAGGATCCGGCTCTGCCAACGCCGGATCTCAGACTTCTAGCCTCCCACACGGAGAGATGGTACCTCTCTGCCGGCTACACACCCAGTCTGTGGTCCGTTCTGCAGCAGCCTTGCAAACAAATACGTTTTGGACTCAGGTTGGAAAATCCCATTTGAGAAAGTCATGGACCACATGGATGGAAGTGGGGTCCCCATACCACACAATACCTGAGATGGTAACTGCGTCTTCTCCTCCACCCTTTGAAGACATTACTGACTGCCAGGAGCCATGTGTCTCCAACAGTGTGATCGCATGTGCGGGGGAATGCTAGTCTCACTCCCACCTCTTATTTTTAATTTTAAGTATTTATTCATTTTTTTGGTGGTACTGGTAATTGAACCCAGGGCCTCTTGCATGTTAGGCAAGAGCTCTGCTACTGAGGTGCATCTCTAGCTCCTGCTTTTTTTTTAAATAAAGAAATTTGGGAATGATTTCCATAACCTGGGTAGGGTCACATGGAGGTCAGGTCAGTGGTAAGGTGGGAATACATTTGAAGTTTCCCAACTTGCAGTCTTAGTGTAACTATTGAAGGTGATTCCCATTAAGAAGTCACTTAGACCATGGTGGAAGATATATTTATCTACATATATATCTATAAATCTATGTAACTATATATATGTATATATATATATATATATATATAGTTTTTTTTTTATCTAACACTGAAATACTTAGCATAGTGTCCAGTAGACGGCGGTTGCTAAAATTCTCTCTTGCTATTAGTGCTCAATTCTGGAAGGGCCTTGCTCTTCTTCATTAGCAGTCACCTGGGGAGGGTCTGCCCCATTACGGGGACTTAATAGAGCATTTTTCCTTTGTTTGTTATTTCCACAATCCCACAGTGCTGGGGACTCGAACCCGGGCCTCCAGCATGAGAGGCAGGCACTCTAGGAGGTGCGCTATATGGCCTGCACTAATAGAGCATTTTTAATATCAGGCCTGGGTGCATTGCCTTGAGCAATCTACTTTACAATTTTGTACAACATTATCAATAACTCACCTTTGAAAAGAAGAGCTCTTCATTATCTGGTAGTTTGCCAACGTGAAAATCTTGTAATATGTCAAAAGTATGCACAGTATTTTATGGAAAAAATTGACAAAATAAGGAAACCTGAAGTCCAGTACTCTAAGATACTAGATAAATATCATTGAGCAGCAAAATTCTAATATGTCACAATGTTTTATCACTATAATTGGTAACAATTAAGCAAATTGAGCATCAATAAAAAGAAGATATTTAAAAGCACTGAAAAGCCTAAATCACTAGAAATGGGCAATTTTACATTTATTATATAATCCTGTATTGACACACTAAATTTTTCTGGCTTCTGAATGACTACTAATTGAAAAAATGGCTTATAGTGGGACTTTCTTATGGTTTTGTGAACACCCAGAGACCTGGGTGTCTTCTGAACTCAGGTCCCCAGGCAGGCCTGTTGGTCTAGAATGATGAATGTGTAGTCAGTATGTGCTTGCTGATGAACCAGTTTGTGAGTCAATTTCTTGGTGGATTCTATTCAATGAGGGAAAGGAGGTAACAAGTCAGTAAGAACCAGCATTTTGCAGGGTGTGGTGGTGCATGCCTGTAATCCCAGCAACGCAGGAGGCTGAGGCAGGAGGATTGCAAGTTCAAGGCCAGTCTCAGCAACTTAGTGAGACCCTGCCTCAAAATAAAACATAAAAGGAACTAGGAATGTAGCTCAGTGGTAGAGGACCCCTGAGTTTAATTCCCAGACCTAAAAAAAAAGAACATTTTCACTTTCAAATAAGGAAGGTAATTTATTGTAGTGAAATTACATTGAAGTTTTGCATATGACCCTCAACGCATATAAAATCATTTACCTCCGCACTACTGCATGACACCAACGAACAAAGAAACTCAAAGTGCTCTAAGTGAGTTAAAATGGATGTAATGTTTTCCCACTAATCTATCCTAATTTAATCAGATGATTAAAACGATGTAAGTATTTTCTTAATTTTCTTTATGGTCGTTTCCTAATGTTTCTTGACAACTCTCAACACTGAACTTTCTCTCTCTCTCTTCTGCTGTAATTAGCTAATAAGCAAACCTCCTTAGTAGAGTAAGCGTACGCTGAAGATTTAAATATTTTTCTCTAGACGGAATTGGTGGAAAATGTGAAAATCGGCCTGACATTTGAGGCAACATTAACAAAGCAAAGATGATTTTAAAACACTAATCAACAAAAATATGCCCCAGGAGGCGAAGAACAGCAACGTACTGCAAGGACACAAACACATGCAATCATGGATTTGGCAGACAGTCCTCGCACCTAACACCCTGTCTCTGATACAGTTTATACATTTGCTACATATCGCACAAATCCAGGTATGCACAGAAACTGTGAAGCGCCCCCGTGCGGCTGTCCCCAGGAAGGGCACTACACAACTTTTTGAAAGAGCTTATTCATGACTTTTTTGAACACAATCTACAAACAGTTCTTTCTGCAATCCCATATGTACAGAGACGCCACCAGCTAGTCATGGCCAATGGCCTTCCTTCCTAAATGTAGGACTCTTTAACATACTGGAGGTGGTCAGCCTCAAAGATCGGCTGGCTACATCGTCGCCTGAGGTAGTCCCGCTTGTCCTTCTGTATCAGCTCGGACACAGTCCTCAGGCTGGGAAGCTCAGGCCGCCCCAGGGTCGTCCCAGGCCCTCGAGTTTCCACAGAGGTGCCACCCTGTTCCCAACACTCAGTCATGGAAGACAGTCTGCGTCCACTAAATGCCTCTTCATGGCAGATACTCCTGCAGTCCCCTCCATGGTGAGCAGGCAGAAGAGGTGGACACACGGAGTCCTGGCTCAGCATTCTTGCCCTCATACTTCCCACCGTCTGGCTGCCGTAGTCGGAGAGTCCGGACACCTGGCACTGAATGGCCTCTTGGTAGGATGGTGGGCTTCCTGGACTCCTCTGGTCAACCAGCTGGAACACATCATTGACTGAGACCCCAGGGGGCAAGCTGCAGCCTGCGGCTATTTGGCTGTAGATGTCGGACCTGCTTTCCTGGATGATTCTTCCAGCAAGCTGGCTTTCTCTTCTCAAGCCCTTCTTGACTTGGTCTCTGGTAAAGTCTTTGGATTTCGCAGTCCCACAGCTGGGGGTTTTGGGCAGCACTTTTTTGTGAGAGGCAAAGGAAAATGACATGGAGTGCTTTTTAATTTCTCTGTTGGGCTTGCTTTTGTCAGTCTTCGTGGTGAAAGACTGATGTCTGGTGAAGAAATTTTTTTTGGGACAGGAAGGAGAAGCTGCAGGTGAATTGTCAGAGGACCCATCCAGGGAGCCGCTGGATAAGGCTTTGGGTCCTGGTCCCTGCAGCAAAGCCAAACCCGGGGTTGAGTTCTTGATCTTTAGGTCCACCGGTCTCTTGGCTTTGACTTCCACCGCAGGGAAGACCTCCTCCGGAAACGGGTCTTCGGTTTCCTCATTTTCAAAAGGAGAACCTTCCCGGGGCATGGTGAAGTCGTCCTCACTTTTGGTTAGTTTTTGGTTTGTCACCCGGCTCTCAAGGCACTCTTGAGAGAGTGGCATGCTGGGTTCCGAGAACCTCCTGTCTACCTGGCTGATGGAGCTCTTCAGTCTGGCGACCGTGCTCACAACTGGCTCCAGGTTTAACTCACAGGTGTCCTGTGGTCCCCTAATGTCCAGGCTGGCAGCTGTGCCTGTGGGTGCCTGGGGCTGCCTGCTGGGATTCTTGATGGCCCTGGTGGATTCGAAATCAGGATCGTAGCTGTCGTAGGCTGAGTCATTCTGCAGGGTCGACACGTCTGGGGAAAGTTAAGGAAGAGGTGAACTTTGTGTTCAAGTACTTTTAGAAATTATATTCATTAGAGGTCACCCTATTCATGCCAGTTATGGTACTAGGTGACTTGGTGGAACTGTTTTGGAGCGTGAATGACAAGAAATATGTCACATTAGAATTTTATTTCTTTCCAAATTTATTTTAGATGAGAAGAAAAGTAAAGAAGAGGGAATGAGTGAGGGAGGGAGGAAGGAAAAAGAGAGAGAGAGAAAGTGTAGGAGAAGGAGGAGGAGAAGGAAGGATAATCTTCAGTGAAAACTTTTTTGATTTTAAATCTTAAAATCAATCCTTTGGATGGCTCCTTTATTGGGTCCATTTCTATTTTAATAGACTTACTTACATTCCATTATGTGGAGACTAAAGTTTCTGACCCAAATCTATAGCTAAAGGTTACTTAGTAAAATCAGAAGTTATTTGTGATTTAGAATACGAAGGGGAAAGAGTTCCAGGCTGAGGCTGAAAGATGGTGTGAGGAGCTGTTAGGAGAACATTTCAGAGCAAGGTTTTCATGTTTACTGACTTCCTACAGGCTGGAGTCTGGTGAGGGCAACGTCTTCAAATACCAGGGAGTCTTCACCTTCCTAGTATGGACTGGCACGAATTTCTGCCCAGAATCTTAATCAAGTGACAGCACATTCTGTACCTGAACTGTCTGTGTGTTCCAGAGAGTCATCAGAAGTGATGCTGGAATGAGCTGGAATGTTCTCCCCAAATATCTCAAAGCAGTTGTCAATGAGGAATTCCACCAATGTCTTAACCTGTGAGGAAAAACAAGCAGATCATTATTAGCCTGAGGGCCATTTGCTTTAGGGCAGAGGCAGGAATGAGGACATACTGGAGGCCAACTATTAGGGCGGTTTCCAAATGAGACCAGAGCATACTGACATTTGGTAACAATATACATTCAAGTTAGAGTGTTTTTTGAGACATGCATTTTTAAATTGAAGAATTAAAAAAAAGCCTTTGACTTTAAAGTAACTGAAATTTCCAAATTGGTAGCTGGACTGCCAGAGGGTTTCCCTATCCAGTTGTGATGTCTCTGTCTCCTAGGAAGACAGGGCACAGCTTTCTTCAGTTTCCTCACATACCTGTATCTAAGAGGGTGGAGTTGTGACAAAAGCACTCTGCTTTTGAGATCTTACTGTGACCCTGAGTCACTGTGAGAAATTCAGAAGCATTTCATCGCTTGGCTTTTGCAAACAGAAGGTGAGATCATAAACCAGGAGCTTCTCATAAATAAGCAGAACAAACCTTATTGTTCAAGTCTTTTTGGACCTCAAAGGACAAGTTGTGGTCATTCTCCAGGGTGAGCACGTTGGGGCCGATGCAGATAGCCAGGTTGCTGGAGTCCATCTTGTTGACCTCGGAGTCTTTGCTGATCAGGTGCAGCACGTAGACCAGGTGCCTGAGCAGCAGGAGGTTGGGCCGGGGAAGCTGATCTGCAACCCTGGAATAAAGAGAAGGGACATTAATTTTTAAGGGACTGATGACCTATCCAGCTTTATTGTAGCTTGTTCGAAGTTTCTGCCCAAACCAGACTTCCTTTAAAATGGGGAAGGTGCATCTTCCCACTAAAATTGTGGAATGTCCATTCAGATGCTTCAGCAGCAACTGCCACAGAATGGGACTGATAAACCACCAGGTCTCTAGCTGTGACACCAGTAGCATCACCCTTTATTATTCACATGGGTCTTAAATTATGAAGCCAGCCAGCATTAAACACCAGAGCGCCTTTTTATTTTCAAAACCATTTTGTTGCTTAATCATTTAACTTTGTAGAAATTCTCTTTGAACATTACAAGACTGGTTTTCTTGTCTTTTTTGGAACTGTGATCACCAAACCAAGATGACCCATTTTTATACCATCCTGAGAACAAGTCGGTCTATAAGGGCCTTTTCATAAATGTGGTCCAGGCAGCACTTAAATATCAACGTTAACACTTAATGATAACCAATTGGATTTTTAAAAGTCTCACTTTTTCAAAAAATGAAATGGTGACCCCAATACACAGATTCTTGTCATTTCTCAGAAGAATTATT
Organism: Sciurus carolinensis; assembly: GCF_902686445.1. Taxonomy (NCBI): domain Eukaryota; kingdom Metazoa; phylum Chordata; class Mammalia; order Rodentia; family Sciuridae; genus Sciurus; species Sciurus carolinensis. Next base: position 8,746,892 of record NC_062219.1, on the reverse strand, counting down.
GTTATCAAAGAGTTTTATGACTAGGTAGAAAATTATTGTGATAATCTTAGTTTTTTTTTTTTTTTTTTTTGAACAAACACTCTGATGTCTTCATGTCTGTAAAGTTTTCATTGAAAATGTTTAGCTGTTGGGGACATTTCTAATACATAGATAGGCTTCCTTAGGCAGAAGAAGTGCTGTCTCCAAGAGATCACATTGTTGTTTATGTACGTAATCACTGTGACTCACTGGAATGTGTTCTTATATAGCTTTCATTTTTGTTAATTATAAGAACACAGAATAGGCGGAGGAATTTTAAGAACAGAACGGTCCCTTCCAAATGACTCTCTTACCATTTGAGGGAAGCTTATGGTAGAAGTGTTGTCCTGCTCGACACCAACCAAGGTAGTTAAGAATAATCCTGATTCCTACGCTCTGCTGACTAGTCTGTGTTCAAATCTCAGGTTTGATTTTCTTTCATACCTTTTTGAACTCCCAACCCTTTTAGATTCCCCCAACCCTTGAGTTCTGTGAGTATTAAAAGTCGCTTTCTACTTTTTGAAGAAGTACTTTCTTCTATTTGGCTAAAACTGCTTTTAAAAAGCCAGGGAACCTCCTGGTTTTTATTCTGGGGGTGGATGAGCAATTACGCTCTGATTCGCTAAATTCACCATTTGAGTGAAACGTGGATTGTGGCGCACTCTGTCAGTTTTTTTTTTTTTTTTCCTCTGTGGTGCTGGGGATTGAACCCAGGGCCTTGTGTTTGCAAGGCAAGCACTCTACCCACTGAGCTATAGCCCCAGCAAAGAGTTTTTATTCCCCCCCGCCCCATCTGAGGGTCCGGGGATTCAAACCATGGCCGTTGTGCATGCTGGCAAGTGCTCTCCGAGAGGAGCTGTCTCCTCAGCTCCGCTTTGTCAGTTTTATGAAGGAGCGAAAGACGGAGATGGGGGCCTGGCCTCCTAGAATGACTTTGAGGACTTACTGCTTCAGGGCTTCAATTCTGTCCTCCTCGTTCCGCTTCTCCAGGGCGCCCATCCACTCCTCAAAGAGGTCACAGGACAGTAGCTTCAGGGGGATGCTCCGGAGGAAGTCCTGGAGGGGAAAGGGGGTGTTGGCCCATTCATGTCATACGCTGTGCCGCTGCCTAACTTCCCCTGGTTCTGTTCTGCCTCCGGGTGCCCATGCTGATCCTATCACAGACGTGTCCCTGCATCCCTGCGTTTGGTTCATCTGAGGCTGCCTCTCTCAGACTCACCCTGTGTCAGGGACTTCCTGACCCACAGGGAGAGGAAGAGTCACCCTCCCCAAATGAGTGAATTCTCAGGGGTCCAGATTTAGGGGTGTGAGCTTGGCCATGGGACAAGGAAATTTCCGACATTTTGTCGGAACAGATGTACCCCTTCCAGTTGAAACCCGGGGCCACTGAAACTGAAAAGAAGGAAAAGGTTCAACTACAATATGAGGCTCCAGTTGCAGCAGAGGCAGCGCCCTCTGGCAGGCTCTCTGACCCAGGCATGGTGGCTCACCTTGAAGACCGCGGCCAGCAGGTGTACAGGGAGCCCTTCCAGGGCCACCGTTCCTCCGCAGTTGAGTGCCTCCTTCAGCTCCTTTCGGGCTTTCTCACTGGCTGCTTTCCTGAATATTCCTTCAGTGGAAGGGCCTTTAAGGCAGAGAATAGTGAGAATGTCCTGTAGGAACAGATATGGGAACAGGAAATGGTGACCCAGGGCTTGGACACGTACTTTGCTGGTATGAATATATGAAAATCTATATAGGTTGGAGAAAGAGAATTAAAATAGCGTACATGAATATTCCCTAACTTTACCCATCAAAAATATCCTTTCCCCAAGAGTTAATTCTCTTTATTATCCTGAGATAGTCGTAAGGAGAGTCTTGAGGCCAGAGTTGGCTTCCAGTGCAGTCACTGCTGACTCTCTCCCTTCACCCTGTTGGTTTCCTGAGAGGGAAATCGTGCATGCTCCCTCTTTTCAGTCTAAAATAACATCGGGCCTCCCTCCTGTCAAATACTTCCATGAAAACACTGGATCTCAGATCAGATCCTCTATACTCTGTCTCTGCCTGTTGATTTTCTGAAGCTGCAAATTTCCAGCCTTCTTGCCTCCATGAAGTCAGGGGAGTGAGGAAGAGACCATCACCCTGAGCTCAGTGGCAAACATAACTAATTTCTAGAACCTCAACTGGCATCTTCTCTCCCAACCACACTTGGATGTAGGAGCACCATTTGCAAGAATGGAAAATTCCAAAGCTTGACCCCAACAAGGTTAGCAGGGGAAAATACCCTCGTGTTTTCCAAGGATTTTTCACATAACATAAACTGAGGTAGGTTTACAAGCAAAGTGCACTCACCTGAATGGGCCTGGGCAGGGTGCCGTTCTCACCGCAGATAATTGACAAGGGTTGATCAAACAGCGACACTTTCAACTCTGGCTCCAAAGCCCCGGGGAAATCTGATGAAGGGGAGAGTCTTCTCATGAGGAAGGGCCAGGACAGCACTTTCTTTCTCTTCTTAACTTCTACCGCCAAGAAAGCATGAGAGAGAGAAACGTCAGCTTACAATGTTGATAAGCAACGATCCACTCAAGAAAATGGCTGTGCCGGTCACATACGGGCATCTCCAGGATGCCATGAGGGGAAATAATTCAGAAAAACTGAGAAAGCAGAGGGCATGACTTCTGATCTAGAAAAACCAGTTGAAACAACAACTGCACGGTTACCAGGGCAACCAGTCCCAGCACATCACACTGAGGTTCCTCATCGTCCCCACCTTTCCTGTTTTTACCTTCATCAGCTATTTGCTGCAGGAAATTAGCAAAACCCCACTGTGCAGGTCATAAATGACCATCTTAATGTATTGGCCTTAATAACTACAGAGGATATTTTTGACTAAATGGATTATTTTAAGTCCCTACTTTGGCTGGTAATGAAAACAAAACTTAACAGGAGAGGAAGTGACTTGCCCAAGATCCTTTAGAAGGTTCTGGGTAGGACGGGCCACATCAACCCTCCAAAGTCACAGTAGCACTAAGCAGCCACTAGGGGGAGCCACATCACTCAGCGTGCTGCTTTAGGACAGGGGCTGTGGTGGATTGCTTCAGGAAGGCTGGAAACTAGACCTAGCATTTGGAAATTATCAGCCACATATTATCAGTGTTCTTCCAAACTCCAGAATGTGCATTGGCTCGTGTATCTCAGAAGTTCCCTTCCTTCCTTCTTCTCCTTTTATCCTGTCGTGACATCCACATTTCCTAAATGACTGGCATGTGTGACACCACATTGTGTACTGGCAAGTGGAAGCTGGATGGGAGTGAAGTGTCCTGTCCTGACCCTTCAGGAAAACTGGCTCAGGGTCATGTTACAATGAAGTGCATTGTTAAAAAAGTCGAGAGCAAATGGTAGGCTCTTTGGGGTTTGAGAGGACCAACAATCGCCTCAGGAGCTCTTAGGTGTTTCTCCATTAGGAAGGAAGAACACAGAGCGGCACTATGGATGTTCACAGACACATGCTTACCATCCAAACAAGCGGCCAGGAGACCTGTCAGCCCCACTAAAAACCCTTTGCCTCTCCGTGTTTGTCTGTAAGAGGATCTCTCCTCTGACAGCCCTTGCCACTTTAGTGGAGCCATCAAGGGTTAATGTTCTGCGGTCTTTAAGAGAACCCTCATAAAAAAAGAATTCCTAGTAGAGTAAAACACTGTGGTTTTCGCAAACCAAGATCACTGGTCGTTAACACTTGCAGAGAAGATCAGTATGTTTTCAAAACTCACCAATGAGCTGGCAAATGCTGTCTTCACTCTCACATGATGCCAACAGGGGATGTTCCTTGATGTCACCCTAAAAATATATTTATTTCTGTCAAAATCACAACAGAAGAAACCTATCCAGTCTTCATCCACAAAATACACATACAGCATTTTATTTATCTTAAAAATTAAGTCATTGTTTTTCTAGCTTCTAGAATCAGTATCATTGTGTTGATTGTCATCATAGAAAAATCTCAATTAGAAGAGCCCAACTAATATATTTAATTGTGTTTATGATGTCAAATTTTGACAGATAATTAAACAATCTAAATAATATTCAATTAAAAGAGCAAGCTTTTTATCTCGTAGTGCAGATAAAAAGTTGAAAAAATCGTTTCCTTACCTCTGATTGACATTCAATTAATGTCTCCATAGTATTGGCATTTAGTGTCTTTGACTAAAAGAGAAAAAATTTTAAAAAATTAAGTAAACGTCTTCTGACTCTTGCCTCTAGAAAATATGAATGAGCAGATATAAAAGAGGCACGTACCGCATCGAAACTGCTTGTCAACCTCATTGGAATCTGGGTTGGCTGCTCAGGGATGAATTTCACTCCTGTGGGACCTTGACTCTGTCTACGATAAATCATACAGAAAAGAATAAGTTGGCCAATTTCAGTGCCTCTGTGCCAAAGCAGAGTTTGAAACTATTAGAAAAGTTCTCATTCAGCCCGTTACCAAATGTCAGATGCCACTAAGAACAGCACTTGAAGGTGCTTATCTCTGAATTCCTTAAGCTGGATTTCTTTACCACCACAGACATTGCTATTTTATTATTACATTCCCAACAAGAGATGGTCTGAATATCAATTCCAATAACAGCTAGCATTTTTTCTGGAGTGCTCTCAAGTCCTGTAGTAATTACTCAGGATTGATTTTCTTATTCAACTCAAAAAAGACAAAATGTATCTCCAGGATGCTACTTAGAGTAAACATGAACCAAAGATAACACATTTAAAGAATTCCTACACCCCAGAAGTGCCACCTTCACGTTGAAACCAGGAGTTCCATTTGGTGCTTTTAAAACACTGGCACGTCCCTCAGCCTAGCTGTTTTCTGTTGGATGTCATTTCAGTGAGCTCGTTTCTAGTCCTGTTGGTCTATGTACTTACCCTCGGAGGGTCTCTGGCCAGAGTCCTTTTATCTCGGGTGCACTGTGGGAAAGGGGAGGCACAGCATGACACTCTGCTCTTGCTAACTCTCCGACAGCAGGGACTGACCTGCTCTGACTTCGTGTGCTGTGTGTTATAAGCGGCAGGGGCGGGCAGGTGGAAATTCAGAATACTGCTGGGACCGGAAGGAACATCACGGGCCGTCACACAGACAGAGCCAGCCAGACACTGCTCCGCTCTCACTTCCTCATTCCTTTTAGGGCAGGGAAGGTTCCCCCACCCCACCCCTGCCTCCACTTCAAAGCAGAAAATCTGTAAACTACTAGGGTTGGAAAAGATGACATCCTGCTCAAAGCGAAGGTTCTGATTAATGTCAGAGGTGGGATGTTCGAATAAGAAATCGTGTTATTCTGTGCGTAAACACCGTTTATTTTCTAAATCAGTAATTTTGGGTTCCCCCTACCCCGACTTTGCATCCTGTTTGAATGCTGTTTCCCTTCCACCCTCGTCTGCTCTGTCCACCAGGACCAAACACTGATTGGCAGCCCTGGGCACAGGACACTGTCCTGGGATCAGAAAGAAACCCCAGACTTGGTCCCTCCTGGGAGAAATGATCATCATCAAGAGCCAGGCTGATTTCTTTGGAATGAGGAAAAACCCCACGCGGGACAGTTATCCACATATTAACCCCTTTATCCTTGCCACAACTCCTAGTCAAAATGATTGACGCTTAATTTAGAGTTGAATCAATTCTAATTCTGATAAGGAAGGAAAACAAAAAATTCCTTTGGTTAGACCAATTTAAAGTGGAAAAGGGAGGGCGATTACATCTGCAGGCCCCTCCTTGGGTGTAAGGGAAGTTCTGATCTTCTCTATTGATAAGAGGTATTTAGGAAAGGATTCCAATGCACACACCAACCCGGACACATCCCAGTGCAGAGGGTCACGTAGCCCTGAGAGGAGCAGCCTCAGCCGTCCAAAGAGGGGGCTGAATCCCTCAGTGTGATGTGGAGTGGAAAAGCCAGCAGTGAAGCGTGTTCTGCAGCCTGCCATTAAGGCACAGCTCAAATGCGACAAAGCAGCTGCCCAGCGAGAAGCGCCTAGAGTGGTTCCCCAAAGGGGACAGTGGTGACTTCAAGGGACCACACCAGGGCTTGTCATGGTCCATTTCTGGATCACAATGCTGCCAGATGTATGTGTATGCTAGTCTTTCAGAAAGAGTTTAAAAATAACTTGGCTAATTCCTCATTAGCACCTTTAATCCCAGAACCGTTTCCTCTTGACAGCTCTGTGTTCCACACACTGAACAGGGGCCTTGTGAGGTGTGCTTCAGGACGTCCAAGTCCAGAGCGGTGGAAACTCGTCCTGGAACCGGGTGTCTCAGGGACCTGAGGGCAGATTCCAATTTCCAGGCTTCCTGAAGAGAGACAGCTCCCTCTCTAAAACTGCCACAGCCATTGCCAGAGTTTCCCCAGTGTCCCCAAGGTGGCCGCAGATGCTACACCCCGATTGTGCCTCTCTTTGCCTTCATAACCTCCAAAACTAATATGCTGATTTTTTTTAATTGAAAAGGGCATTTATGAACGGGGTTGTGGCTTAGTGGTGGAGCACTTGCCTAGCGTTTGTGAAGCCCTGGGTTCCATTCCCAGCATTGCAAAAAAGAAAGAAAAAGAAAAAGAAAAAAAAAGAGCACTTATATTTATGACCTGCCTAGACTGGTGCCAGGTGCATTATAGGTCCGCACTAAATAATTTCTGAGTAAATATATTTACTTATTAAACAGTTGAAATACAATATTTTTGTAATATTCTCTCTTTATTACAATGTCTTCTTTCTGGTATATTTTATGAACTTCCCCTCACTGGAAACACCTCCTTTTTGGATTTTTCTAGAAACCTTAAGGCATATGCTGGTCTTACAACTGAAATAGCAATGCTCGATTGAAAGATTTCCCTCTTTTTAAGAAGGAAATATCTTTTTCTATCCTCTGGTTTCTTTTCTCTAATGTGCACTGCATCGTACCATACACATCCTACTCATGATTTAAGACGATGTTTCTGTTTTATTTTGTTTTTGCAGTGCTGGGGATGGAACCAGGCCTTGCGCACACTCACTGGACAAGCCTCCCCGCTGAGCACGGCCCTGGCACTTTCTGTTTTCTTTTCACTTATCATGGAATTCCAGGGTCAGAGAAAGACAGTTCTGGAAGCCTAACAAGTCTTGCACCACTTCCACAGGACACCCTCTGAGAGATGCGTCTTCTGGGGATTTGTTGTTGCTGAACGTTGGGTGTATGAGTAACGTCTCCAACTTCATTGGAGATGGACTCCTGAGTCCTCCACCATGTGTATGGTCTGTTGTTTGCGGAAATGTCATGTGGCACTTAAATGCATATAAAATATAAAATTTTCTTTAATAAAAATTCTGTTTCTCTGATGGAAGAAGGGTGGGAAATCTTGGGACCGTCCACTTGCCTCTTCTCCTGACAAACCTAAGCTGTAGCCCTGGAGGAGATTCCAGAAAACTCAAGTGGTTCTCAAAATGTGTTCAGAGGCCCCTGGGAGTCCCTGAGACCCTCAAAGGGAGGGGGTACCAAGTTATTTTTGTAATAATGCTAAGATATTGTTTGACTTTTAAATTCTACTTTATTTGAAAAATTTTTGAGACAGAGTCTCATGTTTCCCAGACTGGACTAAAACTTGAGATCCTCCTGCCTCAGCCTCCCGCAGAGCTGGGATTATAGGCATATGCCACCATGCCTGGCTTGCCTTTTAAATTCTTATTTTCTCAAGCACTTGAAGGCATTTACTAGAGACTAAATAAAGTGTGATACTCAGGTGGGAAATGAAAGACAACTGTGTGTGTGTGTGTGTGTAATATTTCTTTTTGTGTGTGGAGGACTGATCCCAAGGCTGCATACATTCTGGGCAAGGATGCCACCCCTAGACTACATCCCCAGCTCCTAGTCTTGTATATTCCTGTGTTTGGTTTAAGATTTCCTCAGTTTCCATTTCTCCTGTGGTACATATTGATAAGCATAACTTACATAAATTAGAGCTCTTGAGACTTTGCAGAGTCTCAGTGACCCAAACGTGTGAGAACTGCTGCTTTACATCATGGGTTTTCATGTGAGAAACATCACGTTCTTGGGCATTACATGCCCATTATTCCACCCTGGTAGCCACGGCTGTTTCAATCAAAGTTCTCCTTCAGGTGTGATGTCCGAGAGCCCTCACCCTGGCGGCACGTGGCTTTATTCAGTTCTGACAATGTCTTCCTGCCCACCGAAGCCCACAGTGCTGGGACTTCCCACGTCCTCCACCGTAGCCCTAGCCTCCAACTGGCCCACGTGGCCTTCACCCTCTCTCCCCTCTCTGCCACTCCAGGATTTGTTAAGGTGGGCACTTCACTTCTCAGTTCCTCTCATGACATAAATGTCCCCCCAAACAAGCTCAGCCATCAACAGACCAATGGGGAAAATGGGGAAGTCAGCTGAACACAGCAAGGGCCATTTCCCCTTAGATAGCACTTGTGAAGCTTTTTAAATTCCTAAGTGAGATTTGCTGGTTGCTGAGAAATACATTCCTTCCTCACTCAGTGAATGAAGTCTTTCAACTTATCATGACATACGGTAACACATTAGCCTTGTATCTAAATGTGCTCCTTGTGGTGGCTGTTCTGAAGAGTGGAGTGAGGCTTCCATGCTGAACAACACGGTGGCAGCTTGGGAAGAAACGATGAAACGCAAATGCTACAAATCATGTTGAATTTCAGAAATGCCTTCCAATTTGGTATCTGCTTCCTCTTCTTCTCTTCCTTCTTTATTTGAGAATGAATTATGGGATTGCATGGGGACATTACTGACTACATGGGGCAGCTGGAGGCAAGAGGGCAGTGGAGAATGTGGAAAAGCCCACATGTGGATGTTGGTGGGCAGGAAAGCGTCCTTTCTTGAAGACTTGCCAGGACTGTAATAAGACAGAGGAGTGAACGTCGGATCTGTATTCTGGTGGTGTTAGTTCTGCAGCATCTGCACTGAATTGTCTAAGATGGTTCCTTTACTTTTCAGTGCTGGGATTGAACCCAGAACTTCAGCATGTGCTCTCCCACGGAGCCACGCCCCAGCCTGGGTTGCTCTTGACGACGGGTGGTGCTGGGGCATTGCTGCTCTTGATCATTTCTTCATCAGGCAGCAGGCTCCTGGTGATGGGAAATGGAGTCTGCCTCCCAGAAGCTCCATCTGACATCCTGATTCTTCTCTGGGAGACACAACTGGCAAGCTCAGTGTCTTTTCAAAACCCATGTTTCTTGCCCCAAACAAATAAACAAAACGTCTCTTTTTGAAATGAAAAGACTTGAACGTGTTCATCATCCCAGCAGGCAATGCTCTTTGAACACCATCCAGTGTCTTAGCATCTGTCACTAGTTCTGCATGTTGTGATTCCAAGGTCGGAAAGTGGGAGTCTCTCTTAACGCCTCCATGTTCTCCCCTGGGTTTTCATATACTTCACTGCACACTCACCAGCACACTTGAAGGTGGTCTTTGTTCCTGTTTCACAGTGAGACAACTGGCACCCTCAGGTCAGCTACCCTGCCCAAGCCATTCGGTCACTTTCCGACATCTGGATCGTAAGTCCTGAGCTCATTCCGTGCTTTGTCTCAAAGATAACCCTTCAAGTGCTTCATCTGAAAGTGAAGACCATTTACATCTACGAGTCCAGGTGGGTCCTTATAACCCACCCAGGTGAGCGCTCACCTCGCAGATGGAGTCAGATATAGGGCAAGATCTCGAAACTTCAGCATCTCCTTTGTCAGTTTTTTAAATAGAAGTAATAAATAAAATACAGTTCACGTCATCTTTAAGTGTACACCGATGATTTGGTGAGCTGTGTAAATGGTTCCATCAACAAAGGAAACCACCATGCCTGCTTTAGTAACCAAGGGATGTGTTATCTAGAATCCAGTTAGCAGTAAATAGGGTGAAAGAAAGGGAAAAGTTAGGGCTCCCACATTTTTAAAAGCAGGAAATTTTGGGTTCCTATTGTAGACTCGATTGTTGATAGGACCCGGAGGCCGGTGCCATCCCTTGGTGCCCCTGAAGAGTTTGAGAGCCAGCGCTTAATTAATAGGTACATTTTGTGACTGACACAGCGCCATCATGGGCACCTGGTCCTGGTAGGATGCTGAGGCTGAGGAGACCTTCTTTTATCATTAGTGTGGCCCTGTCCAAAGACGGTTCCCACGTGGAAATGGAACTGTCCTGCACCCCTGATTCTGGAAATTTCATAGCAATTTTAATTGCAGTTTTCTGAGCAACAGGAATATTTGTAAATACAGTGTGAGATTTGGAAGCAGTCATGTAAATTTTTTTTTTAAGATGAATAATCAGTTTTTCTTTTCCATAGTCTTGGCTCCCACAAATTTCTTTGAAAAGCAAGCTTGTACCATCATGCATGACCAGAGTCTTCAGAACACGGGAAGGAAGTGGCTTGGGGAGGTTGGATTGAAGGTAATCTCAAGGAGCCCCACACTTGTACAGCTGCTTCTTACACCAAGACTTTGATCACTTGGTGCCTGGTCACAGCTGACTTTTCTCCCAAGAATAGGCTTTGCCTTCTCTGTGGCAGGTCTGTAAGGACAGAGAGCTCTGCTCCCAGGCCTGTCCTTTCTATATTCATGTGTGTGTGTGTGTGTGTGTGTGTGTGTGTCTGTGTGTGTTCGTCTGCACTGTACCTGGAGGCATTTTTGTGTCTTCTCCTACTTCCAGGCTGAGGTGCCACTTTGGTTCTGCCTGTTGGGAACAAAACTTTGGGAGTCCTTTGCCCTGTTGTTTACCCAGCTTGCCTGGGAGACACCTTCTTCTGAGCACAGTTTCCTTTCTCTTCCTGGGGCCACCTAGTGACTCAGAATCCTGTGTCCTTCGTCCCTTTGCCATATTTATGTCAACAATTTACTGCATATATGGCTGTTCTGTTTCCTTAAGGACTTGTACATCACTGGGTGTCTGGCTACCTAAGGGCTGATCTTCTAGAAAGATCAGGTTATGACTGTTTTCAAAGGAGGAATCCAACCTTTTCTGTGTCCTCCTTCCCTCCCCCTTCATGTGTTTAGCCACATAGTCTGTGGTCATCCCTCAGTGTCTCTGGCTCTCCAGGCCCCTCCTCCTGGAATGCTGCCTTGTGGAGTCCTCTCCTCTCCCCAGGGAGGAGCCAGGGAGCCCTAGCTCCTCAGAGAGCCTCCTCCAGATTGGATCAAGCTTGCTTTCCTGCCCTGAGGCATCAACCTCAACCAAAGACTAACCTTACAAGGGCCTGACACTGTATTTTGCACGTGGTAGGCGTGCATTATAATACTTTATTTTCCCTACTGAGATGGTGTGATAAAATGAGGACTTTGAAATTTTACTGTATGTTTCTTGATATTGAATTTGCTATTTAGATTTTAAAAAAGACTATTTTCCTTTCATTGAGAGAGCCTTCTCCTTGTCACGACAGAGCAGCTATCATTCCTGCAGACTTGGATCCCTGCGGAGGGGACCAGTCTCTGCCTGCATGCCCTGCCCTGGCCATCAGCAGGCTTAGGTTAGCAGCAGGGCTTCAGAGTGGGTAGCTGCGGTAAGGAGGCTTCACCTGAGTTTCGCTGGAGACAACACACTCAGGGTCAGCATGGGTGGGGATTTCTGTGAGTAGACAGCAGGGTGAGATCACACCTGTCCATCTCTCACCTTCTTTCACACCTTTTGTCACAGAGGAGAGCGCCTCCTATTAGGCTCATCTTGAACTCTCTAGTTTGCTTTGGCCCTAGTGGTTTGGATGTGTGACTATCCTGGGGCCATCTTCCTTGGGTGTGGAGGCTGAGGAGGTCCTGGAAATGAGGACTTAGAACAGAGGTCTGAGGGGCTGGGGAGTCAGCCGCTGCCTGGTTGTCTTGACACGTGCACCCGCTGGACTGGGCTTCATTCAGTGCTCTCCTTTAGATGACCGTCTGGAAGTCAGTAATCTGCGAAGTACCCCGGGCCCTGCCGAATTTCATTTATATGGTGACTGATTGCTGGCGGCTCCTCTAAGAAACGTTTAGGAAAGCCTATGGGAAGGCAGGATGTGGCTGAAGAGGTGTTTCCACGACTCCCCAGCCCTGGTGCTCACAGAAGGCCCAAGGGCAAGAGTAGCCAGGACGCAGTCTGGGCCAGAGTAAATGAGTCCTTTTAGGGCATCATTTTTTCCTGGCAGAAAAAGGGCCATACTCCAGCCAAATTATAACTCTCTATCCTATGAGTGTTACCTGAACTTCTCTGAGGCTTGTTGGGACCACGGCATCCGCCAAAGAAGGCAGAGGAGTCTCTGCGTCTTGTAGAATAATTCTCTGAACCTACAAAGGCCTGCATCTCTGAGGTGGTGGGTGCATATTTTAGGTTTGCCTCTCAGATCTTTGTGATAATTAATTTATCTTTGTGTTGGAACACAAAATAGCCTCAGCATAAAATAATATTTGAAGAACTCCATGTTTTCAGAAAAGCTGGCTTGAAAAAGAAAGACTAGAACAAAAAGATCTTTTGAAATTGGCTTCTCCACATATTGAGATCAAGATGAAGGATGACAAATAAAACATCCTGAGATTAGGTGATTAGGATCTGTATTGCTGATGATGTAAACTACAGACCAAGCTTCAACTGAGTGCACGACACCTCAAGAACCAGAGAACCCCTTCTTACTCAGGATAGTTTGACCTGAAAAAGTGCACACCGAAAACACAGTGTCAAAAAGGGAGCGGCAGTAACCCTGGACAGCAGTCACCTACCATCTTAGCCAGTAGTTTATTTTTAGGAAAGAAACAAAACTGAGGTTCTTTGTTAGTAGCCTACAAAATTCATGTATGGCATCTGTGAACATATGAACAAAAAAAGTAGAAGCTACAGAAAAACGCTTAGTTAGCCTGTGTCTCCTCTATTTATGATCTATTTACTGTTTGATTTTTTTCTTTTTTTTCACTCAGCACTTTCTTCATTTGTCACATGAAACAGATCAGTCCCGGCTTTTACGTCCCGGCTTAAAATTTTAAAAAGTATTTGTTATTTTGAATGTGTGTGGTCTCTTTCTCAAATGCTGGGCCTTATTTGGTGTCTCCCGGGGTTGGGTGTGCAGGCAGCTGCCTTGCGGCTCCTGCCCAGGGAGACAGGTGCGCTCCCTCCTGGCTGGAATGGGCTGGCAAGATTGGGGTGCTGCACTCATTGGTTGGTTTTGTCTTCTCGTGTCCCTTCTTAGCTCAGGTTCCATCAGCCACCAGCCACTCAGCAGGTCCTTACCCGCCGTGGTGGAACTGTTGGGTGAGTTGCTAATTGCAGCCTTTTAGATATGCTGGTCCAGACTGATTCTGACGTAGAGCCCGGGACCCATCCTGGGAGAGTCATGGAGAGCTGATGTCATTTTATATGAGAAAGGACTTGGGCTATCAAGGTGAGGCTAGCCGTGATCGCCTCCTATAGAGAACAGTGAGTGAGTGGGAACAGACCCAGAGAGAGCCTGTGGACGCTGGCCATGGGGGAAGGTTTGGACCTTCTGTATTGATCTGTAGATGCAATTGCTCAGCCCTCCCCTTCCAGGATCTCCCTGGAATGACCGAGACCAGGCCACCCTAGTGTTCTTTTTGTCTCACTACTCCTGGGAACTTCCTCCAGAAAAACAAACCAAGAGGTTTTTACCTCTTGGTAATGAACCAAAAGGTTTTATGCCTTTTGGTCAGAAAGTATTAAATGAAAGACTAGAAATCATCAGACCTATTTTTATCAACTCTTACCTCTTTCCTAAATGCTACATATGTCTATTGGAAAATGAGCCCAAATGCCATATTTCTGAAATATGTCCTGTGTGAGATCGCCATTAAATTTCAAAATGACAAACAATTTTCAAATCTGTAACACAGTGGTGTTCAAACATGAGCATGTATGTGAACCGGTGGGGCTTTGTTCGAGCACTGGTGTTGAACCCAACCCTGGAGCTTCAGATTTAGCAGGTCTGGGGTGGGTCTGAGAACTGTGTTTTCTTTTTTTTCTCCTTCTCCTTCTCCTTCTCCTTCTCCTTCTCCTTCTCCTTCTCCTTCTTCTTCTTCTCCTCCTCCTCCTCCTCCTTCTTCTCCTCCTTCTTCTCCTTCTCCTTCTTCTTCTTCTTCCTCCTCCTCCTCCTCCTCCTCCTTCTTCTCCTCCTTCTTCTCCTCCTTCTCCTTCTCCTTCTCCTTCTCCTTCTCCTTCTTCTTCTCCTCCTTCTCCTTCTCCTTCTCCTTCTTCTTCTTCTTCTTCTCTCTTTTTTGTGGTACTGGGACTTGAGGCTAGAGGTTCCCTGCCTCTGAGCTATACCCCAATCTGTTTTCATTTTACTTTTGAGACAGGGTCTTGCCAAGTTGCCAAGGCTGACCTTGAACTTGCGATGCTCTTTCCTCAGCCTCTGGAGTAGCGCCACCACGCCCGGCCAGAATGTGTTTTTCTAGAAAGATCTCAGAGAGAATGATGTGGCTGGTCTGAGGTGCACTCTTGAAAGACACAAGTATCAAGAAAGTACAAAGTAATGCACTTTGCTACTGTTCCTGGGCAAGGGAGTTGTTTCGTCAAAGGCGTTTTACAATTACTTGGTTATTTCCAGATTCTTTACTGATTTTCACACTTACATTTGCCCCTGAACTTCGACCGCAGCCATTAAAATGAAGAAATTCATCTGACGCCCAGAGAGAAGCCCTGGGAGTCCTGCCTGCTATTCACTAATGTTCACTTTTGAGAATGGTGAAATGACAGACTTCCCATTGGAAGTCATATTTAGGCTTTTTATTGGTTGTTTGGATCCATTTCTGCTCCCAACTGCTGTGCTCAACCCTGTTTTCACAGACAAGGACTTTGGGGGCTACTCCTAAGGAATTTCTCAAACATTTATGTTGAGACTATTAGGGAAGGGGAAGGGAGGTGGGGTGGAGGTGGGTAAGAGACAGCCACACGGAGGGTGAATACCATCAAAGCACATTATATACATGTATGAAACTGTCTCAATAAAGTCCACTACTTTGTACAATTAATATGCACCAATATTTATAATAACTTTTAAAAAAGGATAATCACTAGAACTTTTACAGGGTAGCTAAACAGAGATAAGGCGAGAGTCTAAGATCTAACTAAACAGGCTTTGCTAATTATATGTTTTTTTTTTTTTCCTCAAATAAATGTGGTATTCCCCTATTGGTGACTCACTTCTAGTGGCCCTGGGTTAAGGAAACCAGATGGACCAAAAACTACACCATCTTGTTCTGAGCCTGAGAGTCTGCTGTATGCTCACAGGTGTCTACTGCCCATGAGGAGAGCTCAGTTTACCCAGCTGACCACCTGGAAGACCTGGGGCACTTGAGAGCATGCTTCCTATATTGTCATCTACAAGAACACCTAAGGGTGTGTGACATTATCCTTTTCCAACACATGTTTACCATACATGAATGACCAGGTGTGTACAGTAAATAAGGCATTAGTTGAATCCTTCTTACCAAATGAGAAAAGGCAGTGTGAAGTTCAAACACCAGTCCTCTTCAAATTTAGCTGCACAAGAAAATCCCCTGGGGAGCTTTTAAAATCCCCAATGACCAGGCTGCATCTTTTTTTTTTTTCTTTCTTTCTTTCTATGTACCAGGGATTGATCCTAAGGGCACTGAACCACTAAGCCACATCCCCAATTCTTGTATATTTTTAAAATTAGAAACAGGTCTCATTGAGTTGCTTAGGACCTCGCTAAGTTGCTGAGGCTGGGTTTGAACTTGAGATCCTCCTGCCTCAGCCTCCCAAGTCACTGGGATTACAGGCATGCACCATGGTGCCCAGTCCAAGCTGCATCTTATACTAGTGAAATTAGAATTTCTGGAGAGGGGGACCCAGACATCAGTATGTATATATATATGTGTGTATACACATGCATGCATACACACGTATATGTACACGCGTATATGTTTATACACTCGTTTATGTGTCTTTATGTGCACCAATACATACGCCTTTTTTCAGTATTGCAGATAGAACCCAGAGCCTCATGCTAGGCAAGTGCTTGACCCCTGAGCTACACCATTAACCCTTGACATCAGTATTTGAAAAAACTCTTCAAATGATTCCAGTATGTAGCCAAGTTTGAGAACCAGTGACTCAGCAACAATTTTCCAGGTAGATTAATCTGCATGGTTTGTGTTGAATCCTCTCCCAGACCCACGGCAGGGACTGGGTCACTTTGGAAACAGCAGGTACACTCTCCGCCTGGGTGGGAGGTTGGGCCTCAGTTTCCCTCCACTGAAGAGCACCATCTCAGAGGCACTACCTCCCCAACTCACCCCTTTGTGCTCAGCAAGGGAGAACGCCGGAGCGACTGAGGCTGCAATCCTGGGGTGGACTAAATATGGCCGTAAGATTTTGCAGCCTCCCTGTGGAGAGATGGAGTCTGCTTCCCCAGACCTTGAAGCTGTGCTGGTCTCGGGACTTGACAATGTAGCAAAAGGGTTTCTGTGCAAGTCCTAGGGCCTGGGCGTCCAATGGCGTGGAGCTTCTACTTTTGTTCTCTCAAATGCAGCCTGAGACAGCCATGTGACCAAGCCAGTCTAGCCTCTGGTGGATGAACAGCCACGTGGAGGAGAGACACAATGAGCCAGCCCACAGCCGGCACCAACTTTCAGACATGTGTATAAGGCCATCTGGGACTTTCCTCCTGAGACACTCTCCTGGATGTGGTCATTTGAGGGAGCCCACGTACAGCCAGCAGAGGATGTGCCCAGCCAGCCAGAGAATCAAGATAAAGTTGAGACCGATGGTTCACAGACCAAGTTTTCTGGTAGTTATTATTCAGCTGTAGATATATCTGATACAAATCATGACTTCATAAATCATTACATGACTTTTGCACATGTGCCATGGGCAAAGGCCAGTTTGAAAAAGCACTAGCTGCCTCTTTTCTTCTCAGCGGAAGCCATCTACCTTCATTTTAAAGCAACGCAGTGAGCCATTTATCCGGCATTTCTCACGGTGAGCGCATGAGGTAGTGTGTTCAAGATAATGAGGTTTAAAACAGACTGTAGAGATGTCAGATTAAAGCCAACCAGTGGTGGGTACTAGACAATCAAACAAACAGTGATTATAGGTAAAATACATATGCGGTAGTTTTTTAGGATGCAAAACCGAAGGGTGGAGTATCCAAAATTTTGAGTAGGACTTCTACAATTCCAGAAAAGAATGACATTCTCTGGGTGGTCAAGGAATTGAACTAGGATACTTCTGGAAATTAATTTTGATATTATTTGTACTCAGTTAATCAGTAATTTTTGATTCTCCACCATATGCAAAGTGCTTTACTGAATATTAAGGGATTTGGAAAAACACAGGGTATGTCCTGTGCCCATTCTGTCCTTACAGTGTCCCAAGTTGTCAGTTGCTCTTCACGTGCAGACCTCGGTTCTAGCTGTGGGCACTCACATCAGTCTCTGGAATATTCACTGGTCCTTCAGGGTCAGCAAAAAAGCTAACCACATGTCAGGATGCGGCCAGGAAGGACCCTACACCACTGAGAGTGGTAGGACTCTTCATTCCACAGTGCCGACAAGTGGCGTCCAGTTGGCACCAGGATTATGGGATTGGGCCATCTAGAACTGGTTCAGTGAGAAGACTTTGCCTTGGGACTACTCAGTCCGATTTTTATCAATCCTCATATTACACACACGCGCGCACACACACACACACACACACACACACACACACACACAGCCTATTTGCTAAAGTTGCCAAAACAAAATATCAAAAAGTGGGTGACTTACAGGACCAAAGTGCATTTCCCACAGTTCTGGAGTCTAGATATGTCCAGGGTGTTGGCAACTAAGGTTTCTTCCGAGACCTTTCTTCTCAGCTTGCAGATGACTGCCTTCTTGCTGTGTCTTCTCTGTGCACACCTGGTATGTCTCTGTGACCAAACTTCTCTTAAGAAGGGTGCCAGCTAAAGTGGATTAGAACTCACTCTAATGGCCTCAGTTTAACTCGATCACCTCTTTAAAGACCCAATCCCCAAATGCAGTCTTGAGGAACTTAAGGTTTCAACCTACGAATTTTGAGGACATAATTCGTCTCCTAAATGTGTGTGTGTGGGTGTATGTGTGTGTAATTGACCAGTAGTTTGCCTGCACTTGCTTTTCTGTTAGAGAGTTAGTATTAGTTTTCTACCTTGTGGGCCACCTTATATTTTGGCAGCTAAAGGCAATAAAGTAAAATAACATAAAATATAGCAGGTGGTTTTAAAGCAATGCTACTAGGCCTGACCCTCTGAAGGTAGAAACCAGGAAAGATGCTGGAGTCTTGAGGGTTCAGGGTCAACAGCATCAACTCAAAGTGGCTCTGCAAAGCTGCTGGCCAGCCCGATACCATCAGGAGGGGCACGGGGCTGTGCACTTCTGAGTGAATTAACAGGGACAAAACCCCCACCTTCCTGAGTAATTGCTCAAGTTCTTATTCAGAAATAATTGTCAAAGGGGAAATTACATGTTTTGGCGGTTCTTTTCTTCCTTCTCATTTTTTAAACTCCCTTTAATGTGATAGGCAGATAGGAGTTTTGCTTCCTTAAATGAAATTCACTTAGTTCCTATTTTCTTCAACTGGAGACATTTCAAGTAAAGAGACAGGTTATCTGAGAGACATAAAAAACAAGGCAACACCCGCTTCATAACTGAGGGGAAATTCTGCAGATAACTGGGAAATCTGGGAGCAGGAGCTGAGGAGGTTTGTGCGTGAGCCCCAACATGGACTGACTTGCCACCTGGCCCCTGTGTCACAGCCTGCTCAATCCTCCTGCTGGAGCTCCCTTCCCCAACCTTTTTTTTTTAACTATATCATTTTTTACTGACTCATTCTTTCAGTGATCGAGTTATTTTAACACACAACCAGGAAAATACTAGGTGTCTTGCACAATAGTAGAAGTTTAACAAATGTTCAATCATTCAACCTGCATCAGCGCGGTCACTGGTGAGAGCTGTCACTGTATGATATTGGTGCCTGGCTTCCTTTTTTTTTTTGACAATAGTGTATTTTGGCATATTATACATATGTGGAGTATAACTTATTCTAATTAGTACATGACACTGATTGTACTGATTGATTAAATACAAGGATAAGTAAGTTATTAATTGGACATATCTTTCCCAAGTGGTTTTCACATAGACTCTGCTCAGTTTAGATGTCAGGGGTAGGCAGAGGGGGACTTCCCACACCCTTCCCCAAGAAGGGCTTGGAGGCGTCAGGGCAGGTGACGCCCTCCTGCTGGCTGTGGAAGATAGAAGTGGGGTTTCAAAAAGGAAATATGAAAAACCTCCCCAGGAGCAACAGCGAGACCATGCTAACACCACAGTCCCAAAATTGGAATTGTCAACACAAATGACCAGGTGAAAACATCAACTCTTACAGACATGGAATCCCTGGGGCAGAAGTCAACACGAGGAGATGGGGGGACACTGCCCAGGTCCCCACAGTGTCCCAGCTGGGACATCTTACTCCTGCAGGTTTCAGTTTTGCAGTTAGTTGGCCCTCCTGCACACTTCTGTTATATTTTGATCTTCAGGAGGGAAGACTCCAAGAGGGCTGCGTGATGCTTGGGCAGTGTCCCTGGACATGAAGCTGTGTACATTTTACTCAGAGCGCGTTGAATGAGTCAAGTATGTAAATATTTCCTGTACTGCTATTTCTCAACAGGGAATCCCCCCAAAAGGAGCTTATCCGGGACACCCCATCACAGTCTCTTCTCTGGCAATGAAGGGTTTGCTTGTGTGGGTGAGACTGTCAAAGAGCAGAGAGTCCATGAAGGTCTCCTGGGGGGCTCTGCCCGCCTTTCCTCACCTATTCTGTTGCTGAGCTTAAGGACAATGGTCTCTTACTAATTCACAGATAAATTGTTAAGAGATAAAGCTGGCTTAGTTTTAACCTTTCCCCCCATATTTATCATGAATTTGACACTAACACTCATCTATGCTGAAATCTACTCCGTGATGCTATTGGATTTGGTACAAAACTATGTAGCTATTTTACAGTCAACATACTAAACTTTTATGGGGATTCAAAAAACTTTGCCTGAATTTCAGTCACTCTGACATGTAAACAGACTGGGAAAGAAGCTCTGGGGCTGTTTAGGAGGTCGGAAGCTGCAGCTCATTAAAACCAGTATCTTCCCACGGTGTGGCACACACTGGCATTCAGAGGCTGCTGAGTGAATGAGTTCCTGTAGGGGCCATGGATGAGCTTCAGGAATGCCTGGCTGTCACGTCACATGCAGCTCATGGTGATGAAATGTCAAGTGTCATCCAATGGTCTCATCCAGGTGTTAATCCAGAGGCAGGAGAGAGGAGGGGCAGGGAACCTCTGGTTTAGGTACTCGGTGCCACCTGGCCCTGACCAGATGGAAAGGGGGAATGTATTTCCTATGTGGTAATCAGGTTGGTTCTCTCTGTGTCCCTTCTTGGAAGCCACATTTCCCATCGTGACCACAGGAGAGAATTTCATCCTGGCAACTTCTAAGAAAACTCTTATGAGAGTTCAGGAAAAGACCATGTGTGGGGAAAGGTGGCCGCAGCGGCAGGAGGATGGCTGGTTTCCCAGGGTGTCTCTTGTTCTCTGATGGCCACAAGCTCAAGAAGTACTTTGTCTGAAGCTGGGCGGGGGTTTGCTCATTTCTAATGTTAGAGACGAGTGCACCTCTCCCTAAGCGTGGGCAGCGAGGTACCTAGGATGACTAGCGATACTGGCCTAGCTGTGCGAGGGGTGTGTGAAGAATGTGAGCTCAATTTCCACATCTTTCTCAGAGTCGAATGCTCCAGAGATAACAACTATTTTTCCTTTAACAGGAAGAAAACTATCTCCAGTAGGAACTAATTTCCCTTCTGTGGTCTCCAGACCTCTGATCCTTCTGGAACTGTGGATATGGGGTGGTTATGTCTCAGGACATTGTTCCATGTTGCTTGAACACTGGGATCACCTGGACAGCTTTTAATAATCCAGGGCCTGCCTGAGTTGGACCCAGACCAATTTTTTGAGCATTTAATTTCTTAGAACTTGTCAGTATTTATTTAAAAATTTCTTCCATCAGTATTATTTAAAACTCCTCAAGGGGTTTTGGGAAGCCATCACTGAGTACCACTGTTCAGGGTCCATCTAGTCCTCAGATACAAAGGTTCTTTTAAAAAACTTCCTAGTTGATGAAATTTATATAGTTATTGAGGTGCTGGGAACTGAACCCAAGGACTCATGCATTCCAGGTAAGTGTTTTACCACTGAGCTACATTCCCAGTCCAAATGCAAAGGTTTTGATAAAAAAAAAAAATAAGCCTCAAGTTTTCTTTTACTTGGAAAAAGTGTATTTTTAAAAAGTAATCACACAACTCAAAAGTTATTGACAGGATCTCCCCCACCCCGAACTTTCCATTAATAATAATCATAAAAAAAAACAAGCTACACTTGAAAACAATTATGAGAAAATTCAGCCCAAATAGAATTTTCCAGAAAGTTATGGGCAAGTGAAATGAAAGCAAAGATTATCACTGAAAAAGAAAGTTTTTACAGGAATTTGACTTTAAGTTCATTTTAATAAACGTTTCATCTCAAAGATGGATAAACAGCATTTGCCAAAAAGTCCCACCTCTCGCTGTTGCTAAGAAACTCGGTGTCGAGTGATGGAAATGCCCACGACAGAGTTAACTCAGTCTGACTCAATGTGGGTTTCAAAATTGAAATTAACAAAGCTTAACAGTAAGAGCATGAGTGGGTGACAAAGTGACCAGCTACCAAAGGACTACCAGAATGGATCATCTTGCTCGCCAAGACGACGGCTCATTATGCACACAGTTTTCTAAAGACTGTGCCAACCCTATCTTTTGGTGCAAAAAGTAATGCGTGTCTCCAGTTAGATAATACTACAGAGCATATCCAGAACCACTCTGAAAAGAGCAGAAAAGGCAGCACGTAGTAGATCAGTTACAGGCCCTGCTGGGATGCATCCAGGAATTGTCCACCCTTAGCTTTTGCCTGGCACATGATGAGGCCGTCGGCATGATCTTCCCATTAGTTGATGGGCATTTATGAGTGGATACCTTGCATTAGCTATAGGGTCAAGTAGAAATGTCCTAGTCCCTCTACGAGGAGCTCACATTGTACCATTCTTGTCCAAGATTGTACCAATCTTTCCATTCTTGTACTCCCACTGTGCCTTTTCTGGGACTAGCATCCTTAAACCTTTCTAGCAGAGATGTATTGACAAGTGAGAGTCCAAGAGAGTCTCCAAACCCTCTGGTTTCCACTTTCTATCACTGTTGGGGCCTTCCTGTGAGTCTCTGTTAGGAATTTTGTAGACATTTATCTTTTTTACTCTGCACATGAACCCAAGGGCATTTATTACCCACTTTTCTCTGTGAAATCTCAGATAACCGTTCTATTCTCCAGGGTTACTATCATAATAAAATGAAATGCTTTTGTTCACTCTCAAAGCATCAGGTAAAGCTGAGGCATAGGGAGCTATGTACGTCTGGGTCCTGCTAGTGTCTTTGGATAATTTTAACTGAACATATATATTCATTAAGGGAATTGGAGCAAAATAACTCTAGGCTAAGCTGGAATTGCTCTACAGGAATGGAGGAGATGGGTGCTTTTTGTTCTTTCTGTTGTGTTGCTTAACTCACTGTTGGGATATGGCAATGACCATGGTCATGAGGGAGGTAGCTTATGGAACAGCAAGGGAGAGACAGTCAGATACAAAGTCCAGCTCAGCCTCTCCTCTGACATGGTTGCTGTTTTCTGTGTGAATGTGCCTTTGCCCTGCTTGACCTTCTGCTGGAATGCCATCTCCATCTTCTCCACAGGTCCAATCCTGCCTTTCCTACGAGACCCAGTTCAGATGCTCCTGGCTTCTCACCCTGAACTCGTGGTTACCTGCATATGGTGGGTTTAGGTGTCCCTCAAAAGACATATCTACCTTCTAACTCTCAATACCTGTGAAGGTGACCTCACCTGGAAGCAGGGTCTTTGCAGATGTAATTAAGACAAGGATTTTGAGATGAGATCACCCTGGATTAGGATGGACCTTAAATCCAGTGGTGGGTCCTTTTAAGGATAAAAAAGGAGAAGACAGAGGGGAGGCCTCGTGAAGATGGAGGCAGGGATCGAAACGATGTGCCTGCCAGCCAAGGAACGCCAAGGAGGTCAGAAGCATCAGGGGCCAGGACAAAGGCCCAGAACAGATTCTCCCTCAAAGCCTCTGGAGGGAACCAACCCTGTGGGTACCTCAGGTTCAGACTTCTGGCCTCTTGAACTGTTGTTGAAATTTGTTATTGTAGTTCCCAAAATGAACACATGGCCATTTTCTGGACTCTGCTGCCATTCCATCGGGTTTTCTTTGAGAACCGTCCCCTTGGACTCCATGTCTTACGTCTTCATGTATGTGTTCACCTTCTCCCGCCAGGTTATAGTGGCAGGATCTGACCCCATCACCCGCCATGCCACTGCTCCCAAGGATTTCTGCAGAGTTGGTGTCCTGGAATATACTGTACAACGCTGACCAAGGAAGCCATCCCCATCAGGAGATGCTCTACTCTGTGGCCAGGCACAATCCTGTCCTCACCTACCCTCACTTGGTCGACTCCAGGCAGCACTGAGCCAGGGGCTCTTCCTCTGTGCCCCTGATTGTCCTTATCAGCACTTGGTCTCTCATAAGCCTGTCATTGCCAGTCTCTGCTCCTATGGACAGTTGACTGCCTTATTTATCTTTGAAGTCCCTTAGTCCAGGATTGAGGATGTATAGTAGATGTTCAGTGAATACCATTAAAGGATTTGGTTTCCAGCTAGCTTGTCAGGTTCCCTTCGTCCTACCTGTTTGCCCTTCCTACTCCCGAGCCCTCACTTCCAAGTGCCCTACTCAACCCAGTAGTACCAACCTCTTGCTGATAGGCTACATTGTCCCTTTCCCTCAATTTACATGTTGGAGTCCTGACCTCCAGTACCTTAGCCAGTGGCCTGACTTGGAGACAGTGCCTTTGCAAAAATAATCAAGTTTAAGTGAGGGCATTAGGCTAGACCCTAAGCCGATATGACTGCCGGCCTTATAAAATGAGATATTTGGGTATAAAGATGCATATAGGGAAGAGGACATGAGACACAGTGAGAAGACAGTCATCTACAAGCCAGGGAGAGAAGCTCATAACAGGCCCTTTCCTGAAGCCCTCAAAGAACCAATCCTGCCAACACCTTGATTTTGGACTTGCAGCTTCCAGAACTGTGAGACGATACATTAAGTCCCCTTGTCTGTTGTACTTTGTTGTAGCAGACTCCAACACACTCATGTATTTCTCAAATCATCCAGGTTCTGCCCCAAGCAGGCTCTGGGCTCTTGACTCACGAGCATCAGCTCATAGCAGCTTGGAATCTGAAGTTCTTCTGCAAGGACAGAAGTGTCCCAGATGCTGACACTAGAAATGGACTCTGGCTGAGCCAGGAAGGGCAGTCACATGATCTTATGATATCCCAGTGGCTGCAACAGGTCACAGGGCATGGTCATGCCCTGGCCCCATGAATGGATTTCCCAGAGGACCTCTCCATCCCCTGGTAGTGGAGGGAGTGGGACTTCCCACATTGGTAACAGAAACAATTCTTTTGTAACTCAGAGGAAGTCAGTCTAGAAAGAGAAAATCTGTCTGTGATGCCCAGTTTGAAAGACCTACCTCACATGTGACTAGGGTATTTGGATCAGAAAGGAAGTGGGTGACTTTATGTCAAGTGCTCAGAATAGTGTTGGGCACGTAGTAAGTACTGTGTCACTGTGGGCTGTTGTTATTGTTACCATTATTCTAAGGCCTCTTTGCCAAGAGAACATGTTACAAATGTTAAATTTGACTCCTACCTTGAGTTTGATGAGCTGAGCCTATGAAGTTTATGGGAACACAGTTATCTATAGCAAAGATAAAATATAGAACATTTTTCTAGGGTGTTGTAGCAAGTAGGAAAGTGACACAATACTGTCCATTTCCTGCCCAAGCCGTCCATCTGTGGCTGCTGGCTTTGGGGAGCGCGCTTCCTCATGCTAACTGACGCGCAGCGCACATCTCAGTTTTTAGGGTGACTCTGGAGGCGGCGGCCTAACTTGGGTCTGTCTGGGCTGTGAATGTACCTTCTTGGTCCCCTTTGTGCAGATGTGAGTGTCTACTCCACAATACAAAAACTCTCCTCATACTTTGCCATTAAGCACTTTTCAAGAGCAGTTTGAAGCCAACAGGGAGTTTGTGGAGAAATCCTACAGTCACCCCTCAGAGGGTAACTGAGATCAGAAACTTTGATTGGCAGTTTTTTCTGGTGGTGGTAGGGATTGAACCCAGGGGGACTTTACCACTGAGCCACATCCCCGCCCCTTTTTATTTTGAGACAGAGTCTTGCTACATTGCCCAGGCTGACCTTGAACTTGTGATCTTTCTCCCTCAGCATCCCAAGTTGCTGTGATTACAAGTATGTACCAGAACATCCATAATTTTGATTGGCAATTCTAATCTTATCAGTCATTTTCGTCCATGGCTTCAATTTCCTCTTGGAGAAAAAAGTTATCAGCCAGTGTTTCTATCACATAGCTGCTAAGGGATAGGAATTCTCTAATAACCATTTTAATTTAAGATGCCTTATTTCTTAATCCTCAAAATGTACTTATTCCTCCTCAAAATTTTATGTGGCAGATAAAAGATGAGGAAGCTGAAGGGGAATTTGCTTAAGGAACATAGGAAAAGGAAAAGGTAGGCCCAACATTCCAACTTAAACTTTGTAGTTCTAAATTCTAGGTTCTTCGCTTCCAAATCCTATCGAGCTTCTCTGCCTGGGAGTATCTGAGTAGGAAGGACTGTCCGGAACAGAAAGGACATGGTTGATGAGATGTACTGAGAAGTTTCCATTCTCGAGATTGCCCAGAGGTGTCAGGGATTCCTGAGAAACTGTTCAGGGTGGGACTACTTTACAAAGGGTTTTCTTTAGACTTTAAGTACTTGACATGGAGGTAACATAGGAGCCCTGTTCCTATGGATTTCCAAAGCAGGTGGTTCCTGCCTGCTAACCAAAGGCATGGGTGAATTTGGATGGCAAGAAGAGATGAAGAAAGCATCAGAGAAATGACCAGAAAAAAGCTACTCGACACAAATTTTGGATGTTACCATGTGCCAGTGGCAGGCTGGGGACCATCAGCAGGTGGGGGACTGAGGGTCCCTGGGGATGAAGATGGAACCTGCCCCTAGCAGTGTGCATGTGACAAGGGTCAACCTGGCAAAGAATGTTGAAAACAAACTTGAACTACATTCGTGAGACTTTCTGGTCCCATGTGGAAGGTACAGTGCTGATCTTTGGAGGTTCTTGTCCCTCAACATGGCTGACATGGGCAACTATTCCCAAAAAAAGAAAGAAAGAATCATTGTAATAATGCTGTGCTCATGCTGGCTGTGGTGGCGCATGCCGTAATCTCAGAGACTCAGGGGGACCCAGGCAGGAGGACTGCGAGTTTGAGACCAGCCTCAGCAATTTGGTGAGGCACTAAGCAACTTGGTGAGACCCTTCAAAGAAAAAAGAAAAAAGGGTTGGGGATGCAGCTCAGTGATGGAGCACCCCTGGGTTCAAGCCCCAGTACCCCAAATAACAACAATAATGCTGTGTGCATATCATTATCCTGACAGCTTCACATTCTGAGGACTCTGGGTTCTCAGAAGGGCTGCTAGAAACATGTAAAGTAATAAACACCTCTGATTTCAACCTGTTCTTAGTGAAGCCTCTGAGTCGTGGTGGGAGCAGTCCTCGTTCCTGTGCCAGTCTGCGTAGGTGACAGATTTGCTTACTGGTTGCATGGTCGCAAATGTGTCTAAGGAAAAGAAGGGGCTTAGTTTGTGTAATAGCCCTTTAGAGAGAAACCACACCTGTAGTCAGCTGAGGCCTGGCATTGACGGGAATGATACAATCAACGGCTTCTCTCCCTTTGTTACTTTTGCAAACAACTTATCCTTTAGTTTCTTTAAAATTAAACTCATTTGAGAAATTCAGGAAAAGACGAAAATAGACTGTGGAGCCCTCTGGTAAAAATACTGCAGCCACACCTTGGGCACCCCTGTGGCAGACAGGTCCACGCTGTCTGTTGTAATGGTCATGAGCTGATGGAAGGACCAGGGGCTCCTGGAAGACTGTGTGGTAAGCGTGAAATAGGAATGGCCGGGACTCACCGAAACTCCACGGGGAGGACGGGAGACCTTCCTGGATTGGTAACAAGATCATGGTCATCGTTCCTGTCTTGCATTTCCTCTCTGCCACAGGAGGCTGCCTGCAAGTCAGACAGATGCAGCTTCTGTTTGGATCTGTAGCTCTTGGCAGACCTGGAAAAAAGAAAATGAGAATTTAAAAAACTTTAATTGAGCAGTAATAATTGTGCATATTTAAGGGCAAAGTGTGATGATTTGATGCAAGAATACAATGTGTAAAGATCAAATCAAAGTAAACAGCATTCCATCTTCTTAAACATTTATTATTTTTTTGTGATGGAAAACCTTGAACTTATTTCCTCTAGATGTTTATAAAATATATAATAAATTGCTACCATCCTATTGTGCTGCAGAATGCTAGAAATCATCATCCTAACTAGGATTTTGGTACCTGTGGTCCAGCCTCCTTCCATCACGGCCAACCCTTCCAAGCCCCCAGTGCCACTATTATACTCACCACTTCTAAGAAAAACTTTTTCAGCTTCTGTGTGTGAGCGTGAACATGTAGGATTTGTCTAGGTGCCTGGCTGGTTTTACTTAACATAATGACCTCCAATTGCATCCGTGTTGCTGCAAGTGACAGGATTCCTTTCTTTTTTATGGCCAAATAATGTTCCATTGTATATCTACCATGTAGAAAATGAATGTTTGGTTTAGATTCTCCACTTGGCTGTTGGACACTTCTGTTGGAGTAAAGTGGAAAGTCTCCATCATACTTGGAGCACCTCATGAGCCCACCTTGCGAGACCCCTGAACAGCCCCCTTTTAGAAGCTTGATCCTCATGCCTTCTCTAGCCATTCTTTCATTTGGTTGTCCATCTATTTAGTTAAAGGTATTTTCTGGACACAAAGGAGAAGCACCAGCAAATATTTAAGGATCTGCATGTATGAGGCCCTTGAGGAAGGAGCTGTTGGGTGGCCTTGATTTGACATGGCACCCACCGGCACAGGTGACATGAGACTTGCACCAGGTCCTCAGTTCCCAGGGGAGAACAGACCTGTGCTGGCTCTATCTACAGCCTCCATCTATGGCATCCTGAATGCAGTTGAGAGGGGACCCCTCCCCGTCTCCCCATCACAGCAATGACGCACTTGTGGCCAAGTGTTTTGATAACAAAAGCAATAATAATAGGTGAAGGTCATTATTTTTTCAACGACTTTGGTTTTGAAAGCATCAAAAGTCAATGGAAGGACCTCCCCTCTTTATTTAGGAGCTTCCCAGCTTTGTTGTAGGTATAAATAAAAGTGTAATTTAACAGATCAAAAGAAAAGTATAACAGCAGGCCAATAGTAGGCACTTAATGAAAAGAAATTTATAGAAGAATCAGAATTTATCAGGAGCTTTGAAGGATGAAGAAAGACTCATGGGCTCATAGGAGGTTCGAAACATTCCCTCCTGACAAGGACAAACTTGAAAGATTCCTCTCAATCTTAGTGACCACCGCCATGTCCCATAATATAGCTCCTGCAATTAACAGAAGAAACAAATTCTGAACATGCAGGAAATATTCACCCCAGCAGCAGAATGTGTCTGGACTCCTGGACTCTCATCAAACTTTTCTCTGAAGCTCCTAATTCACTTCGGCATGAGAATTGCTGGCAGAAAGCAACCATGGCTTTGGCTGGAAGTGGAGGAGTCAAGGGCCAGGGATGGAGGAGGCCCCTGTCACTCCTTGATTTAGGAGGGAAGGAGGGCTTTATCTTACGGGGCTGATCTCAGTTGAATAAGGGGAATGGAATAATAGTATGTACAAAACAAAGGACCATAAATATCGTTTAGCCTCAGTATATTTGCAAAACATCTCAACCATCTCCGGAGCACATGACAACATAATACACAACAGGGAACAGTTGACCGGGGGACTGGCTGGCTTAGGGGGCAGGGGATAAGGACAGAAGGGAGGGCAGGGGCTGGCCATTGTAGCAGGCCTCTCATTTCCCCAAAGATGAACCAAAGGGATTCTCTTGGCTGCCTTGAAATGGCCCAGTTACTCTTTAGGGCAGGCTGACCTGTCAGTCCTAAATATATATATTTGTAACAACAATTATTTTGCCTGAAATAATAAACAAGAAATATGGGCACATTCCATTTCTCCCTCTCACATCGCCACCAGGGAACCTCGGCTTATTTAGACTGCTGAGATTGAAGGAGGATCGCCCGTGAAGGTCTCCACAAGAGCACCAACAAAGAGTTCGCCCTGCATGTCCTGACGGCTCACGCCATTGCGCAAATTCATCCTCCTCAAAGATGTCACCTGCTGTGGTGAAATCATAGACTGTTCTTTGGAAGGAAATAGGATTCCAAGTCCTTCCTTTGAAGGACTGTGAGGGTTGAAGTACGTCAAGGGCCACACCCTGCTTGGATGACCGCCCTCTTCCCAGTACTGTTGTGGGATGTGTTTTGGGGTACAAACTTTGTACAAAACTCAGCTCCGCCTTGCTGCCAGCATCTGTCAAAAGCATAAGAGAGGCCCAGTGGGTTTTTTGTTTGTTTGTTTGTTTGTTTGTTTTTGTTTTAAAGCAGCGGCTGCCACCTCCTTCCTCATTTTGAGAACTCAAAGCCATGCGGCGGATGCTCAGCAGCGGCTGTTGCTCCCCCTCTCTCCCCGACCATCCCACTACGCTTTCTGGTCTTCATGAAGGATTTTTACCCACCCACCTAGTCAAAGGGAGCAGCAGCTTGGTCTTGGTGTTTGCTTGTGCTATTGTGTTATTTAAATAGTTTGTGTTATTTATTTTGGGTGGCTGTGCAGACTACCAACTAATACAGGACGTCCCCCTTTCTACCAGCTTAGTACCATCAGGACAAAGGATACTGGAACCCAGTATGATGCCATGTTTTACTTATTTTCTTATTTTTTTTGGTTCATGTGAAGAAAAAAGAAAATCAGTTAATGGTTAGTGTTCTCTCCCGGGAGATGGGATGAAGCATTTATCTTCACGAATCAGCTTGGCTCTTTTTTGGAATTTTTATCTTCATCATGACTGAATAAGAAAATACAAGGTGGACATATGATTATCAAGTGGTGACATGGGTGCCAAGAACCCTGTCCTTGTTTGGTAGGCACCCTTGGCATGTGGCCATTGGAACACAGAGTCCAGTGGGAGGGCTGGCCAGATGCGGAGCAGGGCTCTTCCCTGGGAGGGGGCCCTGTGTGGCATGTAGCATGGTGGACTCATGATCTCCCTGAAGAGGCCAGCATCTTGCCTCACTTGCAGAGGGTTACTAACCGATGTGGAGCTGACTCAACGCATGATGGATCTTCAATCACTGGCAGCTCAGAGTATCAGGAGGACAGTTTTCAACACTACTGGAAAGAAGCGCATTCCTATTCTGGAGACACACTTTTTTATCCCCAGGAGTAGGGGATGTGCAATGGGGATGTCCTTTCTCTGCAGAGATGGTGGCATTGGCTGCTGAGGGAAGATGGCAAGGGGATCGCTTTGATGTCTCAGAAGTGGTGAAGGCATTCAGAAAGGCCAAGATGGCGGTCTCTCCAGCCAGGGAGTTGCTGTCCACAGAGTGGATCACGAGCAAGTTTTCACTAGGTGAAGCTGGTTAAACAACCAGGAGGTGCCTGAGGCGCTAGGGAGAGGAGTGAAGGTAAGCTGGACTCAACCTCCCCAGCTAATGGATACGATCTTGCTGCGCTGGGATCGCAGGGTCAGAAATCTATTATGCCTAACAACTATGTTCTAGAACTTTTGCTTCCCATTGTCCTGATTTTGAGCTCTTTTAGGACATCTTATTAAGAAAGAAGGGATGCTTCCACCAGAGGACCCAACACTGATTGGAAGATGTGGCTTCCCCTGAGCCTCTGGGGGTCCTCATGCCACTTAACCTAATGAGAAGGAAGGGGAGTGCCTCCGGCGCGGAGCCGGCCCTGCAGTCAACCACCAAGAGGAAACTGGGTTGTTGCCACGCAGAGCACGAAGGAGGACTGTCTGGAACTCGGGTGCTTCGCGGGGCTGTCCCTTCGTCCTTCCCTGTGTGATAGTAACAGTGAAGGAAAACTAAGGCAAGACAGGAAAATGCAGGACCCCTGGGGATTTAGACTCTTCAGGAATGAGGTTCCAGTCACTGTTCAGAGAACTTCCACAGGCTGAGGACCCAGGACACAGAACGGCTGGCGGAGAAAGAAGTTACGAATGCCAGCCACACAGCCTCGTGACTAGACCATATTTTCTCCCATGTCCATCACGTGTGTGGATCTGAGTGTGTGCCTGTTTATCATCCCATGTCCTCTTTTCTTTCTCTTTCTCTTTATTCCTCTGACCAAGGATTGTGGGAAGTTCACTGACAAGTTAATCTTCAGGTGAGCACCATATTCACATGGGGCTGTGGTTGAGGAAAAACGAGGCCAGCCCAGAGGTTAAGACGATGGACTGTTTCCCAGAGACAGCAACAATGACCCCTGGGACCTGGTGTCCCCTCAATTTGCAGGGAGGACAGGAACTTCTTCATTTTTTATAAAAGAGTTTACATCTTGTTAAAGTGAAACACGGAGTTTAAACACACTGGGAAAGGGGTCTTTGGAAGCCACACGGCCACAGGCCACATTCAGCACAGGTCTCTCAGGCCCAAACCAACACTCTGCTCTGGGAAGCAGGACTGGGCCCACACAGAGACTCTGCTGAGTAGGAACCTACAGGATGGAGGAGGGAGGAGCAACTGTTCCTGGTCTCCCTGCTCTGCTTGATTTCATCCGGCTCTTCTCAGCGTCACCTGAGAAAGCGTCTTCCTCTTGGCAGTGCCAGTTCCATCTGGTAGCAGGATTTGACATCCATGTTCCAGCTGCCCTCCCAAGAGTCTCAAAACCTGCCTTGTCACACAGCCTCGGGGCCATTAGCACCTACTGAGAGCCCTAGGACCAGCCCCAGGTGCCCTCCTCTGATCTTGGAGATCCCAGCGGAGCCATGTCTGACACCCATCTTCCTGCTCTGTGATGCTCTTCTCCAAGTTGCTGGGAATTCCAGCTTCTTCCGCCTGTTCTCCCAGCCTAGGAGCGACAGCTGCCTCCTGTGGTCACACCCCTGATGTCGCACTGCTTCCATTTTGTCTTTCCATTTCTTCAGCCAGTCAGCCACTCTGCAGGTTACACTCTCCCTCCCCAACGAGCCAGTGTGGCTTCTGCCTCCTGTCTGCCTCTTCAACCATGGCTGCTTCTCATCGTCCTTCCTGGCTTCCTGGAACTGACCAGATTTTCTTTTATGTCCTTTCGGGATTTTCTTTAGGGGCTGGGGCTACAGCTCAGTCAGTAGAGTGCTTGCCTTGTAAGCACAAGGCCCTGGGTTTGATCCCCAGCACCGCAAAAAAAAAAAAAAAAAAAAAAAAAGGGAAAATTTTCTTTGACCTCCTGTTAAAATGTAGAAACATATATTCCTTTTCATTATTTTAGAAGTGATCCACTAATTTCGAATTAAATTAATTCATTTTGAATGTGTATACTTGACCTTGTGTTTTTCTAACAAAATCTAGAGGTGATTAATATATTTATTCTTTTCTTGGAAAGTCAAGAATGGTTTAACTTCCTTCTTTTCTCTTTCACCTTTTTATGATATTGTTGGTTATATCAGGCCCTGCCTGATTTTAAGCAACTCCCAATTTGCTGTTGCTATTATCTGTACAAGTCGATAAGTATTTAGATGAATCAATGCACTTTATGTATTTCTTTGGCCACCACTGTCTTTTTGGGTCCCACTTTTGGATTCAACTTCTTTTTTGTGGAAGTACCTCATTCCTTCTCATTGGACAACAACAACAACAAAAATATTAATTGTTTTTCCCAGAAAGATTATAGGCACTCATCTCTTTTAGCCTTTGTATATCAGAAATGGTCTTTATTTAGCTTTTAAATGGAATGGCAATTTATCTAGAATTTAGATCTTAAAGATGTTCATGGCCTCTGCTGTATTGCTTCTTAGAAATTTGTGTTGGTTGAGTTATTACTTCTTTTAGTTTATCTGTTTTGTTTTCCCTTTAGACAGTATTTCAGGTTTTCTCATTGTCTTTGATAGTCTACAGTTTTATTACCAGGTGCCTCAATGTTTTTATTTACACTGCCCTAGATTCAGTCTATTAGAAAATCTGAACACTGAAGTTTTTCCTTTATTTCAGAAAAAAACTCAGCCATTATTTCTTGACTATTGCCTCTTTTTCTTTTATCCTCTTGTTCTAGAATTCTGATTAGACCTGTGGTAGATTTTCTCATTCTACCCTGGTAGCTTTTGTGCTTTTCGTTTTCCATTTGATCCATATTCTAGGTGATTTCTTTAGCTCTAGAACCTAATTCACTACTCACTATTCAGTCAGCTACATGTAACTTACTGTTAAACTCAACTATTGAATCTTTTTTCCAAGCTGTGTAGCTTAATTTGCATAATTTACGCTTGTCCTTAATCTACCTTTCCCCTTTTCCCATACTCTTTCTTTATGGTATATCTTGCTTTATACACACACACACACTTTAAAGATTGTTTTATTATCTCCAGTTCTTACAATGCAAATATTCCCATTTACTGCATTTGGTAAAAGTTCCTTTTGGTATTTGGTGTGATTTGGAGTCTCCTATGCTTTGCTTATGAAAATAGTCCCACGGAGCAGTCTGGTATTTCCCAGAAGACACTGGGAAAACTTTCCCAACATCTCATTGGCCAGAATGAAGTCACCTGTCTAGCTCTGAGCCAATCATTGCAAGAGGTGGGGATTATCCTTAGATCAACTCAGTCCACCAGAGTCAAGCAGAGAATGGGTCAGCTTCCCCTAAGGACTGAGGGCTGAGGGGGAAGAGTGAACATTTCCTGAACCAGAATTCTTCAGAAAGGAAGGGGCAGACACACGTGTGACACCAACACTGAGATCTGCAAACGTTCACTTAAGAGTTAACCATCTATTAGAGAAATTCTTCAAGGGATGTGGAAGAGGAAGAATGATTTAAAAACAAAAACACAGGAAGGGCGAATTTTGGTGATACATATTTTGGTGGAGTATCATTTGCATGTTCTTCAGAAATGCCTCACATTTTTGTGACAGGCAACTTTGGTTTTTGTTGTTGGGTGTGGGGTGCCACTGTGTTTTTCTTTTGTCCTTTTCCCCCTTTCTTCTTGTAGGGAAAAAAGGACAAATGTAAAACTCATTTAATAAAGAAAATGTGCATAAAATTATCTCTACATTTCAAGAGTAACAAAACAAAAATTTAGTATTAACAATAATTTGAATTAATCTGTGCATGTGCTGTGATCCTTTAAAGGGCTCAAAGTAATTCAAAGATAGAAAAAGCTGTATTTACAGTTGGCCCAGAGTGGTGCTTGGTGCCTGGTCACACAACGTGGTGGTTAAGTAACTTAGCAGTTAGGTAGTAGGGAACAGAATGTCTGACTCTTGATCTAGCATGATCACTAACCACACAAGTTTGGCAACATCTCTTCTGTGCTTTGGCAAGCAATGCTATGACAGCAGTAGCAGAATCCTCCGGGGTGCCCCCGCCAAGTTCTGTGAAGTTTTTTTGAGTAGTTCACCTTTTACGTTCAGCCAGTATTTGATGAACACCTACTATGTGTCAGGCACTGTGCTAGTTATGGAAGACACTATGGGGAATCAACAGTCTCTTCCTCCATTAGAGCAGATTTGGGCACCAAATCTCTGAAGGGATGAAAACATTGCATTGGACTTTAGATACATGCAAGCATGTGGATACTTGAATTCTTCATGGACACATTTGCCACTTTGTTGAAGAGTAAAAACAACACTGGTCATACTTGTGGGTGCCATTCATAAATCCACAGATTTCAGAATTCAGACGTACAAGGTATCCAACCTTTCTATTTTCTTGTGCAACTTCTTCCTGACATTTACTCATTTGTTTATTCAAGAGACAGATGGTGGATGAGATGGCAGGGAAGACCTCTCTGCAAAGGCGACAATTAGGCTTAGGGGAAGAATGGTGGATTAGTGGGGTGTGGGTAGGAGTTGTCTGAAGCAAGAAGAATGTTCCAGAGACAAAGGAGTAGCATATGCAAACACCCTCAGGTGGGAAAGAGCTTTTGAAGTTGGGAAACCACTGCTGCCCTCCTGTAGTAAAGCCCTGGCTTCCCAGCCGGTGTCCCTTGGTTCCCTCTCACATTCCCATCTCTGCTCAGGGTGTTGGCTCTCTGGCTGTCTCTGTTCTGTGTCTTCTTTTATTACTTTCTGCCCTCATAAGTCCTTTCTTGGCCATTCTCACCTCCCACCTTTTCTATCTTATATCATCCTTGAACTTTAAGTCTGCTTGACATTTGGTTATTTTCTGACCATAATGTTATCGTTTAAATTCTGAAATCCTGATGATTTATGAACATGCTTAGAATCCTTTCTGGCTTTCCTGTAAACCAGTTTTCTAACCCTGCACCAGAACCTGTAACGATTTCACTCATAAACCCTCCGAAGAGCCAGCATTTGCTCATCCTGGTAGCTTTCCAGGTGGACTTTCCACATCTCATTTAATCTTGCCCCCACCCTGTCAGGAGGTGTTCTCCAGGGGAAACCAAGACTGCAGGACTTTGCTAAAACCTTGCAAACAGCAGAGCTGAGACTGAAACCCAAGCCTTCTGACTCCAAGTCCATGTTTTTCCCAAATCAATTCTTTGCTTTTTTTTTCTTTTTAATAACAGATAATACCATCGTTCTGAATAAAGACAACAGATTTAATTTTAATAATTACAGGGCACCTTGCACAAAGCTTATGTTGAGTAAAAATGAGTCTTGATTGACTTTGAGGGCTGGACATCTATTTAGATCAGTTACTCTTTCAGGTTGCAGGGACAGAAAAGATCATATAACTCAAGTTTACCTCCTTCTCCAACCCCACACAATGGAATCAGGATAATTTCTTTTTTTAAAGAGCAATTTGTTTGGTTGATTCTCTGGACTTTTTATCAGGGGTCAACAAACTTCTTCGGCAAAGGACCGCAAAAGTAAACATTTTTTGCACTGTGCAGCTACTCAACTCAGCCATTATCATATAAAAGTAGCCATAGACTATGTGCAAACAAATCAGCATGACTGTTTTTCAATAAAACTTTATTTACAAGAGCAGGCAGCTGGTGACTCAACACATAAGGTAGAAGAGTGTGGAATTTTCCACTGTGGTATCATTTGTAAAGTTTTGGATTGTGGGGCATTTCAGATCTTAGATTTTCAGATGAGAGCTGTTCAACTTGTACTCTTTTCCCAGTCTTAATGCCCAGCACTCTCTTAAGGGAAACCGTGTGTTGGGACTGGACTGCTATTCAAAGATGACCATGGGCGCATAGTTGCTCAGGCTCTGCATACTTCCTCTTTTACCAGTGAGATTGAATGAAAGTCCCTTGGTGCACAACCAGAGACTAGAATAGTACCTGGCACGAGGGTAACAGAGAAAAGCCTCCTGATCATAAAAAGCTTCAGTCCTTTCCGCCACCTCCATGCCACCTGTTCTAAATGATGGTTTATTCGCAGTATCAGGTTCTTGCTTGGGGAATGAACTTAAGTATTGTTCATGGCGTATGTTGAATGAGATCCTGTCTGGCCTGTGTGGCTCCCGCTGACCTGGGCAGGTGCTCCCTCCTCGGACGGTGCTTGGGAGGCAGAGTGGTGTGAAGCTCATTTCCGGAAGAGACGAGGAAGGTCAGTGAGTGCGATTCCGTTGCTGCCCGCTGGCAGGAGTCACTGCTCATCAGAGATGCAACTTTAAGGCCTTCGCTAAAAGCAGTTCTTCCCCAGGTCTGCAGCTATCACGAAAAGTTTCAAAGGTTTTAAAAACAGATAAGGACACCAGTAACTTCTTCAACCAGGTGGTTGCTAGGGGAAATGGAGGCTGCCGCAGGCTCCTTTGTTCTCAAAAGCGCTGGCAGGAGGAATCCCAGTGTTCAGAAGAGGAGTGAAGTTGGGAACGGTTCAGCTTCAGTGTCTAATGAGTGCCTCGGGCCAATGGGAAGAGGCCTGGCTGTGATTCCCCTGCCCCTGGGCTGTGGGGCCCACAGCCCTGAGTAATAGTGGGCAGCCCACTCGGCAGCAAGTGGGAGGACAGGAAAAGTCAAACCACAGAGTGGGCTTCCAGCCGCAGGCACCTCGTCCTTCCACGGGGGGCCCAGCGAGGGAAGGCAGGGCTGTGTCAGCCTGCAGCTCCTGTCACGGTTTCTGTGGTAAACCATGGGTTTTCCATGCCTCTGGTTCCAGCCCCCTCGGCCTCGGACCCCTGTGCCCTGTGACCCAGTGTAGCTGGCTCCATGGCCACCTTCAACAAGGACTGGACAATGGCTCCTTCTTACTGAGAAGGAAAGCACTATATCACTTGATTTCGATGGTGAGAGATTCAGGAACAAGAGAAAAAAAAAAAAAAAAGAATAAACTAGCGCTCAGTGGATCTGGGTACATTTTTAAAGGGTGGCATGCGGGGGCACTTCCATGGTGCCACCTACGATGATATGTAGTTTCCAATCATTGTCTTTTCTATCTTTCCTCCCATCACTGTGTTGGGAATGTTACTGTCATGGGCTTCAGCCTTTCACAGAAGAGGAGGCTGGCCTCTAGAGCTTTAAGACCCCACCACACCTGGGGCTGAATTCTGGTCCGGCTGAATCATCAATCTGGTCTTTACCATGGTGCTTCCCTGTATGAGCATTTGGAAATTTCTAGCTAAACTAACTCTTTCGTAGGAACTAACTAACGCTATTGGGCTAGCATTTCTTCATTTGTCCAGCAAAGTTCTTTGTACCTGCTTTGGGAGCCCCAGATAGCAAGGGCTACCTGTCTTAGTCAACTTTTCATTCAAAAAGACCTGACAAGAACAATTAGAGGAGGAAATGATTATCTTGAGACTTGAGGTTGCAGAGGTCTTAGTCCATAGATAACTGGCTTCATTCCTTGGGGCTTGGGGTGAGGTAGAACATCATGGTGGAAGAGTGTGGAGGAGGAAAGCAGCTGGCAACAGGCACCAGGAAGGAGAGAGAGGAAGAGAGAGGGTGCTCTACTCAAGAAGGACGAAATATAAACCCCAGAGGCGGGTCCCCAGGGACCCACCTCCTCCAGCCACACCCCACCTGCTTACAGTCACCACTCAGTTAATCCCTATCAGGGGATTAACACCTGGTGAAGTTAAGCTCTCATAGGCAATCATTTCACCTCTGAGCCTTCTTGCACTGTTTCACACATCAGCTTTTGGGGGATACCTCCATCCTGGAGGCACATGTGGTCTAGTGCAATTACAGGAGTGAGGCCAGAGGCAGGGGGGCCTTGAGGAGGCCAAAACTCAGTCTCACTGCAGCAGCTGGGGTGAACCTTCATCCAACAATGATATTGGGGCTAACTCTCAAAGAACAAGCGGGCTCTCACAAAAAGGAGAAGAAGGACCAGGCGACTCCTGGGAGAGAAATCAGCAAGGCAAGGGCCAGACGGAGGTTCACGGAGCTTTGGAAACTGAGTCCTTCCGTGTGTAATGGCAGAAAGAGGGCATGCATGTTCAGAGCTGCGAGTAGGACGTCTCCGAGGCCTTGCATGGCTCTTGGCTTCCTACAGAAGGCATGTGACATTCTTGATGTTTAACTGAGCAGATGTTTGTCATTGAGGATTTGGAAGGGATGGTAATGAGGTGAGGCGGGTGGCTGGATGGGATCACCTCAGAGGCGTGGCACTTTCATCTTGGCATGGAGGATGAAGTGGGCTGGACAGGCGGGGAGGAGGAGGGAGTCCCACGAGAGCTGAAGGGTCAGGCAGGAGTGGAGGGGGGTCTTGTTCACTGAATGGGCCTGGGGGAAGAAGAGGCAGGAGGACATCTGGCCTTCTGCCTTGAACCCTCTGCCTCAGTCCCATGGTAAGGGGACCAGACCATCTGTCATCTGTTTGACTTAGTGTACCCTGAAAGTGAGTCTTCAGGGTTGCTGCTGAGGTCAGGGTGATTTAAAGTTCCTATATTTTACCTGTCCATTTCTATATTTGTCTCCCTAGCAGAATCTACAAGTCAAGCTAGCCCCAGGAAGGCTGTGCTGGAGGAAGTCGGAAGTCTCCGGAGTGGTGACATATTCAGCTGTCAAAAGATGGCGTCCCCTTCCCTGTCTACCTTTCTGCTGCTCCCTGCCTTGTGCTGGGCTCCCTGCAGAAGAGAACCGCAACCTGAGGCTCAGAGTTTGGCAGAAAACAAATCTATTTGGAATGTAATAAAAAGAAACTGAGGCCTGCAATGAGGCAGTATTAACCTCCAACCACTGAGGGACAGTCTCATCAAGGTCATTTGAATAACCAAATAAGGCTTTTATAAAATATGTGGCCTATAAAATGAGGGATGGAAGAAGACACATTCAGAGATTTTTCTTAATTAGAGTACGTTGGGTAGAATTGAGTTACAGTCTTCTGGGACAAGTTGTTTTTATTTTACATTTTTTCCCCTTACTTTGTTTTATAATTTTCCACTAGTTATTTCAAGAAAGCCTAGTCCACATAAACTGTGGATACGTCTGGGTCCAGATCTATGAGGCCTCTGCATAGCAATCCAAAGCAGGGGCAAAGCCAGGTTCAATCTCCAGGGCACTGCTCCCAGTGCTCTGATTCTAGAAAAGGAGGTAGCTCAGACGACCATTCCTCTCATCCTCAAACTGAGAATAAAAATACCCCAGGCAGGTTGCTGTGAGGACCAGATTATATAAGTAATATAAAAATGTCAGCACAGGGCCTGGCCCATAGACGAGACAGAATAAAATGTTATCTCAGAGTGGCATTTGGCACACAAGTTTCATGGCCCTGCAGAGGTGCCTTACTTGGTTTATTTCCAGAAACAGATGTGTGCATCTGGAATTCATGAAGCGGAGACCTGACCAAGGTCTACTATGGCATAGTCTTCCAGTCAGAACTGGGGCACCTGGCAGGGTCCCTTGTAGGTCATACTTCAACAGTACAAGAGACACCGAGCCTTTAAGGTTAAAACAGCCCCAGTCCTTGCCACATCCTCCACCCACCAAGCTCTAGGCTGTACACAGCATAGAAGTTATCCTTTGTTGACGCTGGCCCAACGTAACTGACCACGTCCGCTAAGGGGAAAGTGACTGGGCAGAGTATGGTCCCGGGGCTTCCCCTGCTGCAGAAAGGACTGTGGAGCTAAGACACCAAGTCCAGAGCCATGGAAAGTCCCTTTTCCCCCTCCCTCCTGGCTCTACATTTATTGTGTGATGTCCACTGAAGGGAAGAAAGGGTCTCTAGGCTTGTTTTGTTTTTCTACCATAACCCTCATTTCTATTATTTCTCCTTACATCTAGATTCATCAGTGTGATAAAGACTCTCGCAGAGAGACAGAATAAGGGAGTGCCCTCAGGCTCTCTTCTAGCTCCACATCCCATGACTGGGCTGTCCTGCCAATCTGCTTTGTGACCAGCTTTCCATCGTCCTTACACTTAGGTGTCACTGTAAAAAAGACAGATCAGGAGCAAGGGAATAAATTGGGGGAAAAGAAAGAAAAACAGACTGTATACCTATTTGGATGTACTTAAACCTCCATACTTTCCTAAAAATTGACTCCATTTTAGTTTTTGCAACAACATTTAAGGGAAATAACTAATATCTGTTGAGCACCGAGGATGTGACACATTAACATAAAATCTTCACTAATGCCCTATAAGGGACTTTTATATCCCCATTTCACAGGTGAGGAAATATGTGTCCATGCTCACAGAGCTCAGAAAGGAAAAGAAAGAAAAATCCCTTCCAAAAGGGATTTGAAACTGCCTGTCTCCAAAGCTCACTTACTCCAAAACTCCACCCTGGTCATTGCTAATTGAGATAACACAGCACCCCTAGGACAGAAGTCTCATTTCCCAAGGAAAAGGAGATAAGCAAATTGCTTTGAATTATGAATCTATTGTCTCCTAGAGCAGTGCTGGAAAAGGTAGGGCACTCTGCAGTATCAGCATGACACAGAATCTCACCAGAGAGCAACAAATAATGGAATGTCCCATCCACACTTGACTCCTATGCTTTGAAAAAAGGATCTTGACATTCCAATTAACATCTAAAAAATCAGAAAGTGCAAGATTTTTTTAGTAAAGTGAATTTCATTTGTATTTATTGTAACTGACAT
The DNA here is from genome assembly GCF_902686445.1 of Sciurus carolinensis. NCBI lineage: Eukaryota > Metazoa > Chordata > Mammalia > Rodentia > Sciuridae > Sciurus > Sciurus carolinensis. The sequence continues at coordinate 8,705,607 of NC_062219.1, read as the reverse complement.
GGCTATAGCAAAAATTTGTTTCTGTGAAAATGATAAAATCGGGACCTGCTAATAACAATATATGTATGTATGTATCTATGTATCTCTGTATGTTTGAAGATGCAGTCTGTGATGATGCACAACGTCACTAGGTAGTTTGCAAAGTAACTTTAATGACTGGGTAGGGCATCACACATTCACTCTGCTGCATCATTTAATGTGGGCCATCTGTTGGTGCTACCACTGTGCAGATTTTCTAAGTGATTTTTTTTCTTAAACACTCAGTGTTTCCTTTAGTTCCTCTTCCTCCTTCTTCTTGTTCTTGCCATAATTAGATATATTTATCTTACATATTGTCATTTTTTGATGGGGATGAGCTGATATTTAAAAACACTGAAAAATTACTAATAAGAAAAAAGCAATCATCCATTATGCCACCACCTAAAGATGTCTGCCTTAATTTCTGTGACTTTATCTTTTGTTTTGGTGGATAGTAGGGTCTGTCTCTTGGCTTTGTTTATAGACTTGCCTTGGCTATTTTGGCGTACCTAAGAATTTAATAATTAGTTCTACTGTAAAAAATATTTGCTGAGGCTTTTGATTGGCACAGCAATCATAGAGTAATTTGGGAAGAAAATAACAGCTTCACAGTTGAGTCTTGCCATCCATGAATATGGTATAGCTTTCCACTGTTAAAGTCTTCTTTTGTTTTACATGTAATTAAAGCTTTCTTTATACAGATCTTGAACATTTTTCTTAGATTATTTCCTATTATAATTAAAAAATAATTTTTAACTAAAGCTATTCCTATTTTCATTTTTACATTTTAAACTTTTGTTATTTCAATTTAAAATTTCTCTTATGCTTTCTATTTGTATGTATTTTAAATTTGGTTTTCTAGTTTTTTTAATTAAATGGTTGATTTGTGTATTATTTATCTTTTTTATTTTGCAGTAATTGCATTTAAGGTAACCTATATGTGAGAAATAGAATGTCTGTGGTACATTTTCAGAATATAGTAGTCTTATTTGAATGTTAAGCATTTCTCTTTGCCTGTCCCAATTTGAAATTAGCTAGTCTTCTAGACCGTGACCCCACCATCCTTCTATCAGCAAGGGGCAGTGCTGTGTTAGGATAAAACAGGTGGACTACCAAGCCAGGTGGCAAGCAAGCCAGGTTTGGTAGCAAACCCTCTGTAGAAGTAAAGTATCTGTAGCTGAATAGGAAGTAAAGCAGAACGTTTACAGTGAACCAGGGTGGCATATGCCCTTGCAGAATGACATATTACGTAAGAACTCCTTTTGTTTCTGTGAAAGTACTGGTGTTACATCATTGTTATATTGAGTATTGCAACTTGATCTATTTTTAGGGTTAAATAAGTTTGTTATTTCTCCATTTATGGTTTTTCTTTGAAGTACTGTTTCATAATCCTTTTGCCCATTATGTATTTGATTTGGTCAAGAAAAGCAAACTGATTGATAGGAAAACAACTGCTTGAATTTCACTAAAGTTTTTAAAAATATTGCTCACGTTGGCAACATTTGCTATAATAGAAAATTAAAACATTGAAAACTTAAAATGTAAAAGACTTCTCGTTAGTCATAATTATTTTCATTATCTTTTGTTATAAGCATTTTTAGTGTATATTTTCTGGATATAAAAAGACAAGTTATACTGATTTTATTACATTTTTATCTATTGTATGCAAAATCGGAGTACTTAGAAAACACTTTTTGAGGGTCATTGAAATTATTCCTGTTTAGATGTGCAAGTGGCATAGATTTTCAGGTTCTGATAAAATTTTCAAACTTAAATAGTTTTAAAAAGGAAATCTTCAGAATCCCATCAATTAAAAATAATGTATTTCAAATATTTAAAATATACTATATGTATAACAAAAACTTCTATAAACCAACTCTCAAACAATGGAAAAGTATTTTAGTATATTTATGAATCATTTCTCATTTATCAAAATTATGATTTTGTTTGCTCTGTGCAAACAATTTGAATACAGACAATATAAAGAAAATCGCAAATCTTTTGATAACTCATGGAATTTCAAAAAGATTTGGGGAGCAACTTCCCCGCTGTGAGTGCAGGACTTGAGGTGCTCGCACCCTCCCTGGGCCCGAGGGGGCACTGTATGCCCTGCAGGCCACCGATGTGAAGTAGCACTGCACAACTCAGGCAGGCCTGCGCCAAGCTGGCTCCAGTCCACTCCTCTCCACGCCTTTTTCTGATCATTCCTGACCCTTCATGTGTCTGTCTTTTCTTGGTCCCTCTCAAGTCAGTCTGCATAAGAACCTGGCCCTGTCCACTTGGTTAAATCTGCTGCCTTTCACTTAACATCGGTGGACAAGGGGGCAAGTCTTCTACCCTCTCTGGTGTCCTCCATTTTTAAACTGACCTGCATCATCAGTAGTACCTGTGCTAGATTGACTTGAAATGGTCTCAGTGTTCACCCTGACGTGGCCTCATGGTGGTCACAGTGTACTTCCTGACTCTGGACCTGTTAGTCCGTAAGTTGAGAGTGTCATGGAGTGAGCTAAGTCTGGGGCCCTTGTGACTTGGGTTTGCTCTCTTGCACTCTGTCAATCTCAGAAACACATGCCCTGGGTTCTGGTGGTGAGGTAGCTCAGTGGTGCAGCACCAGATAAGCATGTACCGGGCTCCAGATTCCATCCCAAGCAGCACCCCGTCCCTCCTAAAAACAGACCCTGACTGTCCTACTCATCCTTGACGAATAAGAGACACCGGGAGGTCTTGACCTTCACCTGTGTTGGGCAGCTGGCCTGGCTGAGCCCAGCTTAGATCAGCTGAGTGCTACACAAACTTGAGGTGCCTGAAGGAGGCTTGTTTTTAGAAGCTACCGTATTTCGACATGGTGTATTCTGTGTCATTTTTGTGCCAGGAGCTGTCTTCTCCGGTATCTGAGGCACAGAGTTATTGTGAAGGCAGAATTAGGTATTGCGGCACAGGCTTCAGACGGTTCATCACACAGCAGCTGCTCAGTGAGCACTGGGCTTCCGGACTCAGGTGCCAGCCCTCGCTGTTCTGTCCTTACAGTGCGTGGTAGGCGCCGATTCTTCTGGCTTGACCTCTTTGTGGAAGGCACCCAGCAGAGCTGAAGGCTGTGCTGGCCGCGGCTGACTCCTGGGACCAGTCCCTTCCTCACCTCGGTGCCCATCGTCAGGACAGGTTCCACAGGGGGGTTCTCTGGATACAATCCGTTCACAGCTTCAGGCTCTTATAAGGAGAACACCACTCAGATCTACACTGAGGCTTTATATAACAACCCCTGGGTCTTCCGTTCCTCGCCCCTGACCGTATTGACCTCGAAGCCAAATGACCTACTTTTTATGGATGAGGTTATATTTTTCATGAAGTCTGCAGTCCCAAGGGGGGAAAAAATGCTTAAGACTGAATAAGTAAAATGAACTTGATGTCAGCTTTTCACTTCCACGCCAAAAATGAGCCCAAGTTCATTTTAAACAAAGGATAATAGTTCACTTAAGCATTTTTTTACCGGACACATGACAACACACTGTGAGGTGTTATTTTGCTCTGTGAGTTGGGCAGGTGTGTGAGGTGCCATCCGGGGATTCTGACGTCATGGAGCTGTTGTCAGCGAGCAAATATAGCACACCCTACAAGGTCATGAACGTGGTGTTCACGCTGTTGGCTGGCAAGTTATGAAAACAAGCCCTAGCCAAGTGAGAGGTTGGTGGTGGGATCCCCTTCCTACACATCCAGCAGGGAGGACAGGAACAGAGGTAGCCACAGGGACTGGGACGACAAGCCACAGGAGTGAGCCATAACTGGATCTTTTCTAACGTTTTATCCAGGTAAAGAATTTCATGAATTAATACGAAAGCCCGAGATGTCTGTTTCTACTTTATCTACTTGGATCACCATAGTATGTTCTTCTTGTCAGTTTTGTCCAGTCACTTTGTATCATCTGTAGCATTACAATAGTCATAAATTTATCAAGATAGTTAATTCATAAGTGAATCTGAATAAAAGCTGTACTCAAACTTTCATGACATCTGCGATTACATTAGTGGCGATTAAGAAGATTAAACTTTAGTGAACTAATTGAGTTAGTGATTCTTCTTTAAATTGTGCTTCAATTTGGAATGTTATTTGTGTTACACCTACGGCGGATGCTAGCCCATGTTTTGCTTTGCTCTACGACAGTTTTTTATAGAAAAAAGAACGTGGAGCAACGAGTGACCTGGCAGAAGATAACTGCAAGTCCACTCCCATACCCACTGCCATCCACATCTTCCTTCAGGTGTCCGACATGCCCAGGTCAGCTCCTCCAAGAACCAACTGCTGGTCGCGTCGGCTCCAGAACCTTCCACCTCGGCCTCTCTTGTGTCGGGGAAGTTACCCTCTCTGGTTCCTTGGGCCAGGAAATCATAGTCCTCCTGGACATTCCCTTCTCCAGCACCCTACCTCGAGGTGCGGGTGGGGCCTCCGCCTTCGGTGTCTGCATTCAGGACCCAGCCCCTTGGCACCCAGCCTGCTGGTTTGGGGTTGAGCCCCCACCGCACCTGCTTGGATTCTTCTTTCTACCCCTGGCATCGGCCCTGAGCCCTCGGCATCTTCAGCACAGAAGCCAGAGTGACGCAAGTGAGACCACGGCTCTGTGCTGTTGCTGTTCTTCAAGTGGCGTCCCGTCTCACTCAGCAGGAAGACACCAAGTCCTCAGGCGTGCCCACGAGGCCCCCATGGAGGCGTCACCTGTCACCTGCTGGCCTCATCTCCCAGCCCTCTTGCCCTTGGTCTCTCCCTTTCTGCCGCACCGGGTCGCTTGCAGTTCCCCCAACATGCCAGGCACACCCCAGGCTTCGGCCTCTGTCCTTCTTTTCCCTCCGCCAGGAATGTTCTTTTCCCAGTTATTTGCTTGCTAACTCTACATTTTTGCTCAAAACTCCCTTTGCTGTGAAGCCTACACAGGCCACTCTATTTCGTGCCAGGCAGGCTCCTCCCATTGCCGAGGAACGCCAGTTCGCTTTATCCAACTCTCCTTTACCCCCCAACCCCCACTGCACCTGACATTCTACATCACGTATGCTTCTCACCTGTTTCCTGTCTCCCCTTGCTGGATTAGAAGCTCCATTGGAGCGGACTCCTTTTCAGTTTTATCCCGTGTCTAGAATAGTGCCTGGCATGTACGAATGCCGTGAATATTGGTTGAACAAGTGAACAAGGGATTGTGCAATGGCCACCATCATCTAGTGGCAGGAGCCTTGAGGCCGAGAGTTCCAGAAGGAATAAAAGTGATCATATCCCATAACACCAGACCAAACAGAAAATATCGGTTTATGCACCTCTATTAGCCTTCGTATTTGCCCAACTGAGGTCACCAGCTTGGTGACCTTGGAGAGCTGTGGAACTTCTGTGCCTCAGTTTCCTGTCTAAAAACCAGAAATCACAGCTTTCTAATGCTGAAGCATCCTGGGCTCAGCCCCGGAATCCTCTCCACACTCCCTTCTGGGTGAACTGACTAGATATACTGACACCTTAAGTAATGTGATGGTTTTAAAGGATGCCCACAAGCTCTTTGGTATTTCTCTTCTCACAAGATGAAGCTTAACTTTCCTCCTGTGGAGCATGAGCTGGACGGGGTGACCTGCTTCTAAAGCTTAGACTGGAAAAAGTGATGGGATCTTGTCTCCTTCCAGACGGAATTTATTATTTTTACTGTTTAAAAAAAAATTTATTATCATTTTTGCCAGCGTTCAAGGAATTACTGCAAGCAAAGGCTCAGAATAGTTCCTGGCACAAAGTGAATACAAAAGGTCACACTAACTCCTGGGCAGGTGTGCTGTGACAGCCCTAAGATTCTCCTTCCAGAGGGACTGCTTTGGATGAGTCTCCTTGAGGATATTTCCCAGCATTTGGGAAATAATGACTCTCTACTATGGCAGGCAATAGGAGCCGATGATCTAAAATTTTCAAATTCATGGTGTTTGATAGCATGGCCTTGTACAATGAGAAAGTCCTTGTTAGATCAGCCTGTGAATGAGATCACCTGATTCAATCTACATCAGATTCACATTTTCAGTCTTGAACAAACTTATTTATTTAAATGCACAGAAAATGTGAGAAATGCACTCACATAACTTTTACTTTTAAAAATAATGTTGAGGTTGTGTCTGCTTTATTCTAAAGCATGATTTTAAAGAAATTATTTAAAGAACAAAGTCAATGTTGTTGATATTGGTAAATATTGGTAGAGGGATTCAGTTTGGAAGTGAGATTTAAAACACATTTAATCGTAACAGGAGAAGCCAGGGCCAGAGGCATGGACACGTGACCCGTGCAGTCCCATAGGTCCTATGCGCAGAGGGCCCTTGTGTTGGGCTTACTGTCCCGCACTTGCTGTCTTAAAATTCTATTACTTTTTGAAAACAGGGCCCCATTTTTATTGCAACCCTGGGTTCTGCAAATTTTGTAGCTGGTCCTGGAGTTGTTGTTATCACTGTGAGTAGCTATTGCTCAAGGCTAAAAAGATGTTTCAAAACAATCGGGGCAGGTTATGAAATACTTCCTCACGCCTCATACTATTTATAGTAAAATGCAAACTGACAAAGTTTCCCTCTGGCTTTGGAGGTAAAGTGGTGTGTTTTTTCTTGTCAATGGTTAGAGTAGGCCCTCCTGGATTTCATTCACAGAGGCTGACCACATGATCTGAAAATAACCATGTGGTTCTGAATTCTACATACTCTAAAATTCACATCTCTAAGTTTATAAAAATGTGGTAAAACTTCTTTAAAATAGTTCTTCATATTGGAGTAATGGTAACAAGTATATCTTGAAAACTTACAGTAGAAAATTCAACTCCAAATTAAAATTAGATAAATTGGACCGATTCCCCACACTCAGCAATTTCCCTCTTGATTAACGCACGTGTGAGCCAGGGAGTCAGGCATCATGCCTTTCGCTGACATCAGTCTGGGTGATCGTGAACTTTCCTGTTGCCTTATAAACTCTTTAAGAGCTTGAACTGCATGCGTCTCAGACCCCAGAGTCCCGCAGACCCTCAGCCCACGCCAGCTGTGATTAGCTAATAAATCATTAACTTTCAGTCCAAGGAGGAGACTAAGCTACCTTTTCTTTCTATTATACATGTGGGGCTCAGAACCCTTCCTGGGAAAGTGCACAGGAAGCAGCCCCACTTCATAACAAGCAGGTACACATTCCAGCGCTGGTTTAAGCTCTGTATGGCTATGATCCCGCTTATCCTCCCCACAATGCCTTCCAGGAGAAGGCCCGATTCGTTTCCTATTTACTGGTGAGGAAATGAAGGTACAGCGAACATCGATAGTAAGCTCAGAGCTGAGACCCAACCCCTGCCCTGTGGTTCCAGGGGGTGTCCTTTGATCCACCACACACAGGCCAGGTCCCTATACGTGGAAAGAGCTGGCCACAGGAAGAGGGAGTGGGTGTCCCAGGTGCCTGGAGTTGCAAGGGAAAGACGGAGTAAGGTCCACTGAGGGATTTGACAGGGCCATGGGGGTGTGCCCTGCACCACACCTTCCCAGTCACCCCAACCCTCTATTGGGGTGGTGGAGAGAAGGTTTCCGGGACCATTGCCCTCTCAGGCAGTGGTGTGCATGTTCGACTCCTGGCCGCTGCTAGTTCACTGCCTAGTGGGAATCTCTCCAGATCTGGTCGGGTCCCCTGCCTGTGGTGGCCACAGTGCCCAGGAGCTTGGTGGCGTGGGGCAGCTAACTCTTCATCCTCCACCGAGGTTCTTCCCAGCACCCTGCCCACGCGTGCCCTTTCTCCCCACTCAGGTGAGCACGAGGGCTTTGAGGGACCTCGCCACCCCGAGCACAAAGCTAGTGGCAGCTGGGTGGCACCCGGCTTAGGGGCCATGAGCACCTGGCAGCTGAGAGGTTGTTTCACTTTCATGGGGACGTCCTCTGCCGGCGTGGAGACGGAGACAAGTCCCCTTCCTGGCCCAGCAGGGTTTCCCCAGCTGCTGCTGTCTCCTGTGGGCTTTCTCAGGTCTCTGAAAACAAGGCACCCAGGCCGGGGTATGGGCGGAAGGAGGCCAGAAAGGTTGTGAGTTCTTTGAAATCTCTCAGCATCTAAAAAAACAATAAGCCTGGCGGGTAGGTGGGAGAAGCCCTTAAAATGTGGCCCTATTTCCCCTCAAAGCTTAATTAGAACTTTTCAGGGGAATTTGAACGAAAGTATAAAAATATGTAAATGCTCTTCTTCTACAAAACAGGAGTTAGTGTTCCAGCACCACCACCCATGCCTCCCATGTCAGCATCATGCGCTGGAAAGGGCTCCGGGCTTCAGCCAGCATTGGTTCTGACCTTGACCCTGACACCACCCCAGGGGGTCCTACTAGTTCCCTGATGAATCCCACAAGCCTATTTCTACAATTATCCCCCTGCTTGCTTTACGACTGTGGAATTTTGGAAGGCCTGTTTCTTTTGAAAAATACACAAGCCCTGGGAGCTGAGGCTCAACGAGAAGGCTCCTCCAGCGCCGGGCCAGCAGGCTGGGTGCGTAGCTGTGCACGCGGAGGGCAGGTGGCCCCTTTAAGTCCTGCTCTGCCACGTCCTCTGTGGACACAGGGCCATTTCCACCTCCCTGAGCTTTATTTTGCTCATCTGTAAAACGGGTTGTGAGGACTGAGCTGAGGCATGAGATGTCCTGGAAGCGGCTCAATTGCAGAAGTGATGGGGGCGGGGCCGGTGGACCGTCCCTGACCCCAGGCTTGGTGCTGCAGCGCGGGTCTGGCGCTCTTCCCTGGGTCCTGTAGCAGCTGAGGGCTCTGAAGCCGGCAAGCACAACTCCCGTCCCGAAGGTGAACCTGACCTCCATTTAGTCGTTGCCCTGGGATTCCAGCTGGGGCTCGGGTTGCTGGTGGTGGGAGGTCACACTTCTGGTTCCCTGTGCTCTGTCCTCAGGGCCACTGTGTCCTTTACTCAGGCTCAGAACATTCTCGGGCGTCCAATGCCAGGGGCAGCCCTGGGGGCTCATGCCACCGTCCCTTGCTTGAGCTGGTACCTTGGAAACAGTACTTGGGTCCAGGGGCTGGATTCTGGGGAAGGCCTCCTTCACGCTTCCTGCAGGCCTGCGGTCCTCAGGGAGGAAGAGAGAATCCCAAGACCGAGGGGTGAAGGCTGGGCAGGGAGGTGAGGAGGGCGGCTGCTGGCCCTGAATGGCCGCCCCTCTACAGTCCACAGGCAACTGTCCCACTCTGCTGCTTCCCCAGGGGTTCTTCACAGTCTCAGCCTCTGTACCTGCCTCCCAGCCTCCCTGGGAAAGTGAGAGGAGTGACCGAGCTGGCGCTGACCCTTGGCCCCATTTTTCCTTCAGTTAATGTGAGAAAAATCATGAGGAGGAAGGGAGGGGGACAGGGGACTGGGGGTGGGTAGAGGCCGGCCGGCCTCCTTTTTGACTCTGTGCACCAGTTCCCGGCTGCAGCCTGGGGAGGCGTACTTGCCCTGCAGAATCAAACTGAGCTCCTGGAAAGAAGAATTTATTTGGGGCCCCTCGATGACCGCGAGAGTTAATTATCTGGCCAGTTTTTAAGACCTGGGCAGTGGGAACTCCCGTTGCAGAGAATTATGAATTAGACTGGACACGATCCAGAGCGCATATAAATGTGCATATAAACGGCACAGCACGCGTGAGAAATCAGCAGGAGGCCTGCGGTACAGTGCCCGACAGCCAAGGAAGGCGCGGGGCATTGCTGCTGACGAGCCCTCCCTTATCTACGGCAAATGCTGAGAAGAACTGCAGAACTTCCCAAAGAGAACGATGTGGCCGGTGTCGAGTTTCCAAGCTCCCGACTTACGGATGTGAACCCATTGTCTACTTTTTATCAGATCAAAAGGTCACGTTCTCAGAGGGCTTCTTTTGAATGATGGATTTCCCATATTTTCCTCACCCTAGTTTCTGCACATTATTTGTTGTCCCAGGGATTCAGTCCTTTGGGGCCTCACCCGTCAATCAAAGGGTTAGAATCAAGCCTTCCCAGACCCTGGAGCCCAGAAATGCCATGACGGCTGCTGGGCCCTTGCAGTGCGGCCGGTGGTGGCAGGGTCTTGGAAGGAGGCTGTTAGCAGAGGCAGACTGTCTACCACTCACCTCTGCTTGTTGGTGACCAGCCAGTTCCTGAAGAGCAGGAGGGGCCTGCCGGTGGTCTTGGTGCCTGGGGTCAACAGCACAGGGCTCTGGAGGCCAGGCGTGGCATGCTCACAGGACAGGGACTCTGCAGACTCCTGGCTCCTCCTGGAGGGAGAGTGGGATCAGTCTCTGTGGGTGACCCAGAGCAGCCAGCACATGCAGGAGCATCCAGGATGGTGTTCCAAACGGCAAGACACCACTCCTGTTTGGCTCCGCCGGGTGAGATCAGCAGGGGAGATAGCCAGGGGCGAACTATAGGTTTTGCTTCTCAAAATGTGAACTTCATAAAAAAGGATTTACAGTAAAGCACAGCAAAGCAAGTACCGTTGGACCTGCTTCTGGGAACAGCTAATAAATGCTTGTCACGTCAAAACTCAACTCAAAATGGATCAAGGACCTAGGAATTAGACCAGAAACCCTGCACCAAATAGAAGAAAAAGCAGCCCACATCTTTGTCATGTTGGCGTAGGACCAGATTTCCTTGACAAGTCTCCTAAAGCACAAAAAATAAGATCAAGAATCAATAAATGGGATGGATTCAACTAAAAAGGTTCTTCTCAGCAAAGGAAACAATCATAACATGAAGAGAGAACCTACAGAATGGGAGAAAATCTTCACCACATGCACCTCAGGTAGAGCACTAATCTCCAGGATTATAAAGAACTCAAAAACTTAACACCCAAAATACAAATAACCCAATCAGTAAATGGGCTAAGGAACTGAGCAGACACTTCATAGAAGAAGATATATAATCAGTCAATCAATATATGAAAAAATGTTCAATATCTCTAGTAATTACAGAAATGCAAATCAAAACTACTCTAAGATTTCAACTCACTCCAGTCAGAATGGCAATTATCAAGAATATAAGCAACAACAGGTTTGGCGAGGATGTAGGGAAAAGGCACCCGTGTACATTGCTGGTAGGATTGCAAATTGGTGCAGCCACTCTGGAAAGCAGTATGGAGATTCCTCAGAAAACTTGAAATGGACCCACCATTTGACCCAGCTATTCCACTCCTTGGCTTATACCCAAAGGACTTAACATTAGCATACTATAGTGACACAGTCACATTAATGTTTATAGCAACTCAATTCACAATTGCTAGATTGTGGAACCAACCTAGATGTCCTTCAATAGATGAATGGATAAAGAAACTGTGGTATATATATCACAATGGAATATTACTCAGCCATAAAGAAAGAATAAAATATGGCATTTGCAGGTAAATGGAATTGGAGAACATCATGTTAAGTGAAATAAGCCAATCCCAAAAACCAAAGGCCAAATGATTTCTCCGATAAGTGGATGCTGATACATAACAGGGTGAGGGGTGGGGGTAAGGGAAGAGTGGAGGAACATTGGATCGCGTAGAGGGAAAGAGGGGAGGAGAGGGGGCAGGGGGAAGGAAAGATGGTGGAATGAGACAAACATCATCACCCTATGTACATGTATGATTACACGAATGGTGTGACTCTACATTGTGTACAACTAGAGAAAGGATAAGTCGTGCTCCATTTATGTACAATGAATCAAAATGCACTCTGCTGTCATGTATAACTAAATGGAACAAACAATAAAAAAGAATTTCTGTGAGAATTTTAATCTAAGGCAATACTTTTCAGTTTTTTTTTTTTTTTTTTTTTTTTTACATCATAGTACACACAGTGGAGAATAATACTCATGTCACACGTTGAGGGAAACCAAAGCAGCTAGGCGATCAGCCCACCCAGGGTCCTGCTCAGAGCTGGGAGATCAATATCGTGGCTTGCTGTAACTCCTTTGTGGAATATACTGGAAGCTCTGACTTACTCATTTATCCTCCAAATTCTCCCCAAAGGTTGTAAAGGTCAGCTGCAGCCTGCTGCCAAACCCAACAAATGGCTCTCAGAAGAGCTTCCCTCCCTTTAACGTCCCTCCCACACGCGGTGCTCCTCGTTCCTGCTCGCCCGCCCCATTTTCCCATTCCACAGACGGCAAAAGTAAGTCTTTGAGCTGCATCTTTTATACAGAGAAGCTTCTTTTTCATTCAAAGATGATAAGGACACATTTCTGTAATTCAAAACACAAACAACTGAAAATGTCAGTACCCGTAATTTCCAAAAATCAATTATGCGGCACAAGCCTTTGATTTTGCCCCTGACAACAGGTTCCCGTGCTCTCTGCCCTCCACCCACCAGACACCTCCCACTCAGCCACATCCCTCCACTCCAGGCACCGTCCCTAAATGACACAGCCCCAGAGAAGGACTGGGGGCGTGAGCGAGGTTCAGCTCGTGCTGAAGACTGGCTGAGCATTCGGGGGGCGGGGCACAGGATGGAGAAATGGGGCTCAACCATGAGGCTCGACCATGGGACCCGGGCCTGAACTTCCTGCTCTGCTTCTCGGCGTTTTCTGGTTTCCTCTGGATTTATTGGGGAAATGCTTTCCTTCTGTCTGAGGGGTAAATACTCCCTGGCATGGAGGGACACGTGGTCTACCTTGTCTCCCTTCAGCGCTGCCTCTGTCTAACCTACACTTGGCATCCTTAAGCTCCCGAAGGGATCTGCTGCTCAGGAGGCTGAGGCAGGAGGATCACAAGTTTGAAGCCAGCCCCCGGGCAGCTTTAGTGAGACCCTGTCTCACTAAAAAGGTGGGGGGAGTGGCTGGGCGTGTAGCTCAGGGACAGAGCGCTTGCCTGGCATGGGCGAGGCCATGGGCTCAGTCCCCAGCACCCCCAAAACGAGACCCCTGAGGGGCAGACCTGGTGAGTGATGGGGTTGGGGCTTTGGAAGATGATGGAAGGTACCCTGTGTCCAATGGGCCACCCCTTGGTGCTCCCAGGAATGAGGGCCCAGGGTTATTGCGTTATTTAAAAAGCCAGTAGCCAAACTTGAATTACATGAGAACTCATCGTACACATTTATTTAAACACGAGGGCGGCTGCGGGCATCGCTGTGACCTCTGGCCCAGTTCCTCCGCCATCTGCGGATTTAAAGCCAGTGAGGACATCCAGCTGACAGGGCACCTCTGGGGTGTGGGTCAAGTACTTGGGCAGTTTCATCAGGATGTTATAAACCAAACTGAGAGCAACAGCCCTCCATCTGCCAGGCGAACCTTCAGATCACATGGGTAGAGTCGCCACATCTGGCAAAAGGCAGCAAAGGCAGCTGCTTCCCCGAGGGCTCGCCCGGCCAGCGCTGCCCACCCCGGTCCCGGGGCCACCCGCCTCTCTTCTCCCCTGCCCTCTTGCCCCCACTGCTTTGAGATCCCAGCAGAGCTGCTCACTTCCTGGGCCCTTACTCTTCTGCCACTCACAGAGACCAAATCCCAGTGATGTCACAAAAATCAAAGCCCCAGGGCCCCGGGGCCTCGCTAACCACGCTTCACAACAGAGGCCTCCGTGCTCCGCTGGGGAAGTTTCTATAACACTCTGAGAGAGGAAACAGGTGACGTAGCAAATACCTGGCCAACGGAAACGACTTGCCCTGGCCTCTCCGGGTGGCGACAAATTTCCAGCTGACAGGGGGCTGGCTGTGGCTTTGCAGTGCAAGTGCTGCTGACCTCGGCTTCCTGGGACCTCACCTCCCCCGAGTGCCACAGAGGAAACGGCCGGTGCACGGTCAGCTCGTGGCCTGACTGAGCTACGGTGCGTCCCGGCAGGGGTGGAGCAGGGCCTCTAGGGGAGCATCGCACAGGGGGTCCTCCAGTCTCTGCAGTCAGAACCCCCAGCATCCACCGTGGGTTTGGCATAAAGGAACAGGGGTGATTAAGTGGTCGGGCTCTCCGAGTGACTGTGACTTTGCCACTAAGTGCAGCCGAACTGAGTTCTGAAACTGGAAGACTGAGCAGGAAGCTGTCCTTCATGGGGACCTGGGGTTCCAGGTGCACAGATGTGGGTCTTCTGTCCCACCCACCTCGGGCTCGGCTGCACCTGGAGACCCTGTGCGTGGGGCCCAGGGCAGGCAGCTCTCAACAGCCGCGTGTTCCCACGTGGTTTCCGGGGAGTCTGCGTGGAATCCTCGCCAGCTCTGGTTCCAGAGCATCTCAGCTCCACTCTGTTCCTCTTCAACTTGACTCCAGCTCATGGTGCCACCTCCTCCAGGGGGCTCAGTTTATGGCTGCCTGCCATGTGCGGGCTTAACTCTACTCTCATTTTCAATCCTCACGACGCTCTACAGAGTTGGGCCCACTGTACAGATGAAGAAACTGAGGCTCAGAGATGTCAAGCAGTCTGCAGACCCCACAGCTACCACATGCAGGGATGAGAGCTAGAGTCGGTCTGTGTGACCCCAGGGACCTTTCCCTCTCCACGTGTCCACATTCCATCTTCTAAGAGTTTCTCACCCACTGCTTCCTTTTCTTCTTAGTTGGCGTTGCTGAAGGTCCATGCCCTTGGGGCTTGCTACCCACATTATTTCGATGTCTTCTATTTTTTTCTTTTCTTTTGCTGTTTTCCTTATTTCACACCTGAACTCCCTCAACTCTCTGTCCTCTCCACGTTGCTGCTGGGGACCTTCTGCATGTGCTTAACCCACTTCCGGGCTTCCTCGCCGGTGGTGTGCCCTCTTCACATGCCAGGGCTCTGCGGCTTGCTGAGGGGCCTCTTCCCATTTCCATCCAGGGACCATGAGCAGCTTGGAGTGGGTGTCTGTTTGCAAACTTCTGTCACCTAATTGTCCGTGTGTCCATCTTCTCTATTGTAATGCACAAGGAGTCTCCCTCCTTTCTGCGTCCCTGGTAGCTGCGGGGACGTGGAGAGGCCCTGGGAATGAATGAAGCGTCCCCACACTGGGCTCCATTCTTCCCCCTCATGTTGTCACTGGTGCATTAGAGTCGTGCATGTGGTGGGATCTGTTGTGACATCTTCACACATGCACACAACAGGACACCATAACTTGACCAGCGTCACCTGGTGTCCCCCTTTGCTCCCTGCCCCCACCATCCCTTTCCTCTGCTCATCTCCCTTGATTTTCATGAGATGCCCCAGCTTTCTTTTCCCCTTCCCTCTCTAGCTTCCACATGCGATAGAAAACACATGACCCTTGACCTTCTGAGTTTGGCTTATTTTACTTAACACCGTGTTCTCAAGTTCCATCCATTTTCCTGCCAATGACCCAGCTTCATTCTTCTTTATGGCTGAATTGGACTTGGGGACTGCATTCTACCCTTCTGGGTCTTGCTTCGTTTGCTTTCCACTGAGGTCATCAGGATTCACCTCGTCCTGCTCTGGCTCACCTCCCGTGGCCATTTTGAGTCACATGGCCAATTGTGGAATGTGCCAAAGTAGCAGGCTGGGGAACTTGGTGGGGCGGGAATCCATCCAGGTTCCTGCCTGGATCGGTCACTGGGGCCTGCTGTCCTAGGTGGCCTGGCTGGGAACGTTCCTATGCAGTCCTCCAACACAGCGCGCTTTCTGGGGCCAGCACACTCGTCAATAGTAAAAGCAAATGTTTGCTGAGCACCTGCTATGTGCCAGCCAGGGCTCTAGGAGAACCAGATGAAGCAAGGCAGAGAGGGCCTACGTCTTCGGAAAGGTCTCAAAGGCCCTATCCCTTCCTTTTCCTTTCTAAAATTGCACAATGGACAAACAGCACATATGGATGATATCTTCTTTTTCTTTCACAGTTGGGGATGGAACCCAGGGTCTTGCACACGCCAGGAGCGTGATCCATCACCAAGCTGTACCCCATCCCCACTGGGTGTCCAGATGTCTGACTTCCCCCTGTTGATGCTTTATTCTTGAGTTGTGGTCAGTGTGACCCACACAACGCCATCATCGGTCCTCAGCACGTTCTGCCGTAAGAATACTGCACGTTTTTCCAGAAGACAGAGTTGCAAGCACTTTTTTTTTTCCCTTATCATCTCACTTGATGTTAATTCCTCCTGATCCTGTGAATGGGATGGCGATCCTCAGCCTCTGTCTATAGCTGGAAACCTGAAGCTCAGAGAAAAGCAGGGGCAGGAGACCGAGGGCGGGCAGGGCTGGGTGGAATCAGGCTCCGCGTTCGGGTCCTCGTCATGCACACCAGGCGGAGCTGATGATTTCGTCTTTCTCCTGGTGGGTGTCACCCAGAGAGCCTCCCACTGGCACTAAGGCCACCATGGAACGTTCTATTTACAGACACTGTTAGCCACGGGCTCAGTCTGGGCTCAGGGGAAACACCGCAGACTTGGAGACGCCCACGCACGTGTGAGCTGGCAGGAAGCAGGAGCAGGTCGCCTGCAGAGGAGCTGGTGCTGGGCAGGGGGGCTCTGGGCCAGTGCACTCGGAGGCAGCGCGGGCTCGGTGCTTGACATTTCACCCCTCCCAGCACTAATTGGTGAAAGAGACCAGGGTGGTTTGGGAGAGAAGCCAGACGGGGGAGCCAGAACAGAAAAGGGCAGCCTGGGGCCCTGGGTCTCTGGGTGGAGGAGGGGCTGCAGATGGTTTCGAACACTTTATGTTCTATAAGAAGATTTTGCTACTGGGGATTGAACTCAAGGGGTTCAACCACTGAGCCACAGCTCCAGTCCCCTTTTATTTTTATTATTATTAATTTTTCGAAACAGTGTCTTACTAAGTCTCTTAGGACCTTGCTAAGTTGCTGAGGCTGGTCTTGAAATCGTGATCCTCCTGCCTCAGCCTCCCGAACCACGGGGATTACAGGTGCGACCACTGTGCCTGGCAAGATTTCTTAAACAGGAGCCCGAGGAGGCTGCAGGGAGGAGAGGAGCAGAGTTCGTTTGCTCCTTTTAATTTAAACAGATTCTCAAAGAGCTCCGACCTCTCCCAAACATTTAGGATTTACTATTTTAATGGAAATTTCATGAACATACAAATAACATACTTCATCCAAAGCAAGGGTGCTCTTATTGCCCCCAGGTGGTTGCTGAATAGGGTCCCACAAACGGCACTTCCTGCTGCCCTTTGAGAGCCATAGCGTTTAGGATGCTGTGCTTCTCCTCCGAAGCAACCCCTCTGGCTCGCAAATGCCCTCTGGTCTGTCAGAACCCAGATCAAATTCCACCTGCAGGTGGAACTGCTGGATCGTTCAGAATCCCTGTGGCACCTTCCCCTAAGCTTCCAGCACCTGCTCCATCTCTAACGCCTATCTCCTGGTGACCTGCTCACCTGTCACTACGTTGAGAACACCTCGAGAGTGGGGACTTTGTCGTGTTCATTTTTATATCCCCAGCATCCATCTCTGGACCAGGTATAGGGAAGGGGTCCAGTAGATCCTGGTTTGATTGGCAGTCTGCAATTGCAGTTGTGAAATCAGATCTGAGCTAAATCAGGTCAGGGTTTAAAGATGTGGTTAGTCTGATTACCACTCTTTAAATGTCACTCAAGATGATCACTGGCATTTGGGTGGTTATAATCTTTGTGGCAAACAGGGCAGAGAATTCAATTATTGATCACCGACAGAGTGCAAAGCACTCTACAGGATTCCTGGCAGGGGAAAGTTTCAAAGAGGATGAAGAATTGCCCCTTCCTCCGGGGTGTGCTTGAGTTGTATCGGGTGAGGCTCAGAGGACATGTGAGGCCTTGAGCCTGGGTCCCATCATGAGAGCAGCTGGCCTGGGTCTACAGGGTTTCATGCTGGAATTCTGCGTGTTCTTGAACTGCACATTCAAAGACCAGCTGGCAGGACAACCAGGTCTCTTTTCATATATCCTTAGAAGAGGAGCCAGTAGATCACCTGGGTCAGATTGAGGTAAAAAGACTGAAGGACCAGTCGGAAGGAGACATATGGACACACAGCAGTGACCATGATTTAAAGTCCAGGTTTAAAGTCCAATTTCAGATGGATTAAGAGTCACTTTCACATACCTTGGTCCCAAACAGCACTACTAAATCAATGATCAGGCCCCATCCACAGGTAAACCAAGGTAGTACTGTGATCACAAGGGAGAAGGCACCAAAGAAAATGACGCTCATTCCCATGGGGGTCCATGTGTACAGCTACCAACACAGGGAACTAAAACACCCTGCTAGATCATGCCCTGACTGCTGGTCTCACACGTGCACATACATCAGCCCAGATAGAGCCAGGGCTTCCTCCCCAAGACCCCTCTCCACCGTCTCTCAGGGGGTCTACTTCTTTGTTCCTCTCAATAAATCCAATCCCTGCCTCCTTGGCCTGCCCTCAGATTCCTTTCTGTGATGACCTCAAGGGTCCTCAAGCCTGAGTTGAGGTTCCCCCTCCTTAAAAAGCGGACCTCTCAGGACCCTCCTCCAGTGAGAGGATCACTTGCTGATGAGGGACAGTGGCACCTGAAGGTGCTGGATGAATCTGAGTCCTGCCGTGGAGGAGACGGTGTGAAGTCTCTCTGCATGACGGGCAGTGTGACAGGCTTCAGTGACATTTAGCATCTTGACTATAATTTCCCACGGTGGCATCTTTATTCAAGACGTGAAACGATCTATGTGACGTCTATAAACTGGGCTCCTGCTTCTCATTCTTCCCTGCTCTTCACACGGGCTTATGATAGATCATTAGCATCGCCTATACTTCGCTCACATTCTCTTTTTATTTTTATTTTTGCAGTGCTGGCAATTGTGCCTTCACATTGGGCTAAATCCTCAGCCCTCCACCTGCACTTTGAAGCCCTTATTTGAGGTTTTAGACGCCAACAATGATTGTTTCAACAATGGTGTGTGGATTTAGGTATTTGGTTGTTGGCTACCAGATGGACATGTACTCCAGCCACTGTCTTAGGGGGCTGCCCTTGATTCTGCAGGCTCCCTGGGAGACGCAGGAGGGGCGTGGCCCTCCGCGTTGGTTGGTGGGGACTGTGCTCAGGGCCAGAAGCGCTGGTCTCCTGGGGGCATCTTCTCAGGCACTGCTCAGACCTGCAGGCAGGTTTCTCTGGTGTTTGGGAGCTTGGGAAAGCAGGCTTCATTTGCACGACGAAGAAAGCAGTTCCCAAAACTGTCGGGAGCATTCGCCATCCTCCTTCAGGTGCCCTAGGAACTCCCCGGGTCCCTGACCACAACTGGGTCCCAGTTTAAGGAGCAGATCCCCGGATGCAGGAGGCTCTGCTCCGGCCGCTCCGCAGTCACCTTCCTCACTGGCCCCCTGCCGCCTTCTGCTCTGGACCCCACAACCCCGGGCTCGGCTGGGGAAGCCACCTGCCCAGGATCCCTCGTAGAGGACAGGGTCCTGTGTGCAAAAGGTCCCCTCATGCCCCCTCCCTCCCCAGCTCTCCCTGCCCTTCCACTGGAGTCCCCACATCATAGCCTATGACCAGAGGCTGCTGGGTGTTCGGATGGCAGCAGAGTAACCCTAGTTCCCAGAGGCCGGGCGGCAGCGAGGGCAAACGGTGCCTGCCACCCCACGCTGCGGCGGTGGAGGCGGGGACCGCGCCTGCCCCGGCCTTGCACGCTCAGCAACGGGTCCGCGGCGAGTCCTGGCGGCCTCCGAGGGCAGAGCGCCCTCCACAGGCAGCGCGGGGCTGGTGGCGCCCCTGGAGTGCCCGGCGGAGGGAGTCCTGTGTCTGCAGGGCAGTCTGGAAGGAGGGAGTCCCAGGGCGGCAGCGCCTTGCCGGAGGCCACTCGGGGCTTTCCCCGTGCTGCCCACTGCCCGGCGCAGCTTTGATGGCCCTCCGGGACCCGCCTCCCAGGCTTTCAGGTCCATCAGCGCCACTTCACGCAGTTTTAGGTAAGAGCCGAGGCTTTGGCGACGACCCCATCCTAACTGCGGCCCCTGTCTTTCTTGGTCTCCATGTCGCCCACCTTCCCAGGTCCGGTTGGGGTAATCTCTGTGACCAATGCCCATGGTGGTTTTGAGGGGAATGGTTGCCCTGTTGTCATGGTGAGAAGCCTCTGGTCAATGGCAAGTGCCATTGAGAAGCGTCTGGTCAATGGCAAGTGCCATTTGCAGTCCAAGCTCTTGCCCTGCCCAGGTTCCAGCCAGTGCTAAGTGAGACCCTCAGGGAAGGATATTGATGCTCATCAATTCTGGGCCAACTCACTGAAGAAAATTGTAAACAACCTTCTTAGATTCACTGCATGTTTCTTCTGTGAACTTGTTTATTTCCTGCTCTTTGGTTCTTTATGGACTACACCCACATGGTGCCAAAAATACCTGAGTGATTCAGTGAACAACCTATGTCCTGTCCCTGGGATGCCATGTATCTGAGAACAATCTGGACCTCATTCACTGTCTACATAGTTCACATTCTGCTGCCATGATTTGAGTGCCCAGAGATGAGATCAGCCAAGCTGGCTGCATTCAGACCTCAGTGCAGAGAGAGGCTGGGCTGGTTAGTGGATTCTCTGATAGCAGTTCCCTAGTGCGCTTTCACCTACCTGGTGGGTGTCCGTGGCTTGCCTAAAATCTTCCTCCATCCAGCAGCCTGTGCTGAGGTACAGCTCTGGGCCAGGCTCTTGAGCTGTGGAAGCAAAGCAGAGCAGGTTGAGCTTTGTCTTTGCCTCGGTGGGAAACAGCAACTGTGCTCCAGGACGGGACGGTCCACGGAGAGCATATTCCTAAACAAGACTTATGAAACCTCGCTCTCTCCTTCTTGTTGTCTGTCTGCTTGGACGGGAGTTACGCCTAAGTCAGAATACGTGCATTGGTGAGGCCCCAGCCCTCAGACCAAGGGCAAAGGGCCAGGGACGCCTGGTGAGACCACAGGTGAGCCAGCCCCAGTCACAGGGCTGGGCTGTGGCCCTTTGAAAGCTCCAGTGGTTGAACTGCTGTTCAGTTTAGCCACCAGCCCAGCTGTGGTAGGTAGCACAAACCACTGTCCTCACCCTGGCTGAAGAGCTGCCAGGGCTGGAGGGGATGAGGCAGAAACGCTCCCTCCCAGGCCTAGCACCTTAATCGGGAGCCCTCACTTCTGGGTCTCCAGTTCCCCCATTCTCTGATCCTGGTGTGCGGTCCCCAGCACTTTTGTGTGCAGCGACTGGACGGCCTTAAGCCACTCTCCGATTTCAGGTCTCCACAGTGAAGACCTCCCTCTCTTCCTCACCTGTGAGCTGCATTCATCTTAGTGAGTCTTGTTTTCCACCCTGTTGGGAATGGCCGCAGGACGCTGCCTGCACTCTGCTTCCTCCTGTCACTCATGCTCATGTCCCCTGGTTACTCCCAGTTTGCAGGTGATAAGGAATCCCCAACAGCACTGCCGGTTCCCAGGCTGGAGCGGGTGCTGGGCTGGAGCAGAGCGCTGAGCGTCTTCCTGCCCATGGAACCAGGCCCACAGCTTGGCTCACATTTAGCACCTTCCGTCCAGGGGGGGCATCAGATTTCATTGCAATACAATTCCCTGAACATCAGACCTGCTGACCACCAAAGCTAAGACCCATCCCAAGGTCAAAGGGGAATCAAACTCTGTTGGCACCTAGGCCATGCGGGATAAAGGAGAATGGGGAGACGGTATGGTTCTCGCCTCAGATGAACTTCCGGGTG
Organism: Sciurus carolinensis; assembly: GCF_902686445.1. Classification (NCBI taxonomy): domain Eukaryota; kingdom Metazoa; phylum Chordata; class Mammalia; order Rodentia; family Sciuridae; genus Sciurus; species Sciurus carolinensis. The sequence goes on along the minus strand of NC_062219.1, from coordinate 8,684,088 downwards.
ACACGGGAAGAAACGGGAACACAGAAAGGAAGATTGGAAGCTGGACTGGGGGTTGCAAAGCTGTTGGGAGTGAGGTAGGCCGTAAAGGTCCCCTGGAGGAGAAGGCACTGGCGGGCTGGAACTCAGAACCTACCACTGCCCTTAGAAAGATATTTTTTTACAAAGGTTTTCTTTTTAAAATGATTTTTGTGGGTGCATTACATACATATATACATATATATGTAATTATAATTATGTATAATCGTGAGTTTCATTGTGACATGTCCCTGCAGGCACATAGCTTAATTTGATCACTCTCATTCCGCAGTACTGCCTCTTTCCCTTTCCTCCTCCCTCTCCTGATTCCCTTCTACTGATCTCCTTTCTATTGTAATCATTATTTAAATTACCGCACTCTAATCACACAGCAAGTGAAGGCGTTGTGGTTTACTGTGCACGGACACAGCATCACTGGGTGGGTTTCCTTCCCACTCCCTCCCCACCTCCTCCCTCTTGTCCTCCTTCCTTTACTCTATTGGTCTGTGTCCATGTTTGGTTTTGTTTTGTTTATTGGAGCACAATTCACAATAGTCCAGTTATGGAACCGGCCTGAGTGTCCAAAAATGGATGGAGGGATAAAGAAAATGTGGTGTTCCATACACAACGAAGGCTTATTCAGCCAGGAAGAAGAATTAAATCACGTCATTTCCAGGAAGATGGATGGAACTTGAGAGCATTATGTTAAGCAAAGTAAGCCAAACTCAGAAAGCCAGGGGTCGTATGTTTTCTCTCATATGTGAAAGTTAAAGAGAAAAAAGTACAGTTTTCTTGGCCCACTAAGAGACCAGCACCCCGTGGGGCGCTCCACTCAAGTGTCCCTTTGGGCTGACGACTGAACTTCTTCCCTCATGGCCATCTGCTTTTTTCTGGTTTTGTTTTGTTTTTTGCTTTAGAATAATTTTATTAAATTATGAATGTACAACAGCTCCTTAACTCTATACATGCACTTAAATTTTTTAAAGGAAAAATGTCATGTCTTATTAGACCATGATCCTGGCTAATAGTTTTTCAAAACTTTGAGAAAAATCTTCAAAAAGGTTTTACATGTCACTTAAAGTTACAAATTTAACATTATCAAAGAAGGAAGGTTCCTACAGTCTTACAAAGACCACTAGAAATAAACAACAATGAAAAAGCTAATCAACTGTTTCAAAGGCATTTTTTTTTTTTTTTTTTTGCAATTCTTCCTCCACAGTAAGGCAATATTATTAAATAATCCAATCCATTCACAAAATGGCTCTGTGCATCTGTCTGGCGTCTTTTCCTTATCACTGCATGCTTATGCATGACTGGGATGAGGGTTTCCTTAACATTGTTATTTCCATAACCTGAAGCTACCTCTGGGCTCTCCTCCTCTCCTATTTATAAGTGAAGCCGTTGCCATCTGGTTTTCATGGGGGAGAAGCAGGGTGGGTGAGAAGATCCAGGAGAGGCCTCTTTAAAGACCCAGTAGGCCAGCTCTGCCATGCCCTGGAGGGGTTCTGGAAAATTCACCCCAGTCTCCTCTGGCCTCTCCTGCGGCCCTTCCCAAAGAGGCTAAGGCCAGTGAGAGGAACGTGCTTCATCTGGGAGCCTGGCGCTCACGCAGGACTGGGTCTACCTGTCACAGGCCCGCTCAGGTGTCCCTGTGGGGTGGCGGGGAAGGAGTGGCCCCTGGTTCATGCTTCTGAGTCAGCACTCATAGGAATCACGCCCTTTTCCCTCACACAGCGCCTGAGGCACCGGACACACGCCCTGGCTCCGACTCTGAAGCAGGGGGCTGGCGACCAGCAGGCTTGGCCAGGAGCTGGCTGCAGCGGGCACCAGCCCAGTGTGGGGGTCCCGGCGCCCCACAGCAGGCAGTCTCTGCTGGCCTTCCTCGGGTTTCCCCACTGACTTCCTGAGAGTCAGTGCTGCTGGGATCCCAGGAGGCATCAGAAGGCTCCCTACACCTGTGACTGGTGCCCTGGGCTGGCTTGCAGGGACACCGAAGAGACCAGAGAGGGAGGATGCCTGAGGACAGGGGTTTGGCCCTAGAGCCCAGAGAAGTGGTGAGCCTCTACGCAGAGCCTGTTTCCTCCTCCAGAAAACGGGCTGCCTCATGTTTATTCCCGCGTTTTCTTGCTTCTGTCAGGAATATGATTGTAGTCGAAGCCAGTTTTCCAAGTCTTGTCTCTTTTGAAGTGAAATATTGATTTTCCCACGACAGGAAATGAAAACCTCAGAAAGGAAGCAGGAGACGTTCAGGGCGTGTGGAGAAGGTTACTGTTCCTTCCCTTGTGCTCAGAGCACTCCTGCTCCTTCACGTGAGGTGTGACTGCTGCTGAGGCCGCATTTGAGTGATCTGTGTAGCCAGCACCTCCGCCCAGTCCTCGTCGCTGTCTCCTGCACTGGGCACGGGTTCCCCGAGAGGGACGTGCGCTCTTATTCAGTTTTCCATTCCCCAGAGCCGACCTGTCACAGAGCCAGGCGTTTCCTGCGTGCAGGAGGCTCCTGTTGAATGGAGCCCGGCGGGAGCGACTAGACTGCAGGTCTGGCATTTTCTTGGTATTTATAAACTCCCCTCTGCCCCACCCCTAAGCTGCATTCTCTCTCCCTGGGCTCCGAGCGCCTCCTGCTGGTGAGAACTGACAACTACGACATCTGAGTGGTCCTTCCCAGAGTGGCAGGGTGAGCCCGGTGAGAGAGGGGACAACAGGGCCCGGCGTGCTGCTGCCCTCCTGTAATTGCGGCGACTGAGGCAGAAGAATCACTAGTCAGCCTCGGCAACCTGGTGAGCCTCTCAGCAACTTAGTGAGACCCTCTCAAAATAGAAAAGGGCTGGGGAATGAAACTTGGTGATAAAGTGCCCCGGGTTCCATTTCCAGGGAGGAGAAAAGGTTAAAACGGCGGATGGATACTGGAACCTCCCTCTGGGCCACACACTCTCCTCCTTGGCGTCACATAGACTGACTTGTTTTTCCTCATAACAACTGTAGGGTCAGCATGGCTGGTACTCGCATTTGTCCACAGGAACAGTGAAGTACAGAGCAAATGAGTGTGCTCCAGATCACAGCCAGGAACCCAGCAGGGCCAACCTGCTGTCACAGCACTGATTCTTACCAAGAGGCCACCTATCCAGATTCAGGATTCATAGGTGATCCTGTTGGTATGAATTCATACCACAGTGAAACTGTTATTTAAGGAGCTAATGGTAAAACTCAATTGTTTTGAAGGATTCAAATTATTTAACTCAACAAACATTAGATACTATTTGCAAGTCTCTAGCAAGATACTGCAAGAATGAATGACAGTGTTACAAAGAACAAATTACAATGACTCCCAGCGTGGTATCAGCGATGAGACACTAACACTAGAGAGAATGTTCTAGAAGAATGCTATGAATGCTATGGGAATGCAGGGAGGAGACATGGTTTCTGGCCCAAGGTGGGGATGGTGGAGGCAGGGGTGCAGATCTAACAGGCCTCCTGGAAGGGGTCTTTCGCAGCCTGGGTGATGAAGTAACTGGTGAAGTGGGGAGTCGGGGTGGGAGGAGGCCAGGGTCACGTCCTGGTGGAGGGAGCAGAGCAGGCAAAGGCAGGGAGGCCGCAAAGCAGAGGGCCTCTAGGAGGCCAGCTGAGGAGTAGGCTGCTGGAGCTGCAGCAGGGGAAGCTAGGGAAGCTAGGAAGTGGGGCTGGGCCAGGTCCCCGGGCATTAGGGATTTTCAGTTGCCACATAAACACTGCAAGCTTGGGGTCAGGAGGGTGGTGAAGGGACGCATGCATTGGTTGGTACCAAGAAAAAAGTGAGCATGACCGCTTCAAGGAAAGGCAGCCGCACCTAAATATCAGGTAACATTAGCAAAGACCCTCAAAGGCGCTATAAATAGCATATCACAAATTTGCTGGCGCTCTGCTGGTGCTGAAGAGCACACCTCTCTCAGCCTCCCCAGCCTCCCCAGCCTCCCCAGCCTCCCAACACCAGAGTCGACACATTACCCAGCCCTGGGTGACACGGGGCCAGGTGTGGAAAAGGCACTGGTTGCATTGCATGTGGCTGCTTCCATGGGCAGAGAAGACAGGGACTGCCAGCCCACTGGTGACGACGATGATGGTGGTGGCAATGCCAGCTAGGCCCGGGAGTCGCTGACTGCATTGAGCTTGGTGGCCGATGTGTTGCACAGAGCACCCCATTTCAGCTTCCCCATCATCCTCTGCGGTAGCTGCTTGTCATTATCCCTGTTTTACACAGGAGGAAATGAAGCCCGGAGCGTCTCACTTCGCAAGGCCACACGACGAGTAAGAGGCGGAGCTGGAATTCACATTGTCCATCTTCTGCCGGGTCCTGGGAGCTGACTATCACATCAGTGCATCGGAACACTTAGCCCTGACAGGAGACGCGACACGGACGGGCATGTTTGGGAAGGATGGGCAGAAGTAACTCGGGACAGGATGGCTCAGAGGAGTCCAGCGGTGAAGCGCCAGACAGCAGGGGGACCCCGACTGAGCGATGGTGGGCGAGCTTCCCTGGGAGCGAGGCCAGACCTGGCTCTGTGAGGAGGCGTGTGCCCCGTGTGTGCATCTGCCAGGTACCCAGCATGCTTAGCGAGCAGCAGAGGGCACGCAGCGTGCATGTGTCTACGGAGTGAGCACAGAGCACATGGACAGCTTTGCACAGCATGAGCGGCTCGTGTGAGGTGGGCATGAGTGGAGCACATGTGCAGCATATGGACACACACAGTGTGTGTGACGTGTACAGTGCCTGCAGCGTGTGAGCAGCGTGCACAGCACACGTTCACACGGAATGTGAGTGCAGCGTGCAGAATCAGTGCAGTGGGAGACGTGTGCACCAAGCATGTAGCACACATGGTGCATGTGTGCAGCACAGTGCAAGGTGTGGGGCACCGTAGTGTGTACCATGTTTGTAACATGTGTGGATCGAGCGTGTAGCATATATGCAACTACGACGTCACCCACTTCGGCTCAAGATGGTGCTGATATTCCCACAGGAAAGATTTCTTCTCCAGTCGCCTTCCACGGGATTATTTTCCAGCAGGGCCACTAGCTAGAAAGGAGAAGGATGTGCTGGGCACAGCCCCTGCTGCGGGATGTTCCCAGCATTCCCCTGTGAGTGGCTGCCCTGCCACAGGGCATGTCTGATGGTGTGTCATGAAAATATCCAAGAGCCTCCCACCGCTTCACTGCGATCGCCCCACTTACATGATCTTAGTTATTTTCCACAAGGACGTCAAGAAGAGACTCTTCACTTGAGACACTTACCACACACAACAACAACAACAACAAAAACCACCGAGATTCAGAGAGGTCATGCGGCTCTAAACAGCGGGATGACTGCAGGCAGCCACCAGGTCACGTGATTCTTTTGAACTTTCCATCTTTAAATACCATGTCCTATATTCATTGGACCCCGCAATCCTACTCCTTTGTTGTACCCCAAGGTAACGGAAAACATGTCCACACAAAAACGTGTACACAAATACTTGCCGGAGCTCTATTTACAACAGCCCAAAGTGGAAACAACCACAAAGCCCATCAATTGATAAATGGAGGAGCAAACCATGGTTGTCTACAAAGCGGAACACTATTCTGTTAAAAAAAAAAAAAAAAGTGAAGAACTGATTTATGCCACAACCCGGCGAGCCTTGAAACATTTTGCTAACTGAAAAGAAGTCAGACACTAAGGACTTTGCGTGAAATATAAATCGAATGGACAAATCTACAGAGACAGAAAGCAGCCCGGGGGTTGCCAGGGCAGGAGACAACCACCAGCACATGGTTGTATTTTGGGTGATGAAATGTTTTCTGTTAAGAAAGGATAAAACCAAAACACTGTCCCTTGCACAACACTGAATTCGTAATTCTCTTTGCCACGTTGTCTGTGGTCCCATTCATCAGAGGAGCATTTGGGCTGAGAAATGCCTCTTTAAAAAGGCAAAGGGCTTACCAAAGTCACTGGTCATCTGCACTCCGGAGAGTGTGGTTTAAAGATTCTGTTTCTCTCAACTCCAGGAAACCAACTCTCCGGGAAGGGGCAGCCGGATTAGGGGCAGCAGTTTCCCTCTGCCACAGCCTCGCGTGACCTGGAGCTAGTTACCTGAAGTCTTTGAGCCCCAGTTTCCTTTCTGTAAGATCACACTAATGACAGTACTTTTCACCCCATCAAGTCCATAGGGCTGTTACGGTCTTAGGACAGTGCCCACCACTCAGCAGGGGCTTCAGACTATTTGATGTTAACAACAACTTTAAGAATCTCATGAAGACTCTGAGCGGTAGGCTTATCCTTTTGGAAACTTATTGCTGGAATGAACTACGTTCTGTAATTTTTTAGATGATTTCTCAGTTCATAGACTGCCCCCATATTTGTCTACCTATTATGAAAAGATTTGTTACAACCCACAAAATAATACTTGTTCTATTGTAAATTATATCCTACTTCTGTGCCTGATGGAAATAAAGTTTCAAAATCAGCAATGTTTTTGTGACCGTACACACATTCTGAGGACCACAGTTCCATGCGTAGAAGGCACAGTGGTGGATAGTTTCCCAGCAAGAATTTGGTTCTCACAACTCAATCTTTTTGTTTGGTAGGACAGTCCCGGCTGAGACTTAGATTTGAGCAGATAATTCCGAATCCATGGAATACAGATCGATCCCTCTCTATGGAGGTGCAGGAGCAGGTGATTCAGCCTCCAGCTCAGTGAGTCAAGGGCCTGAGAACTTTCTGAGGAGCGGGTATTCCCCCAGTTCTGTGGGATTGCTGCTGAGTGAGACAAGGGTCAGGAGAGCATATCCCATGACTTGAGAGAGCCTTGCCAAGTGGAGTCGACTCTAAAAGGAATTCCAGGGCTGGGTACCTCTGGAAACTTGGCAGGGAGATGTGAGGAGACATTCCTGGGCTGTCACTTGGCAACACTTCCCTGATGGTGCACAGCATTACTGTGGGATCAACTGGCATCGCAAAATAGAACACCTTTGATGATATACTGCTTCTTTCCACTCAGACGCGGTCAGAGGGATCCTCCTCTTTCAGATTTATAGAACAATCATTCCGAAGCACTGCAGGCTGGTTCCGAGTTTCAGTTAGCAGGACTCGGATTGCAGATGTCCTCCTGGGCAAGTCGTCACTCATTGACATTTTGGATCTTTAAAGTTGTATTTCAGCAGATGTGAAGTGCGGAACAGTTATAACAGGACAACTCCTTTTTAAATATGTGGGAGTCATTGGCGTGACATCATGCCCTCAAATGTCAGAGGTGGGAACACACGTGTTAGAGCGGGCTGCCATCTGAGGCCAACTCCACTCCTAAATGGTTATATACTCAAGAGCACAGCTGGCAAACTCCTGAGTGAAGCTGCTGGTGCTACAGGAAGTAGAAAATGACTGGCCTCGGGGTCTTGGTGGATGGTGCACTGTCAGGTCGAGTAGGAAGCAGAATCACACCTGGTGCTGGGATTGTGGCATCACGTGTCATAAAGACAACAATGTGTGACAACCCGACCCAAAGTCACTGGCAACTCCAGAGAGGCCCCAGCTGTACTGTGAGGAAGCTGCTGTCCTCAGGCTGCTCCCCATGGACTCAGACCACCACCAGCCCACGAGAACACTTCTTCCCTTTGTCTCCTTGAATCGCCAACAGAGCAAAGCACTGATAATCCTCCCAACTGCTGGGGCTGGGATGAGCCAGCAGGGGTGGGGGACAACCAGCTGCTATTCCCATCTCAGGTTGACTTGTGTACCCCACAGAGGGCTCTGGAAACATCCCATTCCCCAACGCCAGACCTCCCAGGCTCCAGAGATCACCCACGTAAGTGAACAGACATCTTGAGTCACCCTTGGGAAGGGGGATCCTTTCCCCCTCCTCTTGATCCATGGAACAACTTTCTTTTCCATTCATCAGAATAAAAAAGAAAAGAACTCATTACAGAATAATTCTGAGGTTTGGAAAAAGCAGACAGCTGTGGCTGTGTGGACGGGTGTCCAGTGCTCACGACCCCTTCCTGGCCTCCCGTGGCTGAGTCCATCAGCGCCCTGAAGAGGCCTGGTCACAGGGAGCCTGTTTTCCTCTGTGACTCTGCAGAGGCTTGCTCTGGGGTGACCTGGCCTGGCTTTTTTTTTGTTGTCACAAGCATTGCAGGCTACGTATAATGGAAGGAGGCATACACAAATGGAAAAGCCAGAGATAAGAATATATAATTACAGGCAAATATCCCTGGAGGGTCAGGCCTTCTCCCCAGTGCCTGGAGGGAAGGTGGAGGAGGATGCAGGGGCGGGCTGGTTCAGGAGGCCCTAGCAGAAGGGTAACTGAAGGGTAACTCCTTGACTGCAAACCAAACAGGCTCCCCCGGGCCTTTGGGGCCAATGTATCATCTCTTCCAGAATCTGATGCTGTTGCAAGTTTGAGTACATCCTCCGTAGCATTGAAATTGTTTAAAGAAACAGAAACAAAGCAAAAATTTAGGTCACTTTTGCTTCCACTTCAAATATAGGGAACAGATCTAGAAGGTTCTCAAAAAAAAAAAAAAACCTGCCTACACTGAATGTCCCCAAAATGGCAGGGTTTATACTACCCTTGCTTTTAAAAGAAGACAAAACTGGTTGAATTCTAAAAAATTATTTCCTTTTTCTATTTTTTTGCAAATGGCCACTTAGTCAGTAGTCCCATCAGTTTGTCTACAGCGTGTACTCCGAGACCAAGTCTCGTGGATATCCACCCCGTGGTTTCTCATAAGTGTCCATCTGGTCCGCTGCCACCCAGGTGCTCCTCTCTCCTCAGGGACTGAATGCCGGGAGGTGCTCGACCCGACTTCCGCCAGCATACCTCTCAAGTGTGGCAGATCGTCAGTTTAAAGCAAATTGAATCACGTGACTTTCCTCTGGAACAGTGGCTTGTGGTCGCCCACACCATCTGTTCCCGGCTCATCACAAGGAGCATAGTCCTTCAGTACGCTGTTCCTGGACGCCCCTTCCTTCTGAGACTCCGGGTGTGTGATGGCACACTGCCCTGCCTGGGGTACCCCTCTCTGCCTGGAAGGCCTGGCCCTCGTCAGCTCCTCCAGGAGCTTCTCCTGCTCCCCAAGCAGGGGGCCTCCTTTGCATTGCTCCCCCGACACCTCACATCCCTCCATGTTGGCACCCAGCACACGGTACAGGGTGGGGGCACTGGCTCCGCACTGGTCATGAGCTCCAAGGTACAACCAGACCTGTGCTCCAAGTGCAGCAGGCATCTGATCAAAGCTGGTGGCTTGAGCAAGTGTCTGAATGATAGGAAAGCTACCAAATGCAATTCAAAAGAAAAAACAACCCAGAGAGCTTCTGTTTCATAGAGCACAGGAAGGTGAGATGGAGATTCTTGGTACGTTTTCTTTGAGTCTATGACAAGCTCACACTCTTCCTACTGGCCAACAAACACTGGGCCTTCTTACATCTTAACAATGCTGGTTGGTTTTGTTTAACAACTTCTGCCCTGAATTGGGGCTGGTGTAATGCAGCTGCTGCCCCATTAAATCTGGTGATAGTGGTCCACATTTAAACCACGTACCCCTTCCCCTGCCCCTTAGCTCCAAGATGTATTGTTTCACATAAAACACTACAGGGATCTTTCCAAGAAAGAAGTCCAACCCTCAGATGAAGTTTCATTTTATTTGACTAATGTTTGCTTAACATGAACAAGTACTATTGATTTCAATTTAACAACTTTTGTAAATTAATTAAATTATAATTTGTTTGACAACAAGTATTTTCTAGGTGTTGCTCCTGATGCTAAACTGTTCTTGACCCTAAATTCAGAAACTGACTTTCCTAAAAATATGATGGCTTATTATTTCTCTTCTATGCTAATGTTTCTTTCTACTGGAACTTTAAAAATCACTTCAGGCTCCTCTATTGCACCTTTCCGTGTGGTCTACCAGCAGCACTTGGAGGAAGATGCCAGAAATCAACCAGAAAGGGGCAGAGGTCACACACAGACGAGGAGATTCTTGGTTAGAATGTAACATCCAGCTCTTAGGCCCCCAAAATGTCCCCTTCTGCCCTGGGCAGCTTTAGTTTGGTATTTCTAACTCAATATCTCTTTTAAAACTTAAAAGAGAAATACATGTTCATTTTAGAAAAATTAAAAATATGAGTGCTAAATAGACAACAAGCAACATCTACCCAAATCCCCGCATCTAACTAAGCTCTTTGTTAACGTTTCTAAAACGGCAAACATCTGCAGATTTTCCACATATTCATATAAACGTATTCGAGATCTCTCCACAAGACAGACTTGGGTCAAGCAATACACACTCCTGTGAGTGAAGGTCTCCAGCTAGAGGCTATTTTTGGTCTCCCGCCATCTCCCACCTCCTCAGTATTTGACGCTCCACCTCCTCCAGACGGAGTCTCCCTACTTACCATGCCCATGGTGGCCGGGACGCTGTCGCAGCCTTCCCCCTGGGGTGCTCTGGGAGACTGGGGACCAGGCATAGTGGTACCGCTCCAGGTGGCAAAGAGCAGAGTTTAGAGTCTCATGGCCAAACTGGACCTGAGCACTCCTGGGCTTTGAGAAGACACACTGACCCCTCCAGGCAGAAGCGCCCCGAGAAGGCCTATTCCAAGCAGAACGGGCACTCCACGCATGCGCGCTGTCCTCTTCTGCCTGCCAACTGGCTAGGGAGTAGCGATCTCTCTTCTTCTCTTTTCTCTCTTTTCTCTCTCTCTCTCTTTCATCCTAAACTTGGGTTGACGTGCCAAATTCTTAGGAAAATCATGCCACGAGGGTCTATTTTCAGCAAATGCTGCTTGGAGGGTTAGGGTTATTCTTGTGCAAGCAGGTCACTCCAGCACCTCTCCTTGTGGAGGCCTCCGGTGTCACCAGTTGGACACTCTTACCGAGGGCAGCACGTGGGCGGAGACGAAAACGCTGTGCACTCCCCCTCGCCTCGGACAGGCAGTGGCTGCGTGCAGGGTCCCTTTATATAGCTGGCGCAGGTGGCTGTGCTGCAAACCCTGATCTCGAAGGCGGAGTGCTCCGGTCTGTGGTAGGAGAAACCTGGTAAGGGAGAAGAGGAGTCCAGCAAATGACTTGCTTGCTTCTGGGAACTAGAGCACATTAATAGTTTCAATGCTTTTCTTCTTAATGGGTATCAGCTAATGGAATGAATCCAATTCAACCAGTAATCAACAGAAGACATGTATTTGTCAAGAATTTTCTATCAGTATCTGTGTTGATCTTTCAGAAGACCTTGCAGGATTTTAGACTTTGTTGCAACTTGAAAATTAATCTGGTTCAAACTTCCCATTTTCTCAACAAAGAAATGAAGATTCAAAAACAACAATTTCTTCAAGGTCTGGGAAAGGCACATTTTGCTTTAGCATTAAAATGTAATCTCTGCCACTAGATTTGTCCCTGAGGTTTGGTGTTGGTGGCATTCCATACCAAGGTGCACTCCACACTCCAGCAACACATATCTAATGTACAAGGGCTTCATTGATCTTTGCACAGATTTAAGTTTCTGAGAGTGGTTTCCAAATGCTGAAGGACTGTCCATAATTTGTAAAGGAAGCTCTGTTCTTGAGGTTGCCTTTTGAGAAAATCGTTCCTTAATTGTCTTGAATTTTCTTTTAATAGTGGGGAAGAAGAATAATAATTTCAGTGCAGGAAAAGAGAAGCTGAGGTGAACTGGGAACAGATTCTCAGTTCAGAGAGAGAACAGGCTCTATCTCAGGCGTTTTCCACCATCGAGGCATTTGCGTGTCTGTTAACTAAGAGGTGAGTGATCTGAAGTGAACGCAGCTGGCCTGGGTGAGTGGTCTGTTCTGATGTGTCTTTGCCGACCCTTTCTTGGGGGCCTGTCCTCAGGACTGTGGGAAGCAGCTGTTATAACATCGTGTGGCCACTGGTGATGCCTGTTTGGCCCAGAGGTGCGACCGCGTAGCTGGGCCAATGGTGTCTCCACATTGCCCCAGGCCACGGCCAGTGGTTGGCTGAGAGTCACCACCAGACCTAAATTAGGACAGAGTGGTTTCCTGGGAGTTTTGCAAATAGAATGAAGAGCAGAGAGCATCTCTTCCCCTTGTGCCTTGGAAATGCCCACAGATGACCCAGAAAATGATGGAAAATCACAGTGCCACTAAAAATTAGTACCAGAGAGAAACTTGTTAAATGTGGAGGGACGTTCTGAGGCACAAGTGAGAGGGGGTGGAGGGTGCAGCATACTTGTTATGGTGCTTTATTTTCCAAACTTGTTTGGTTGTAGAACACTTTTACATTGGAGCATTTCTGGGATCTGGGTTTTTTCGAATGATTTAGCGGAATGCTTGTCTAAGGAGCTCTGAGGTTATACACAAGGAAGTATGAATTCAGGACAGGTTTTCCATGAGTGAAGAAGGCCTGACTCCCGGTTCCTCAGAATGTGGCCATACTTGGAGATAGCGTCTTTATCAGTCTGTTTTCTTACTATAATGAAATGCCTGAGGCTGGATAACTTATAAAGAAAAAAATTTATTTATCTTACAGTTCTGAGGTTCCAAGGCTTGGCACTAGCACAGGCTCTTGGTAAGGGCCTCATGGTGGGTGGCATCACAGTGGCAGGAGTGTGTGCAAGAGGGACAGAGCGTATACCCAGGGAGGAAGTCAGAGCCAGAAGGATGGACTAGGCTTGATTTTTTTAATCACAACCCTCTGGTGAGAACTGACTCAGGGTTGCAAGAGAACCATCTTAATTCCTTCTGAGGTCAGCCCTCGAATGACCTTCGGGCCCCTATCTCTTAACAGAACCACACTGGGGACCAAGCACTCAACACTTGGACCCTTGTGGGACAAAACCCATCTCCCTGAAGCAGGGTCTTCAGTGATTAAAGTTAAGTGGGCCATGTGGATAACCCTGGTCCAAGATGACTGGTCTCCTCCTAAGGAGGGATTAGGAGACCAGCATTGCATGGAGGGTCAGCCGAGGCAGGATGCAGTGACAGGAAGACCCTGGACAAGCCAAGGAGAGGAGGAATCGACCCTGTCCCCACCTGGACCCTGGACTTGTGGCCTCCAGAGGTGTGGGGCAATAGGCTTCTGTTGTCTGAGACTCCGGCAGGTGGCACTTTGTTATGGTGGCCCTGGAAGCCTACCCGCCTCGGTCGCATCTGCTCCTGGGGTCCCTCTTCCTGCAGGAGCGCCAGGGCTCTCCCTCGTCTGGCTTTCATGCTTGCTTTTGGTTGTCCCTGGGACTGATTTATGAGCTCTGTCTTTGGTTTTTATAGCAGCTACTTCTTGGAATCCTTTGCTGTTTTAATGAGCGTGACCTTTGCCCCTTCCCCTAAACACTAAATAAAGATGCAACAGGTTTCACAAGCAGCCTTGGGTACCCCTTCTGCTCAGTCCCTACTGGGCTTCCTGGGACTCCGGATGCTGTTATTTGGGACTTATTTTTTGAGGTCCTTTGGTCTCTTATTGCTCTCAGAATATTTTCGTATCATAACCTCCAGGGTGGTATCTCCATCTTGAGTGATTCTCTAGGTGTCTTTACTCCTGTGGTATAAAATTAAAATATCCAGTTTTATGAAAACCGAAGGCTGCAGGTTACACACACACACACACACACACACCCCAGCATGCTTGGCTATTGTGATTGTGTGTGAATACACTGCCTGCATTTCATAATGGTCTGGATTTTTCTAGGATACTGCACTACATGTCTCTGTAGTTTCAGACCTAGCAGATACCTGGTGTTTGTAAATGTACAATCAATATTTTTTTGAAAAGGTTTATGTATGATCCTGAGCGAAGGGAATCTCCAAATTTATAGAAGCAAAACCATAATTTCCAATAACTTTAACTTTACCAAACCTTCCTACCATGCGGCATGGCTTATGTCTTCTGATGCAAAAACCTTATAAACAAACTAGATAGATCATTTGAAGTCCTTCTTGGGACAGTTTTTGAATTTTGAATGCCACATTGATTTTGGTTCTTTCCTCTTGTCTCTTTTTATTCCTTTCATAGTACACGGATTGCTCTCAAGGTCAGATTCACTGACATTACCCAGGAACAATGATTTCTTCCCAGGATCACACAGAAAACAAGACAGTTGGTGACTTCTGGTGCTAAGAGGAGATGAGGCTTTCTTTGTGGCTGAGGCTTGCTGGGAGGAGCCGGGATACAGAGGCTCTGCAGGTGGTAGAGGGGACAGCTCATGGAGGTCTCTGGGCAGTGCAGTTGTGAGGAGCTGCTGAGGAGATGGGAGTCTGTGCCACGTGGCATTGGAGCAGGTCCAAGGGTGGCAAGTGGCTGTGGTGGGACGGACAGGAGGAGGCTCACCCACACAGAAGTACCTGGGGTCACCCACACAAAGGTGCACACACAGCACCCTGGGCTTCTAGTCACCACAGGGGAGGTGGGAGGCGGGACTGAGGGATGGCTGCTGACATGTGGGTGCTGATGTCAGAGTCCTTGTCCTTTGGTTAAGCCTAGAGGGACCAGGGGGTCACTTCCCTTCCTCAAAAATAGGACTTTTATTTTGGAAAAGTCAAGTGGGGTGGTGGGATGTGTCTTATGAAGCCACACTGTACCATTTTGAGGAGAGTGCACCATTATCCCGTGACTGCCTTCCCAGGTCCCTCTGCTCATACCAGCCATGGCATGTGGGCCTCCCTGCCAGCACCTGGTTTCAGCTTTCCCCACGCTCAGGCTAGCCCTTGTTCCTCTTGTGTGTTCCCTGTGAGTTTCGCTAACTCAGCTAGACGCATAGGGAGCTTTTTCAGATTAGGGAACTGGTCTTCCACGACTTTATTTCAGTACCCAAAACGTGTCCTGCAGTCTGAGCACTCCGCTGGGACACAGAGCTGTTTGCTAGTTGAAGAGCTCAGAGTAGTTCTGTAGGGACATGAACCCTGGAGGCAGAAGCAGCAGTGAGTCCCGTCCTTCTGGGACAGTCGCCCATCCCCTGAGTGCTCCTCTTGCCTCCTGCATCCCTTCTCCACTCTGTGAGGACCCTCAGGAGTGTTTGGAGAGCGGTCCTGTGAGAACTGTCCCCTCAGCGTAGGTGAGAAGTCCCTTTAGAATTCAGTGACCAATCTGAACCCTGGAGCATAGCAGACTTGTTTTTTCTTGCACCTGTTAGGCACTCAAAGTTTGTTCGATAAATACATAAAAATAAAAAGAAAATAGAGCGAAACCCTTCTTATTTAAATAAAATAATTGATTTCAGTTAGTTCCACATTCGCCATGTGCACCTGTGTTGAACAGTTTTGTCTTTAGGACGCAGAAAGAACAGGTACTGTGGCCTCTGCCAGGCTGGAGGAACCTGCTCCCCATTCCTGCAGTGGCTCTCTAGTCCCTCTGGTGGCAGATCCAAACACTGCAGTGGACACCCCTTTCTGATCCCGACTGCCTCAGAGTTCTGTTTTCACCTTTGTGCTTGCGTTTATGGTCGCACTGGTGCCACTTCCGACACCACAGGAGGCTCAGAGCAGCCTGGGTTTCCTGAGCCAGTGGAAGCCTTGCAGTTTAGAAATGCACACGGCACAGCACGGCCCACGTGGGCCCAGAGCAGGAGGCCTGGACAGTGAGCGGCTGCAGGATTTCAGACATGTGCTGCTCTCTCTTAGGATGATTTTGCCAACTGAATTCCAGTGACTTCAATGTTATCATTTTAAATATGTGTTTTGAAATACAGCGGTCCCCCTTATCCACAAGAGAGAAGTTCCAAGACCCCAAGGGTGTGCCTGAAGTCACAGACAGTACCAAACTCTATCTATCTATCTATCTATCTATCTATCTATCTATCTATCTATCTATCTATCTGATTTTGCCTATTCATACACACCTATGATAAAGTTTAATGTACCAATTAGGCACAGTAAGAGATTTAGAACAATAATAAAATAGAACAATTGCAAGAAAATGCTGTAATTAAAGCTGCACGAATGTGGTCTGCCTGTCAGAAGGCGTTAATTCCTGGTGGCACCGTGGAACTGCGGTCAGACTGCAATTGGCGTGGGTGTCTGAAGCCATGGAAAGCGAGTCCGCAGATCAGGGAATACTGCACTTTGCCTAAAAGGTTTATACCTCATAGTTAAGTCTATTTTCATGTGTTATTAGAGTAAAAATGAAATAATTCAAGTGTTCAGGTCTTCAAATTTTCTCTTGAAAAGTAATTCAAATGTTAATTGTGTTTGACCGACAAAGAATACAACCAAGGCCTGGAGGAGGGGTCACTTTCCCAGCTGGGTTGACCTCTCAGATGTTATGTCTCCAACCCCAGTCCCCAAACAGAGGCCTTTGGTGCTCCCTAATTTCAAGCTAATTAGCTATAAATCTGGTGAGTGTCCTTTGAAATGGCGTCTCCAGGACCTACACAGATGGGTAAGTCTATATCCACGACATGAGGAAGCCAAGGCTACACCCTGCTCCCACACTGGCTTGCTCCGACCCCCACCCTGTGGGCAGCCTGGGCCGGCTGGACTGGTCGGGTGGTCCAGGGTGGCACTCTCCTCCCTCGTCCGGCTGTGGCTTGGTGTCTTGGGAGCATGGCCCCTCCTCCAGCAGCTGCCTGGGTGCCATCACGCAGTGCTGGCCGAGGCTTCCCCACCTGCCACCTTTGCTGGCGTCCTGCTAACCCAGTTGCATGGCCAAGCCCAGCTGCGGGCAGAGTGTGGGGGTGGCGGGGGTAAGAGGTCGACTACCTGTTGGCAGGAGTTACCATGAAGTCACAGTGCAAAATGGGTAGAGGGAAAATTGAAGACTTGGGGGATCTGCCCCTGTGGTTAGAGAGCATGATCACACTGACCCCACCTCACCAGATTTGAACCTGGGCTGGGGGTCAGGTGGAGGAAGGGTGCGTTCTTTTTCAGTCCCGAGGACCCAGTGACAGTTTGCCTGAAGACCCTGGTGTCCCTCAGTGGACCCTGTTAGGTGGTGTGGAAGCTGCAGGAGAGGGGTGCACAGAGAAGTTCCTCCACTGCCAAGGGGCCCAGAGCACATAGGGTCTGTGGCCAGTGAGGAAAGAAGGCAGGCAAGGTCCCAAAGTATGGCCAAAGTGGCCTCATTACTGAAAGGGTGTTTTGAGATTTTATTACTTTTAATTCAGGCCCACATTCTTACTCACGTAACTTGAACTTTCACTCATGACAGCCCTAGCGAGTTTACCGGAAAGTTCTCTCTCTCTCTGGCATTTATTAGTGCAGCTGCCACAGTAGAATGGAAACTATGTGGATGAATTTATATCCCCAGTCTAAGGATGATTTATTTAATCCTTTTTCATTTTCAGACGCATGTTGATATTTCTGTGGGAGTCCCCTGAATTATCCCAATTATACGGTCAAAGGGAAGATACACTTATAAATTTGTAGCTGAGGGGGTTGCAACTTCAGCTTTTCTGATTAAACTTGGCACTGGGATTCTGGCAGCATTATGAGCTGGAATTGCTGGGGATCTATTTATTATGGCCTGCAGGCACTGCAGCAGAAATGGAATTTTGTTTGAGACTGTCAAGAAGAAAATAAAAGAAAGAAAGGCCTGAGGGGGTATGGAAGCACAGTTGCGTGGATATCTCTGTAGAAGGTGTCAAATACAAACTGTGCTCCAGGTGAGAGGAGGCTGAGACTCCTGCCTCCCTCCCTCCCCTCCCTTCTCAGCCCTCTGCTCTCTCCTTTCTTGCTTTGCCTTAAGAACAAGTAGCCATTTGTTCACCTAAGTCTTGTTCCCAAACTGAGTAGCTGGGACCTGCCTTGGGATACTGTGGGGACAGAAAAAAAAGACCTGTCACTTTTTTCATTGGGCAAGTGAAATTTTCCTCAGGAGATGAAGACAAAGTACCAGAAGGTGGATCGGAAACCAGGGTTTTTTTTTTTTTTTTTTTTTTAATAGTATTCTCTTTCTCTTCTCTTGGGGAGTCCCCAGCATGTGTGCCAGGGTTTGGCTTTGAGTGACCTGGGAGGAAGTCAACTGAGGTGGCGTCCAGTTCTGCAAGCTTCTGCTTGAGAGAGAGAAGGGAGGGAAGAGGAGAGGGGGAGCAGGTCAGGTGCCTCTGAGGCTCCTGCTGGCGTGTGGATCCAGGACTTACTGTGTGGGGAGGAGATTTGCAAGGCACCTACTCAACTAAGTGCACAGGCAAGCTGTTGCTTGGGGGGAGGGTCTTCATAGCGTTGTACATTCCATAAGAAAACCTCCATTCAAGTTACAGCTTTTTCTTCCATCAGATTACTAAGTGGGCATTAAATAATGTCATAGAGCTCTACTTATTGATATGAAAATATGCTTGATGTCTTCAAAATTATTTTTAAAAAAGACACGTTGCAAAATTATATAAAACAGCACATCTATTATGATCCTTTTTTTTGTAAAAACATGTATAACTGTGTCTGTATGTAGAGAGAATCTGGAATAATCTATATTAGAATATTAACCGTGATGTTTTCCCTGTAGTACTTGAGGGCTGTTTTTATATTCTTCTTTATGCATTTTTTTTCTGTATTGCTTTACCTTTAAAAAAATTGGAGTTTGTGGAGAAGCTTTAGGCTCACAGCAGAATTGAGGTGAAAGCCCAGAAGGTTCAAACATAGCCGCCCCACCAGCACAGCCTGCCCCGCACACCAGAGCAGCGCATTTGAACACACGGGCGCTCTGCCGAAGTCCACAGTCCACATCAGGGTTGCGCTTCCTGCTGCATATTCTTCGAGATTTGACAACCATTTGAGGATGAGGATTCTATACTGTAGTGTTGTACAAAGTATTTCAATTTCCCAAAAAAATCCTCTGTGCTCCTGATCCTTTTCCCATCAATCTCCTGGGAAGTACTGATCTTTTAACCCTCTCCATATGTGTTAGCCAGGCTTGTGCTGCTGTGACCACAACACCTGACAAGACCAATGTAGAGGAGGAAAAGTTCATTTTGCCTCATGGTTTCAGAGGTCTCCATCCACAGGTGGCCCACCCCACCTACTTCCATGTGAGGCAGTGCATCGTGGTGGAAAGGGTAGCAGAGGAAAGCTGCTCGGCCCCTGGTAGGGACAGGAAGCAGAGAGGGAGAGAGCGGGAAGGGGGAGGCAGGGAGGTCCACACTTCCAGGGCACACTCCGAGTGACCATCCTCCTCCAGTCTTACCACATCTGCCCACAGTTGCCACCCCGCCAGTCCATGCAAACTAGGATGGATCGATCAGGTTACGGCTTTCTCCTTCTGGTCATTTCACCCCTGACTATTCCTGCATGGACACAGGAGCTTTTGGGGGGCACCTCACATCAAACCACACCACCCTAATTTTACCCTTTCTATAGCATCATACAGTTAGAATCACACATTTTGTATCTTTTTCATTTAGCTTCTTTCACCTGATGATATGCATTTAAAGTTCTTCAAAACTTCCATGGCTTGATATCTCCTTTATTTTTAGTGCTGAATAGTATTCCATTTTCTGAAAGCACTGCAGCTTATTCATCCACCAACCTGCTCTAGGACATCTTGGTGCTTCCAGGTTTTGGCAATGAAGAGTAAGCTGCTATAAGCATCTGCCTGCAACCTCAAACAACAGTTGGCACATACCACAATGCAGAGGAGAGAACTGATTTCAGCTGAAGTTCAATTTACAGGTATTTGAGGGTTCACTATGGATCTGAGGTTTATTCATGATTCTGTGTTCTTTGTTTCAAGAAAAAAATCTTATAAGAATTTAGGAATCTTTTACACATTATTTTGAATATTTTTAAAGTAACCCTTGTATGTACTTCAAAAGGTGGACACATAGGAAAGGAGACCGTTAATTCTTCCTTGATACACACATTCCTTATTTAGAACAAAGGTTCCTGAACTTGGCAATTGTGGCACCTCCCCCAGAGGTAGCTAACTGTCTTACCTAAGAGCCTGTTAGAAATTCAGTTTCTCTGACTGAATCAGAAACATGGCCTGGGCCCCCAATCTGCATTTCGACAAGCTCTCAAGATTGTTCTCATGCACTCAGAAGTTTGAGAATCCTGATTTGGAAAGCCAATCAGATGAGTCTGAAAGCTCATTGAAAGAGTAAGAGTTAGAAAAGAGAGGGAAAATACACAGGAGAGAGTTATGAGGCTGTCCAGGCCCTCTCAAAAGTGATTTCCTCCACAGCTGCCAATACCCTGTAAATAACCCACAGAGGGATTCCTCCTGGCCAAGGTCAGCAAGTCAAAGTCACCTCTACCTGGCTCAAGGGGAGGGACGCCCTGAGGGGCAGCAAAGCTTGTGTCTTAGGGTAAAGCAAGCGAATGCTCTGTAGGGGCTCAAGGCCAGTGAGTCCCACCTATTGTGACTCCCAGCAGTGCAGTGACCCTATCTTCACTGCAGAGGGAGGCACAGAGGTCCAGGCCTGGGAGACATGGTGACGTCTGGGCCCCTCCCTCAGCCCGAGGCCCAGCTGTTCCTTCCATGCGCCTACATTTTGATCTTGGGAACGAAAAGCTCATGATCCAATTTGCCTGAAAGTAATTTATTAAGAATCCAGTGAGGAAAATGGGGGAAAGGAGAGAGGGGCAGGCGGGGCAGGCGGGGCAAGTGTCCCAGGCAGAAGGGTCTCCGAGGTCCTCGGCAGGTGGGGGCAGAGGAGAGTCGGGCGGCCCCGGGCGCCATGTGGCTCAGCTCTCCAGCTCCTGGGAGGCTGGCCATTCACGGTGTGGCCCGCTTCTCCGTGGCGTCGGGGCCACTCTGGAGCTGGCCCGCGGCAGGCAGCAGCACAGCCCTCGGAGGCAGGCGCCGATCGTCCTCCTCACCCGCTTCCAGGCACTTGTGTGGCCTTGCCGTGGGTCCATGTCCTGGGAGGAGGCACTGCTGCTGCCCGTCCTGGACCACACGTACAAGATGCCCCAGGAGTCGGCCAGGTGGAGGTCAGAGTCCGACTGCAGGCAGCTGCCGAGGGTGGGGGCCCCGGCGGGCGGGCAGTGCAGAGGAACGGCGGGCAGGCTGGCAGCTCTGGCGCCCTGGCGGCCTGGCTCCTGGGTCTCCCGGGGCAGCGGACCCTCAGGGGCCCCGGGGAAGGTGCGCAGGGCAGGCTCGCTGGCGCGCCTCTGGGGCAGCACAGGGACAGGGGACAGGTCCTCGGGGCGCGGGCGAGACCTCAGCCAGGGAGGCAGGGGCCGGCCCTGGGACGCGAACCCTAGCCCCTGGCCTTGCTGGTGCTTCAGCAGCAGGTAGGTGGCCATGGCCGCATCGAACTTCCTCTTGGCCAGGGACAGCCAGGTGTGGTAGGGGTCGAAGCCCAGGTCGAAGAGGACGGTCAGGAGGGCGGGGTCCGGGCGCTGGGGCAGTGCCTGGCTGGGACGATGGGGCGCACAGGGCTCGCCCTGCCGCAGCCACGGGTGCTGCAGGATCTGCTGCACTGTGGGCCGCTTCTCCGGCTTGATGGTCAGGATCTGGAGGATGAGCCTCCTCGCCTGGGCGGGAACAGAGCTGGGCATGTGGAACCTGGCCTGCACGATGGCCATCAGCACGTCCCGCGCCGTGCGGGCCCTGAACGGGCGGCTGCCTGTCAACATGAAGTAGAGCAGGACACCCAGGCTCCAGACGTCGGCCGGGGGGCCCTCGTACTCCTGCCGCAGGACGATCTCTGGGGCCAGGTACGCCAGAGTGCCCCAGAAATTGCGGAGCTTCTGCCCGGGCCTGAACCTGGCGCCGAGGCCGAAGTCGATGAGCTTGATGCGGCCCGCGGCGTCCACCATGATGTTCTCGGGCTTGAGGTCTCGGTGCGCCACGCCCTGCTCGTGGCAGTAGGCCACGGCACACGCCACCTGCCTGAAGACCCTGCGGGCCTCCTCGCGCTGCATGCCCCCACGCGGGATGCGCCGCAGCAGCGGCTCCCCCGCCGCCAGCTCCATCACCACGTACAGCTTCTCCTGGGTGGCCATCACCTGAAAGAGCCGCACCACGCTGGGGTGCTCCAGCCTCTTCAGCATGTAAGGCTCCGACAGCACCGGGATGTTCTGCACCGCCAGCCTCAGCACCTTCACCGCCACCTCGGCCCCAGTCAGGCGATGGCGGGCCAGGTGCACCTGGCCAAACTCGCCCTCCCCGATGGCCCTCAGGACCTCGTACTGGTCCAGGAAGGGCTGCTCGTGGCAGGGGCCGGGCCCCTGCCACACTACACTAGACTCACTACTCTCCCTAAACACACCCATCGTCACCAGGAACACCCACTGAGGACGCTGGCTGAAAACAAAAATAACAAGCCAAAATAAGAAATCAAATCAAAAACCAAAACCAGACAAAACAAGAAACCCAAATCAAAGAACCAAGATCCACACACCACAACCACCGACCGCCAACCACCAAATGCGCTAACTAGCTGGGAGTCCGACAGGTCACCACCAAGAGCTTCCTGTACTTATGGACGAAAAGCCAGCCCCAGCCACCTGCTTATATACCTGCCCGGTGACCTGATCTCACAATGGCTCCTTGTGAGGTCAGAGCCAGAAACGGACCCGCCCTCCTTGGGCAGGGCCACAGTGGCCATCTCCCTCTGGGGACTCCAGAACGTTTCCCATTTCCAGAATCAGAAAAGGAAAGTGCCCCAGATGCGTTTTGCCTCAGTTTGGTGTGGAGACCCATATTTCCTTGTGTAGAAATTAAAATGTACACACAGGTTCAATGGACTTGTCATTGAGAGTCTCAAAATTTCTGGTGACTTTGGGATTTGGAAGACCTCATGCTCTCTACGTGGAAGGTGTTCGATTCCTGTCTTTTCAAAGATTGGGTGTCGAGCATGGCGGCACCTCCTTGCCCATGTGGTCACTGCCACAGATACTCTGCTCCCTGAGTCACTGTAGAGCACCTGTGCACCCCTGTGGGGCTGAGAGGGAGGAGGCCGTCATTTACCGGAGGGTCCTCACAGATTTTGCCTTAGAACCCCCGGCATAGGAAAGACGGTGGGTTGAGAGTTTGAAAGCGATGAAAGACAAAATGTGGAAGGCAGGAATCCCAGAAGAGGCAAAAGGCTCCTTCCCCAGGGTGGAGGAAGAGGAGGCGGTTCCTGAGGACTGGCTTCCTTCACGCTGCTGCAGCTACATCCCTTGGACTGGGTGATTAATGAGCAGGACTTACTTCTCCCAGGCAAGTTCAAGGTTCAAGCGGTCAGTTGCCAAACCCACTCAAGATGGAAGCAGAAAAGGTTGAACTGAGTCCCTCAAGCACCATCCTGGTGATGGTGGCCAGGGCCTCACACCTATTGGGCAAGTGCTGTACCACTGAGGTTCATGTGCTCCCCACTGAGGTGACGGTTCTGGACTTAAGGAGAACATCATGTGGGGGTCCACATCACGGCCACTCTTCCTGGTGGTCTGTCCAGGAGAAAATCTGCAGAGCTGGCCTTTGGCCCAGGGGAACGTGGCCCAGTGAGTCCTGCAGTCTCCATAGTCAGCGATCCCAGGAATGGATGTCAACTGCAGAAAGGTGGCAATGAGCTTCCCCATGACGTTAGCGAAGAGTCTCGTTTTCTGCCTGATGGACACACAGATGACCAAGTTTCTCGGTAAGGGGCCTTTACAGCGGGGGTGCCAGGCAGCGTCTGTGCCCCGCAGGACCAGCTCTCGGATGGGTGAGAAGTGATGAAGAGGGGCCTGCAAATGAGTGGCGAGCGCTGGCCCGCTGGCAGCACGTAGTGAGCCTGACCAGAGCCTCTCCGTCGTGAAATGGGAGGGGTGGCTGGTGGGAGGGACGCCTCCTGGAAGGAAAGCAGCACTTCAGAGGCAGCTTCGAACTCGGGCCCCGGAGGATCGCGGGTGCTGCCGCCAGCACCCCGTGCTTCCCTGCAGCCCTCGGTGCCCGGCATCCTGGGCCGGCAGTCCGCCGGCCATGTGTGATGATCTGCTTTTCGGCCGCCTCGGCGCTCTGCTCCCTGTGGTGGGGGAGGATCTCCCAGCATCCGGGCAGGACTCCATCTGCATGAAGGGTAGGTAGCCCGGGGGAAGAGGGTGCCAGCTGAGGGTGGGCGTGGGGACCGACTGCACAGGGGCCACCGGGGGCTGCGAGTTCCAGCAGCCCTGTGGGAACATCTGACCAGAGGCCCTAGGCCACCCTCCTGCTGAGTCCTTCAGCAGTCACTGGGTGCGGTCTCCTCAGCTCAGGAGGCTTCTGGGGTCCAGACAAGGTGGCCTGTGGCCCGCCAGGCTGAGGCGACTACAGTCAATCCACGGGACCAGGTCCACCCAGGCAGGTGTCCACTGCGAGCGGAACCCCCAACCCAGCTGGCGCAGTAGCCCCGCGTTCTGCTCACGCTGTGCGGAGGCGGCTCAGCAGGAGGCAGAGGAGTGAATGTGGCCCCTGTGCAGGTTCCTAGTGCCCGTGGCATTCCCTGTCCCGGCCCCTCCCTCTGCCCCAGGTGCAGCATCCCACCTCTCCAGCGTCCTGTCCCTCCTTCTGTGGTGTCCACGGTCCTCCCAGATGGCAGAGATCTTGCTGCTCTCTGTCCTGTGGGCATGGGGGACGCTGACCGGCAGGTGCTATACAGAGGTGAGTGCCCAGAGCCCAGCACCTCGGCCCCCTTGCCCAACCACTGGGCCTGTGGCAGGTGAAGGGGCATCCACTGGTGTGCCAGCCAGACGCCAGCCAGCTCAGGGCTCCTACAGAAGCCAGGTGCCTGCGTGGGGCCAGTGAGAGGGAGCCCAGGCTGTGAGGGCGTCCACCATGCTCGGGCCTGCAGCATGTTTTCTGAGTGTCCATTCAGGTCCCTGCGGCCAAGGAAGGATCTGTGGAGGGTGAGGCTGCCTGTGTGGCCTGGCAGTCCCTGGGGTGACCAGCAGCTACACAAGGAAAAGGAGGAAGAGGAGGAGAGAGGCCTGGGGGTTTGAGAGTGGGTCAGACGCAGTCAACAGTCCTGAGCACGGGTAAGCCCTGACCTGCGGGACCCGAGGCCGTGGGAAGTGGTGGGACAGACAGCGGGGGCGGGGCACCTGGCAGAGGGACGGGAGTGGACCAGAATGCCAAGGAGAGGCGACAGGGTCCAGGCACAGCCCCACAGAGCTGTCCACAAGGTCACTCGAGCTCCTGGGAGGACTCGTGCCTGGGAAGAAGTTGAACGCCCGTGAGGATGGCAGGAGCCACAGGCCAAAGTCCTCGTCCTGCTGGGGGGCAGGACCCGTGCCGGCGGTACCCTCCGTGGAGAGGCGGCATCGAAGCAAGATGATCCCCCAGGTAGGGAGTGGGGCCCTCTCCCAGCCAACGGTGGCTGTGATGCTCCCACAGACTTAGCAGGGAGGGCAGGGTCTCTGTGCTTGTTGGATGGCTGACCTTGCGAGAGGAAGTGAACGGGATTGAAGGGAGGGCCGCAGGGGGCGCAGGAAGCCGGGTGTTCCGTGGGCGGCTTGGGTCTGAACAGGGATGCACATCAGACTGGTGGTGGAAATGGGCAGGAACCCTCTGGCCTGGTTGCCCACAGAGCCCCTGGCAGGAGTGTGTTCAAGCCAAGAAGACCAGCACAGCGCCTGGCAGATCTCGCACCACGTGGTCACAGGTCCTCAGGGAGGCACGTGGCACAGAAAAGCCCGTCTTCTCTTGAGACGGCACCGTCGCGCCCTTACCACGGAGACACTCAGGGACAAGAAATTTGACAAGAAAAATTGGCAAAGCGCCACACCAGGGTCCCAGGAAGCAGGGGGTTGTTCTCCCTGCAGCTGGTGTAAGAGGTGCACAGTCCGCTCGGGGTGTGGGCTCCATCCCCGGGCAGCTTCTTGCCCAGTGTGGTCAGGACCTGCGCCCCTGAGGCCTCTCTCTGAACCTGCCCATGGCCTCCCTCCTGTGTCCTCCTGTGTTTCTTCTGGGAGAGTGTGCCCCATTGCTCTGCTGTCAGGACACTGCTCACATCTGATTAGGCCTGTGAGGGGCCAGGAGTCAGCCCCTCACCCAGATGGGGCTCATTCCTCTCCAGGTGTCTGGCCCCTGGGAGAAGTTCTGTGACCCCAGCCAGCCCTGTGAAGACAGCTCACTCAGTACCACCTAGGAAGGCTGCTTTGACCTCTTCTGATCCTGTGAGCACACGTGAATCGACACCAATCCAGTGAGGCCACTTTATTCAATACCAATCTAGTAAGGTCAGTTGAGTGAATACAAAAAACACTGCATGGTTTGGATTGTGTGATGATTTTGCAGGTCCAGTGGATGGGTCCTTGGACTGAAGCCACTGCCCCAAAGCCTCTCTGTGGCTGACTCTGCATGTTAAAGAATCTCTGCGAAGTGGAGAGGCACACAGCTGGTTTGGTCTCTGCTGATCCTTCTTCCCCAGGCTCTGTGTGTGCTGCCTGTTCCGCCCCTGGGTCAGCAGCACGCAGACCCTTCCCTGCCCACTGCCAGAGCTTCTCTGGACACCTGTGCTATCATTTACAGTGGCTGGACTCTCTGGTCAGTTCCTAGGCTCTGCCTACGTCCTCTTGAACCCTCTTCTACAATTTCACTGGGTTCCCCCACGCTTTCTAAAGAACTGTCCCCAGGTGGTGGGGTGAGCTTGGACCCCAGCTCCCTCACCTCAGTGGGGACACCCTGGTGGAGCAATACCCTGCAAGGCTCCTCTGTGGGCCCAGGTTGCAGCTGCCCGCCATGGGCTTCTGCTTGTGTTTGGACCTCTGGGTGGCCTCCTGCCTATCCTTGGCCTCCCTGTCTGTCTCTGGCTTGTTGGTCTGCTCCTAAAAGTCAAAAGTAAGGTATGAGCCATGAGGCTTCCCTCAATATGTGTCATCTGCACAGGATTACTACTGACAGTCCGTGCTCTGGTGGGTCCCCTGCTAGGCGGTAAGGACAAAGTGATAGAAGACACAGCGACACAGCGGTCCTGGAAGGAATCATCATTTTGCCTCATGATGTAAAACATGCAGATGATGAAGTTTAATAACACACAGGGCAGGTGCTGTTTCAGACCCTCACTCTTGTTCTCACTCCTGGGTCTTTCTTGCCCACTGTCCCCTATCCCCTTTCATAAAGCATTCACTCAGCAGAGTGACCAGGTTGTAGGCTAAGTCTGTTCAGCTGCTCTGAGCCTGGCACACCTGTGGGGTGTGGGAATAGCTGAGGGGTCCCTGTGACCTTGGTGTGACACAGAAGTCACAGTGAGAGCTGCCAGATATGAGGCCAGGAACATGAGGAACTTGTGGACAGAGGAGATGAGGGCCCACCAGAGGTCCTGGTACGGAGACGCCACTCTAGGAAAGGGGAGCAGAGACCCCGAGCTGACCGAGATGCTGCTTCTCCTCATCCTCGTAAGATGGGCCATTGAAATAGAAATCCAACTGAGGTGCAGAAAATGAAGACAGTGTGTTCCTTGACCCACACGCTTGGGGACTCAGACCCACACCCACCGTAAGCCCAGATCCGTGGTCTAGAGAGCAACCCAGTGGTATCTGGATTATTAATCTTTCATGGATTCAGCGAGTCCTCTGGTGCTCAGTGTTCCTGTGTAAGATCCCTAGGATCTCAGACCTTCAGGGAAATGAAAGAGTCAACTAACCAATAAGTATGATGAACCCTGTGCAAGAATCCCTCCCTCATTTCATGCTGTGCTTTAACTTGCTGGGTTTTAAGCTCAGCCCGAGGCCACCTAATCCCCAATTCAAGGCTGGTTAGAGCTAATCAGGAGAGTTTTGTTGAAGGAAGCAGAGGGAGGTCTGCTGTTTGGAAGCAAAACATTTGAGGGATTTAATTTTTATGAACACAAATGGATCATATTTACTGAGTCCCTCATCTGGCCCAGAACCTGAAGCAGCCCTGCGACCTATTCTACAGATAAATAAGGGTGGGGGCCTGTTTCCTTACTGGTTATTGCTTCTTGTCTTTCTTTCATGGTTACTCTTGAAATGAAAGATGATCTTGCTCCTTAAGGAACTTCTGTTTCTTTCCTATTTGTAACATGGGAGGATGATATTTTCCTTACTAATTATGAAGGAAACAGAAGATAAACAAGCCACTTTCAAGACTTGGCTTACACAGAGCCTGTGCTTTCTAAGTGTTGATTGATAATATTGATAATGATATTGTCAGCAACAATCTTAACAAATCCCCTGTAGGAGTCAGAGTTCAATCAGAGAAGCAGAATCACCAGGGGAGATAATCAAATCTCTATCACCTACCTTTAATCTAGCTGTAGAACGCACGCACGAACGCACATCTTAAGAACTTACAGCGATTTGACCTCGCACAGTGCTGGGAGCTGGTGGGCAGTCTCTGTAGGGCGATTGCTTTCATGTCTGATGCTGGAGGTTGAAGCCGTCAAGGCAGGCAAAGGGGAAAGAGGGGTGGGCACCCCTGAAACCAAGAACAAACTGGGATGCCAGAGCAGGACACTGGAACCCACGTCCACTGTCACTGACTGAAGCTGGGACCTTGGTCACAGAGCTTGACATGCACCCCTGGCCTGGGGATCAGAGAGGGTGGAGGGATCAGAGAGGGTCCAGGAGAGGTGGGCAGTTGCGGGCCTGGCTGCCCCCTCATGCCTCACGTGTAGGTGTCAATATGCGAGCCCCAGGAAGCATGGCTGCCGCTTCATTCCTCATGCAAACCCTGCTCTGTGATCTCTTGGGGTCCACCTTGACCAGAAGCTTCCAGGCAAGGGAATTCGGGGAAACGTGGTTCTGCCTAGCCAGGCTGACACAGCTTCAGGCCACCATACCCCTGAACAAACATTTGTGTCCCCAGGGCTCCTGTGGGTCTCCTGGGTCACCTTTAAGGTCTTTCAAAATTAACGTTTGCTTTGTCCCCTGCATATCTCTTGATGTCTTTGGGCAAATACGTTTTGCAGTTGCAGAGTGTAACTAATTCATGACAATATTTTACTACATATATTTCCATTTCTCTCTATATATATTTTGAAATAGGTGCTTTCTGTATATATGATTTTATATTCTTATATACAATATTATGCCCTTCTATCTATATTTAATGATATAATTCTATAAAATTTTATATTATCACCTTATTGCTGAATTTTTACATAGTTTTTAAGTTTATACTTTTCAGTGATGGAGTGGCATCTTTTTGCTCACATTTAATTATTCTCTAAAAGAGACTCTTGGAGATTGAATAGCTTTAAACATTCTGTGTCTTGTACTATGTTCTGATGAGTAGGTAGAAATTTATTTAAAATATTTAGGTAGGTTACAGCAATTTATATATTTTTTTCAGAAGTACATTAAACCCATACATTGATTTGGGAAGAATCAATATCTTTATCATGTTCAGTGTTCACACCTTGGAACACAATATATTTCATGAATGCTAAGGAAGGACCCTCTTTTTCCTATTATAACATCCTTGAAATTAGGATTTATTTGCAATAGATGGCGTTTCATAATGTCATTGGCTGTGTGTTTCCTTGGTGTGTTTCATGCAACGATGCACGTCCAACAGTCTGGGCAGTTTATTTTGAGGCAGGAAGCATCTCTACACTGAATAGTGCCTTCTTTTAAGGTTCTTAATCAAGATGAACAGTGTTTTGTTTTAATTCTCAGTATAATTATTCTTAGGAGAGAGAAGATGGAGGCCGAGAGGAAGGACACAGCCCAGCTCCTCAGCGACACACTTAAAAGGTGGGAAGACCTCTGCTCAGCCGGCCAGGGGACTAAGGAACCACTGAAACTCAGTACCAGACAGCGAGAAAAACCCTAAGGCACGCAAGTCAGAAGCTTCCGATGGAGTGTAAGAAATGACACCCTGGAGCCTCCAGCCTGGCTGCTGAGGGGAGGGACGCAGGCAGAGAGGGGACAGACGGTGGAGATCAGTGGGCCTGGGGGACCCAGGCAGTCGAGAGGGGGCTGAGCTTAACCAGAGACGTGGAAGTTGTTGTGTGAAAACAACTGAAATCACTCAGCCTGAGGGCAAGAGTCCAGCAGCAACCATTTGTAAGTGGCACCAGCAGAAGCGGAGCTCACAGAGGAAGCTTCCTTCTGACCCGCAGTCACCTACCAGGCCCCAGTGAGCACCTAGACAGTGTGACGGAAGCAGGTGAGAGAGTTGTGCCCAGGGCTTCCAGGCTCTGGACACCGAGGAGAGAGCCCCTTTTGTTGCTCGTGCCCATAGGACGTGTGGGGAGACACCACTAGTGGCTGTCACAGGAGAGGGGTGGACAGAAACCGAAACCTCCATTCCTGTGTTCCCAGGAAAGAAAACATGAAGTCAGACACCAAGAGCCACACGAGAGGACTTTCTTGTAAGTGAAAGAAAAGGCAGTGCGAGGCTTGGTCAGATCCCTCTCTCTCTCCATCTCTGAGCAGAGAATGGCCAAGGAGACAGTGCTGTTTCCAAATTTATTACTGTTTGATGTTTACCAGGAGAGCTGGGACCCCTTTCTGAACTCTTAGCCAGTCAGGTGTTCAACTTCTCCTTCACGTCTGGCGGTGGAGTTTTTGACCTTAGTTGGTCCTCTCTGGACTTCATCTACAAGTCAGTGTAAGGAGCAAAGTCAAATGTGTGACATTCTGTGTGCTGTGTAACTTGCAAAAAACAACTTGTTTACTCTGTGCTGTGTAACTTACAAAAATCAACTTGTGCTGTGTAACTTGCAAAAAAATAACTTGAGTGCTCTGTGCTGTAATGAGGTAATGATGCGGTGTTGCCCCAAGATAAGATTGACATCGGCCCCAAGTTGGAGACACGTGCAACTGACCCCGAGTAAGATAACTGACTTCCCCCTGACCAAGACGGGCTGGCAGGGTCTGATAAAAAGGGCTTAAAAGGACTCAGGATGAGCCTAGCTCCAGTCCCCGATCTACACCAATGACGCCAATGCTGCGCCAAGCCTGAAGAGGACTCACTGACTTGCTCGTTGCTTAATGGACCATCCATCATCCTGACTGTGACCGAGACGTTCCCATGGAAGTGACAGCGGAGCTGCCTGTGTGCATCCTGCCTGAGACGTCTCCGCCCGGCCTGCCTGCCGTGACCTCGCCGCCCTCCTTCACCGTCCAACCGTCCTTGCCGATCAGGACTCAGCCGGAGGGAGCTCCCCAGCAAGATCTCCTGAGCTGTCTTCCTGACTGACCTCTGGGAGTCGCTGCCCTTTGACTCAAGATTCATCACACAGGAGTGGACCTTAGGAACGGGTCTTAGTAAGGAGTCAGTCTCGTTTATTCGGGGCTTATAATAATTTAGTGATTAAGTTGTGTGTGATATTAGTGTGCCTAAAAGTTAGAATAACTATAAATAATTGTGTGATCAGCATCAAATAAAAGCCAATTGATGTTGGACCAAATTTACTCTCATTGACTCCTCCTTGCCGCTCGTGACAGTTGGCGGAGTTGGCAGTCACGTTCTATTTTGGGAATGTTTGTGGACGGCATCTTTCCTGTAAGGAGAGGAGGACTAATTGGCATTTAAGCACAGTACTGACATTACTCACAGCCTCGACCTGAAACACCAAAAGGCACGGCCGGCTCGTCTGGCTTAAGACCGGCAAGGGAATTTGCTGTGGTTGTATCTGAAACTCCAAAAGACACGACCCCACGGTCTAAGATCGGCATGGTCAGCAAACTCTCGGTTGAAACTCCTAAAGGCACGGCCCAAAAGGCTTAAGACCGGCAAGGGAACGATAACGTTACCCACGGTAGCGGATACTGAGAGGGCGCTGGCAAAGGTAGCGGATGATCCCACAGTAACCCAAGGTTGCGGACGGGAAAGGCAACAGAGTATATGTCAGTACAGGCTTGGGCTCAAAATAAACTCATAAATTGGTATGACAAAGAACTAAATCAACTGGCTTCGCATATAGGAAACGACAGCTGTCTTATCTGGCACCTTAGAATTGCTAAACTTATAGTACTACATAGGCTAACACTATGGACACTGTCCAGAAAGTAAATAAGATGTGCCACTGGCTTGGGAAGTTGAAGATTCATAGATCTGATAGTAAGGAACTGAAACCTCAATCTCCATGGAGAACTTGTGAACAAATCGTTCAGACTAAGATGCCTAAGTATGATAAGGGCACTAAAATTAGTGTTGCTCTGAGCAATCCAGAAATAGTGGAGCCTATCCTGACCCAGGCAGATTAAAAGGAAATCCTATCCTGGATTGGGTTAAAATGGAGGAAGCATCCCTCCAAGGATTACCAATGGAACCTAAAGTGTTACAATGGAAATGGTACCTACAAAATGCCCTCCAAGGGACATTAGTTAAGTCCAGTAAGGACTTATGCAAATTAACAGAGGAGGTGGCTGCACTTCCCCTCATTCCAACTCCGGTACCTATTAAAGATGAACATATGGCGCCCATTGGTAATTGAGGGGCCGATTTATCACATTCAAATGCTTAGTTCACTGACGGAACCTTCTCTCTATAAAAATAGGAAGCGGCACTGGAAAGCTGCAGCCTATAATCCCTCGGACAAGCATGTCCTCACTGACCAGGAGGTGGACGCTTCAGCACAGGTAGCAGAATCACATGCAGTAAGATTAGCGATAGAACACACATTAAAACAAAATCTGACAGTAGTTCACATTTTCTCTGACTCATGGTGCTTTTGCAATGGCATAGCTATTTGGTCAGCTAAATGGAGAAAAACTGATTTCCATATTAATGGTAAAAAGGTGTGGGGATGTGACACCTGGAAATTCTTAGAACAATCACCTCTTAAAATTTTCATTGAACATGTAGATGCCCATTCAAACAAAAATGATGTTAAAGCAGTTAATAATGGTATTGTGGATAAGTTAGCCAAAGTGGCTTTGATAAGACTTCGTAATGATGATCCTTGGGAAAGTACTAGATTAACAGATACCAAACTTAAACTACATAGCCAATCAATTTAGATGTATTGATGAAGAATGTATTCCTATATTCTGTAAGGATGATTGAGGACCATGGACTGCCCACCACAGTAGTGGCGGCATCCCACAGCCCTGGAGGTGAACTGTAAGGAGCAGAGTTAAATGTGTGACATTCTGTGTGCTGTGTAACTTGCAAAAAAACAACTTGTTTACTCTGTGCTGGGTAACTTACAGAAATCAACTTGTGCTGTGTAACTTGCAAAAAAATAACTTGAGTACTTTGTGCTGTAATGAGGTAATGATGTGGTGTTGCCCCAAGATAAGATTGACGTTACCTCAAGTTGGAGACACATGCAACTGACCCTGAGTAAGATAACCGACTTCCCCCTGACCAAGACGGGCGGGCTGGCAGGGTCTGATAAAAAGGGTTTAAAAGGACTCAGAATGAGCCTAGCTCCAGTCCCTGTTTTACACCAATGACGCCAGTGTTGCGCCAAACCTGAAGGGAACTCACTGACTTGCTCATTGCTTGATGGACCATCCATCATCCTGACTGTGACTGAGATGTCCCTGTGGAAGTGACAGCGGAGTTGCCCGTGTGCATCCTGCCTGAGACGTCTCTGCCCGGCCTGCCTGCTGTGACCTCGCCGCCCTCCTTCACCATCCAACTGTCCTTGCCAATCAGGACTCCGACCGGAGGGAGCTCCCCAGCATGATCTCCTGAGCTGTCTTCCTGATTGACCTCTTGGAGTCGCTGCCCTTTGACTCAAGATGCATCACACAGGAGTGGACCTTAGGAGCAGGTCTCAGTAAGGAGTCAGTCTTGTTTATTCGGGGCTTATAATAATTTAGTGATTAAGTTGTGTGTGATATTGGTGTGACTAAAAGTTAGAATAACTATAAATAATTGTGTGATCAGCACCAAATAAAAGCCAATTGACTTTAGAGATCCAAGATGGTAGACTGGAGGGAGGCTGCATTCCTTGTCGCTCCGTAACTCCGGTTTCAAGCAGAGGATATCTGTTTCTTGGTAAGGCAGTTTTTGCTGCTTATCGATCTCCTGCTGTTTACCCTATTTGTCTGCTGTGATCACTGCAGTCTGCCAGCATATCGACGCCTTTTTTGAGTGCAGATTGCTCACTGCCAGGCACCTATCATCTGCCATTTGCCTGCCTCTCTCCTGTCCATCGCCTGCCTTACACCTATCCATCACCCAACGCACGAGGTTCGCCTCCCGATTGTCCGACACCAGTCAGCAAACTGATCGCCGACCAGTCAGCAAACTGATTGCCGACCGCCAGTGGAGCACCAGCTGCCTGCTGTTGCCTGGAAGTTCACTGTTACAGTACCTGCAGGTTTAATTACATGTGGCTGCCGCCATTTTGAGACAACAACCAGGCCCCGTAGGACCCCTGGCCGGACTGACTGAGCCCCGTCTCCAGGATCCCTCAGCCCGACCCATCACTCCCTGCCTCTGGGGCCCTCACATCAACTGACTGCTCCCTGCCGCCAGGACCCCCAGACCAACTGACTGCGCCCTATCACCAGGATCCCAGACCGAGTACACCCAGCCTCCAGGATCCTGCAACCACACCAAACACACCTGAGCTCCAGGACCCCTGCCTGACCAACCCCACCCTGCCTCCAGGACCTCCAGCTGACCACGTCCATACCCTGAGCTGCAGCTCCCCATTTGCCAACACATTTCAAAGCCAGAGTGGCCATCTTGGATAATCCTGGAAGCCATAGCTCCGATCTTTAGATGGGGCAAAACCCATCCTGAGACGCCTGCTGGAGGCTTGAAGCTCAATGTCAGGTACCTCTCATGCATCAGGCTGCTGAACTCTGGGAGGTTTCATTACTAAATGACTGTTATACTGTAGATTTTCTTTTTTCTCCTTATTGAAAAAATTAAAATTTTTATTTCTTTACTTTTCTTGCTCTCTTATCCTTTTGTTTACCCGTTCCCTCAGAGTCTCTTTCTCCCTTTTTTGCATGCTAACATCCAATTTCTTTTGATTACACTCTCACCCTTTCTATTATCTAGAATTATCTAGAACTTCTGTATATTCTTTTCTTATCCCATTAACAGCCACATTCTACATCCCTCTGCATCCTCTTTGTCCTCCATTAGAAACTGCAGACCTTATTGCAAATCTGTTTGTTTTACTGAAGATAATATTTGAACTCATCCTGTTTACTATGACATTTTTGTTATTGTCCTCATAGGGGCTATTTGGTCTAGGATTGCATAGTGTCTGAATTGGGCACTGCTAATATTGATCTCCCCTTAAAGAAAGGGTTTTGGGAACCGATAGGGCCACTATAAGCCTATAGGGGGAAATCTGCAATACCCCAGATCTGCACTGCTAGAGGAGAAGATACATGAACAACATGAAAAAACAAGGGAAGAAAATGATCCAAACAAATCTAGATTCTATATTAATAGAATCCAATGACAGTATGTTAGAAGAAATGTCAGAAAAGGACTTCAGATTATACATGATTAAGATGATTTGTGAAGCAAAGGATGAGATAAGAGAGCAAATGCAGGCAATGAATGATAATACCAATAAGCTGAAAGAGCAACTGCATGAAGCAAAAGATCATTTCAACAAAGAGATAGAGATTCTCAAGAAAAAACCAAACAGAAATCCTTGAAATGAAGGAAACAATAAACCAAATAAAAAACTCAATGGAAAGCATCACCAAAAGACTAGACCACTTGGAAGACAGAACCTCAGACAATGAAGACAAAATTTTAATCTTGAAAATAAAGTAGCCCAAACAGAGAAGAAGGTAAGAAATCATGAAAAGACCAAATTTAAGAATTATTGGGATTGAGGAAGGCACAGAGATACAAACCAAAGGAATGAACAACCTATTCAATGAAATATCAGAAAATTTCCCAAACCTGAAGAATGAAGTGGAAAATCAAATACAAGAGGCTTACAGAACACCAAATGCACAAAATCACAACAGGTCCACACCAAGGCACATTATAATGAAAATGCCTAACATTCAAAATAAAGATAGGATTTTGAAGGCCACGAAGGAAAAGCATCAGATTACATATAGGGAGAGACCAATATGGATAGCAGGCGACTTCTCAACCCAGACTTGAAAAGCTGGAAGGGCCTGGAACAATGGATTTCAAGCTCTGAAAGAACATGGTTGCCAACCAAGAATCCTATACCCAGCAAAACTTACCTTCAGATTTGAAGATGAAATAAAATCCTTCCACGATATACAAAGTTAAAAGAATTTACAAATAGAAAGCCTGCGCTACAGAATGTTCTCAACAAAATATTCCATCAGGAGGAAATGAAAAACAACAATGTAGGTCAGGAAAGGGAGGAACTACCTGAGAGAAAAACCACTCAAAGGAGAAACCAAGCCAACTTAAAAGCCAAAAATAAGACAAATGACTGGGAATACAAATCATATCTCAATAATAACCCTGAACATTAATGGCCTAAACTCATCAATCAAAAGACATAGACTGGCAGAATGGATTAAAAAGAAAGACCCAACAATATGCTGCCTGCAAGAGACTCATCTCATAGAAAAAGACACCCACAGACTAAAGGTGAAAGGATGGGAAAAAACCTACCAAGCACATGGACTCAGTAAAAGAGAGGGGATTTCCATCCTTATATCAGAGAAAGTGGACTTCAAGCCAAAGTTAGTCAGAAGGGATAAAGAAGGACATTTAATATTGCTTAAGGGAACCATAAATCAGGAAGACATAATGATAGTAAATATTTATGCCCCAAACAATGGTATATCCCTGTACATCAAACAAATCCTTCTCAATTTCTGGAATCACATAGAACACAACACAATAATTCTGGGTGACTTTAATGCACTACTGTCACCACTAGATAGATCTTTCAAACAAAAACCAACAAAAGAAACCATAGAACTCAATAACACAATCAATAACCTAGACTTAATAGACATATATAAAATATTCCATCCATCAACGAGCAGATTCACTTTCTTCTTAGCAGCATATGGAACCTTCTCGAAAATAGACCAAATGTTATGCCACAAAGCAGCCCTTAGGAAATGCAAAAAAATAGAGATACTGCCTGTGTTCTATCAGATCATAATGGACTGAGAATAGAAATCAATGACAAAATAAGAAACAGAAATTACTCCAACACCTGGAGACTAAATAATATGCTACTGAATGAAACAGGGATAACAATAACATCAGGGAGGAGATTAAAAAATTCTTAGAGGTCAATGAGAATGACGATACAACATATCAAAATCTCTGGGACACTATGAAAGCGGTACTAAGAGGAAAATTCATCGCATGGAGTGCATTTCAGAAAAGAATGAGAAAAGTCAACAACTTAATGACCTAACATTACAGCTCAAAGCCCTAGAAAAAGAAGAACAGAATAACAGCAAAAATAGTAGAAGACAGGAAATAATTAAAATCAGAGCTGAAATCAATGAAATTGAAACAAAAGAAACAATTCAAAAAATTGACAAAACAAAAAGTTGGTTCTTTGAGAAAGTAAACAAAATAGACAAACCCTTAGCCACACTAACAAAGAGGAGAGAGAAAACTCAAATTACTAAAATTCATGATCAAAAAGGAACTATCACGACAGACACCACTGAGATACAGAACATAATGAGAAGCTACTTTGAAAATCTGTATTCCAACAAAATAGAAACTACCAAAGACATTGACAAATTTCTAGAGACATATGCTCCTCCCAAACTGAACCAGGAGGACATACACAATTTAAACAGATCAATATCAAGCGATGAAATAGAAGAAGCAATTAAAAATCTACCATCCAAGAAAAGCCCAGCACCAGACGGATTCTCAGCTGAGTTCTACAAGACCTTCAAAGAAGAACTCATTCCAATACTTCTCAAAGTACTCCAGGAAATAGAAAAGGAGGGTACCCTACTGAACTCCTTCTATGAAGCTAATATACCCAAACCAGGCAAAGACACATCAAGGAAAGAAAATTTTAGACCTTGATGAATATAGATGCAAAGATCCTTAACAAAATATTGGCAAACCATATCCAAAAACATATGAAGAAAATTGTGCACCACGATCAAGTGGGGTTCATCCCTGGAATGCAAGGATGGTTTAACATCCGTAAATCAATAAATGTAATCCATCATGTCAATAGACTTAAGGATAAGAATCATATGGTTATTTCAATTGACGCAGAAAAAGCGTTCGACAAAATACAACACTCCTTCATGCTCAAAACACTAGAAAAAATAGGGATAGTAGGAACATACCTGAACATTGTAAAGGCTATTTATGCTCACCCATGGCCAACATCATTCTTAATGGAGAAAAACTGAAACCATTCCCTTTAAAAACGGGAACAAGACAGGGATGTCCTCTTTCACCACTTCTATTCAACATTGTCCTCGAAACTCTAGCCAGAGCAATTAGGCAGACTAAAGAAATTAAAGGGATACGAATAGGAAAAGAGGATCTTAAGCTGTCACTATTTGCTGACAGCTTCTATTTGATGACATGATTCTATATTTAGAAGATCTATATTTAGAGGATTTAGCTGTTACTATTTGCTGATAGCTTCTATTTGATGACATGATTCTATATTTAGAGGATCCAAAAACCTCCTCCAGAAAACTTCTAGACCTCATCAATGAATTCAGCAAAATAGCAGGCTATAAAATCAACACACATAAATCTAAAGCATTTTTATTTGCAAGCGACGAAACAACTGAAAGGGAAATGAGGAAAACAACTCCATTTGCAATAGCCTCAAAAAAAATAAAATACTTGGGCATCAATCTAACCAAAGAGGTAAAAGATCTCTACAATGAAAACTACAAAACATTGAAGAAAGAAATTGAGGAAGACCTTAGAAGATGGAAAGATCTCCCATGTTCTTGGATAGGCAGAATTAATATTGTCAAAATGGTCACACTACCAAAAGTGCTATACAGATTCAATGCAATTCCAATTAAAATTCCAATGATGTACCTTACAGAAATAGAGCAAGCAATCATGAAATTCATCTGGAAGAATAAGAAACCCAGAATAGCTAAAGCAATCCTTAGCAGGAAGAATGAAACAGGGGGTATCGCAATACCAGAACTTCAACTATACTACAAAGCAATAGTAACAAAAATGGCATGGTATTGGTACCAAAATAGACAGGTAGATCAATGGTACAGAATAGAGGACACGGACACAAACCCATATAAATACAATTTTTTCATACTAGACAAAGGTGCCAAAAATATGCAATGGAGAAAAGATAGCCTCTTCAACAAATAGTGCTGGGAAAACTGGAAATCTTTATTCAACAGAATGAAACTAAACCCCTATCTCTCACCCTACACAAAACTCAACTCTAAATGGATCAAGGACCTTGAAATCAGACCAGAGACCCTGCATCTTATAGAAGAACAAGTAGGTCCAAATCTTCAACTTGTTGGCTTAGGATCAGACTTCCTTAACAGGACTCCCATAGCACAAGAAATAAAAGAAAGAATTAATAACTGGAATAGATTCAAACTAAAAAGCTTTCTCTCAGCAAAGGAAACTATCAGCAATGCAAAGAGAGAGCCTATAGAGTGGGAGAATATCTTTGCCACTCATACTTCAGATAGAGCACTAATTTCCAGAATATATAAAGAACTCAAAAAACTCTACACCAAGAATACAAGTAACCCAATCAACAAATAGGCTAAGGATATGAACAGACACTTCACAGAAGAAGACCTACAAACAATCAACAAACATAATAAAAAATGTTCACCATCTTTAGTAATAAGAGAAATGCAAATCAAAACTACACTAAGATTCCATCTTACCCCAATTAGAATGGCGATTATCAACAATAGAAGCAACAATAGGTGTTGGAGAGGATGTGGGGAAAAAGATACACTCATACATTGCTGGTGGGGCTGCAAATTAGTGCAGCCACTCTGGAAAGCAGTGTGGAGATTCCTTAGAAACCTTGGAATGGACCCACCATTTGACCCAGCTATCCCACTCCTTGGCCTATACCCAAAGGACTTAAAATCATCACACTTCAGAGATACAGCCACATCAATCTTCATTGCTGCTCAATTCACCATAGCCAAATTGTGGAACCAACCTAGATACCCTTCAGTTGATGAATGGATAAAGAAACGGTGGCATATATATATATATATATACAATGGAATATTACTCAGCTATAAAGAATAATAAAATTATGGCATTTGCAGGCAAATGGATGAAATTGGAGAATATCATGCTAAGTCAGATAAGCCAATCTCAAAAATCCCAAAGGCAAATGATCTCACTGATAAGCAGATGATGACACATAATGGGGGGGTGGAGGGGGGCAAGAATAAAGGAAGGAGGGACTGTATGGAGGGAAAAGAGGGGTGGGGGGAAGGAAAAAATAACAGAATGAATCAAACATCATTACCCTATGTAAATGTATGATTAGGGCTGAGGATGTGGCTCAGTGATTAAGTGCCCTAGGTTCAATTCCTGGTTAAAAAAAAAAAAAAGAAGAGGAGGAGGAATAAAACATGAGGGACATTAATAAAGTAATGGAAGGGAAGAGTAGGATGTGGGTATTGATGGGGAAATAGTGCATCAGGGGCAAGGAGAACAAAACAGCTGAATTTGCTATCTTCTCAGCAGCTCATGGGACCTTTTCAAAATAGACCATATTCTAGGTCACAGTGGAAGTGTTAGGCAATACAAAAAAATATTGATAAAATCCTGTGCATCCTATCGGATCATAATGGAATGAAAGGAGATCTCAAAAGCAAGAAAAAGGATGGAAGCCACATAAACACACAGAGATTGAACAACATTCCTTTAAATGAGGAATGGATCATAGAAGAAAGGAAAAGTCAAGAAATTCTCAGAAACAAATGAGAACAGATGTACAACATGTCAAAATCTCTGGAACAGCATGAATGCAGTTCTAAGAGGAAAGTTTATAGCACTGAATGCCTACAAAAAACAGAAGAGAGCCCAAATAAATAATTAAGGTATCACCTTAAGGCCTTAGAAAAGGAAGCACAAATGCCAAAATTAGTAAAAGACAGGAAATAATTAAGATCAGAGTCAAACTTAATGAAACTGAGAATCAATACAACAGAGTTGATTCTTTTAGAAGATAAATAAGATTGATAAACCCTTAGTCAAACTAATCAAAAGAAAGAGAAAGAAGACCAAATAAACAAAATTAGAGATGAAATGATGTCACCACAGATGCTTCTGAAATCCAGAGATCATTAGAAACTATTGTGAAAACATATACGCCCATAAACTGAACAGCCTAGAAGTCAGGGGCAAATTTCCAGACATGTATGACCAGCCCAAATTGAACCAGGAAGAAGATATAGAAAACCTAAACAGACCCAAGGGTGGACAAACCAGCAAATAGAGACCCAGACGACTCAAACCCATGTGTAATTTTACCCCACCAAAGTCAAAACCAAGGCTAAATAATAAATGGTTGAAGAAGAAAGCAATTCAAATGAAAGTAAAGTTTTACAAATATGTGTGTGTATCTGAACCTATCCATCAGTGAGAATGCACACGAAACCATGCCGGATAGAAAAAAGTAAAAAAATAAGATAATGAAATAAAAAATTTTAATTTTAAAAAAGAGTAAAAAAGAAAACGTGGGGGGACCAAATAGGAAAAAGAAAAAGAAGAATTTCTTTTTCTTTTTTTTTTTTTGCGGTGCTGGGGATTGAACCCAGGGCCTTGTGCTTGTGAGGCAAACACTCTACCAACTGAGATATCTCCCCAGCTCCACAAGAAAAATTTCTCAATGAGAAACCAAGGGCTTGTTTCCCCTGGGGAGGCCAAAACTGTAGGCAGGGATGGATTTTCATTCTTCGTGTTTACTTTTGGGCTCTGTAACCTCGGTCAAGGGCTGGGGGTTGTGAAGTCCCACATCTCTGTGGTCCTCACCTAGCTGCCAGCCAGTGTGGCCAGAAGCCAAAGCTGGTGCAGTGGCTCTCAGCCCCCGGTTGCCCAGGCGAGGGTGGGAGAGCCCCAGGTGCTGACAGCGCTGGGCTCCCATGGCAAAACTCGGCTGGTGCAAAAACACAAGAAGGCAATACACTATGATCAAGTGGGTTTCATCCCAGGTGTGCAAGATTGGTTCAACATATGCAAATCAATAAATGTGCTTCACCATATAAATTGAATCAAGGCCAAGAATCCTATGATTATCTCAATAGATGCAGAAAACACCTTTGATAAAATCCAGCACCCCTTCATGTTAAAAACACTGGAGAAACTAGGGATATAAGAAACTTACCTCAACGCTGTACAGACTATATATGACAAACCCAAAGCCAACATCAAACTGAATGGAGAAAAATTGAAAGTATTTGCTCTAAAATCAGGAACGAGACAAGGATTCCCATTCTTAGAGCGCTCCTATTCAGTACAGTACTTGAAACTGTCTAGAGGAATCAGGCAGGAGAGGGAAATTAAAGGGATATAAATAGGAAAAAAAAGAGAGATCAAACTGTCCTGTTTGTGTGTGACATTATCCTATATGGAAAAAAAAATACGCCACCAGAAGACTCTTAGAACTTATAAATTCAGCAAAGTAACTGTATTA
This sequence comes from Sciurus carolinensis, assembly GCF_902686445.1. Taxonomy (NCBI): domain Eukaryota; kingdom Metazoa; phylum Chordata; class Mammalia; order Rodentia; family Sciuridae; genus Sciurus; species Sciurus carolinensis. The sequence goes on along the minus strand of NC_062219.1, from coordinate 8,641,786 downwards.
GCCAGGGTTCTCTAGAGGAACAGAATCAACAGGAAGTATGATTATAAAAAGGGGATTTATTAGATTGGCTCACATGACCAGAAGCAGGATAGTCCACAATGGCTGTCTCTAGCTGGAGAACTGGAAGAACCAAGAGCTGCACAGTCCAAGAGGCGGAAGAAAGATCAACAGTGCTACACTAGTCTGCGAACAATGCTTCTGGAAATTACCTGGAGAATCACTGGTAGAGTTTGCCTGGAAGAGTGAAGAAGCGAGAGTCTGATATCCTCAGGCGATGGAAGCAGCGATCAAGAAGCCATTCAAGAAGAACCAAGCTGCATCTGCATCTGCATCTGCTTCCTTGTTCTTCCAGCTTCTGTTCCATCCTATTGGGTGATGCTGCCCACACTTAGGGAGGGACTCCACTTCAGTTCACTATCCCACATGCCAATCATTCCTAGACAGGCCCTCATGGACACACCCAGAGGTTGCTTAATCATCAGCATCTCTTAATCCACTCAGGTTGACAATTCAAATTAACCATTACAGTAGCAAAATACAAGATAAGCATTCATAAATCAATAGCTTTCCTATACTCTAACAGAGATTTGACTGAGAAAGGAATCAGAAAAACTATCCCATCTACATTAACCTCAAAAAATATCCAATTAGAATATTTGGCAATTAATCTAACCAAGGAGGTGAAAGATCTCTACCATGAAAATCACAGAACACTGAAGAAAGAAATCAAAGATCTTCAAAGATGGAAAGACCTCTCGTGTTCTTGGATAGGCAGAATTAATATTGTCAAGATGGCCATTCTATCAAAGTGCTATACAGATTCAATGATATCCCATTAAAATACTAATGGTATTCTTCACAGAACTAGAAGTTCATTTGGAAGAATAAGAGACCCAAAATAGCCAAAGCAATCCTTAGCAGGAAGAGGGATGCAGGAGGAATCACAATACCTAATCTCCAATTATGCTACAGAGCTACAGTAGCATCATGCCACGTGAAATAGCCAGACTCAGAAGAGCGAGGGTTGAATACTTCGCTCATGTGCAGAAACTAGAGGAAAATAAGGGAAAAATTGGGGCTGGGTATCGTAAGGATTGAGGGAAGATTAATGGAGAGGAAGAAGGAAAGTAAGGGGGAGAGAGGAGGGACTGGAAAGCAGAGGGACTGTGGAATGATTTGACGAAATTACATTATAGAATGCATCGATACGCCACAATAAATTCAACTTTATGAATATTTATAAAGCACTGATTAAGAATAAATAAATATACAAATAAATAAATAAAAGACCAGAAGAGGAGAGGAAGGAGAATGGAGTAGGGCAGAGAAGAAGACAAGGGGGAGGGTATTGGGAATTAAATGGGACCAATATCGGAGAAGGACACTTGCAAGCTGACTGATGAACCAATAGCTAGCTAGGATGTTCACGGATTGACAAGTGGTTGGGAGGTGGGGAAAATGGCTGCAATAGAAAGGGCAGGGAGAGCAGCTTTGTACATTATAATTGCTATATTAGAGTACCTGATCATGTATGTATTTACTCACAGTCCTGGAGAAAGAGAGAGAAAGATATACATATATATATATATATATATATATATATATATATATATATATATATATATATGGAGAGAGAGAGAGAGAGAGAGAGAGAGAAAGAGAGAGAGAAAGAAAGAAACATGCTAAGGGCCACATCTGTCATTTTATAAGGAACCCAATGCCTCAATAAAGACATTAATCCATTCAGGGCAGAGCCCTGGAGGTTCAACCACCCCTTAAAGTTCCCACCTCTAATACTGGTACAAAGGCAATTAAGTTTCAACCTGATTTGGGGAGAGAACAAACATTCAAAACACAGCAGGAAATTGATATGTACTTTTAGTCTCTCTCTCTACCCTATTTGCATTCCCCACCAGCTGACCAAGTGCTACATCAAAACTCATCCTGCAGCCTGAGTCCTGAGCTGGCTTCTCTGGTTTTGGGTAAAGAACAGAAACTCTTCCCTGGGCTTCCCATACACATAAGATGGTTACAGTTTCAAAGCATCATTTAAATGTCTCCAATAGCAACTTTTATCAATCATATTTTAAGTTTTTTTTGGGGGGGTGTAAGAAAAATGGGGCTCAGCTTGGGTCCCAAGGCAGCTCAGACCCTTAAATCCAGGGGAGCAGGCGCTCAGGGTGCTGGGTCTGAGTCGCGGTCCAACAACAACACCCCGACATGGGAAGTTACGTAAGAGATTTTATTATGCTGATGACTAGAGTGTCCACTTGGGCCTGGAAGGAAGGAAAAGAGAGATGGTGGGAGCTTCTCCCAGATATTGGAATCTCCCGGGCTGTAAGGAGCCAATAGCAGAGGGGAATACTTACAAGCTGACTGATGAACCAATGACTAGCCAGGATGTTCACAGACTGACAAGCTAGGATGTAACTTGGGAGGCAGGGAAATGACTGCAGCCTAAAGGACAGGGGAGCAGCTTTATATTATAGGGGGGATTCTTATAAATAAGGGCCTATATTTCTTCTGAAAACTCCCGAAAAAATTATTTTAGGAGAACATGAGAATATTGTGATTAAAATATCTTTCTGGGATAGAAATCCAATATGTTTCTACATTGGATTCAAGTAGTTAAAATTCCTGTAAACCAGAGCTTGGTTGTGGGTGCAAAAACAATTCTGCAGGAGACTCTTAGGTTTATTTTTGGTTGACTTCAGAGTTCTGAGGTTAGTCAGGTTTGCTAAGGGAGCAGGTTAGGAAGCAATGGTTCGTGTGACAGCTAACCATCTGCAATTGCTGTTTCTGTAGGTCAAACAAGGGTTGAATATGGTTGAATATGAAATTTAACAGCAATCCATTTTAACATTTGCAACAATTCTGTAAGGCAGGGACTATTCTGTTTGACAGGAGAGGGTGCATGTAAGGAATCTGGCCTCCCAACCACCTGTCAATCTGCGTTACGCCCACCTCTCCTGTTACAGGAATTTCCGGCTTACGTTGCAGTAATCTTTCTGCCTCCCACATTACATTCTAATATGTCATTGGTCCATCAGTCAGTCTGTAATAATTCTCCTCCGTGATTGGTTCCTCCCAGCCCGCAAAATTCCGATATCTGAGGAGAAACCCTGCGCCATCTTCTTTTCCTTCTTCCCTTTTCCCCAAGCGGACGCGAATCGTCTGGAGCAAAACGCTGGGAGTTATCGAGGAGCCAAAACCGCCCCTAACATCTGGTGCCGAAACCCGGGATGGGTTTTTTCCGCTGACTAAGCAAGCGGAATCCCATCCGATGGCTCCTGCGCCCGCAGATACAGGCTCACCTTCCATTTACCTGGATGCCCAGTTTTCTGCATACAACACCGGACTCCAAAATTGGTGATTTCCCCTTAGGCAGGCCCCTGACCATTTAAACACATCTCGGACACCCGCGGCTCCTGCCGCGGCCCCCCCCTTATTTGAGAAGCGGCCATTCCCACGGTTCCCTCTGCAGGCTTGTGGCTCTCGCCGCCCGCCCTCGCTTCCCTCTCTCGGCCTTCGCTGCTCGCCTCACGGCTCCCTCTCGCCGCCCCGCGGCTTCCCCCTCGCGGCTCCCGCCGCTCAACTGCCGAGGTGTGGGGGTACCTCCTTGGCCCTCATAGTTGGTCTTAGTTGCTGGGTGGATTCCTGAATTTTATGGTGCTGAGATTCTTTCTCAGGGTTTGAAGCTCTCTCTCTTATTTCCCGCTGCGTCTCGCTCGAAATCCTGGCCAGGTCTTCAAACTCTCTCTCGGCTATTTGCCCGGTTAACATTGGTTCTAAGTGATGACCAGACCTTTGTTTTAACCTCTCGTTGCCTGGCACTGTGGTTCTTGGGACGCCAAATCCACTAACCAGGTGGGTCTCAGCTTACCATGGGATTCGGGATATCCAGCCCAAAAAACTCACCCCTGAGATGCTTATTAAATCATCTCAAACCCCTTCACCTATTCCCTGAATCAGAGCTAAATTGTCCTTTAGATAGTAAGTCAGAATGGTCTATTTATGACACCCTAAATTCTAGCTTTATACTAGGTAAAATTATATGCCTAATTATACTAGTTATAATTAAGTACACATGTGGGCAACCTGGTGAATGGAAAGGAACTTTTCCCCTTCGTGTTTTTCCTTTCTTTCTTGATAAACCTCTCTTGGCTTCTCACCCACCTTTTAACCCTTCTTTCCCTTCCGAGTTCAATCCAGCTGATGAGTCATCTCCTTACAAGCCTCTTCCTGCAGAAGCCCCTGTCCATTCTTCTTCTTTGCCTCATTCTGTTTCTCTTTCTGCTCCCCCATTCAGCCCACCAAGTTCCCCAACCATGCAATCTCGTACACACATTCTAGCTCCTTTACTGGAGGTGGCTGACATGGAGGGAGTAAAACCTGAACACATTCTCTTGGCTGATTCCTTATTTTCAAATCTTTTCTTTCTTAGCTCTCCCTGCAGGCTCAAGAAATTAAAAGGACCTAAGCATCAAGTCTCTGCTAGAACATATTAGCCCCTTTCAGATTCAGATCTCAGTCAAGGGTACATTGAAATGTAAATGAAGAAAGGCTCAATGTGAGACCAGTTTCAAACCCAAGAAAAAAAAAGTGTCCATTTTAAATTTCTCCTGGGCTACAACTCATAATACTTTTCTCCCTTTCAACTTTTCTCTCCTTCTCATTTTCTCATGCTTTAATTAATAACCATTATCATTTTTCTTCTAGGACTTTGTTTTTCTTAAATGCTGTATTTTCGAGCTCACAATTTTGATCCTACAGACCTAGGTTAATGATTTTTGATCAGTTCTTTTTATCCAACTCTAGAGTTATTTTTGAACATCCGTTACATTGCAATGGAGATAAATATTACAAGGCCTTTGCTTTTGTGTTAAATATAAGCACGCATAAAAATTAAATTTTTAAAAATGGATCCAAATATTTTTAATTCACGTGATTTAATGAGGTTCAATTTAAATTGGGTAAACTAATAAAAGTAAAATATCTTTAAAATTAACTCACAAGTCTCTAAGTGGTCAAACTAATAAAATAGTAATGTTTATAAAATGTCTAACATCAATTTTTCTAGGAATTTTCTTCAACAGGAAAGAGATGGCAAATACCAAATACTGTTGGTACAATTGTCTGATATCTTGGTTTTTCTACAATAAGATGAGTGAATTGGAGTCGACATGTGTGGGATTACTCAAATGTGTTTGTTAGAGACATCTGATTAATTTATAAGGTTATTCCATGGAGTAACATACTTAAAAACATTATTCTTTGTATATTAAATGTGTTCATATTTTCCAGGTATACAAGCCTTTAAAGCAGAAAATTTATCAAGTTGCTGTTCTCCAAATTAAACTTGTCTGTAATGGTAAACCTATCATTTAATATTCTGTTATAGGACTTGTCATCAATAGGGTATATGTAAAATGACATTTAAGAAAGAGTGTAATATGCAGTAGCAAAAATGGAACTCAGCCAAAATTCAAGATAGCTATTGCACAAACTGAATGTTTTACTCTTGGTAATTCCATTTTGTATTTTCCTTGTAAACTCTAATTGTTGCCTGATCAATATTTTGCAGAAGTACTGCTTCAAGAGTGAACACCATAAATTAACTTGGAATAGTAAGCTATCACCTATAGAACAGATAATGTAAACCCCAATTAGAAAAAAGGGGGTAAATAACTGTAAAGTTATAGACATTAAAGCTAAAGCCCAGTACTCTTACTCTATGACTGGTGAGACTGACTTGCTTGATGGTTAAGATCAAACTTAGAGATAGATATTAAATACAGAGGTCAAGAAAACTCCATGTTTGGGTCTTGCCCTGAAAGTCAGCCTGAACCCAGGGAACAAGAGGACTTCTCCAAGGAACTTTGCAACTCTGGGTCACACAACCTCCTGAGCAAGGAGATTGATAAGACTGCTAGAGGAAGAGCCACTCAGTGCATCTGCTGCAGAGGAGAGTCATGAAAAAAGGGAGACATCCCTGACGCTTTCAAGGAAAGCCACATCATCGAGAAGACCCTGCCTAACCAAATGGCACTAATGGAGCTAAGAAGCTGCTCTTAAGTTCTCTATGAGTGACCCCTGTGGAAACTCAGCTGACTCTTTAACAGACAGGAACAGGTCACTTTGACCAGCTTGATCTTAAACACCTAGCAAATCAGTTAAAACCAAGGTATAGCCATTCTTGGGCATTTAAAAGTAATAGTAACTATCAAGAGAAACTGCTAGAGTCAGAAGTTTTTAGTCAGTTTAAGGCCTACAGACACAGGTAGGCTTAATCTATGTTTGCTAGTAACAGAAGTATAGCGATCTCTACTAAATGTTGTGTTCACATTCCTGATAACCTAGACAATGCTAAAGCTCCCAAATGAAGGCCTGTCCTCTCCAGCCTTTGCTAGGCCTTGTTATGGGAACAACTTCTCATAATTCCTCCCTGGTGAGGAATTATTAACTTCTGTCACCTTTATAATATGCATTAGCATGTTCCAGATCCTGTAACATTTATATTGTGTCAATCTCATTTCAGTACTCACGTCTTTTTGTTCTTCTTTCTTAGAAGCACACATCCCCAGATGCCTTTACAGACTGCTCTCCCACAACCAGACTTCTATCATGAACCCCTCAATTGAACTGATTTCTAAAAAGGAACCTCCAAACTGCTTGCCCCACGCTGTCCACTTCCAGCTCGAAGAAGTCAGATCAGTCATCACCCCTTTTCCCTACAGCGGTGAAGGAGTTCCTAGTATTAGAGGGGTAAATGAAGTCAGAATTGGGAATAGGCAGTTAGTGTAGAAATAGGAGATCAGTCAAATCCAGTGAAGTCCATGAAAATCATCTGCCTTTGGAAGCCTAGAAGGAGAATGAACTTTTTACATCTCACCTGTAAAACCAACCCCAGTCACCTAGGCAGGAAGGAGAGAGAAGGCTTCAAAAAGAACTGAAGAGCAAGATTTTTTTTATTTTTTTATAAAAAAAGAAATGGGGGAATGTAAGGAATCTGGCCTCCCAACCACCTGTCAATCTGCATTACGCCCACCTCTCCCGTTACAGGAATTTCCGGCTTACGTTGCCGTAATCTTCCTGCCTCCCACATTACGTTCTAATATGTCATTGGTCCATCAGTCAGTCTGTAATAATTCTCCTCTGCGATTGGTTCCTCCCAGCCTGCGAAATTCCGATATCTGAGGAGAAACCCTGCGCCATCTTCTTCTTTTCCTTCTTCCCTTTTCCCCGAGTGGACACGAATCGTCCGCATAAAATAAAGTTCCTCGTGTGAGACCTGTGTCTGCGGAGCGTTTTTCTGGGAGTTAACAACGAACCAAAACTGCCCCTAACAGTGCAGAGAGACAGAGAGGTTGGGCAACCTAGCCAGGGTCAAAGCTGGACTTTGCATGCCAGCCTAGGCAGCTGGCCATCCGCACTCCTAGCCTCATGCTCTGGAAACTCTTCTTGAAACATCTATAAAAGTCAGATTGTGAGACCACAGTTTACCGGTGACGAGTTCTGCTTCCTCAAGTGTTGAAGTGTGAACATCAGAGAAGCACGCCAAGGCAAGCATATGAAGCAGGTTTTATTTAAAGGTAATAATACAGACTTCTCCCCAGAAGAAGAAGGGGGCCGTGGCTGATGTTTTAGAATCTCTGAGAAGTGAGCGCACCCTACATCTTTTATAGATTAGGGTCTTCTTTGTTCTGTTCTCTCGCCACTTACGTCTCCTTCCTGCCTAAGTGACTAGGCCCAGGAGTTGCTGGTGACATAGCAAAAAAGGTGAGCAGCAGATGGCAGGCAAGGGCCCAGGGGGCATTAATTAGCAGCTCCTTACCTGTAGTCCTTGACAAGGGCAGGTAAATTTGGTAATCAATGGGCTCTGGAGATCCTTGACGTTCCATTCTCCCAGGGGCAGTCTCCAACTTCCAGGTGCAGATGACTTTCATGGCCTCCATTTCCTCAATTTGACTTGATCCCTTATTCTACACTTACTGCATGTCCCTAATTCTGGCTTCAATTGCTTTTGTTTTAAATCTGAGTATTTCTAGACTATTGTAGAAATACTGCAATATCTGAAATAAAGAGTTTTGTCATTATTATAATTTCATAAGAATATTTTGCATCTTTAAACGGCACTAAGTATCTCTGCAAAAATCTTTCACCATTAAGAATTCTTGAAATATTCTTAGTCCTTGAGGCTTTCTAATGTCTACTATGGTTATGAAGCCAGAACTGGGGACAGGCAGTTCGAGTAGAAAGAGGAGATCAGGTCAAATCGAGGAAATGGAGGCCATGAAAGCCATCTGCACCTGGAAGTTGGAGACTGCCCCTGGGACAATGGAATGTCAAGGATCTCCAGAGCCCATTGATTACCAAATTTACCTGCCCTTATCAAGGAATGCAGGCAAGCAGCTGCTAATTAATGCCCCCTGGGCCCTTGCCTGGCTGAATCAGCTTGGCCCTCCCTCTGCCCCATCAGCTTCTCACTTTTTACATCTCACCTGCAAAACCAGGTCTAGTCACATAGGCAGGAAGGAGAGATAAGGGGGGAGAGAACTGGACAACAAAAGAGACCTTAATCTATAAAAGATGCGCTCACTTCTTGGGATTCTAGAACATCAGCCATGGCCCCCTTCTCCCTCCCGGGAGAAGTCTGTATGATTACTACTTTTAAATAAAACCTGCTTAATATGCTTGCCTTGGCATGTTTCTCTAGTGTTCAAACCTCAACATTAGAGGGAGCAGAGCATGTCACCGGTGTAATACAAAACCGATACTCCGCGCTTCCAGGTGCAGTCATTTCTCCCACCTCCCAACCACTTGTCAATCTGCGCTCTGCCCACCTCTTACATTACAGGAATTTCCGGCCTACGCTGCTGCCATTTTCCTGCTTCCCACGTTACCTCCTAACATGCTAGCAAGCTTTTGGTTCACCAGTCAGCTTGCAAGTATTCTCCTTCACTATTGGTTCCTTCCAGCCCACGAGATTCCAATATCTGGGAGAAGCATTCACGCCATCTTTCTCTTTTCCTTTCTTTTCACCCCGGAGCCATCGCGCTAGTAGTCTGCATAATAAAGTCTCTTGCGTGAGGCCTTGTGTCCGTGGTGGATTTTTCTGGGAGCTATTGTTGAGCCGCAACTGAGATGGGCAAGCGGAGCGGCAGTTCAGCGGGAGGGGGCTGGAACCGCTGAGTCCCGAGTCGAGCTGTATTTTTCCTTACAACCGGTAAACGGCGGTATCAGTTACTTATTCAATTTATTTGCAATTGAACATTAGAGCATTAAAATGGATAGTGTCTGAGCTTCAGATTCTCCCTATACAATGATGGAACTTCATAGAACTGCCCCGAAGAGTCAAAAATATAATGTTGATGAAGTTACCAATTTCTGGGACATAGTGACCCTAAGTCAGTAGTACTTAAAAGTTAAGCTGTATGCCCTACACATAAACATTTTATGGAGCTTTAAAAATCATTTTCTCTTATTTATTGTGGCAACAGAAGTGAGTGTGATGGGCACCAGAAGTCTCTGCCTGGTCACCTGGGAAGGACAGGGAAAGCAGATAAGGGAGCGATTGTGAAGGTGTTGGGTTTGAGGAATCCATGGAACACCCAGGCAGAAATGAGCAATAAGCCATTGGATGTGCAAGGCTGGGATTCCAAGAGTGTTGAAGCACATGTAAATTCAAACATGACTGTTGTTAAGGGGTGTTCTAGGAAGGTCAGTCCTATACTAGAGTACAGAATGTTCTGGAAAGCTAGAAAAAGGTTCATTGAAAAGTGGTTACACTTGTCCTGGTGTCAACTGAGAGTAGCCTGACCAGGGTGGTGGTAATAAGAATGGAAAGAAGGAGAAGTATGCAATTCTGCAAATAAACATTGAGAGCGATTAGCAATGGGTTGACTGGGTAAAGTGAGATAGGACCAACTGTTTTGTGTTTGTGAGCTTTGGAGAAAGGAGACTCAGTAAACAGAAATAGGTAGGGTAATGGTCATGGGGCAGGGGTTGGGAGATTGACATTACATGGGATATTGTCATTTGGATTTTGACCGTATAATAGGATACTCAAGTGGAAATGCCCAGCAGGGAGTTTGAGCCTGGCTGCTGAACTCAGGACAGAGTGAGGCTGGAACACAAGCCATCTTTTAATGGTAGGAGTTGAAGCTCTGAGATGGGAGATGTTTCCTATGGAGAGTGAAGACCCTTTATTATAAGTTCAAAAATCAAAATAGGTCATCTTTCCTCTGAATCACAAATGGTGAACAAATGAAGTATGGCCAATTCTCATCATTCATGGTAGTTATGACTTATCAGTTTGCCCAATACAGAGATTGTTCCTACAGGAACTACAGAGTTACGTTCCTGAGAGCCTCCAATCACAACATTCTCCTCTACCGATTAATACATAGGCTGCTTTAAATTACACGTTTCTGTTTAATGATGGTTTGCTCAACATACATTGAACATAGAACTCCTGGCCAACAGCAGTGCTATCATTCATGCCTGAATGTACCTTCCTGAACATGTGTTTTCCCCATGATGGACAGACACCACAGCCTTCTTGGCCTGAGGAGTGCCAGGCAGGACTTTAGCACTATGCTTGGGGACCATTTTAAATAGTGAAATCATCAACAAGGAAAACAAATGTGAAAATGTGGCATTAAATAAAAAGTGGAAAGGACACTTGTTTACCGTGGGAGAGCTGAGCACAGAAGGCAGAGGTTGCTTTGTAGATCTCAGCGGGACTCAAGGTTATGAAGTAGGTGCATTTATGAGAACACAAGGTGAATAACAGCACTGTTTACTGTTCATTGTCAGTTCTAAAACTTTAGGATCTGGAGACCATTTGCATATTTACTTGTAGTAGATATTTAAATGATTGGGAAGTAAATGGGGTCATGGACTAGCATAAAGTCATTGGCACAAGTTCAACTGGAGTTCGTTCTTCAGCATTTCTCCACTTAAGAAACAGAATTCTGTTTTAGTCAAAGTAGATTAAACACCAGATGCTTTAGCAAACAACTCCAAGATTTCAGGAACTGACTTACCACATGTTATAGGGTGTGTTTCTTGTTCACATCAGAGTGTAACTCAGTCAGGGTGAGGGTAGTGTTGGGACTTAGAATTCTTCCACCTGTTGACTCAACCATCCCAAGGGCCTTGGAATCCTCTGCTGTGTTTTCTCTATCCTACAGGTTGACCAGCAGAGGGCAGAAAAGGTCCTGTGCCTGTTTCAGGGGCCAGGACTTGAAGTAATGCATGCTACTTTCATCTATACTTGGTTGGCTAGAACTCAGTCTCTTTGCCCCACTTAGAGACCAGGGATCTGAGAAACACAGGGGTGATACAAACTTTGGTGTATAGATTTCCTATTACTGCTGTAACAAATTGCCATAACTATAGAGGCTCACAACAATGAATTTATTCTTTAACAGTTCTGGAGGTCAGAATTTCAAATGGGTCTAAATTCTAATGGGATGTCAACTTAGGGGGTCCACATGGACTAGATTCCCGAAGAAACAGTTGGGAGAGGATCAACTGTGGTGAAAAACATTTAGGCAACATCATGTAAGATGCTGTTGAACATTTCCCAAGGAGGCTTCCAAAGAATCAGCAAAAGCACCCCTGAGAGGGCAGGAGCCAGTCTCTACCATTCCCAGCTGGGTGAGAATGTTCCTTCCGGTGCCCTTCCTTCCCCTGCCCTGACTCTGGACGTCCAGAAACCATCAGGCTGGAAAAACCTATGGAGGGAAGATTGAAGGACCCTTAGCAGTCTGCACATTTCTAGGTGCAGCAGGCTCTAGGTGGCAGTTGGGAGAAAATCTAATTTCATATTGTTTGGGATTCTTATTATATAGGATTAGACATTTTTGGCAACTGAATGGACACTGTTTAATACTTGAAAGGACCACAGGCTTTACTTATTACTTAGTTCACAGGACTTGGGACACTGCCCGAGTATCTCCCTGAGGCAAAGGAAGAATTTTCCCACTGTAAATATTTTAAAAGAACAGTGGATTCTTCTAAGATCTTATGGGCTTTTCCTGTTCAATGAACATCTTTAGAATTTTTGTACTTTACGAGCTCCTCTGAAGCACCCTTGACTCACTGACTGCTCAGCTTGAGGTCTCCTCTCTCTGCATGACTGTCCACTGGACTCAATGGGTGCCATGAACCCCGTGGCTTGGGGTACAATTCTTCACTCTTCTGTCCTGGGCATCATGCTATTTTATTAGTCCCCCAGGCGACAGATGAATGGGTTCTCTGGGTCAGCCACAGGAGTGACTGCTGCCCCGCCTCTGGAAGACAACTCTGCATCCTGCCCTCTTTAGAGGAGGGGTCATGTGACTCAGGCTAAGCCAATCAGATGCTTCCTCCTGGGACTGTGAGTCTTGGAAACAGTGACACAGAATGGAAATGGTGTGGGTGATGTGTCCAGAGACAAGGTTCCTTAGAGAAGCTGGCTGGATGTTTCTGCCCTGGAGCTTTCCTGAGTCCCTTTCCCCTGAGACCTTGTAATTTAGTCTTTTCTTTAATCTGCGAGTCACTCCTTATTCTTCTAACACTTTAAAAAACTTAATTAAGTCAATGTGTCTGTACAGTTTGCCAATGATATAAAGATATGCTCATTTAATACTTCAACAAATATCTCTAGTGGCTCTCCAATCTGAGTAGCAATTTATACTTCTACCAGTTATTGGAATAGTCTGGGTTTCTTAAAAACAAAAACAAACAACAACAACAACAAAAAAACCCTTTAAGCAGTCCCATGTCCCATGGTGTTAATGAACACAGGATCTCCTGTTGTGAAGTTTTCCTAACACATTATCACTTTGGTTTCCTGATAGAGCAAGGTTGTTTGTTAGTTGCTGTAGCAGGTTGGCCAACAAATAACTCTTATTTTTGCCAGAATATATCTGCTTTGTACTAATTTGCCAAAGGTATAACTGATGAAATGATCTAGGGTCAATTTAGTGTCATTCAAAAGTGGAGTGATTCACAAGTACGTGAGCCACAAACTTGGACATCAAGTATTCTAAAACATAGTATTCTTAAACCATCACCTTAGCAACTATAAACAATGACATAGTCATCAACTACCAGCAAAAACAATGGCCAAGCACGATTTGTAAAGTTCCTTTAGTTAACTTTGTTTGCCACTTATCTTATCCTTAATTTAAACATTATTAGGAAAATGCATCTTTAGAAGTAAAAGAGATTTGAATTGGAGGTATAAAAACATTTAATTATTCAACTGGGTAATAATATCATTAGAATGTGTAGATGGGGTTCCTCCTCTTGTGTGAAGAAAAATGTCCAGGTGGTGTATGGAAAATATGAATCACAAGTAAAGATGTATTCCAGTGAGCACTCAGTCACCAGGCAGAGTGTGGAGAAGTGGAATCATGCCCATAGTCAACCTCTTGACATCTCTGTGTCTCCTCACTGCATGTACTTTTGTTGAGATTTTGAAAAAAGAATGGAAAGTATCCAGAGGAGAGAGATTGATAATGCTGGACAGGGAGGGGTTTTGTAAGGTTATGCATAAGGATCACAGGGATGTGATTCAAAATATTTGATAGCCAGTATGATCATGTAAAATGAATATACAAAATAAAATGGAATCAATAACCAACATGTGTTTTGTAGGATCTCAGAAAGGACCATCACTTAAGTAAATAAGATTGTGTTGTTTTGTTACTAAGATACGCGGAAAGACTGTTTTTTACGTGCCAAGCCATGCAACTGACGGAAGGAGAGATTGCCAAGTGCCTGGAATAGATAAGTCTCCTTGCCAAGGCCTTCTGCAGCGTGGAGCAGCGTTGAGAGCAACCGTCCCCAGCTGCTGGAGCTGGACAATGAGGGCTGGCGTCTGCTGCGGGCTGTGTTGCTTCTCTCCACCGTCTGTGGACGCTGCCCTTGTCTGAGTTCAGAGTGTCTGCATGTGTATAGAGTAACACCAAGAGATGCTGAATTTCATCAAATCCTTTTTTAAGCAAATGACAAGACCATCTGGTTTTTTTCCTTTCTGCTATTAAATGTGGTAAATTACATTTATTGTAATGTTAAACCTCCCCTGAATTCCTGGGATAGAGCAAATTTGGGTAAGATACAGTCTCTCTTTTTAAAATTCTGGGCTAGATGTGTATATTAATGCTGTTTAGGATTTTTGTATCTGTTTATCAGTTAATCATTTTAAATTTTCCTTCATCATACCATCTTTGTTGAGTTTTGGCATCAAGGCTATATTAATCTTCTAGAAGACTGGAACAATTTGTTTTTGAATGTTTTTTAGAATTTTCCTATAAAGTTGGCTGGGCCTGCTATCCTCTTTATGGGAGATTTTTAAGTTTAATGATTACAGGAGGGTTCAAGCATTTCCTTTCTTCTGGGGTCAAATTTAATAAGATACAGTTTTCAGAAATTCATTTACTTCACATAAATTTTCAAATTTATTAATGCAATATTTGATGAGATAATATAAGTAGATAATAAAATTATGATATTCAAAATTATCTCTTTTTAATATCTGCTGTTTGTATAGTTGTGCCTTCTTTTAAAATCCTATTATTCGGTATTTGCACCTGTAAGGGATCCCACGGAAACCACGCCGGACATGGGAAATCACATAAGGGAGTTTATGAAGCAAACAGAGTGTCTCCCTACAGGGTAAGAGAGAAAATGAGAGGGAAAGAAAGGGAACGAGAAAGGGCGCACGCAAGAAAGTGTGAAAGTCAGGAGGATAGAGAAAGTGAGGAGGAGAGAAAGATGAGGAAAGATGGCGGGGTAGCTACAGTAAAGCAATTGAATTCCGCGGGGTTAACAGGGGACCAATATCGGAGGACACTTGCAAGCTGACTGATGAACCAATAGCTAGCCAGGATGTTCACAGATTGACAAGTGGTTGAGGGGCGGGGAAAATGGCTGCAACAGAAAGGGCAGGGGAGCAGCTTTATACATTACAGCACCTTCCTTTCTTTTTTCTTGGTAAACCTCTTTAAATATTTGACTACTAGATTCTTTTCTAAGGCCTTTTTAAAAATTTTTTGCATTATACTTGTGTTATACTTTTGTGTTCCTTTTCATTAATGTCTGTTAATATCTTTGACATTTGTCATTATCTCCTGCTTTTCTCTTCAAAGAGTTTTCTTGTTCTCCTAACTTCATAATTGGATATTTAGCTTATTTTCAATCTTACATTTTTAAATACAAGTCCTTAAGTTTATATATTTCCCTTTTGCATAAATATTAAGGTTATATATTTCATACTTCTGCAACATCCTGAAACCAAAATTATAGGTGATCAGGTTGAATGGAGGAAAGGGAGGCCATCTGATTATGGGAAGGTGGAGTCCGCCTTTGGGAGATTGGTATGTCAGTGTCTCCAGAGCCTTTTGATCACCAAGGTTACCTGCCTCCTCCCAAAGGCTACAGGCGGGGAATGGCGAATTAATGCCCCCTGGGCCCCTTCCTGCCTGGATCGCTCCATTTGGCCCTTCCCCCTGCCCATCTGCTTCTCACCTTTTTGCCATCTCAATGGCATCTCCTGGGCCTAGTCAAATAGGCAGGAAGGAGAGAGATAAGGGGGACAGAGCAGGAGAACAAAATAAACTTTAATCTATACAAAGGGGACGTCCTTACTTCTTGGGATACCAGAACACCAGCCATGGCCCCCTTCTCCCTCCCGGGAGAAGTCTGTGTTACCACCTTTAAATAAAACCACCTTCATATGCTTGCCTTGGTGTGCTTCTCTGGTGTTACAGTTCAACATTTGAGGAAGCAGAACTTGTCACCAGTAACCAGCGGTTATCAGTCCTATAGGTGGTGATATGTACAAAATCTATCATTGTATAGTTTTGAGCATTTCAATACTTCTGTTGTAACTCTGTTTATGTTTAAAATCATATTTAAAGTTTCGATTTTGACTTCTGACTTCATTACTCTATAGTAAGAGAACGTAGTCTGTATGATACCAAGTGTTTGAAATTTGCCATGGCTTCCTTATTGCCTGATTCACGGACACTTTTTTCTAAAAGTTTCATGTGTGCTTGAGAATAATGCATAATACATATATGAACATTAAGTTAGGCTTCATAATTGCGTGGTTCAAATTTTCTGCAGCTTTACTGTTTCATCTGGTTTATGTATCCAAAATTAGGGAAGGCATTTCTTGGTTTAGAAATTTTATGCTCTATACTTTTTAATAGTTACTCTTTTAAAATTTTGTCATACTTAACCAAAAAAAAAAAAAAAAAAGTTATTCCCAATTTCCTTCCTGAACTATAAAAGTTCATTTGAACACTCTTAACAATACTTACCTAATTAGATTTTCTGTGTGTGTTGTTTATGATCCAGCATTTCAGTTCTCTTCTTTTTTAGCCCATGATTGGGTGCTATTTTTATTACATCTGACAACTGGCGTTTGCGTGGTTTTATCGACACATTCCTGAATTTCTTTCCTCACCCTTCTTCCTTGCATCCCAGAGCCTTCCCTTCCTGATGTACTTTTAGGAAAAGTCTGAAGGCAATGAATACTCAAATTTTATTTATCTGAGAATACGTATTCTCTGTTTTATCTAATTCTTGAAAGATAATTCTGCTGAGAACGTAGTTCTAGGTTCATAGGTATTTTTTGTCCAATCTGGAGACATCATTCCTTTGTCTTCAGTCTCTTATGTTGAGAAGTCTGTGGTTTAGCTTTTCCTTTGGAAAGCATCCTCTCATTGCTTTCTGGCCACTCTTAATCATTTTATTGACTTCTGTGTTCTTAACTTGACCACAAGGTACTCGGGTGTGGATTTTGTTGTAGCCTGTCTAGCCTGTCTTGGTATTTGTTGAGCTTCCTATATCCATGGGTTTATATCTTTTATCAGTTCTTTATTATTTCTTTGTATAGCCTGCCAATTTTTTTCCCTCTGAGACTTGGGACATATACTAGACATTTTAATCCTGTTTTTCTTTTTCTTTTTACTTCTTTACTTTTTCTATTTCTTTAGATGTCTGTGCTGTGATGTTGGTTATTTTTTCTGACTAGTCTTCTACTTTCTTAATTTTCTTTCCTGCCAAGTCTAATCTACTATTTAATCATCCATTGAACTTTTATTATCCATGACACTATTTTTAACTTACAAGTTATATTTGGCTATTGTTCAAGTCATTGCTATTTCATTCTACTATTTTTATTTTTACAAACATATCATATATTATTATTCTGTATCTCAATCCTAATAATTATAGTATTGGAAGCCTGTGGTAACCTTGTTTTGTTTCTGCTGACTCTTTTCATGGTGTTTGCTTCTTAGAGGGTTTATGACCTCATAATCGATCCATCTTCAATTGTGAAAATCCTAAATGTCTGAACAGGGGATGATTTCCTCCAGAGAGGTTTTGTGTTTGCTTCTCTTAGGGACAGAAAGTGTCTCTGACCTAGAACATTCAGGAGTCTAGATTGATACGGTGGTCAAGGCATTCAGATTCAGTCTCTGCTGTGGTAACCCGGAGATGAATCATGACACCCCCTAAACCCCATCTCACATGTACCATGTTCTGTTATTCTCCTTTCACAGCATCTTGCCTCAGAATTCAGTGTTCTGCTGAAGTCCTCATTCAGGCCCTGTGACTTCTCCCCTGAACTGTTTTAGGCCTCCCAACTCTCTCTTCCTTGATTCCTTCCCCACCTCCAATCAGTTCTGCAGCTAACTGCCTAGTCTTTCTGCAGCACATATTTCTGGTTTGCATAAGGTAAATCCAGTGGGTTTGTATAGTTTGTCACTGTTGAAACACTGGCTCGCACCTCGCCGCTCCTCTGTGAGCATGGTTGGGGTGCTCTTCTGCTCTGGGCTTCCCTTGCCTTCAGAGCAAATGCAGAATCCCATCCTGCTTTCAGGGCTTCCATACGCGCTCTCTCCAGTCTCTAAAACCCGGTCAGCTGCTAACCCTGCCTTGCAGCCTGGGGCCCATGCTCAGATCTGTTTCTTCTCTTCCTTGCCTTGGTGCCTCTGTGGAGAATGTCCAGCCATCACCATTTCCCCCGGCAGAGTCTTTCCTTCAAGGTCTGGCTCAAATACTGACTCTTCTAAGTCACCTTTCTCAGCCCAGGCTGCTCTCGCTCTCCTGTCCGTGGCCCCGTGTGTGTGTGTGTGTGTGTGTGTGTGTGTGTGTGTGTGATACATGTATGTCCATGTGCACGTGCATGCACACACGTTTGTTGTAGGAATTCATTACTTTTTTAGAGGTTCTTCTTTTCCTTCCCCTCTCTTTTCTACTGCTCTGAAGCTGCTTTTTGACGACTGGTTCTGCTTCTTCTTTGTCTTCGCTGTGTTCTACTCCATCATCAATACTTTCCAACACGAACATGAACTCGCTGCAGGGCCCTGAGTGTTCTGAGGGGAGCCCGGTGGAGGCATCCCTGAGAAGACTGCGATCGTCCCAGCGGGTGATGGCAGCCCAAGGATCCCGGAAAGATTTCTAGACAGAGCAGGGACTGAGAGTGGATAGGCTCAGAGGAAGCTATCAGGGCTTAATTATGTGCAGCCAAGAAGCTAAAGGGGCTCCTTATGATTTGTGTTTCATATGAGAAAAGGAGAGCAATTCCACACAAGCCAGAGACGTGATCCTGAATGGATGGGAGCCCAGAACTTGAGGCAGCACCCATATTCACAAGGGCGTCAGAGCGAGGGAGGGATTGCCAGGGCCGGGAGCAGGAACTCGTCCCTCTTTAGGGGGCTGGGCTTACCATGGGGCTTGTCTTCCTGGGTTGAGAATTCCAGGCAGGCCCCTCTTCTCAGAGAACCTGTGGGTCACCTGCTTTGGTGTCTCAGCTGACTGAAGTCTTCTTTTTATATTTGATGCTTTGCATATTTTCTTTCTTGCCAGAGGTTGCAATAAGACATCTTGCTTTTCATAACACATCTCACTGGGGTTGGAGATGTGAGGTAGGATGCTTG
The DNA here is from genome assembly GCF_902686445.1 of Sciurus carolinensis. Taxonomy (NCBI): domain Eukaryota; kingdom Metazoa; phylum Chordata; class Mammalia; order Rodentia; family Sciuridae; genus Sciurus; species Sciurus carolinensis. The sequence goes on along the minus strand of NC_062219.1, from coordinate 8,622,839 downwards.
CCTGGCATGCACGAGACCCTAGGTTTCTCTCCAGCACCACAAAACCAAAACAAAATGAAAATAAATGTCAATATCATTTTCATGTTAGGTTATACAAACCAAGGTAATAACTGCATAACAAGAACACTCACCTTGATTAATTAGGTTTAGGAGTTTGCTAATTATTGTAGTAAACAAAACATCTGTGTTGCTAACTTTCAACCTCAATTTGATGTGAAGTTTACTAGTCTGTGCAAATCAGTCACACTTCAAAGAATAATATGTGATTGGACCTTATGCTTTGTCAATATCAAAATGTTATTTTTCTGAAAAATAATTCCAGGCATATCTTCCTCATGTTTGCACCTTCAGTATTTATCAAGGTGTAACACCACGATATTCCATGAATTTTTTTGAAAAGTTATTTCAAAATGATTTTTAGGGCCCAGTGTGTTCTTTACATTCTCAATAGTTTACTGGGAAACTGAAGAAGCCTTGGAGTTTGCAATCAACTCAGGAATAAACACGTTACTCTAAACCGTGAGATGCAGAATGTAAGTGCTAAAGGAATTGTGGAGGTGGGGGGTTCTTTGAAGGTCTAGTCAGGGAAGGCTTCCAAGTGGAGGTGGCATAAGATTTAAATAAATGTCACAAAAAGCATTTGTTGAAGTAAACTGATGAGGGAAAGGGAAACACTTCCCTCGGCCTCCCAGGTTAAGGGAGGTGTGAGAGAGTTCAGAGATGGGGTGATTGATTGGTCAGAAGAGAAAGAGGGAAATTGCCCTAGTTCCAGCTGTGGGATGCTGCAAAGAGGGCCTTGGTACATGCAATGAGGCTGCAAATGGAGGCTTTCCTGAATGGGCCACTGCACAGAGTTTGTGAGCTGCAAAATACGTCTTACTTTATGAGCGTACAAGAAGGATACTTGCCATAAAAGCAGTTCAGAAGGTTATAGTCTAGTGTAAAATTATCCTCAGGGACAGGATAGTGGGATACCTTGGCAGAGGTATGCAGAGGCAAAGGCATAAATAAGAGGGGAAAGACCTTGCGTTAGTCCATTTTTGTCACTATAATAAAATAAATGAAGCTGGGTAACACTATGGAGAAAAGAGGTTTATTTAGCTCAGTTTGGTAAGCTGAAAGTGCAAGATTAGGTAGCTCCGTTGGTTTGGCCTCTTGTGAGGGCCAAGCAGCAGATGATACCAGAGCAAGAGCATATAGTTCCCACACATGAGCACAGTTCAGGGGTCAGACTCGGGCTTTTACAGAACTTGCTCTTGTGAGAACTAACTCAGGGGTCCCACAGGACTACTCTTAGTCCTTCTGGGCACATCCCCCAGTGACCTAAAGATCTCCCCCGAGGCTCCACCTCTCAGAGGTCCCACTACCTCCCCGCACTGCGGCACGGAGAACCAAGCCTGGGGGAAAACCACATCCAAAACACAGCAGAGCTGGAGAAGCAGGGTGCAGGTCCTCAGACGGGGCAGCATCGGGCACAGCCTCACAGGCAAAGGCGGCGAGCTTGGAGTACATCAGAGGAAAACTCACCACTGGTTCTTCGAGCCTGGGGATTTGGAAGAGAGCCAGGACCCTCTCCATGTCAGCCTGCGGGCGGGAGCCTCCCGGTCGGCCCCTAGGATCCTCTTGTTATCCACGCCTTCCTAGGGCTCCTCGTTGCATTGTTGGTCTGTGTCCCCAGCAGACCATAATGGAGTGACATGGGTGGTCATCCAGGACCTTGCTACTCTTGCCCTGGACTCCTGCGTTGCTTCCCCAGGGAAAGCCAGGTGCAGTGCCCTGGCTCTCAGCTGGCTTTGTGGAGGGCCAGATGGAGAGGCCCGAGGCCCCAGCTGGCAGCCAGCACTTCCTGGCCATCCACAGTGAGTTGCCTTGAAGGTGGATCCCAGCCCTGGTGTAACCTTCGGATGACCACAGCCCATTGTAAGCTCGGGGCACGGCTAGTGGCCAAAGAACAAGAGGACAGAAAGCGGCCGAAGCAAGCTTTATTGGAATTTGGCTCTCGGGTGAAATCCCCAGCCCTCGGGGTACAGGTCAGGGTAGGAAGCCGAGAAAATCGCACATGGCCCCCGCTGCCCAGGGTCTTTATAGGCCGGAATGGGCGGGGGTCCTGCTGAGTGACAGGTGGAGGTAGGGGTCAGTGGAGTTTTCCTGCCTGTTTGATTGGTCGCCGTGTGGCGTGCTGCCTTTGCCTCAGTTGCTCCGCTCTCCCTCCTATAGTCACCCAAATTCCCACCTAACACCCATGAGGGACCTTTAAACCAGACCTGCCCAACCAAGTTGCTTCCAAATTCCTGACTGACAGAAACTTTGAAGGATGACAGGATTTTTGCTTTAAGCCTTTGAGTTTTGGAGTAACTGGAACACAAAATGAAAACAGACTAACCAAACCTGTGTGTCCTTGGGTAACCTTCAATCACCGACTGCAAGAGGAGGTGGTGTGGGGAGCACCCTCAGGCTGCGCCTTTCTCAGATGACGGGCAGGTCAAGGTGACAGCTGACTTTTTATGAGTTAATGTTGAAATACCAAACTGGCTGCACCATCTGATTAGAGAGGTTGTGTCTGAAAGTCCCCAGGCGCTCCCTACCTGACTGCTGAATGAATGAAGAAATAAACAGGGTGAGTGAAACCAACTGAATTTGCAAGAAAGGTACCTGCCCCCACCCGACCTCCCTTCCTCTAGAAACAATAAATAAATACCCTCTTGCAAATGGCTCCATTCATGGCATTAGTGGTTCCGAAGGAGAAATCAGACTGTTTGCCTGCGCGTCTCTTGTCCTGAGGACCTCTGCCCACTGATTCGCTGAGAGAGCCAGCAGAGAGGAGGTCCCAGCTTGCACTGGCTTATTGCCGAGGCCAATTCTACCAAGCCTGCGCTGCTGAATGACTGTCCCTCTTCGACTCAGGCCCACATGCGCAGACTCACAGACTTTCCCCATGTGTTGCTATGAGGCAGGACCTACGGCAGGTCCTGCGGATGAGGGTGCTGTAGTTTGGATCCCAAAGGTCTATGCATTGAAGGCTTCACCCCTAGCTGGGTGTGATTCAGAGGTGGTGGAAACTTTAAAAGGTGGGGCCCAGTGAGAGGCCATCAGGTTGTTGGGGGCATGCCATTGTCCCTTCATAGTGGACCCCTGATAGTGGACCCCTGGCCCCTTCCCCCTTTCTTGTTTGCTTCTGGCCATGGGTGAGTGGCTTCGTTCCACCACATGCTCCTGCCATGATGTGCTTCCTCACCACAGGCCCAAGGCAACGTGGGCAACGGCCCACGGACTGAATCCTCCCAAACTGAGCCGACAGGACCCTTTTCTCTTCATAGGTTGATTGTCTCAGGTATTTGTTACAGTTACGAAAACTAAGAAGGCGTGAGAACAACAGACATGGTCCTTGTCCTCATGGGGCCTGGTCAGGCCAGGTTGATGAAGGAGGGACCTTAGAGACAGGTTGGAAATGCAGCAGGGAGGTTGTCTGGCGTGCAGAGTGGGCAGCAGGGCGCAGTTTTGCCTGGTGACTTTGCCGACAGCTGAATTTGAAGGGCAAGCGTGAAGGTGGAAAGGGACAGTGGAAAAGCCCCCTGAAGAGGCTGAAGGCTGAGATGAAAGGGCGGGGTGGCTGCAGCAGCCAGGGCAGCGGTGGGATCTGCTGTGGAGAGCAGAGAGGGAGACCAGGGAAGGGCTCGGCCTGCGGGGAGGCAGACGGAAAAGGAGTGGCGGCAGCAGAGAAGCCGGGACAGGAGACGCTTCCAGGGCGAGGAAGAGGCCAGGGCCTGAAGACTGCTGAGGGCTCCCAGGGGTCACGGCCGCAGCAAGAGCAGAGGGACGAGGTCCTTCTAGGGATGGACACAGCTGGGACCCGGCTCAGGCTTGCCCTTTCCTTTCTGGAGTGCCACCTAAATAATGACAAAGTGTGACCTGTGGGCTGTGCTTTGGAAGCACGTTGATCTGGATGGTTCGAGACCTCAGAGAGTTTCTTCCTGTGCCAGGTTCTCAGCAGATGGTAAAGGAGGTGAAGAAAACAGCCTTGGCTTCTCAACGTGGCTTGAGTGGTTGCATAGAATGCGAGTATAGAAAAGAGCACCTTTTCTGAATTCGGAAATATCTGAGGGGAAATAAGAGACCTCGTCCCGAACGTGTCTCCATCAACACTGACCGACTGACTGCCAGTGCGGAGAATACCAATCCGCAAAAGAATCGCACTCACCCCTGCTGTGCTGTTGAGTAACCGTATAAACATGCGCTGGGCACATGACCTCAGTTTCCACCTCCATGAAATGGGCACCATAACATGTCTCCTTCCTTGAAGTTTCATGGGGACCATGAGCATGTGCTTTGTGAATTGTGAAGGGCCACATAAGTATGCACAGGAGGCCCTGCCTGTCACTCATGCACATCTCAGTTGGAAGGAGACGGTTAGACCCCTGAAGGAAGGGAGAGAAGGCACAAGGGTAATGTGTGTCTGGTAAGTGGCAGGAGGGGTGCCCCTGGAAGGAAGGGGCCTGGGGTCACCACAGGTGAACAGAGGTCCACTCCAGCATCTTCTCCAGTGCTGGTCCTGCTGGGGCACTAGGTTCTCACTGTGGCTAGGCAGGGGACGGCTCACTGGGCTGTTAAAGGTTAAGTCCAGGTCACCGCTAGCTGGTCCAGAGGCCACTTTGTAGGTGACCTAGGGGTCTGTGTCCCATTCGTGGATGCAGTTGGGGCTTACACAGGCCACGGAATGAAGGGTTTCCCTGCCCAGAGTGGGTGCCCGGCCAGCCTCACGTCGAAGCTACGCAGGGCTAGCAGGATGTGCTCTGGACGGAGTCGTGAGCTCCGGGCGGCAGCTCTGTAGCGAGGACTCTCTGGTGTTGTGTCCTGCCCGCCACCAGGGCAGGGAGTCAGGGGATGTGGCCCGGGAAGCGGCCAGATGTGTTTCCTGGCACAGTGCCCGGCCAGCTCTCCCACTGCCCACTGCAACTGAGGATGGACATTTTGAGCTCCCGTTCCACCACATTCCTAAGGCCTCCTCCCCAAACTGCGTTCTTTTTCATTCCTTAGGATTAGAGCGAATGCCTCCCGGTGTCCACCTACAGGAAGGACGGGTAGGGTTAGCACCTCCCTGGGGGCCGTACAGCAGAAGTGTCAGGCACGGTTATGACGTCCCTCGAAGCTTCCGGCCTATCATAGCACTTGTCACACTCGACTGCCATTTTGTTTTTGGGGTCTGGGGCGGGGTGTTGGTTGGTTGACCCGTTACATCTGATCCTGGGCTCTTTGGGGCAGTCTCTCTGTGTCTTAGTCACATGTGCATGTTCGGATCCTAGCATGCTACCTGGAACAAAAATAGGTTCCGACAGAAGTCGTGTCAAGGAGCGGACCAGTGAGTGCCTTCTCTTGCTACAGCCCACGCCACGCGCCCATTGCCAAGCGGCAGTTGCCGAGTCCCAACATGAGCTTCCTTTGGGGTACGCTTGCTTTGTGGACCTGGGCCATTGGCTGGAAAGGAAGAATGCAAATCTGTGGGCTTTGCTGTCACAGCAATGCCAGCATTCCCAGGGAGAGCCCTCAAGAATCACTGCTCGGCTGGGAACCTGCCATCTTAATTCTTTGTTTCACTAATTCCCAGGTTATTGTGCAAAAGAAGACAATTGCCTTGGACTTGCTTGGTAGGGGCAGCAAGTCAGAACGCCTGTGGGCAGGAAGGGTATTGTGGAAATTATAGAGCTACAGGAGGGTTTTTAAAGGAACACCATTTCTTTATTGTACCTTCCAAATGCTGAGATGAATGACGCAACATTGAGACCTATGTCATCATGTGCTAAGAAGGACTGATGGATTGGTAACCATTTGGATGATAAGGAAGTGTTTTGACAAATCCATATGGGACACAGGACATGTGAAGTAGATTTTCTTTGCACTCTGCTTCGATCCTGATGCTTTTATTGAAAATCTTTTAGAGAGGGGATGTTCTGAGTGTCATGTCACCGTGGAGAGAGACCTGGAGTTGGAGTACAAAGCTTGTGTGAGACTGTCATGCTCACTGTTAGAGAACCCAGGGTGGGTCGCAAGCCTTGGAGCCTTGGTTTGCCTTCTGTAAAAGCAGATCAATGCCTCAGAGGGTGTTGTGAGAGCAGGATAAATAAGGCTCAGGGAAGGTTCTTAAAGCATTCATTATTTTATTTTATTGCCAATCAGAAACCATTTCTCTCTTCTTTCTCCACATCAAGGCGAAATTGAGATGGTATAGACTACTTGCCGACTCCTCTTTTCTTTCCCTTTGGGAGTCTGTTATGAGTTTGAATGTGAGGAGTCCCCCAAAAGCTCACATGTGAGACAATGCAGGAAGGTTCAGAGGAGAAATGAGTGGGTTGTGAGAGTCTTAACCCAATCTGTGAATTAATCCCTGATGGATTAATTGAAGTGGTAGGTGTGGCTGGAGGAGATTGGAATCGGGGTGTGGCTTTGTGGTAGGTATTTTGTACCTGGAGAGTGGAGACTCTCTGGGCTTCCTGATGATGCAAATTGCTTCCCTCTGCCACGCTCTTCCACCATGATGTTCAGCCTCACCTCGAGCCCCAAGGAATGGAGCCGGCCTTCTGTGGACTAAAACCTCTGAAACTGTGAGCCCTCAAATAAACCTTTCCTTCTCTATAATTGTGCCGGCCGGGTCACAGCAGTGAAACAGCTGGCTAAGACAGAGTGCAGAGGTGGATGTTCCCTCCTAATCTGTGGTACCTGAGAGTCATCCCCCCAGCACCCCAAGTGCTGCAGGTGCATGCTCTGTCCCCTCTGTTTCCATGCAGGGTCTTTGAACACTCCTGTGTGCCTCACTGTGTCGTGTAATGTCCTGCTGCTGTCACCCTAGATAGATAGATTCAAATGTTGTGCTTATAAAAGAATTAAAGTGTCCCATGAGCCAAATCCTGGCCTGAATAAGACTGGATGTTGGATGAGCCGTACAAGACGTGCACTTTCAAAATGCGGCTGGAGTGTGTACAGAACGGTCATTTGAACTTTGTTTCCATGTGTCCACGTGAAAAATGAGAACAGCATTTCAATCTACCCTACCACATAGGAATGTCATGACAATGTGTATGGAGAGTGCTGAACTCTTTTGAAGCCTGGTTATTTAAAAAATAACTAGAACCAGAGATAGTGTGTGTGGATGCAGCCTGATTTGTAAAGCTAGCAATAAACCATAGAATGAAGTCAGCAGCAGGCCGGCAAAGGGTCCCATTTTCATAGTTGATGAGCTATCTAGTCCCAGAGTGATCGCCACTCTGTTTTGTTTTGGTAAACAAAGTAGAAGCATCAACCATGGAATTAAGAAATTACATGGAAAAAAATAGTAAAATGTATCAGGACAATAGTAGCAACAAAATACATTCAAAGTTAGCTAGATGGAAGAAAACTTCCAGGTGCCTATATTTTGAGAGGACCACATTGGGGACAGGTGACTATGACACTTTGGTCTGTTTATTTATTGATTTATTTTTTGTCAACAAACTTGTTTTAATATACATATATATACACATATACGCGTGTGCACGCACAGACACAGAATCACAAAACAGTGTAACAAATATCCCTTCCACAAGGCAACTCTACCATGCTCAGGGCTTCTGAAGATACTCCAGAGAGAGCCTAGGCCTGGCAGTCATCTCATGAAACCCAGTATGAGGTATTTTTATTAAACAGTGGGGAGGAACAAGGCGCACCCCAGGTGTATGCTGTCTGGGGCCTCAAGCAGGACCAGAGCTCTGCTGCATCCTCTTCATCAGCTCTTCATCCTGCATAGAGAACTCTGTCAACATTTTGCCCATCCGTTCCTGGATGTCCAGGTACTTGGAGACACATCGGTCCAGGCATACAGACTCGCCCTTGGACAGTTCTGCTTCCCTGTAGTGGGGGGCACGCACTTCCAATGGCAGGCACTGGTCATTCTGTTGTACATGTCCGCCATCATCTCCACCTCCAGCTCTGTTGCCAGCTGTTGGACACTGAGTGGATCCATTTTGACCCAGCACCGTGCAGAGAACCTTCTCCTGGTCTTCTAGTCCACAGCCTGGTGCTAGACACAGTGCCCCCCATGTTGCCAGTTCGAGCAAATATCAGAACTTGTGGGATGCCCAAATAGATCACGGCAGAAGCCTTTTTATTTATTTTTTGAATCCTTTAAAATTTAAAATTAGTTCTGGGCACAGTGGCCCATACCTGTAATCCCAGTGTCTCAGGAGGCTAAGGCAGAAGATCTGGAATTTAAAGCCAGCCTCAGAAAAATCGAGGTGTTAAGCAACTCAGTGTGAACCTGTCTCTAAATAAAATACAAAATAAAGCTGGGGATGTGGCTCAGTGGTGGAGTGCCCTGAGTTCAGTCCTTGGTACCCCACCCCCCAATTTAAAAGTAGGGATACCTTAAGTCTCTTTTAGAATTTTTAAAATTAAACATGCACTCTCAAATTTGTAATCAAATCAAAATCAGGACTTGTAAATGTTAGTTTCATCGAACATCTCATGGGCTATAAAAGATTGTTCTAATCTAGTTATCAACATTTTAAAATTGAAAGTAATTTTGCATTGTGCTTTGCTCTGAAATGTTCACACAAGAAAGTTGCTCTATTAAGCAACATGCTGGGAAGGGAGGTAAATGCACATGTATCTCATGCAGAAAGAAGGAAACACATTTGATGAGCTTCTACAGATCATGTCATGGAAAAGTTTTATAAAATCTAAGTCGAAGAGAGAAATCTTGAGGTTACTAAAGTCCTTAGTGGAGAGTTAACAGGGTATGAACAGTGTGACTGGTTTATTTGCCAATTCCCTTTCTCCTTTCATCCAATTAATCAGAAAACCATCCCAGTCTTGAAGATGTCCCCAGAGTCTTGGGAGGCCTTTGCCCCCACTGTTTCCTTCTGGTCTGGGCACCACCTGGTCTTAACAGGACTACAGGAGCCTGCTTCCTGCTCTCAACTCCCATCAAAGTTCTGGAGCCCAGACTACTCTCCCTGTTTGGTGACTCTCCACGGGAGGCTCATTGTCTTGGGCTGGTGTCACCTAGAAGCTGAAGCCGGAGACACAGGTTTGGCTTGGCTGCTGTGTCATTCTCCTGAGGCTCTGTGACAAGGCACCACCACACTGGGTGGCTTAGAGAGCAAAAGCGTCTTTTCCCACAGTCCTGGAGACTGGAAGTTAGAAATGATTTCTGCTGGACTGAAGCGAAGGCGTTGCAGGGCCCTGTGGCCTCCTGGGTGCTCGAGAATGGCTCCTTACCTCTTCCAGCTTCTGGTAGCTGTCAGCGTCCCTCGCCGGCCTCAGCGGTCACACCGCCTTCCCTCAGGTGTGTACCCCATGTCCCTCTCCTCCGCCTTCTAAGTGCACACATGATTGCCTTCTGTGCCCACCCAGATGACCGGTGAGCTCTTCCTCAAAAGTTTAGTTTAATCACGATGCTCCCTCTCGTTAGGTGGCATAGGTAGGTTCCAGGGAAGAGGACGAGGGTATCAGCCAACGGTGGCTGTTGCTTTTCAACATCTGCAAGTGACTGGAGAGAGACTTCTGCAGCTCCAGTTAGAAAAGTCCTGTTGGGATTGTGCTTGGACCCCTTAAATCCCCTGGACCATGTGGGGAAGAGGACAGTTGAGGGTGAGGGTCACTTGGTCAGAGTTGGGTAGGAGCTGCTATTCCCCAAAGAAGTGCAGAGTGGAGAGGCTGCTGGGTCGACCAAGTCCATTGGTCTCCATTAAATGACCAGTCGGGGAAATATTACAACAGTAGGGGGTAATGGAAGAAAATGTGTATTTTTTCATTTGATTTCAATCAATTAATTAATTTTTAAATTATTTTATTTGTTCTAATTTGTTGAACGTGACAGTAGATACATTTATACATTTTGATAGATCACACGTAAATGGAGTGTAATCTCTCATTTTTCTGATTGTATACATTGCAGGATCACATCAGTCATGCAGTCATATATGTACATGAGGTAATAATGTCTGTTTCACTCTACTATCATTCCTTCCCCCATATCCTTCCCCTCCCCTTCATTCCCCAGTATCTAGTAAAAAGTAACTCTATTTTTCCCTATCCTACCCCTTACTGTGAATTAGCATTCGCATATCAGAGAAAATATATGGGCTTTGGTTTTTGGGTTTGGTTTATTTCACTTAGCATAATATTCTCTAACTCCATCTATTTACCAGCAAATGCCAGAATTCCATTCTTCTTTAAAGTTGAGTAATATTCCACCACATTTTCTTTATCCAATCATCTGTTGAAGGGCATCTGGGTTGGTTCCATTTTTCATCAGTCTACAATTCACTTAGCAAAATTTTTCCTCTCTGCAGAATGATAAAAATCTGGTCAAGTTTTGGGTTGTCACCATGGACAGACAGTTGATTCCAAATTGTCCCGTGTGTTTCAGCCAGGTCAAGTCTGCAAGCAAACTGGTCTGTGGACAAAAGCTCATGGCGCTCAGAAACACTTTACCGCAGGAGTCCTCGCCGCCTCCAGGGGCGCTGCCAGGCTTTCCAGGCACAGAGCTGACCCAAACCAGGTTGGAACCCAAAATAAAAGAGAACCTAAAATAGTGTTAAAATTGCAGAAACGGGAGGAAGCAGGGCCAGTTAAGTCCTTGGTCTGGATAATACGGCGTACTGACCGACTGCTTCCTTTCCAAGGCGCATCTTGCGCTCCCCAGAAATGACAGCCAGGAGCAACAGCGTAAGGACAGCCCCTGTCCTGCACGCGCCGGCAGAGTGGGAAGAGCGCGGCGACCACAGCAGCAAGGACTGTCACGAGCAGGTAGAGGAAAGGGTTCTGGTCCCGGTTTCCAACTTCGGAACTAGAGGTATTTATTTAAGGGGACAAAGTGTATTTCTGGACTTGGCGGCGACTGGATACGATGGGCTGCTTCCCAAACCAGAAAGTGAGAGAGGTAGAAGAAAGGCAAAAACTTCTTTGGTCACTTTGCCCGACACAGCGACCACCGCCTTTTCAGAACTGCCAAGTAGGATTCGGGACTCCCGGGCCCCCCGAGGCCCACGCCCCGCCCGCCTGGGTCTGGCCCCCGTCGCCCGCGCGCCTGCAGGGGGCGCCCGAGCGTGGCTAAAAGGCGCTGCCGCCGGCGGGTGGCCTCAGTGGCGGAGCGGGGCAGCCTGTGCGCGGCCAGGAGCGATCGCGCGGGGCTGGAGCGCGGCGGTCACAGCGCGGAGCGCGCAGACCAGACGTGCCGCGGCGGAGACCCGACAGCGGTGCCTCCCTACTCTTCTGACTTAGGCCATCGCCCCTCGGCCAGCCGCCCGCGCCCCCCGCCGGCGCCCCCAGCCTCTCGATGGCCCCCGAGTCCAGGGCGCCCCCGCGCGCGCCGCGCCCGCTGACCTGGGCGGCGCTGCTGCTCCTGGCCGCGCTGCTCCCCGTAGCGTCCTCGGAGGCGGCCCCAGGTACGCGCGGCGCCGGCCCGGCCTCCAGGCTCTTGGCATCCTGCTCCCAGCGTCTCTGCCCACCCCTCCTGTCGCTCTGGGGACCCCCGCCCCGCTCTGTGCTGGCCGCGTGTCTTGTCACTAACCTGTGCATCCTTATCGCTTGGGTCCGGGAGCGCTGAGTTCAGGCTCCCAGAACTGCGCGCGGGGAAGGCGGGCTTCGGGCACCGTCGGCACCAGGGGATTGCTTCTAACCCAGCCCTCGAACGCCCGGGGTCGGGGGACTGGAGCCGACTAGCTGCCCCGGGATATTCAGGCAAAGGAAAAGCAAAGGAAGGAAAAGTGACCCGGGCATTGCGGAGTGGGGTGCGGTTCCGGGCAGGACTGCCTTTCTTCGCCCAGAATTTCCCTGGGGCGGTTGGTGGGCGTGCTTTCCTGGAGTTCACCTGTCTCCAAGCAGGATGGCTGTGGAGGGGGCCACTCGGGAGACCGGAGGGAGGCAGAAAGGCAGGACCGTTCTCTGCGGGCAAGGAAGAGGCAACTAGCTGCCCGCGGGGCGGTCGACGCCTTTGCGCCCTTTGGACCGAGCCGGGCTCAGCCGCGCTGCCAGCCTCTGCAGCCCCGCGCGCACCCAGGGTGGGAACGTAGGAGCTGGGAGAAAGACATTGTCCCGAGATGAGGGAGAGGGAAGTGCAAAGTCGCTTCCAGGAAACCTCACCCTTCCCCGAAGCCAGAGCCAGGATGGACGCTTTCTTTGGGAGCAATACACTTCAGAGATGCCAGCACGCTCTTGCACCCAGAGAGACAAGGCTATGGTGGGTTTTTCATTCCTAAGCCTTTGGTGGTCCTGGTTTCCACCTCCTGTGCACGCATTTTCACACTTGAAACTGTGTGGCTTTTATATGTCATCAGTTTGTAGAAATCCAAGAAGACAGTTTTGTCGCTGTTGCTCACTGCCAGCTGGATCATAAAAATTCAAATGCTATTCCAATGAGGGCGACTTGCTTTCTGATGCTACTTAGTGTCTGTATTGCTTTCTCTCTACAAAGATAAAGGGAGCAAAGTTGGGGTACATGGCTTGGTGAATTTTTGGTAGATACCAATCATGCACATTGCTTGGTTCGGGTTTATGATGCCAAATGCCACTTTTTCATAAAAGGTTGCGTCAGCTGTAGGGTCCCCTTTTCTCTGTTGGTGATCTCTAGGAACGCATTCATTGCATATTTTGTGCCGTACTTGACAGAATGAGACTGTTTTAGTCTTCCAACTTCCCCACCTACAGCCCGCGGCTTTTGTTTTTCTAAGTTAAAATTTTCTGAGTGTTGAAAGAGTTTTTGTTTCAGAAAACCATCTGAAACTGGGACAAAAGCTAGGGGGAACTATGTGGAGAGAACAGCTTTATTCCTTTGAGATTCTGCTGCCACCTCCCCAGTGGATTGCATCTGAGTGTGTCTGCTCGGGTTGTTTGTGAGAGCCCCCGGGTCCTGCCTTGCTGTGCACGGTTCCTTCTTCTGCCTTCTGCTCTGCAAATCACTGGGCTGTGGAATGTTGGAGTTGGAAGGCTCGCTGGCACTTCTCTCTACTGTGTTGACGTGGGATTTTCAGTGAAATGATGACCAGACTAGAAATGGACAAAGGAGGACAAGCACACTTCAAAATGAGTATTTATCACATTTAAAGTAAATCACAGAAGAAAAGAAACAGATAGAGCAACCTGCAGATAGCTCCCCATGCTGGGGAAGAGACTGGGGGGCATGCGATTTATTTCACAGGCCCCTTGGGAAGGCTTGCTGTCTCTCTTGCCTTATGCAGCTGCAGCCACTGCTCTGGACTTGTGTTCCAGACCCACACCAAGGCTGTGGACACACTGTTCCCTCTCTCTGGTGGAATTAATGCATGCACCCAGCAAGCTGCTATGTCAGTCCCACCCCTCTGCCTTTGGGGCCAGAATCTCTGTAAGGACATTACTCAGGGCCACATTGATGGTGGCAGACCACTATAGCTCCAGAGGGCCTTTCCCCCAGCAGAAGTGATTTGCAGGATACACTGAAGATCTTAATAAACCTTATAATTTGGAGTCAAAATAAACAAGCAATGCCCACCCCGACTCCCATCCATTCCTACAATAGGCTACTATGAAAGCAATACAATCATGATGGTGCTTGCCGTCTGATGTATTTTCTAAAACCATGGCTGCAGGTACACATTTCTGGTGAATATCTAGTGGTGATTGGGGGTGATTTTTATTTTCTTCTCTAAAGCTTAAAGACCCTGTCAGGGTACCCTCAAGGTCACATTATTTTTAAAAAGTAATGCTAGGATGCTATTTGCCTCTTTTCCCATGTTAGCCTTTGGTGGGTGACCCTGCTGGTGCTGACCATGAGTCGGGGTGGGGACACTGTAATACACTAATGGTCACTGGAGGTTTCAGGCCTTTGCAGTTAAAAAAAACTATGACAGTTTCACTGAAGAATGTCCTTGGTGCACAGTAAAATGATTAATTTCACTAAGTCTCTACCCTTGAATGCGTGTCTATTTAGTATTTAGAAATGGGAAGGGCACAAGCAATTCTGCTCACCCAAAGGGAAGCTCTAGGGGTGACAGGTTGGGCTTCAACTTGAACTGGCTGCTTTTTAATAGAATTACCATGTGTACCACAGAGCATGCCTAGAGACAAACTTCTGAGTAAATTGCAGGCATTTTCTTAAAAATGAAAAAGAACTGCTAGTGTTTCATGCCAGTGACAAAATTTGAGCTCTTCCAGTGAAAATTTGAACTTTGCCAAGTTGTCTCCACTACTATAGACTCCAAAGCTTCGCGATACTTAGTAATATTTCTGATGAGGTAGATGGTGACACAGATGACTTGTGATTTTTAAATACTGTATTATAAAACAGGTTACCATTTGGATGATTTACATAACCAACTATACCAATAAATCCAAATGCCAGTGTATCAAGGTATAGTGTTACAAAAATGTTGCATAGAAGAAAGTGCAATAACCCAAAGATAACCCAATGGGTTTCTTTTCATTTTCTTTTTCTTTCTTTTTTCTTTTGTTGTTGCTGGAGGTTGAACCAAGGGACTTACATTTGGTGGACAATCAAGTTACCACAGAACATACATGGCTACATCCTCAGCCCTTGCCCAGTGGACTTTTTCTTTCTTAGAAAGGTTCTTGTTCTGCTGTCTAGGGTGGCTTCAGATTCTGGATCCTCTTGCCTCAGCCTCCCAAGTAGCTGGGATTACAGGCACACACCACTGTGCCTGGGCTCTAATGCATTTTTAAAGTAAAAATTCTTTACTTGGTTTCAGATTCTGTAGCACAATTAACCTTTAAGAAACTTCTTAGGGACTGGGGATATAGCTCAGTTGATAGAGTGCTTGTCTTGCAAGCATAAGGAGCTGGGTTCAATCCCCAGCCCCGCAAAAGAAAACAAAGCAAAAAAAGAGAAACTTCTTGGGCTGTGGTGACAGGTCAGTGTAAGAGCACTTGCCTAGCATGTGTGAGACCCTGCATTCAATACTCAGCACTGGAAAAAAAAAAAAAAAACAAAAACAAAACACAACAAGAACTCCCTAAAACAAAAAGCCCAAGAAACTTCCCCTTGATGAGTTTTGCTGTAGTATAAAAGATTCTCCAAAAGTATCTCAAAAGGCTATTAAAATACAACTTTTCCAACTACATGTCTGTGTGAGGCCAGATTTTCTTCAACCAGAAAAACATCCTGCAGTAGATAAGCACATCAGAGACCCAGCTATCTTCTGTCAAAGGGGTTTACCAAGACAGAAAACAATGCTTTTCTTCTCAGAGTTCCTTTTTGTTTTTTGGAAAGTGTAATTATTTTCTCATAAAAATCTGTTTTCATGTCAATATGTAAGGGTTTATTATTGTTATTTAAAAATGAATTAGCAGATACATATTTTATTTTTTAGTTTTGTGTTGTCCTGGGAGTTGAACCCAGGGCCTCATGTGTGTTTGGCAAGGATGCTATGACTGAGCCACATCCCCAGCCCAACACATATTTTAAGCTTTTTTAAAGCTTAATTTCTAGTACAGTAGATAAAGATAGATAAAAACTCATATCAAAATAATGGGATTTTCATAAATTTAAGAGTGGAAAGGATTCCAGGGGCCAACAAATTTGAGAGTCACTGGTATACACAGAGGGAAGTAGGTTAAAAATAAAGATGCACGGATTTGAGTCTAAGCACTGTCATTGATCCACTGGTGGCCTTGGGCCACCACGGACAGACCCAGTGAATGGATGTTCCTTTTGCCTTTAGAAGTTCTTAGAAACTGTGCTGTGGCCAACCTGCCTGCAGCTCTGCAGGGGTCCTGTCCACACCTGCCCTCTTTGCAAGGGGGTGGTGAACGCACACTTTCCTTTGTCCTGTGCATGGGAGCCCAGCAGGCAGAAGACTGTTCTACTCGTCCACTGAGCACCGAATTCATTACTCTGAAATTAGAGGTTGTAATAGGATTGCAGAGTGACAATTCGTGTCCCTGGAGAGTCATGACCAGACAGTTCCAGAGCATTATCATCATGTCCTCAGCAAAGAGTTGGGGAGTGAGTGGCCTCCTACTGCTGTGTGGCAAAAGGCCCAGGCTCAGTGGCTTAAAACAACACAGATTTTTTATCTTATAGTTTCAGAGGTCAGAAGTCCAAAAGGGATCTCCCTGGGCTAAAAGCAAGGACTCTGAAGTCGGGGTGCTCCGGAGGACCACGGTGGGGGGCAGTCTGTTTCCCTTCCCTTCCCTGTGTCTAGAGGTGTCCACATTCCTTGGCTCTGGGGACTGGAAGGAGGCCATCCTTGGGGATGTTACTTTGCCACCTGGAGGACAGAAGATTGGGCACCTAGAAGCAAATGATCCAGGAGAGGGCCCATCGCCGGTGGCTGAGTAAGGAACAGCTCTTTTCATTGTTCCTGTGGAAGTTAGGGATGCCTTGGGTTATCAGTAAACCTGTTATCAGGAGCTTTTATTTCAGTTAAATAATACAGAGGTGAATATTTAAAGGCATAAAAGTAAAGGAGAGAGAAGAATGTTTTTGTTCATTTGTGAATGCATGAATGTCACGTTCAGACGCACACTAAGGGAACACATCTGTGCTTTGGGGGAGGATGGGGGAGACTGGGTAGCTGGGGGATGGCGGTAGCCATTGTTTCAGCCACATCTTTTACCAGCGTTAGTAGACATGCACGGGAGCATTTGGAACCAGGGAGGCACTGATTACGCACGTGACAAAGCATCCTCTTTCCTTCCTCCTAAAACAGCCCTTGCATTTGGGACTTGGCATGGTCCTGCCTGGACCGGCGGCCCGTGGCGCTTGCGCGCTGCGGCCCTTAGAGGGCGCTCCGGCCTTGCGGAGGCGTTTCCATCTCCCCGGGGCGCCTCTAGTCGTGCCGAACTGGAAAGCAGCGCTTGCAGGTGGCTGTGACTGTGGACGGGAATTAGGACAAACTTCTGGCTATAGCCTTTGATTTCCCCTAGCGCCGGCCTTTTTGCAGTTTTGACACTCATTGGAGCTTCCTTCAGATATTACCATGGAAGGACCAATCGCTCAGTCCACGTGACTGTGTATTAGCAATTTTCAACTAACCATTAATGAGAAAGGAGTTTGAAGTCTACCGGGTCAGCAGCCGGTAAGCTGTTGGGGCACCGCTGGTGCCCATGCAGGCACAGGCCAAAGCTGCACAGCTGTAAGAGGGGCCAGAATAAGGGCGGGGGGGGAGGGGGGGCTGGGCTGGAACTGCCCCTCCAGCCCTGAGAAGCTGTTTCCCTGCCTCTCTCTCTTCCATCCTCAAAGCTCAGCTTAGTTTTGCACCAAGAGAGAATAATGTAAACTATTCTCATTTTTTAATTAGAACATACAAGGCGATGTACTCCACAGAGCTACACTGACAAATGTAGCAAAATATCCTGAGCACTATTAACGTTGGTTAGAAAAGAGAAAATACATTTTCCTACTGAGGTCTCCTCTTCATGGTGGAAATGTTTCCATTACTGCATCGTCATAACTGATCGGGTTCAATCTACATAACTCTATTTTCATCTTTATGAGGAGTTCCTAGCTGTACATTCATATTTCCTTTTAATGATAACCGGTGATTGAAGTGCTTTGAGTATACCTTTCCAGGCATGTTATTTTATTTAATTTTCCCAGTCCCCTTGTGAACTGGGTGACATCTTCATCTTTCTCCCAGCAGAACTGAGTTCAGAGTGGTGAACTGGTTTTCCCAAAACCCATCATCTAGGTCGTGCTTCTCCTGGGCTTTGGACCTCGATCTTCTGCGCCGGAGTCCGGCAGTCTTCTTGCAGATCTTCTTTCTGCCTGGTTTCCCTTGCTTCCTCCTCTAGTCTGGACGTGAGTGCCAGCCCGACATTGCTGATCTGCTGAAGCACGCCTCTCAGGCTACTCTCCTCACGTGGCTGCTGAGAAGTGATCCTGACACACACAAAAGTGTGTTGAGCCGTGCAGGGCTTACCTGAAGACCAAGTAGCGGTGAACCTGTCCCTGCTTCAAAACGGATTTGTGTGTGGCTATGAGCAAGGTCCTCCTTGTGGGGAGCATGGTTTACATGGTGGTCCTGATGAAACTCTCCCTGTCAGCTCCTTAGGGCCAGCACCCTCTGCCTACGTCAGTCACTGGGTAAATCCTTTGGGGTTTAACACAGGCGCTGTCTGTGACTGCTCCACCTTCAGGGGGAATCACAGCTGGAACCTGTCAGGGCGGTATTTTAATGAAAAGTTTCCTGGAAGTCACATTTTGTGCCAAGGCATTCAAATTTGTTTCCTGGGAAGCCTTTGAGTCAAGGAACAATGCTGAGAAATGTCAGTTGCTGACCAACAGGGTCCCTCTCACGGTGGCAGGGAGGCTAAGAGGAACAGTGTTAAAGTGTTTTGAAGTTGCAAGAAGAAATGTGCCCTTTAAGTGCTGGGATTTGTTTTTAGGGGCTGTTTTCTGGTGTCACACCTCTTCATCTACCTTTTGAGGTCCTGACTCAGCCACTTGTGATTTGTGCTGTGTGACTTTGGCTGGTCATAAGTTTTTGGGCCTCAGTTTTCCCATCTATGACATGAGGGCAGTGACCTAGATATTATTAAGGGTCCTCTGATTCTGACTTTGGGGGAGTCTCCATTGGAAGGAAGTGCATTCTTTTACGCACCCATTCCAGTTGATCAGTAAGTGTCGACACATGTCAGACACAAAGTCAATAGAGACAACACACAGGTGGGCAGAGGGCAGGGGAGCCCAGGTCAGGGAGTGCCCATCAGGACAGAGGTTGGACATGAATCACTTGGAAAGCTGGGACAGCTGAACTGAGCTGGGAAGCTGCGTGTGGGAGAGGGCTCGGGCACTCGTTAGAGAAGGCAGGCAGGAGGGACGTCTCCGGCGTGTGAAGGCACGCTTCAGGAACCGTGAGTGTCTGGGTGGCTGTCACAGGGTGGTGCTGGGGTCAGGGTGACATTTGGGGTAGGAGGCATGGACAGCAGCCAGCTCAGGAATGTCTTGGAGTCTGACCTTAATCCAGTGGTGGTCACTGAAGGAGTCTGCAGTGCTGCATGTCCCTGGTTCAGTGGGGGTCATGCTGGCAGCCACGGGGAGAGGGACTGGGCTCTCCATGCCTTCAGTCCAATCTCATTTGAAGAATCTTCTTCATGCCACGTTTTCTGAAATGGCTCACAGATCTAGAATGACTGTACATTGGAAAGGCCCCGGGGCATCCCGTTTGGTCAGTCTGGCGGAATGAACAGTCACCGCAAGGCTCCTGAGCCGTGGAGGACATTGGCCTCAGGGGTGGGCCCGTGAGCAGAGCTCAGTGCCATCTCCCAGGGAGAGCCCAGTGCAAGTGACAGGGAGTCGCACTGATGAGGAAACCCGTGGGTAGCCCTCCTTTCGTCTTTACGACGTCTGCCAACGGTGTGGGGCTGGCACGTGGGCCCTCAGATGTGGGGCTGCGGGTCCCCACACACCAGGCCTGGGGCTGGAGCTCCTTGGCTTCCTGACAAACACCTGAGGAGGAGGTGCAGCCACCGCTCCCCGTTGTCTGGAGATGACGTCTCACGGACAGTCCCGTGGCTGAAAGTCCCAGGGCTGGCCGGGGCCGCAGGCGTGGATGGGGCCAGCCCTCAGGAGTGGTGTCCCCCGTGCTGGGAAAAGGCCCCACCACGCAGGGGCGTGTGTGAGCTGCAGTCTGAAGAACCAGGCGAGACTGCTTTTGACAAAAGCCGTGTGACATTCGCCCTGCTGGGGCAGATGGCTTCTCCAGGGCGATGGTGGCCAAGCTGCCGTGGTGGCGCAGTCTCGGGGAAGCCGCCGCCTTAGAGGAGTGTTTTATAAAATCAAATCTGCAGAGGGGGTTCAGCGTCTCTCCGGGGCCCGTGCCATGAGGACGCATCTCACTCAGGGGACAGAGGCTGGGGCGCCTTTCACTGTGGAGGCAGAGGACTGCGTTCATTGTCAAACGGCTTCGTTCTGCAGATCCTGGGGAGCCGTTCCCTGCAGGCCTGAGGTCAGGGCTTTAGAGTCTTGTTTTTAAGAAAAACCTGCCTTTGAGAGTAGGGCGGAGTCCCGAGGCGCAGTCGGAAGCAACGCCACGGTGCCAAGGGCCCTGCACCCAGTTTCAGAGGGGCACCTGGCCTCAGAGGAGTACCAGGCCCCAGCCGGAGCTGGCTTGCTCCGTCCTCCGGCCTTCACCTGCTGCCCACGCGCTCTCTGCACAGGTGTGTGTGTCTCCGTGTGACTTGATCCTCTGAGGAGCTTGTGTGGCCACCGCCAAGGCCAGGACCAGGAGAGACCTAGCAGAGGGGCACCTCCTGCTGCCCCTCCAGAGCCACGTTCTCCTCCCTCCCACCACCCCTGCCCTTGGCGGCCACCAATCTGTTCTCCCACTTTGTGAGTTTGTCATTTCAAGAGAGTCATATAAGTGAAATTGTAGAGTCTGTGACCCTTCAAGATTGGCAAAAGCCTATTTTTAAAAATATATGTTTATTTTGCCTATTCTTGCAGTTTCTATGGGTAGCTTGCAATGTCTTTGTGTGAACTCAGATAACCACTGTAGGTAATTTGCCATCACAGGGCGATGCCACTTCCATCCCACCCAAGTCACCTCACCTGGATTATTGTAGTCATCTCCCCTGGGTCCCTCCTTCTTCCTTCCCTCCCTACACTCTGGTCTCAGTGATTTTCATGAGGCAGGACAGAGTCACAGAACCTCCAAAAGCTCCTTATCTACCTTGGATGTAAACTAAAGTCCTAACCAGTGTGCAAGCCTGCATGTGATCATTTCTAGATCATTCCATCCCTCCCTATCAGCTCCAGCATTTGGTCTCCTGGCTGGTTCCCTGATGTGCTGTGCTCCCATGGCCCCAGTGCCTTTACACTTGCTGTGCCCTTTACCTGAACAACTTGCCACGAACACCTATGGGTTGATCCCTCACGGGTTCAGGTGCTTCATGCAGTATGGTCTTCACGTGGGCCCTTCTCCAAAGCGCTCCCTGCCTGCAACAGTGCAATCCTGTCCACACCCAGCACTTCTTAACCCTGCTGTTTTACCCACCCCTTATCCCCACCTGATGTCCAGGTATTTTGCTTATCTGTTTGGTCATTGGTTGTCCTCTTCTGTTGGCACGCGACCCCCATGAACGCTGTGCTTTGGCTGGTTTTGTTCCCTGCTACAGAGTCTGTGCCTTCAATGCTGCCCACCGACAGGAGATGCCAGGCGGGGGGATGTTTCTGAGTGATTGGAGGCACCCTCTTTTATACATGATACACATTCAGTGTATTTATGAAGCTGGCCTCTGCCAACAGGATGTGCGGGGGGCTGATGACTGTGTGACGGTCTCCTGCCTCCCTGTGGGGTCAGCGTGTGCACTGTCAGGAGAGTTGGCTTGTGTTCACTTCCGATCTGCAGCTGGAGGGAGAATTCCATTTGAATGGTGTATTTGCCGCCCAGTGCTGCTGTAGCGGAGTACCACTACGTAGCTGGCTTGAAACAGCAGAAATTGTTCTTCTTGCAGTTCTGGAGGCAGGAAGCCTGAAATCGTAGGTCAGGTGGGAGGCCTTCCTTCCAAAGGCTCTGGGAGGGGTCTTCCCTGCCAGTTCCTGGCAGCTGGTGGCTCCTTGGCTTGCAGATGCGTCACTCATCTCTGCCGCCATGTCATCTGGTGGTTTCCCTGTGTCTTCTCTTCTCATGAGGACATGGGTCATGTTGAGTCAGGGCCATCCTAACCCGCTGGTTACATGGACAGCAACCCTGTTTTCAGATGCAATCACATGCACAGGAGTCAGGGCTCAGGACTTGCATGTGTCTCTGGGGGACAATCATCCAGAACACTTGGTGAGTCTGCAGCATGGTTCCTGCTCAGCAGGCAGAGGAGTTCCTGAAGCTCCTCCCACGGGCCAGAGCTGAGAGGATGAGAGTCATGGCTCATGTTGTGTGAGTGGGCCCTCAACCGGGAATTCCAAAGGCCTCTGGACACCCATGGGGGCTTAGTTCTTAGACGGAGCCTGGCTGGTTCAGCACCAAAAAACTAAGTAATAAATAATTGTCTCAGATCTTCTATAGACTAGTCATTGCTGATGGCCTCACTAAGCAGAGGCCTGGAACTTGCGATCCTCCTGGTTCAGCCTCCTGAGTCGCTGGGGTTACAGGTGTGTGCCACCATGTTGGCCCTCATCCAACAACTTCATTCTGCACTTTTCTGATAGTCTGGGGGAATCAAAAGGGGGGAATCAAGGCATCTTCTTGTGGTTAGTAATGCTCAGAATCCACACGAGGACCTGCAGGTTTCTGAGCCAATCACAGTGAAGTCTGTCAGTCCTTGGGACTGACCCTGCTTCCACAGCTGCCTCTGGCTACCTTTTCCACTCTAGCTCTCAGGGAGGAAGACATCTGGAAGACGAGACCCAGGGCGCTGTCTGAATAGGTCACGCATCCCTCTTGTGGGGAATGAGGTCCATGAGAGGCACTCCGAGATTGCAGCGTGTTTTCACTACACGACGCCGTTCGGAACTTCCCGAGAGGTCCTGGATCACAGTCACAGGGGTCTTGACAAAATGTCCTCTTGGAATTCAAGCCAAGGAAAGCAGTGGCCCAGGCTCCCACGAAGGGGGACTCCCTAGTGAGCCCCCTCGAATGCCCCGCTGCCATGCCTTGTTCTCTGACCACCCAGCTTTGGGAGGTGTCCGTCCCCACCCGCTGGACCTGGGGATGTCCACTGTTAGCAGCACTCGGCTGATGTGAGCGCCTTGCCTTCTGCGTGCGCCTCAGTGGATTGAAGACCGTCGCCGCCCTGGTGAGGAGTCTTTGAATTAATTAGCTTGCCTCCCGGGTGGGGCCTGGCTTGGAACTCTGTCAGCCGCCGCCAGCACCTTCCCCGTCGCTGACCCCCGAAGGCGGGACACGAGCTGGGAGCGGACTGGCTAGTCACGGAGAGCGTTGAGGACCCCGGATCCAGGCTGATGGGCAGGTCGAAGGCTGGAGGTCGAAGCGCGTTACCCAAGTTTCCTCTCAACTCTCGAGATGTAAAACTTCCAGTTCAAAGTGTTTTTCCCAGATGGAGGCAACGAGGAGCTTTCCTGCCGTGAGCGGGGTCGGCGGAGCAGAGGCACCGGAGTCCTGCGGGTCATTTCCAAATGGCAGCTGTCCTGTGGCTCTTCTTCCCAGTATTGACGTCCCACATTTTTAGCGTTCATGATTTTCTTTTGCAGTTCGGCCTTGACCAGTCCTACGAGGTCGATTGGTAGCTGTTAGCTCCACCTGTAAGGAGGGGACTAAGCAGAGAAGACAGGTGCAGAGAGACACTTGAGTGGCATATCTGCTTTGTTTGGGGAGCGTGAAGTGGGCTGATGGAGACTGATGATCTAGAAGAGGAGCAAAATGGGCTCCTCTCAGCCTTCGTTTGACATTGATGGACAGCCCCTTCTTCCTGGAGCTCTCCTCTCCTGGCTCCACGATGGCGGCTTGTTTTCTGAGTCTTCTCTTTCCCACTAATATTTAAGATTCGAGATGTCTCCCCGTCCTCCAGTCATCGCTCAGGCATCTGTGTCTCGTGGGCCCCGCTGGAGATATGAGGAGAGGGCGGAACCTGTCGCTCAGAGAGGCCAGGGTCAGGTGGACCTGGAAGCCAGCAGCACGCAGGGGAGTTTGCGGTCACAGGGCCAGTGAGCTAACTTAGGGAGGGGTCAGAGGGGGTCAGGAGAGGAGGAGGGTAGAGGCCGGGCCTCCAGAGGCCTAGCAGAAGAGACCAGGGACCGCCCGTGAGGTGGGGGGACGTTCAGGCCGTGGTACCAGAAGCCAGGAGAAAGGCCTCGCAGGAGGAGACGGCTCGGCTGTGGTCGGAAGGAGTGGAACTCGAGGACCGAGGGATGCGGCCGTGGAATCCGCCGCTCTTCCAGGCCTTTGGGAGGTCTGGCTCAGGGCAGGAACCCAGCCTCCCGGGAAGCCAGCGGCTCCCGACGGCTTTCAGTTTTGCACCTTTGGTTCTGACTTCTTCCAGGCCGACCTTCGACCTTCGTGGCCCTGAGTTGTAATCACATCCAAGAGGCCGCGAGGGGCAGCAGAAGGAGCACGGTCACGTTCCGGGTGGGCCTGGGTCTGACCACCGTCGCTGATGAGCCGTGTGCCCCTGGGCACGTCACTTCAGTCTCCTCGCTCGGGGCTCCGGGGTCCTGGAGCGCAGGGCGCAGGGTGGAAGGGCACTGGAGGGGGACAGTCTCCCCGGGATCGAGTTCTTTCTCACCACAGCTGTATCCCCAGTACTCAGCTTCGACTCTGACACGCAGTAGGTGCTCAGTCAGTGTCTCTTGGCTAGATGAGCGTAATGGCAGAGCGAGGCAGGTGGCCAGCCACGTCCTCCCTTCCTTCTCCTTCCTTCCCTATCACACCGTCTCACCGCCCGGCCCTCTGCTCCTTACTGGGAGACGATTCGCTCTGCCAGCTGACCATTCAGTGATTATCTGAAACGCTTTTAGAACCGTTCTCTAGGAACCTGGCTGCCTCTGGGTCCTCGTGACAGTTGGCTTCTGGTCACGCCTGACATCTGCCGTGCTGCTTTCCCACCTCCCTGGGACATCTGCCTGGCTCCTCTTCTAAGGACGCTTTTCAGGGAGCGTTCTGAGCTCCATCAGTGGTGATCCTGGGACGGGCATGCCCACGTGTTTCACATAGTCAGACTATGACTTTCCCTTTTCGGGAAAGGAATGAGTTTTCAGGGAGCTTTCTTTGGCTGGCATGTCGAGCAGTTGGTGGTAGGCTGAGTTTGAGCTGGACCAGCAAACAGTGGAAATTCTGTAAGAAACTGTTTCTTGGTTGTGAATTGAATTTGAAGAATGTGCAAAAAATTCCCACAAAAACCTGGAAAGTTCCGGTTGCTGGCTGGGTCTCTGCTGCCACGAAGGGCAGCGTGAGCCCTGCATTCTGGGTCCAGCCCTGGCCATTTGCTCCTGACGGTCCCTTTTATTCTTGTTGTTATAAGTCAGTACATTCATGGAATCCCTCCGAACCATTCCTGAAAGCCAGTGGTGGAGTTGGGGAAAAAATCTTGATTTTTTTCCTGGAACAGTAGCTTTTGCTTACATTAATTTCTAAATAAAATGTCCCAGAGATTTAAACCTCAAATCCTAACGACCAAGTCCTGCCAGCTCTGCTGGTGAGGCGCACTCTGTTTTCTGGCTGCGTCACTTGGGGACAGATGTACTTGCTCAAGTCGATGGCAGACTGACAAACACAGCATCGGCATCGTCAAAATTAAATTCTCGGAGCAAAACCCTTAGAAACAACAACCGGAGAGATTAAAGTTAAAACAGCTCTGTTTAGAAATCAAGAGAAGTTGTTGGATTTTATAGATCCAGCGGTGACAACGTGGCTATCAACTTGGGCTGCTGGTAACACGCTGTCCAATGAGCATCTGCTAGACACGAGGAAGCTGCTTACTGCTCACCTGTGGATGTGGGAGCAGAGAGGTCAGGGCTCCTTGGGGAGTTCTTAAGGACTTCAGGGATCCAGGGCGTCACCATGGGCCACCTCATCATTTGCAAGCAAGTCTCCTTGTGTTGCAAGATGGCTGCTGCATCTCCAGGTAGCACACTGACATCCCAGGAGGGGAAAAGAGGGAGGAAGATACAGAGGGTCCCAAGCACATTGCAGGCGAGCTGACCCTCTCGGAATCCTTTGCTGAAAGTGACATCAGTCATTCCTTGCCTGTGTCCCTAGCTACACTCCTTTGAGCTTGTCCTCACTGCAAGGGAAGCTGATAAGTCATCCTGTGGGAACATTTGCTTTCCAGCCTGGAGGGTGGAGGAAGGCACAGGACAGAGGAGAGTCGGGACTGGCCTTGAGGGCCACACCCTGGTGTCTGCCATGGCAGTTTCTGAATTCCTTGCGAGGGGTAAAACTTAGCAATTAGGAAACTTGAATGGGATTCATAAAAATCCAACCTAAAACAGGTCAGAAAACATCTCGAGGGAGAGGGCAGGCTTATTTAAGAGTATTTGTTTGGCAGACTAGTTAGTCCTTATTGATTTGAGAATTTGATTTTTGCTCTGCCCCTTGCTGTTTATTTCGAAATAGAATTCCCAACGCTGGCTTTATTGTTCTGTTTTTGTCTTTTTCTGCTTGGTGGTTCTTTTCCACATTAGCGAGGAGTGGGAGGAGAGAATGAGGGGAGGTGAACTATATTAACGGTCCCTTTCGCTCCAGTTTCCCCCTGAACACAAGCAAAGGATTTTGTGAAGCACCCCTAACCCTTGGGGTGACGGAGTGGGTGGACCGCGGGCTGCGTGCTGGGAGCCCTTGCCTGGAGGCTGGGGCTCTGTCCCGGTGCTGGCCGCCTCATGCGTACTGCGTACGTGAAGCTGCCAGGCAGTCAGACACCAGGGTGTTGGTTGTGGTTTCCGAAGTTCAAGTGTGAGGGCACCTCTTTGCTTGGCCCGAGACCACTTGACACTCGCCAGGATGGACCATACTTCCCCAGGGACACAGAAGGGGCGGGTGGCACAGATGGTCTGTGGGGATGGCAGTGGGCTCTGACATAAGATTGGCAAGGGGCCCCCAGCTTGAGATTTTGGTAGCTTTGCCACTGGACTTTTTTGAGCGGATGAGGGAAAAATGTGATTCACAATTGTGTTCAGTGACCGTTCAGTGCCCTCATGAGCACGTTGGTATGCACGTTGGGATTTGGCCTCCTAGTTTGAATAAAATGATGCTTTGTTGTTATGGAAAAGTCAGAGGGCTGGGTACAACCTCAGGGAATGAGGTTTAGCAGAGGCAGCTGGAGAGGTGAGCTCAGTGGGCTCCCGTGAACCCCAAGGCGGGAGGGCTGATGGCAGCCAGGAATGGGGTATTGCAGCTGAGGCCATCTGGGTCTCTAGCTGCTCAGCTAGGCATGCCACCTGGTCCAGGTAAATGCAAAGGGGGCACTTTTACATTGGTTGGGGAAGGGGGACTAGATCCAGTCAGTCTGCATTCTCTGGGGAAATTGGGGTTTGAGGAATGCAAACCAGCGGTGAAGACTGCAGGGCTGGGATCTGTTCCTGCTGTCCTCGACCTCCTGGGAGACTGGACATCTGCTTGTCTTGATGTTTCTCTCTGACCTGATGACAGGCTGTGTGGCTTCCCCGTGGCGGGGTCAGAGGTTTTGTGTGCAAAACTCTTTCCGCTCCCCGGAGTGCTAAGTCCAGAACTGGAGACCTGGAGTTGGATCCCTGGAGACCAGTGCAGGCTGCGGAAACACTTCAGTGGAGCGGTGCGTGTTGGGAATGTCCGAAGAGGAGCCAGGCTATTGTTTTAATACTCAGACTGCCTTCTTAACACCGCCTCCCAGGGAAAACCAGCCATCTGTCCATTGGACTGGCCTTCCTTTTGTGTCACACAGTCACAAAACAGCCTGTACTTTTCAGTTGTTTTACTCCTTTGGCAGGAGAGGGGGAGGTCATGATTATTTGGCAAATATAATTCCAAGATCCATTTGAAAAATTATTTAAAATTCAGTTGGTCCTTTCCGTGTTTTGATCACTTGTTGACAACCTTCTGGATTTTTCTGAACTTTTAAATTTTCCTGTACTGTCTAGTATTATGTGGGAAACAACTGAGTTTCCCCTCCCTTTTCTCTCAAATAATAATCCCGAAGTTGTGTATCACATGGATTTCTACCCCAGGCGATACTGTAATTTTAGTACATCCTAACCTTTTCTGGCTTAATCGAATGGATTTTTGGTCAAAGACTTGTGGTTACACTGAGACCTGTGTTTTCTTCATTTTAGAGTCTGGAAAGTCTGGGAAGTATTTGGCGGTTTCCAGTGGAAAGTAAAACTTGAATTTCAAACAAAGATGAAGTAGAGAGACTTGCGCAAACATGAAGGTTTTGTTGGGTTAGAGAGCAATCTCTGGTATACTTGAGAAATAATTCTAGCATTTTCTGGTCTGCTTGGAAAGCCCTTATGTTCCTTTGGGGGATTTCTTTGTTACTGAGGCTGTCCTCACCTGCTGGGGCTGGGTGGGCTGCAGAGTGTGCTCAGTTGGGAAGGGCAGTCTCTGCCAGCTGGTGTTGGCCCTCATTTCTTTGAGTGGCTCTGCACTGGCTGCTGGGGTAGATTCAAAAAGTTATTTTTGACTTTCACAGGAGACCTTGATTAATAGTGCCCTAGTCCATCAGGTTCTGAATGTGAATGTCAAAAATTCAGTTTGAACTGCAGAATTCATTGGCTTTTGGTGCTTTACCATCGAAAGGGCAGGAAGTGAGCTGGACTTAAAGATGCTTAGAACTGGAATTTTTTTTTATTATTCTGTTTTCTGTTGCTATAACAAAATACCCAAGGCTGATTGCTTTATAAAGAAGAGAGATTTATGTAACTCATAGTTTTGGAGACTGAAAAGAGATGGTTGGCACCATCTCTTTGGCGTCTGGCGAGGGTCCCCCTGACTGCATTGCAGCATGACAGACATCTCTGTCATGGCATAAGGGTGCCAGCCTCATGCAGAGGTGCCAAGCATGTGCATGGCCTCCCTAACAACAGCCCACTCTTGGAGAACTAACTGGGAACTCTAGTAATCTAAGTACTACACTAATTCTTCTGAAGGGTATGCACCAATGACCTAATTACCTCTCACTAGGCTCCACTTCTTAAGGGACCTCCCACAATGCCACACTGGAAACCAAGCTTTCAGCCCATGAGCCTTGGGGGACACTTGCATGTCACATCCAAACCATGGTGACTCTAAACATTGCCCAGGTCTCTCTTCATTCCCAGTCCCTTTGAGTGGGACACCAAGACCTGGTCTCACCAAGTGCCAAATCCCCCTTCACAGCCTCTTAAACAGAGACCAAAGGCAGCAAGTCCATTGGAACAGATCCAGTGAGGGATTCTGGGCACTTTGGGGTCATGTGGTCACGGTCTGTTAGAACTGGGGGCTTTGCTGGACAGACAGACATAATGTGTATCCTTTACACAGCTCATTTTGGATTCCTTGTCTTAGAGATTCTTGAGGATTAAGGATTGAGGCGAGTGAGGAGCTTTGGATTTGACTCTTCTTACTTTGGGGCATCCTGAAGGATCTGCACCAATTTCAGGGAAAGAAGGCAGAGGCTGCAGGTGCTGAGAAGCCCTGCCCATCTGAGCACCCAATGAATTGCCTCTGGCTGAGGCCAAACAGAATAAAAAGCAGGAAAGATATTTAGACTTCATTTTGTTTATTTTTAAGTTATAAGACAAAGAATGTGTTACGTTTAGACGTTAAGTGCTCCCTGGGAATTTTGTGATGAGGGATTTATATGGAAATTGGGTCTCATGTTATCAGAATATTTTTGCACTGTCATTTCATTGCTTGAACTCTCCTGGGCTCTTTTGGACAGCATAAGCTGGGCAAAATTTGGGACTGGAATAGAACAGACCAGGAGTGGATTTTATCCTATTGGTCAACCTGGCTTTGGAGTTGGCTAATGAATGAACCTTACTCATCTCAGTGTCTTTTGGGGTCTAGAGGGTGAGATTCCCCACCAACAATCCAGAAAGACACATGCTGGACATTGATGAATATGGGGTGTTTCCTGGAATTGGGGTGAGCTCTTCCTGATCCTTACTCTGAGGGGCTTTGGTGGCTTGACCAGAGGTTGATGATCATGCCCAGTGGGGGTGGAGCAAGCCAGCCAGGGAGAAATGTGAGAGGATGTGAGGAGGACTTCCATTCTCTTCTTCTCTTTTACCAGGAGCCATCACCAGAGTGACACCTCTGGCCTCCCTCCTATCCCATCCTCCTCTGCTTCATGGTGGGTGGAGAGAGTTCAACCTTCACTGCATGACTTTCTCTACCTGGGGGCTTTAATGGACTGGAAGCCACAGGCATGTGCTTCTCTCTGAGGGTCTGCCTTCCTGTGGGAGGCTGCATTTGGCTCCGCTCTGGCTCCCAGGTGGGATACGGACATGCTGGCGTCCCAGACCCATTGGCTCCTGTCCCTGCCTGGGGAGCAACAGGCTCTCCATCCCTTCTGGGGTCACCCAGTGACCCAGAACTGGAGTGGGAACAGGGAGCTGAAGTGCAATGGGGGTAGCATGTTAGAGCTACATCCTCTGATTTGACTTCATCAGCAATAAACCCGATACTTTAATTTCTGATGCCTTTATCTATCTTCCCCATCTGATATGGGATTCAAATATTCCTAATACACACCTTCAGGCTCCACACTTCAAATTCAGGAAAAACTGCTTCATACAAACTTTCAGGTTTGACATGCACTTTGTTATGTATGGGCGCAGTAGAACCATATAGGCCCCCTTTTATTGCTTCTTCAAATGTATACTGCTTGTTGTTTGAGATGTAACCAGTGGATCTAAGAATCAGGGACATGTGTCGTAGGGTATGACCAGGAGCTGTGAGCTGCAAAAAGTATATTACTTTTCAGACTTGATTTTCAAATCCAATCAAACTTACTTTTAGTTCTTTAATTTTCTTCATAAGTACTTGGTACAAAAATTAAAGAATAAACAACATTTGTTTTTCTTACCACTACTGCATTGGTAAATGCTTCAGAAAATATTTGGTTCTCCCCAGTCAACATGGTATTAGGGGATTTGCGTCCCTCAGCTGTGGGTTTTCGCTTAAGTATCTGAAACGATCATGTCAGTGGTTAGTGCAAACCTTGCAAGTTGATCAACTGCAACTAGCTTCTAGATGGAGAGCTGCCCGCAAGCCAAACTTGAGGCATTTGTTCATGCATCTCCCATTCACTGAATGCCACCTGGTGCCAATACTTTCAGTGGTGCAGTGCATTTAGGTGCAACCTAAGATCAACCAGCTCCAAAGTTACAGTGGAGCAAAACCAAGGATCTGAGAAAGTTCTTCCTTCGTTCCTCCCTGGGTTCTTATTGCTCTTGAAATTCCTCTTTCCCTCCCATTTATATTCCTTTCTCTGTTTACCAACGTGGAGAGCTCATTGAAGTAACTATTTGGCTTTAGAAGAAATGAAACACAACAAAGAAACACACCAGCAGAAGCAACACTTTGACCCCCGGAAGTGTCAGTTTC
This sequence comes from Sciurus carolinensis, assembly GCF_902686445.1. NCBI lineage: Eukaryota > Metazoa > Chordata > Mammalia > Rodentia > Sciuridae > Sciurus > Sciurus carolinensis. The sequence goes on along the minus strand of NC_062219.1, from coordinate 8,591,916 downwards.
TGTTCTGGATCACAGTCCCTAAGCAGGACTTCTCCAGGACTTTTGTCACCATTAATGTATTTTATTAGCTGACTGGATTTTCCTTCTCTTTATTCTGAGAAACCGCCCTTAACAAGAGTTCCCTTTGGAGGAAAACTGTTAGTTTCATCCATGTGGACATGTCTGTGCATGTGGCAATGGTTCTGAGCCTCTGACTTGGGTGCTTGGGTGGTGATGTCTGAACCAAGCAATTGAGCAGTAAGATTCTGAATTTCATTTTCAACATGTTCAGCTTGATGCTCACATGGGACTTTCACAGAGGCATAGGGAATATTGGTGTAGACTGGTTAGGCCAGAAATAGGCATGTGCAAGTCCTCAGTTTTGTTAGTCTCTGGGGCCTGAGTAGTAGCCACATTGCCCTCCCCAAAGTTGCTCTGGGGTAGGTCTTTGTTACCTCTTGGAGCCCAGGCCAAGGTTCTTCTAGAGTCTTTGAGTCTCTCAGGGATAGTTGTCAGGTCTGGGTGCAGGATGTGGTTCCTTGATAAACCTCTATCCTTGTCTTCAGGGCTGGGATGGCTCTAGTTCGTTTCCATACTTCATCTTTTGTCTTTATTTCTAGACTTTCTTCATGGACCCAGACTCAACAGAGGAGCATGTGGATTGAGATTGAATGTTGGGAGGTTATCTGAATCAGCAACTAAGGGATTTCTCTGGAGGTTAAGATAGAGGGAACTTCTGGCCTCTGATGGAGTCAGGCCAGCTGTGTGTGTGTGTGTGTGTGTGTGTGTGTGTGTGTGTGTGTGTGTTACCCCACTAGTGTTTTTCAAAAGTGGTAGTAATTACCAAATAATGTAAAATTGAGAGATTTCACACAAAAATCAGGATTTCTAGTTTCTTAGGGAAAAACCCCCAAACAAAAAAACACAAACAGAATGTCCAACAATCTGGGTCTAAATTCCTTTTTGTCAATGGGAACCTGAGACTGAACATGCTTCAGATGGCATGTCCAATCTCCATTGTGTGTCCTCCTTTGCTTGTCTTCCTGACCCTTGTAGGCCTTGGAGCCTACAAGGTTGATCTCATTGGTCCGATATCCTTTTCTTCAAGCCATTTAAGTCAGCCCTGAGTTTGTTGTCAGTAAAGGGTGTTCAGAGACATCAGAATGCAAAGATGAGGCAAGGCCAGGTGAGGTTTGTGCTCCATTCCCTCTGAAGAGTGGACCTTGAAGATGTTGGTCAGGTTGCCCCTGAGGACTTAGCTCTGGGTCAAGCTTCCCAAGGAGTCCATCAGCCCTGGAGAATTTCTTGAGTCCTGTCTGTGGAAGCTAAAGCCCCTCCAGGGACAGGTATTGCCAAGTATTAGATTCTAGCACCTCTCCTTGAGCAGCCACCACCCACACTGTGGCCCTTTAACCACCTTGACTTCTGAAAGCCCTCTTGGATAAGACCTGGAGCTGGAGCTAGACCAAAGTGAAGAATCTGGGTCCTGACATTGTGCTTATTTTCCATTCCCAAACAAGCCAGTAGACATCTCATGGAAGCCATGCACAGAAATGTCTAGGCTGACCTTGCCAGGTGTCTGAAAGATCACTGAAGCATCACTTTGCCACTCAGCACCTGGCAAAGTGTTCTTGAGTCTGGAACAATTTGCTGGTATAAATTCTGACATGGCTCTGCTGCAGCATAAAATTGTTGGAGTCATAGCAGACTCTTGCTGGCTATTTCTTCTGTTTGGAGCACCTTACCATCTGTCTCCATTCAAAGACAGCCTCAGGTTGGGAATGGGGAAGGATACAGGCAGGAAATTCTTTTTATTTAACCCTAAATCCCTTCAGCTGCAGTTTAAGCTCATTTCCTCATCTTGCGTGCGGCGGAGATGCAAAAGCAGCAAGTCCTGGCCCTACCTGTCACATGCCTGCTCTGTGAAATCACCCCCAAAGGTAACCTCATTAGGCTTTGTAATTCCTGTGGTACTGAGATGTACAGCTTTAAAGAATGTACCCAGTACCGTCTTCTTTAGATGAACTTACTGAAAAGTCTTACAAAAGTCTACAGGCTTCCTTGTCTAGAAGAAAGGAGAGTCAGTGATGAGTTTCTAAGAATCCAAGTAAATAAGGGTCCCAGGTATGGTGTGTTTTGTTGGAACTCCTGGATGGGTGTGAATGGCTCTCCTGATGCGGAGTTGATGCAACCACTTGAGCGTGAACTCGCCTGTGAGTTACAGATGATGCTATGCTGTGTCCAAGGATAATGCAAGACTGCTGTTGTTTGGATAAATCCCCAAAGTCCTTGTGTTAAAGGTTTGAGTCTCAGTCCATGGAGGTACTGGGAGGTGGTGGAATCACCACCATTAGGTGGTGCCTAATGGGAGGTCTTGGGTCACTGGGGACAAGCCCTTGGAGGGACTGGTGGGGCTCCAGTCTTTCCCTCCCTCTCTCCTTTGTTTCCTGGTCACCATGAGGTGAGCAGCTTTGTTTCACCATGTGCTCTCACCACGAGGAGCTGCCTCATCACAGATCCAAGAGCCAAGGGGTCAGTCATGGACTGAGACCTGCAAAACTGTGAGCCAAAGAAAATCTTTTCTCTTTAGAAGTTGATTATCTCAGGTGTTTTGTTACAGTAATGGGAAGTTGACTAACGCAAAGACAGATCGGGGGAAAAATGAGGAAATTTATAGATTGTTCTTCTTTTTTAGATAGAAGTGATAAAAATTAATATTTTTTTGGCCTCAGTGGTTGTGCACTGATAGAATCACTAGTTACCTGGCAGTGTCTGGGTTTCACAGGTCTCAAATTTCAGAATGTCTGTTGAAGAATGGACTTCTCTTAAGGGAGCTTTGGAACTGAACTGTGAAGTGTTGTTCGTGTCTTCCTACATTCATTTCCTTCCTTGGGAGAAACACCCACTGCTTCCCTTTGCAGGTTTGGGATATCTTGCTTGGCTTCTACTCACCTTTTGGTCAGTATGAATTTTCTTGTAGGCAAAGAAGGGTGAAAGAAAATTATAGAAGGGTAGACACTGTCTCTCATTTAAATTGCCCAGAAAGTGCCCGGTGTGCTGTCTCTGGAGAGCAGGTTGCTCACCCGGGTTCCTCCATCGCTGCGTTATGGGAGCCTCACATCTGGAGTTGGGAGGGGATGCTTTGTGGACTTTGGTCTGTGCCCCTCGTCTAACTTCATGCTTGTGTCTCTCAAATGGACACCCTTTGTCTAATGCTGCAGAGTCCATCAAGTTCATGCTCTTCACTCGTGCCTCGGACTTCTCCCTAGTTCCTTCGGGAGCCTCTCCTTTGCCTCCTCAAGAGGCAGCTGGGCTCTCGGGAAGAATGACACCACGTTAGAGTCATCTGCATTTATTCAGTTTGGAATTTTCAATGAAAATTTAATTTTCAATTAAAACCACGTACTAACCAATGTATGTGCCATCATGAAACATTCTCCTTTTCCTTCCTTTTATGGGATTTCAAATGTAGTTTTTGTAATGTTACCAAGTTTAAGGTTTTCTTTTTTTTCTCTAGGTTATTTTTTCTCCTGTTTTAGAGTGACTTGCATTATTGAACAGTCATTTTCACATCCAAGTTTGCTGAAAATTTGACTGTCGTCTGAATATTTAGCCCACATTTACATAGCCCTGCATTACAGTACCAGTCGTACAGGGACCTGAGAGGTCTTGTTTGACAAAATGTTTCTTTTCATTTTGGTAATTTTGAAAACTGAGAATTGGTTTTAGAACTTCATATCTGAAATAAAAATGTAACAGTGCTTCTCATTGACTCCTTACTGACAAAATATGGAAGCATTTAAATGTGGTGTCTGCAGATAATACCAGAGTTTTACTTCCCTTTTAAGCTGGTGAAGATTTTGGTTTGTTTTCTTTATGGAAATGAGTGCTTCCATTATCTCACTTTGAATACAATTGGTATTCCTGATCTCGGTATTTCAGTTATTCTTCTTGGAGGTGTTTTAAAGATTGTCCAATAGATCATACAAAATGCTAAGAATTACTTAATGTACGAATGCCTCTGGAGAATATGTCAAATTGCTGACTTGTTTTTCTTGTCCTGGCAAGTCAATGTAATCAAGACAGGATGCCTAGCATTTATTCTGATTTGTTTCCCTCTTGGTTTAAATTTACCACCCACAGTTATCCAAAATACAAAGCAAGCTGGGAGTTTGCTGTGTTTGTTTTGCTGTCATACTGTAGCCATGTGCAAATGTGGCTGTACTTAAAGTCTTTAGGATCAGACAGATGAAATGCCATTGACTTTTTGCTAATGCTGTCAGAGAACACAATTCTTTCCCCCATCTGCCATGACCTTAAGTTGATAGTTGCGCTGTTTGCATAGTTGACCACCCACTGAAGCCAAGGCACGTGAAACTGCTGTCCACTAAAATGGGCCTGAAAGTCACATGGGACCCACCCAAAGATGCTACCAGTAGACCCGTGGAGCATTACAACATTGCCTATGGGAAGTCACTGAAAAGTCTTAAATACATCAAGGTGAATGCGGAGACATACTCCTTCCTTATTGACGATGTGGGTAAGTGACCCCGTGCTCTTGCTGCCAGTCAAAAATAACTGTGTGCCACATCTTAGGATAACTGTTTGCAAGACAAAGTATGGCTGGGACCTTTGGGGCCAGGAAGCCCAAGTTCTGCGACTCTGTGGCCAGGAGTCTGTTGCTTGGCGGACTTTCCCTTGCCCTGGGCACCCTGTCTGTGCATCTAGGCTCAAGTACTCCTCTCTCCAAATCAAAAGAGCAAATAACTTTTGGTTTATGAATGTGCTTTTGGAAAATACATTGATCCTTTTTGTTTTATAGGAACTTGATTACCAGATGATTTGGTAGACTAATCTGGAAACTTCTAGTTTCTAAACCATTTTATATTTAGGGATTGCTGAAATACAGCTGATTCTTGAACAACATGGGTTTGAACTGTGCAGATGCACTTACATGTGAGTTTTTTTTTTTTCAGATTTGTGACAATTTGAAAAAAACTCACAGGAGCTGAGATCCTAAAAATATCCAAAAAATTAGGAAAAAATTGAATATACATTGAATGCATAAATTGATGTAGAGAATAGCCCACCTATCATTTATTACTTTAACATATACATGAATCTATTATCAAAAAGTTAAAATTTATCAAAACTTAACACATGTAAACTGTCCATGGTGACCTTTAGAGTAAGAGAAATCTAGACAAAGTAAAGGTGTGGTATTAAATTGTATCTGTAGAAAACTCACTGAAGCGCATACTGCGCTAGCGTGGTGACTCCACGGTCACCTCCTGTTGCTTCTGCGGTGAGCTCAAGTGTGGCCATGTCCACTTAAAATGCCACCATGTACCACTCCTCATTTTCACACGAGCAGCTGTCTCCCCTGTCAATTGTGTGTCACAGAAAAAAGTGATGTCTCCAAGTTCTTGCTGGTTTTTCACCATATATGGTACATATAATATGTAAATTGCACGTGACTGAAACTGTTTATGTTGTTGATAAGGTTTCTGGTCAACAGCAGGCTTTACTAGCTAAGGTTTGGGGAAGTAAAACATAAGCAGATTTTGACTGCACAGGGGTTGGTGCCCTGTCCCTTGTTGTTCAGGAGTCAGTTGTAACACATCTCTGTAAAGGGGTGTGTAGAATGTCACGCTTAGCCTCATCTGGTGAAATGTGATCTTTTTACCATTTTGGTTTCATTTTTATTTTGATCGTGGAGGCTGGGAGTATTCTGAGCCTCAGCTCAATGCCTGTCGTCTTCTAAGTCTTCTAAGTGCAGACACAGGTGGTTCTGGACTTGGGCTTTGAGCTGCTTCGCCCACATCCCTCTCCTTTTGACTCTAGTATCCCGAACTCTATTGGCTTTAGGTTCAACTTTAAGATGGATCATAAGGGAGTGACGGAGGGGCAGCATAAGGAAAACCAGGTGTCCCCTGTCCACACTAGTGATCACAGTCAGCTCCTGGCTCCTCGGCACCCTCCCCTGGCCTGAGGTTGCTGTACCTGTTCCTCCTCCACCTCCTGCACTGTACTATGATGTTTTCTGGTAACAGAGTCCATTCCTCCCAGCTTCAGCTAAGCATGTATTTCCTTGAATCCCTTCAGCCTTGTTGTGGCCCCCAAAATCCAGCAATGGAGATTCTGTCGGAATGGAGGCATGGACAGGATCATATTTGCTCACACCTTGAGTTGTTATAATTGCTGCAGAGAAGGAAAACATGTAAAAAGAGAGCTGTAGAACTTGCTAAAAGCCAGTGTCTCCCAAGCAAGTTTCTGATGCGTTAACTGGATGGGAATCAGACACACGTGGATTAAATAAGCTCAGGGTGAAGACAGTGCCTGGTGAAGCCGGGTTTTGTATTCTGTTGGAACCTGGAGCATTTCCTCATTAGTTGGGCAGTTTGTGCCAAACCCCAAATGCCACCAGGCCTTGCCAGATTCAGATAGAAGTCACACCAGGCTTGAATGGAGTAGGTGTCCCACTTAGTGTTAGTGCAGTAGCTGGTTCTGAGCCTCTAGCTTGAGAACTTAACGAGATTGTGTTAAGGATCGCTTACACATGATCACCGCTGCCTCACCCAGAGCAGAGGCTTACCTTTCCAGCCCTTGTCCCGTGATGCCCACGAGCTTCCATCTCTTTAGGGTATGGGCCCCCTCACCCCTTACCTGCCACAAGGTAATCATTCATTTTGAGGAAAACCAGTGCTATTAGAGTTTTACTTTTCAAGCTGCAAGTTTAGGACGCCCCTTCTTTATAATAGGGTGTCTCCTTTGTCCTTTGCGTCCCAACAACTTCAGGAGACCTCTGCTCTTTGACCTTGACCTCAATACAAAAGTCAAAAAGTGAAGCTCAGTTATATCAAGATTAGCACTTCCAAGATTCCAATAAATATTTTTTTCTACCATTTGCTGAAATGGTGAAAAACGACTTGAAGCATAGTCTAGGGAATATGTTACTGTGAAAAGGAAGATTTCCTGAAGCTTTATGTAGTACAAGGAAGAGTTCCCACGTGCCATGTTTTATGAGTTACATTGACATTTTTTTTTTTTTAGATTTCAACTTGGAACTTCCAGGGGGAAATAATATTTATAGTTTTTGACAGTGTATTTTCAAATACCATTGGTGGACTGTGAGTTCCTATTTCTTACATTGATCTCAAGTTAAAATTCCTAAGAAACCTTTTTATTGACTGCCTATGAATCCAGATTTATCGCACACACCACATACTTTGTACTAAATGCAGTTTGTTTGGGTCCAGTGTGCCTCAGCTGTGTGAGAACAATGTTAGTGATTTGAGTAAAAGTCATGGTGAAAGCTACCTTAGATTTGTTGTTTAGTTCAAATCTTTATATTTAGTTATAAAGGGTATAAGGAAAATGGTTAGTGAATCAAACTGTGTGATGCTTGGAGATGCGAAACGGTGGCTTGATTGAACCGTGTGTTTCAGAGCCGGGGGTAGTGTACTTTGTGCTGGTCACTGCAGAGAACCACAGTGGAGTGAGCCGACCAGTTTACAGAGCTGAGAGCCTGCCTGGTAAGTCTCCTCTAGAATCAGAGGCTGTAGTTTTGTTACTTAGAAGGGAGAGACCCCCCCACTTTTATCAAGTCTATATAAATTTTTAATTATTAAACAACTCCCAAGCAAGATGTTTTTAGACGTGCATAGCAAGTCAAAAGATAAAAACCTAGGAGAGACTTATCCCTTCTTTATAGTAGTTTCGAAGTAGGTTATTAGCACTTTGTCTTAATTTTTTCGAGACTCACTAGAATAAACCATGTGCACAAGTCTAAAAACATGGGTTGTCCATAGGCTCAGGTGTGGAGTCACTAACATGACCCTGGGCAGGGTCTTCTGAACACCTCGAAAGATCATTGAACTCTACAGTAACGATGCTCTGAAATACGGGAAACCCAGTAGTCCTTGTTTCTAACCATTCAGTTGCATTTCCCTAATTCAGGAGGTGAATGGATCAAGATTGATGGTTTTCCCATTAAGGGTCCAGCACCATTTAATGAAACCGTCACAGGTACTATTTGCTCACTCGGTTCATGTCCTCACTGAAGCATTACCTCTCAAGAGGGCTGTGCTTCTGTCACACACATGTGCTCACAATCCTTCATTCGTTCCCATCGCTAAACTAACACACGTGTCACACAGTCTCGGTCGATCTGCTCTGTGGCTGGTGGACCAGACTGCAGCAGTGTTGCTCATTGCTTGTTGTTCCTTGGTGTCCTCGTGGTGGGTGGGTGGGGGGACGCATCTGCATTTACATCTGGGGAGATTGTCACCCTGTTAACAGGCAAATATGGTGGTTGAGATGGTAGTACTGGCCCGAGGAGGATTTTTCAACTCTTATTCTCGTGAGTGGCATAAATGAATGGAACCCACAAACGATGACTTTTATTGGCTGATATGTGGCATCGAGTCCTGCTCTCTTTTCTGACAATCTTGGAATATTTTCTGATGTGTTAGATAACCTGCCTTCCATCTCTGCTCCATATTTGTATATATGTGTGTTGTATCATTTGGATGTTGATGTCATCTGGTCATCTTGTTTTACTTATTGAGAGAAGTGTTGACATCTGTTGTGTGTTGTTTCTTGAATGTTTAATTGATGGTGGAAAAATAATATACAATGAACGCAGTTGTTTCATGATATGGCTGGGCATTATCCACAAGGCAATATGGCGAGGAGCAATGTTTTATTTTCATGCACCATGTTTTTAAATACATCAGTCTGGTGTTTTTGTTCAGAGAAAGGTGAGTATGTTGAAACTAATGACCATATGACGCTTCTCAAATCTGTTTTGCTGGTGCAGGCAGTTTTGAAAGTCTCTTAAATATAAAAGGGGTAGAAGAAGAAAACAATCAGCAAAGGAAACTGGCTTTGGGGAGAGGTGCTACGTTCTTATTCAGATATGATGAACTTGAGATGGTGTGGGGTGTTGCAATGGGGACATCTGAAGGTGTTTGGAGTGATAGAATGGGAGTTGGAAGAAAAAAGTTAGAGCTAGATATGGACTTAGAGTCATGCCATGGGGTGGGAGTCGAAGCAGAAAGAATAACGAAGTAAGAGAGGATGGGAAGAGAGGGCAGGAGGCCAAGGATCCAACTTGGAAATCACTGACAGTATAGTAATCCCCCTTCACCTGCAGGAGATATGCTTCAAAACCCCAGTGGATACCGGAAACCCTAGATAGTACTGAGGTTTATGTATTCCGTATTTTTTTGTTATATATGCATACCGATGATAAATTTAACTTATAAATAAGCACAATAGGAGGCTAATGACAATAATTAATAATAAAACAGTTTTAATAAAACGCTCATAAAAATCATGTGAACGTGACCCCCTTCTCTCTTCCTCTTTCAAAGTAGTTTTACTGTATTTGCCTTTCTTGGGATGATGTGGGATGATCTGATGCCCACATGATTAAAGGAAGTGAGGTGCATGACCAAGGCCCTGTGATACGGCTTGAGGTTGCTATGCATGCACTACTTGAACCAGCGCACTGTGTTGTTGTGACAGCCACCCTGAGGGCCCGGCAGGCTAAGGGAGTGAGGAGGGCAGTGTATACATTATGGATACTCTGGACAAAGGGATGGGTTCAAGTCCTGGGTGGGATGGAGTGGGATGACATGAGGTTGTGTCACACAGTGTAAAGTTGTGTGAGATTTAAAATGTAAATTGTTTATCACTGAAATTTTCCATTCAGTAATTTTGCACTACAGTGGACTACTGGTACTTGAAACCTGGATAGCAGAACTTTGGGTAAGGGGGCTATTGCCTGCATGCAGAATAGGAAAGGATGTTTATTTCAGAGGTGCTTACTCCAGAAGATACACATGTCATCAGACACACATAGACATTTCACTGATGGATATACGTCCCTTGTGTATGCATCTCTTATTGTGTGATTTAAATAACCATTTTATTTTTACAGTCTCTCTGATAAAGTCTTCTTAATGACCTTAGTTTTAGAACAAGTAATTTTCTTGCTTTTTTGTAGGTAATTAATTTTTCTTCCTTTCTTTCATAGAAATGCATGCATGTGTATGTGTGTGTGTGTGTGTTGTGTGTGTGTGTGTGTGTGTGTGTGTGTTTGAATGTGACCCTTCTGAATAAGCAGGTGTCACAGAAATCCTGGGTGTCAGGACTGGAGAGGATCAGGCTGTGGCTCATGGTTGATTTTATGTCTGATGAGGTGATTTCACCTCTCTGTCTGCAGGAGCCTCTGAGAGCTGTGGTTGCCAGAGTATTCTGCTAGAATACACGATTCTCCATTTGTTATACAGTATGATAAAAAAGACACTAGAAGAAATTGCCAGCTGAAGCCTCTTGCAGCATATGATAGAAGGCACAACTTAAAAAACAAAATGATCCACCAATATCTGGGATGCAGAGACTTAGTTAAAGTGCTCCAGGAAAATATATTACCTTTCATTGTTAATGAAAATAATAGAATTCATTTATAAGCAATGATCAATATATCTATACCTTTATTTTTTATTTTTGGAAAAAAATGCTGTGCTTTTGTTCTGAGAAATGGTCAAATATGGGATAATTTTGTCAAACAGAAGAAGTACTTGGAATCGTACACCTGCATTCGAAGGCAGGGATTTGTCCTGGGCGGCATGAGCACAGGGACCTGGCACGGGGCACAGAGGGTTTGCCAGTGCTGGACCCACTGCCTCTCCTGTGTGTCAGGCTTTATTGAAACCAAGGGAGAATCCATTCTTTTATTCTGCCAGAAACAATGACTTGAGTTCAGATTCCAGAAGGCCTCCTCTTGCTGGCTTGGACCTCTCTGGACTGAATTGTCTTTGCTTAAAAATAGGACATTGATTATTGAACTCATTCCTTTAGTGCCTGTGGTTTTCCAAGCATAGGTCCCACTGCTAGAGATACACAGGAACAAGACAGATGAGAGCTCACCCGGTGGAAACTTAGAGGAAAGAACACTGTAAACAAGAAAGCAAAACTGGGTGTATAGAACCTGCTAGTTTGCTAGGGCTGCCATCACAGAATAAACTGCCCTGTGATAGAGAATTAGCATGTGGGGAGCTCTGGGTTTGGGAGCCGAGTGATAAGATGGTGATATCAAGCTGAGACTGCAGGGATCTTCATGGCAAAGTCTTGTGAGGAGGAGGACAGAACCTGCCAGAGAGTTCTGGAAGGTTAACAAGACTTCAGTGACCCTCAGACTGGTCACTTGTCCAAACAGAAAAACCCTCAGGACTTAGAAATGAGGCTGAGCAGAAATGCAACTGCAGGACAGACGTTTCGGCTTCCTGTGGAGTAGCTCTTCCCCGTCCCTGTCAGGAAGTTTTCTCTGTATTAATGTAGACTCCCTCGGTTGGGATGTAAGCCCATATTCTTCTGGGTCAAAGATGTCACACGGCTCACTTTCCAGAATACCGTTATCTAACATTTCTGTAGACTTCTTTTCTGTGAACTGTTTAACTTTTTTCTGTGGTTGCATCTGGGGCAATGGGGACATGCAGAGCCAGGCCCCAGGGGTCAGGATGGGGACGCATCCCAAGTTTGCTACTGACCAGCCCACGGACTTGGCTGGGCCAGCTATTCTACTTTTGCCAAAATTTTCATCTTGGAAACAATGTTAGACTCTGGTTAATTTTAGCTCTTAATATGCTCATATCTTTTTTTTAATTATTTTAATAATTTTCTAAGGATCTCGTCCTCTATGCTTTGCTCAAACTGTGGAGATAAACCAAATCTAGCATTGAAACAAAAGTCTGCTTTTTGCTTTTTAGTTTTTGTACATTTTATTTTAGTTCATGGAGCCTGCTGGCTTCCTGGACAGTTAAGTAGCGCTGGGACTCAGGATTAGTGGGAGTTCACAGTTACTCCCCAGACCTTTCCAGCCAGCACCTGGGTCCAGTTACTCCCTCCTGACTGCATCACCCACCGGCCTCCAGCCTGTGCCCGACTTCAGTGGCGTGCGGCACGTGGCTCGTGATGAGTTTCTACACACCAGGCATTCTGGGCCATGTCTGTCTCCAGGACACTGGCATGTTTGCTCTTCCTGCCTCCTGGTGTCTAATGACCACCGCCTGTCATAGAACCAGCATTGTTCCCTCCACCATCTGGAATCCTGAATTCCACTGTCTGATGATAGCCGTGTCCCTTCTTCTGTCCCTCGCTGTCATGAGCTTCCTTGCAGGCCCCATCAGTCTCTGGATCTGCAGACCCTGCCCCTCTGGTGAGTCCAGAAACTGTCCCTGGCCCGTTTCTTCTTTCCTCCATTCCAGCCACGCTTGTGCCCGTCAGCTCCCCACCTTTGACCTGTCCCACTGGTCTGTGAGTTCCCTATGGACACCCCAGCTGCCTGTGTTCTCTTTCTGGCAACTAATTGCTGAACCTTATCAGAGAAATAAAGAGGAACTCTGCCCCGCAGTCTAACGCTCACCCCTGTGTTCTCACCTCTTCTGGCTGCACTGCTCAGGAATGTCCTGTGTGTCCCTACACGGTTGCCTCCCTTCCCCGCTTCCCCAGCTTCCTTCCTGACGGTGTTCTCCTCCCTTCTAGCAGCTGCTCTGGTGCCCTTGAAGAAGAAAGGGTCACCAGGTGGCACGGGGGTTGCCTTCTTTGGAGACTTCTAGACCTCCACCTCTCCTTCTTCCTCCTGAAGGAGGAAAGGCTTCACCAGGTCCCCCACAGACCGACTTCATGCACATAGCGGTTAGACCTGGTGCAGGACTGGCATGAGGTTCATCTTTGGAGCACCTCCACATGCCCCTCCCAGTGCCTGCCCCAAAAGGTTGAGACCAGGTGCTGAACAAATTATGTAACAGGGAAACAACGAAACTACGAAGTCGTGACAACAAAGTTCGGCATCTTCTTGCTGCCTTAGCTCATTTTGGGTTGTGAATACAGAATACCTGAGTCGGGTGCTTTATAAAGAGAGGCCTATTTTGGCTTACGGTTCTGGAGGCAGGGAAGTCCAAGATCACGGTCTGGCATCTGCTTGGCTTCTGGCGAGGACCTCATGGAGGGAAGGCAAGTGGTGGGTAGGGATGAGGCGGACTTGCTTTATCACCACCCCTCTAGTGGCAGTGAGTGCAGACCTGTGACAGCGAGATGCCCTCAGATGTCCACGGCTCCACCTCTGACCCATGACTCGACGCCCCCCACCAGCTCCCCTCCAGCACTGCCACACGAAGAGTCGACATTCCAACACAGGGGCTCGGGGGACGTGCTCAGGTCATGGCACTAACCCAGCATGCCCTCAGCCGGAAGCACCTGTGGGTCCGTGGCACGCGTACCCCGAGCGTGCATTCCCTCTTTTCCTATCAGTATTTCATCAAAATAAGCACCAGTTTTCAGGGACATATCCTGCCAGTTTGTTTAATTAAATATGACTGATGTGAAAATTGAGAACTCTAAACCTAGTATCTTAAGACATCTCTTTCCCTAATCTGGTCATTTTAAGGCATAATTAATCCACCCAGCCATAGTCTCCACACTTTGGAAGAGACAAAGTGCAGGCCAGGGGCTGCCGTGCCTCTGGGGAGGGCCAGAGCTTCTTATCGAGTTCATGCATTTGTCCTAAAAGAAAGCACTTTCTATGTAAGGTCATCAGCCTGTGGCCATATTGTAACCACATCTCTCACTGCAAATGATGATCCCTCCTTGCATTGCTGCCTGACCCCCACCCCTACGCCTGCGTTGGGGGGTAGATTGGGCCGGGGATAGGAGCCTGAGGGCTGGGCTAGGGAAGGGCTACCCCCTGAGCACCAGGCAATGGCCCGGTGATGTCTACATCAGAATTTCAAGGACAGTGGCAACTAGCGTTGGTCTTATAGATAAGCCACTGCCCTGGATGAGTCAGACACCCTAGCCCTGCCTACACGGTGGTAGGACAAAGGAGATGCCCCTCAAAAGACTTGTGATCTGTGAAAACTGAGAGACAGCCATGCAGGCAGCCATACAGCTTCCTGGTTCTTGCGAGTAGCAAGGCTTCGCTGCCAGCCCAAGCAGTGCCCGGGCTGTCACTGAGAGTGATGACTGTGTCTGCCGTCAACTTGGCATCCTGAGACCAGCGCAGCCTTGGTCCTGGACTGTTAACTCAAGGGCACAAAATCACACAAAGTAATTTTCACTGATATTCATAGGCTTTTGATATTGAGAGAGCCGCTGATACTCATTGACTCCACCATGTCCGTTACAAAGTCAGCAACTGATTGACAGCATGACATCCTGGAGCTGCTGACGTACTGTAATGCTTAGTCCTTCAGAGAACAGAGCACTCTCAGGAGTCCAAAAAGGCCTGAGGGAAACTGCCCACTGGGCTGGGAAGTGTTCTCTTGAGGGTCAGGAGCTGAGGACGTTATTTTACAACTTAAAACAAACACCACAATATTATGGAATAGTCTACAAAATTCAAAATTCAAATGCAATTTTTTTTTCCTGCTCCTGAGAATCGAATCCTGGGGTGCTGCCCACTGAGCCACACTCCCAGCCTTTTTATTTTATTTTGGGATGGGGTCCTGCTAAATTGCTGCCTCTGGCTGGAGCTCGTGATCCCCCCACCTTAGTCTTCTGAGTTACTGGGGTTACAGGCGTGCACCACCAGATCCGGCTCAAATGAAAATTCGATATAAAACGAAGACTGAATAAATGGCCTTGCTCCAGGCTTCTGCAGATGAAGTTCATTTTCCTGGGTGTTAGGTAAACTCTGGTGAAAAGTTTGAGGAAAGCTTGTTGAAATGATCAAGGAACGCAGCCCCTTTCTTGTGAAACAAATAAGCAAAACAAACTAGCGGAACCCATAGGGCCTTAAGGTGGCTCCAAGGGTCTGCTTTGTGTCTGAGAGAGGCCTGCTGGACTGCAGGGATTCACTCTGAGCTGCCAGTGGCCAGCCGTGGGGTTGCCACTTCTCTTTTCTCTATGCTTGCATTTCTGTATAGGCCTTTGCTGGCTTCCTCAGGCCATGACGCCCTGGATGTCACTGTGTGATCCTAGAAAGTAGGAAGAGGGCCTCTGCAGTATTTGGCAGTTCAGGTGAGCCTCAGAAACCTGGAACTGAAGGCCTTTGTGCTGGCCGGTTTGTTCTGGAAGTTAGTTACAGAGCTTTACAAACGCTCTCTGGGCTCTGGGATCCGTGACATTTTTCACTGGCATTCCTCAGCACGGGGAGGTCAACTTCTTATTTCCCCCTTTTATCTTTTCTATCCTGCTTCTCTTCCAAGACCTTCTCTCCCTCTAAACCCTGAAAGCAGCAAGCTTTACTGATCCTAGCCGCAGGTGGAGGGGTGCTGTCCCTGCGTCCCTGAGGGTGGTGGGATGGGCGTGCGTCGCCTTGCTTCTCTCCTGGTTCTGATTCTTCCCAGGATGCACCAGGCAGCCAGCTGTTGGTGTGGTGCTCCAAGGGCTTTCCTCGGAGCACTAGGCACACTTCTAAATTTGAGAGGAAGTGTGCAGTGGGAAGATCCTGATGGCACCGTTGGCACGGGTTTCCCCCATGAGCCCCAGGCCTCTGGGAGCCTGGCTGATGTGCTCTGTAAGTGGGGTGCATGGACCCAAGGGCGGCTGGTACAGGCCCTTCACCGGGTGTTCAGAGCGTCTGACTACCTGCTCCCAGAGCTGGGACCTACCTGTGCCACGGTGGGGCCAGCAGTGCCACCACCAGGAGCTTCCAGAGCTGAAGTGGAGAGTTCAGGGCCTCCGACTCCAGCTCAGGGCCTGCTGCTGCTGCAACCAGTTCCCTCCACCTTGCTGACCCTCATTGTCTTTGTCAGTAAACAGGTTGGTTTTGGGTTATTGTGAGGATGTGCACCCAAGGGAGTCTTGTGCTGGTGGGTGGCACTCTGACAGATGGACTCCAAAATAAATAAGATTCCCTTTCCCCTTATTTTTGTTAAATAGCTGGGCTTATTTAAGCACCATGCAAAACTCATTTAGTAATAGTGAAAAGGGATTGGTGCCATTTATTAGCCAGGAAAATGTGGCCCTTTTAGGACTCGAGAGGAAGCTCGGTCATGCACTGCACAATGCTGTGGTGCATACGACTATGCCCCCTGAGGACACCTTGGCTGTCTTGGTTTGTGTACGTCCCCAGCAGTATCTCCTAATGGTGTGTTTCTCGGAACAAGTCCCTGTTGTAAAGAGACATGATTGGGTTGCAAGTATTAGCTGTGTTGAAAAGAGGTTTTTGAATCCTCTCAGAGATGGTTCAGGAGGATCATGTGTCAGAATTTCCTCCGGAAGAAGGAGCTCATGGTAGACATTGGCAGGTGAGAGGTTTGCTGTAATGATCCTTACCGCAGAGAAGCCAGCCAGCGCTGGGCTTGGGCCTGGGGTCAGGGCATTGGGACTCAGAGTGTGGACACTGTTTTACTCAGCTTTTTTTGCTGCTGTGCCTAAAAGATCTGATCAGAACAATTTTAAAGGAGTAAAAGTTTATTTGAAGGCTCATGGTTTCAGAGGTCTTAGTCTGTAGAAGGTCAGCTCCGTTTCTCGGATCTCCAGGAGAGACAGAACATCATGGCAGAAGAGTGTGGCAGAGGGAAGCAGCTCACATCATCAGGAAGCAGAGAGAGGGAAAGACTGCACTCTACAGATACAAAATATGTACCCCATAGCCACGCCTCAATTCCCACCTCCTCCAACCACACCCACCACGTCAATTGATTCACTGATTGGGTTAAGACTCTCACAACCCAGTCATTCCTCCTCTGAACCTTCCTGCATTGTCTCACACATGAGCTTTTGGGGGACACCTCACATCGGAGCCATAACAACCACCGAGCCAACATCCTGTCTCCATTCTGGCTATGGACAGTTGATGTTCGCTGCTCTCTAATGCAACTTCCCTCCCTTCCGCACCCCTTCCTTCTTTCTCTTCTGTGTGCTCTCCTCTTCCTCACCTTGCTCATGCATCAGGAATGCACGGAAGGCCAGAAGCTCACCTGGTCCTGCCAGACGCGGGGACCAGGGTGCATTTTCACAGGCGGGCGGTTCTGAAGCATGCTGACCTTGGAGCACCTGGTCTCTGGTGGAAGCTCTGGACTCCCTCCTGCCCTGTGGCTCAGCGTCCACAGTTGTAGTGAAGGCTGATGTTGGCGGTGATGGGCCAGCTGCCTGGGGCAGAGGGTTGGCACCAAAGGCCCATGACAATGCAAGCCTGCCCTTTCAGCCATGGGGACAGGGAGGGGGCCATCTTTGTGAAGCTTGTGGTCGGCACGGTGGGTCATTAGGTAAGTTGGTGGGATGATCCATGAACTCTTCAAAGCCATGGACTACGACCCCCAGTGCGCCGGTCTCTGTGACACCAGTGAAGAGAAGGGGCTTCAATCATGTTAGACGTTGATGAAGATGGGGAACAGCGATTTGGGTCACAAGGCCAAAATTCATATGGATATAGACAGCTTCTTATTTGAGAAGGTTGTCAACATAAAGGGTTTGTGTCAATAAGTCCTGTTTTGTTCTTATTTGGTTTTCAGTGACCCTGAGTGCAAAGCATATAGCTCAGTTCTGTGACACGCTCCTGTTCCAAGGGGTTGCCCACATAGGTCAAAGTTTGAAGGAGGAGGGATTCCACTTTTGCCGTTGCCACTGTTAGTTTTCTGTCACTACAACCATTACTTGAGATATCAGTTTATAAGGATAAAAGGCTTATTTTGACTCCCACTTTGGAGGTTCTGGTTTAAGATTGGTTGGCCCCCTTGCTTGGGGTCCGTGGTGAGGCAGCACATCGTGACAGGAGCACAGGGCAGAACCAAACCCCTCACCCATGACCAGGTGCCTTCAAGGGCTAGCCCCCAGTGGGTCTCATCTCTTAAAGGTGAGCCTCCCAAGGGGCCTCCTATTGGGCCTCATCTCTTAAAAATTCCACCACCTCCCAATGGCACCATGGTGGGGTGTCAAGGCTTCAGCACATGGACCCTTGGGGGCACTGAAGCTCTGAACAATAGCTACCACACACTAGTGTGCTCACCACCTTCTAGATAGGATCCTGAATGCCTTACATGGATCATGTTACACAACCCAACATGATATATACTGTTTTACAGAGGAGGAAACTGAGGTTGAGGAAGAACTCTGTAAGTCACCCCAAGTAATAGACTTGATGCAGACTCTGGATTTCGAGCTAGCATCAGCCCCATTTGAGAGCAGCCATGTTTAACGGGCAGAGAACTCTACAATGGGCAAAGCATCCTGTGGGATTTTGAATTTTTTTTTTTATTCAAAAGGATAGATTTTATTCTGGACAACTTCAGAATATTTGCCCATTTTCAAAGCTGGTGGTACCAGTCAGGAGAAAGCCTGCTGGCTTTCTGATGTCCACTAGACAGGGGGTGGCGTGTGATCACTGTGGTGGGTGCTCTGTACTGACCAGCTCTGAGTATGAATCACCTGGTTCTGTGGCACCCAGAGTGACTGAGGGAGGTGTCCTGCCAGGGTCGGGTGCACTCAGCATGGTGGATGTGGGCTTGCGGGCTCTTGGCAGTCGGGACTTCCTACGGTCAAGATGAAAGACCTTCAGAGATTTATTAAGACAGTTCTGAAGGCTCCGGCGGGGCTCTCCCACACAGTTAGCCAAACACTTCAATCATTTAATTGCAAATGGATTTGAACCATATGGGACGTTTTCTTTAGGCACATCAGCTTAAAAGAGGGTTACCAGATGATCTACAAAAGAGGCTTGGCAGGGTATGCTATTCAGAATAATAAAGAAAGGGCATTTTCAAAAATACGTGGAAAAAATGAGGTTGGTTTTCTAAATACCAAGATTTGAAAGAGGGATTTTGTTTAGAGGGTTGGCAGTCACTTCCCTTTGGGTTCTCACCCAGACTGCACGAGCTGCAGTGGTCATGGGTCACTTTGGGGTGGTGTGGGGAGCCTTTGGCGAGAGCCCCTCTCCTGTCCTTTGCTACCTGCTCAGGGTGCTGTCTGGTTCGTCATGTTCAATGCCTTCCCTGCAAGGCGGTGTGTTCACGCTCCGCAGGGAGCCTGTCCAGCCCAGCCCTAGTGTCACACTGGTGAGCAGAAGGGGCTGGGCTGTCAGTGGAAGGGTGCATGGGGTGAGGACGGAGCTGACATGGAAAGGGCCTTGTTACGAGGGGACACACTGGGATCAGAATGGAGCATTCACATCCCTGCTTGGCACTGAACAACTTTGTGACCTCAGGTCAGCTGCTTCTCCTCTGGGGGCCTCAGTTCTCATGGGGATGAGGATACCTAGTCTACTTCCCTCGGCTGTCCTAAGGAAACAGCTTCTTGCAAACTGTTGAGTTCCATGTGAAATCGGCCGAGTGTTGGGTTGTCAGAACTATCTTGACCCTGTTCCTCTGCATGGTTCGGTGGCCTAGCCCCATCCTGGAATCCCAGTGAGGAGTTGTTAGGCATGGGCTGGTACCTGGGTTGGGGGACCTGCACTGTGTGATTGGTAAGCTGCTGTCCCTGCCACTGGGCCATGTGGCTCATGTTGGGTGGGTCTGGTGCGCTACAGGACAGAGCGCCAGTCTGAGCACCTCAGCAACAAACTTGTACCATCTGCAGCCCAGTTCCTTGTCTTCGGAACTTGATGCCTTCCTCCAGAGGAGCTCCGTCCCTGTGGGAAGTTCCAAGGGACTTTTTGCTTTTTACTGCTTTTTCGTTTTTTTTTCTTTCCACCTTTTTACTGTGGAGAGTCAGAGGTTGCTAAGTCAGAATCTGTTTTTCCTGAGCTGAGACCTGCAGCTAACTCCAAGGCCCAGTGGTCCCAGGAACACTGTGTCCACTGCCAGATGCTTGGCTGGACAGGACTCAGGATTAGAGCAGCACTGCAGGCACAGAGTGCCATCTCTGTGCAGCCACTTAATTTCCTAGTTGACACATAAGACACATAAGTCCTTTTGCTGGACTACACTACTGGATTAAAAGCAAAAACCTTAAAATAGATACTGTGGTGTATATTTGGGGGAATATTCGTTGACTGTGACATGGTAGTCCAGAGACTGATCAGGCAATTCCAGCTGATGTACAAAAGGATACCCCTGGGTTAGATTCACTGTGCTGGAGCCAGGCGTCTGGCAGAACAACCCTTTGCAATGGCTCTTTGTGTATGTATTACTGGTCCCACTAACTCATGACATGAGTTTTGGTTTTCATGTCTTAGCTTGGCTGGGAATTTTCCAGACTAATAAGATCAGTCAGAACTGATGATGGGGTTAATGCACATAGTAGAAGAAGAATACTTGGGTAATAACTGCTCACCCAGTTAAAGAGATGGTTTGCAGCCTCATGTCATTCCCAAGTGAGGACTCGAATGTGGTCCCCTGTTAGAAATGGGCAGCGTGGTAGGCTGTGACCCATGACATTTGTTCCCAGATGTATCAGCTTGATGTGGAGGTAAGACTTTAAACACTGGATGGTGGCCACTGGGAATATTCCTTGGAGAGTATTCCTTCGAGAGTTAACGCTGAGAGTGTTTCTTGAGATTAGGCCGTTTAGCCAAAGGATTTCATGAAACTGATTTCACAAGAAATTGACAGATGGCAGAGGACAGCAGCCATGGTGGGGCCCTGTCCAGGGCTTTTCTGGAGGGACAGGGCTCCCAAGCAAATCAGCTAGCAGTTGGATGTCTAGCTAGGGCAGGGACCCTGACTTTTCAACATTAACAACTTTATGGGGGACCGTTATAAATAGCACATGATGGGCCTCTGCTGTGTTTTACATCGACCTTTAGCGCCTGCCAGAGAATATATAGTTTTGGCCTAAAGGGGGTAAAAGGAAATAGAAGAAAGGAGATACTGTAAGGCATCCAAGGTTTCGGGCTGGCAGCCTTGCCACATGGCACGTTTTGTTTTTAGTTCTTGAGGCCATTTGGTGTGAAATGTAGGGAGGAACCTACAAATGGACGGCCGATGCCCTTGGGGGAAAGGTGATCTTTCTAGATTCTGTTACCAGAAATGGGTGTTTTAAGCCCAAGGGCGAGCTGCTGAGGTGCCATGTCTGCAGAGACATCACTACACCACGGTGGACTCTACCTGGCTCCTGTTTAATGGTTTCTATGTCGTGTCCTCTTTAAGAAAAGGAAGTGCCCAACAAGCCCTTGCGTGTGCGTGTCCGGTCCTCAGACGACAGGCTGTCCGTGGCGTGGAAGGCGCCGCGCCTGTCTGGAGTCAAGAGTCCACGCAGATCTCGGGGTTTTCTTCTGGGCTACGGGGAAAGTGGCCGGAAGATGAATTATGTTCCACTGACCAGAGATGAGCGGACACACGAAATTAAAAAGCTCGGTGAGTTGACTATTAATTGATATGCAATGCTGTGATGATCTTTGGGTTCCGTTTCAATATTTAGAAGCTGGTCCGGGACAGAACACTATTTCAGGAGTGATGCTCGTTTTCCAGGTATGACAGTGGTTTGAAGTTACGCCCTTTGCTCCATCCACTGTCCCAGCCTCCATCATTTGGACTTTAATGATGACACCAGGCTGTCTCCCAAGTTGCCTTCCGAGCTGAGAGCAGATTCCTGGAGTCAGGTCGCTTTTCTGGATGAGGGAAGGGGGCTGACACTTTCCTCATCTTGGCTGTGTTCATCTTTCTATGTTTGAAACTTTGTCTTAGGTCCTGGGACCCTGGACATTGGGTCCCACCAAGATGGAATGTTGTGCCAGCCCTGATCTCTTCCCAGGTCCCACGTCGGGTAGCAGAAGCATCAGAAGTGAATGCCCATGGATGCATTTGCTGGGCTCTGGAGACATTATGTGCACAGCCAGGCTGCACTGGGTCCTGAGCTTTGCTGGCCATACTTATTGACAGGCCCAAATGGTCAATGCTGCCCACCTCCAAGAGGGAACTGCAGATCCCTTGGGCTGCTCCTGCCCCTTCTCCTCCCCTCCTATTTGATGAATTGGAGGGAGCACTGGGTGAATGCTCTCATCATTTTGGAGGAATCCTGGCTGCAAAGACCCCCTAGGGCCCAGGGCTGCCCGGGCAGCAAAGTCTATCTCATCCTGCGGTTCAGGGTTAGAAAGTCCAATTGCCCCATGTCCTTCAACTTGCTTTTTACTGATAGTAAGTATTTGGGCCCCCACTGCTTGCTCTTCTGTCATTTCTTAATTGGCACTTAGGCAAGGGAGAGGCTGTGGTTTATTGGGCCCTCTTGGAAGATTCCAGTAAAACTAGCAGTCTCTTCACTTATGTGTAGCAAGGTGCCTCTCAGCTTCCTGCATAGGCAATGGTGTGGAGGCTGGAGGTGGAGGCTCACCATCACACAATGACTTGGAGACTGGAGGGAGGGAGGAGGATCAGCTCTAGCAAGGAGCAGTGAAGGTACATGGCCACAGGTCTGCAGGCTGTGAGGGGGTACACATGGAGAAGGCAGCATGCTTAGGCACTCCTTAGTCACAAAGGTAAGATCTTCTCTCAGTCAAGGTGAGGTGTGCAGGTGTGAAGACTGGAACAGGAGAGACAAACCAGGACGTGGTCAAAGGACAGAAGAGAAAAGAGCCCCAAAGCTTCCCAAGTGGTGACTGTGAGGTGCATGGTTTAGACTCAGGAAACTGCCCAAGGCGGAGAGTGGCAGTGGTGGACATAGGTCTGGTGGTGGGCAGAAGGCCTGGTGGCCTGCAGTCTTCATTTGCTTTGAGAACTCCATCCGTTGCTGAAGACACAGCCATGCCTCATCTTGGAACCTGGAGAAGCACCCTGTGTTCCCTAGGACTCCTAAGGTGCTCCCTGGCTGCATGGCAGGCCCCGATCAGTGTGGATCTGATCTGCTGGTGACACTCTGTGGTTGCTGGACAAGATTCTTCTCCCCCAAATAGCCCCAGAAGTCTCCTTGTTCGGTGGCTGCTATGTTCAGCCACCTGCTCGAGGATTGTCTTGGAAGAGTGTTGCTCTCGGTTGGCTGTACCTGGCATGGGTCACTCTGTGTCTTTACGAGGTCCCATGGGGAGGCATAGGCATCTTGGAGCCAGGTAGAGCATCAAAGCCATCATAAAGTGTGGGCTTCAGACTTATTCCAGCAAAAAGAGACCAGGTCCCACTCTGCTCCCATGCCACATGAAATGTCAAGGGACTGAAGGAAGCAGCAGGAGAAACCAGGCTGTGCGTGCTTCGGGAGTGTGACTTCACTATTAGCAGCGAGACCTAGAATTAGACTCTTCACCTGCAACCACAGAATCACACTTCCACCTTCATTCTGGAGCCACCCCTTTGCCCGAATGCTTTTACCATGCAGTTAATTGGCTCTACTTTGATGACATGGGTCAAGCTTTACCCTAAATATCATCAGCAGTAGGTAGAGTCACTATGTTTGCATTTCCAATCCTGAGGAAGAACATTTTTCAAAAGGAAAATTGTCCTTGTTCTGAGTGTCCCGGATGGCACACATAAAAATGTCATTTGGCACTGACAAGTTTTTCATCTAATCAGGTCTGGTTTTCTTCATCACTTCAGTATTGCATGGCCGGCTCACCCGAAGAGTGCAGTTTTTTGTTTTTGTTTTTCTGCCTGCACTTGTAACACTGAGCCTGAGGGCAGGGGTGGGCCCCAGTCCTGGCCTGAATGGAGGGGCTTCTGGTCCACTGTGCTGCCTTTGCCTTCTTTCCACCTGCCAGACATTGGACTTGCCATCCTGAACAAGCTGTGGGGAGGCTAGGTCTAACAGAAGCCTGCCCCATCCTGGGCTGGGGCAGGCAGGGCCTGGCATGGACCCGATGCCACTGACCACGTGGTCCTGCCCCATGTTAAGGAACCTTGGTGGGGAATGGGCCCCCAAGCAGGGTGCCCCTCTGAGTTCATCATTAAACTCTTCTTATTAGGGGTCTTCTGTGTCAAGAGCAGTTCAGGGAAGGCAGCAGTGTTGAACTGATGGCCACAGGAGGCCCACAGAGAAGGTGACTTAGTGAAAACCTGCAGGTGGAGAGGCCATGGGAACATGGAAGGTGAGGAGATGAGGAGACCAGGCCCCGATTAGGAGTGGGAGCAATAAAGAGCAGTCCTCTGGAGCCCTTCAGGGGGATGCACAGGCCTTCGGAAGATGGAACGAGTTTTCTGCCTTGACACACAATTGGGCTTGGGAGGTGGGCCCACGTGTTGGTTCTGATAGTGGATGTCCTGGGGTCACTGGGTTGGGGTGTCAGCGTGGAAATTTTATTTCCACCCCTTATACAATAATCGGGGACACAGAGAGAGGTGTGTTTCTATATCATGGCACGTTCTTCATTACGTCTGCATGAGAAAGAGGCAGATCGCTGCTTGGCCTGCTTCCTCCTCATCTGCAGTTATGAAGAGCCAGTGCTCTGGAGTCCACAGATCTGGCTGTGAGACCCAGCTACTCTGCAACCTGAGCCTCTCACCCCTCCACGCCAGTCCTCACCCATGAAATAGAGACAAAGGTAGTAGCTTCCGCCCGGGTTTCTTTAGGACTCAGTGAAGGCTTGCAGAAAGGGCTTCGCATGGGTCACCCTGTGTCTTTACCAGGTCCCATGAAGAGACTCAGCAGGCTGCTTGTAAGCTGCTACTGCAGTTGGCCACAGCGAAAACTTCCCTAGTGACAGTCTTGGCCAAGTTTGGTTTCCAGAGTGCAGAAAATCAAGAATCTGGCATAAAAAAGAGTTTAAGAATTTAAGAAATACATTGGACACATGGAAACTTCAGATGTGGGAAAGTATTCATTTCCTGGTGCTTCTTGATGGAGGAAGGGACACTGCTTTTCATATGTTACCAACTTGATCCCTCCTTTTTATAGAACTTAGAGTTTAGAATTCTCTGGAAGATTAAGATGTGAGTGCCTTAGTCTAAACACTTTACCAATGTCACAGCATGAACTGCTATAGAAAGAGAGCAGGTGATATCCCCTTCCCTGAAATTTTTTTTAATTTTACAGAATAGGTCCCTCTGCATGAGGTTTTGAACACAGATCTTCATTTAGGTTTAAAATAACATGTTTGCAAAGATGAAAGTTTCCATTTCTTCATCGCCATCTGAGAGTTTGCAAGGCCTGAAGGAAGAAACCTGAGTTTTCGATTCCATTTAGGGGCTTAGCGTCACCTCTGGTAAATTACCAAGGTCAGGTCTGGTTGGCTCATTGTGTTCTTGAATTGGTTAAAGCTGTGGCAGGAGGCTTGGGCAGTAGAGCTTGGAGGTAGGTGTTAGTAATTTTAGATCCAGGTAAGATTATGAGCTTTGATCAGGGTGTGACCTTGGGCAAGTCATTCAATTTTTATGGTTTTATGTACTTTATTGGTAAAATAAGAAAGTCATGTTGGAAGATAAGAGTTCACAGGAATCTCAGACTGTGATTCCATAATCCTTAAGAGTACAAGTTTTATTACATCGATGGAATTTTTTTTCAAACAACAATTTTCAAGTTTAGATTAAGTTGGATCCCGTAGGACCAATGAAAAACTGGCGGAAAGGGTAACTAATTGAAAGAGTAATCCAGAAATAAAGGATACGTTTAAAGTCTTTCATTTATTTTTAGTAAATCTTTAAGAATTTTGTTCTCGAAGGGCACAGCATCCCACCAGATCAGGAAGATGTTCTGGGCTGTTAATCCGGCACGTCAGTTCTTCCTTTTCTTCTCCTTTCTTTTTGGACAGATTGTAAATAGAATAGCTCCCTCTATGTCTTTTGAAAGTAAAAAATTGGGGGACTTTTGTGGGTAAATGTGCTTTTTATTATTCTAAGCACGGTTTACCTCTCTTTCATGCTGATAGGATAGAAATTCACTTTTCAGGAATTACAAAAGTCCCTTCCCCATTCTCTAACATAATGGTGTTCTTTCTGAGTTTAGTTCCTACAGATGGTGGGCTCATCATTTGCTGTCCTGAAGCAGAGGGAAAGTCCCTGGGAAGATGGAATGGAAAGGAGGGAGGGGATGGGAATGCAGACCCCCGGGGCATGGGTGCGGGACATCCAGCTGGCCTCACGCCCTGCTCTCTGGTTCGCAGCCTCAGAGTCCGTGTACGTGGTCTCCCTGCAGTCCATGAACTCCCAGGGCCAGAGTCAGCCAGTCTACAGGGCTGCCCTCACAAAGCGCAAGATTTCAGGTATGTTCTGAGGACACCCTTGGGGACACTGCAGTCTAGTGTGGAAGCCTGACTTGTTTTCACAGGGTGCTGTCTGTGATGAATTAAGTACACTTCATGGAGGGAAAAAGCAAACAAGAGGGCAGAGGTTGGTTGCATATGGGTACAGTGTGTCTTTCATGCGCAGAGGCTGGAGAGTTCATGTGATGGAATCGGTTTCACTGTGTGTTCTCTATGGCTTCCTGGTGCAGTAGCTTTGCCATAACAGGAGGTGATAAGCTTTACTCCATGCAATGGCACAATCAGATCCATGCGTAAGTGCCCATGGGGAGACAATGAATAAGGTGGAGAAATGACATCAGAGGATATTATTTCAGCTAACCATGCATAGAAATGGCATGGAGAGGAGTGAGAAAAATTGTCATCAGGGTATGCCGATAGCCCGACCAATGTCACCTTCCTAGGGGATATTTTTCTTGAGTCCAATCACAGATATTTTATATATTACTTATGCATTGACAGATGGCATAAACCTTTTCTGGGTCAGATGCCTTAATGTAGAGAGCCAACCTACAATCCACAGCATTCTTTTCATGAATTCTTTTTTTAAAAAATTTAAAAATTTTATTTGTTCTAATTAGTTGTATGACGGTAGAATGCATTTATACATTTTGATAAATCATACATAATAGAGTATAATCTCTCATTTTCTGACTATACATATTGAATTCTTAAAGTAAAAAGAAAATCTATTATACTTTTTATGTTGTCTAAATGAGTTCCATATATATGATGTTTCACTTTTATTATTCATTAATTGCTGCCACATAAGAAGCCCCCATATAGGTTAACTATTTCCACTTTCCCCTACTTAGATAAAAGGAAACATGGTCCCTGAAAAATGAAAAGAAAAAAAAGCAAAACAAAACAAACATAAAACCCAAGAGACTCTATGCCAGATGGAAGACATCCATGATTCTTAACTGATTAGAGATTGAACTATTTGCTTGGTGACTATGATATGTATTGTCAACAAAGATAAATATCTGTAAGAAATCAGCAAACTGAATTCTGTCTTATGTAGAATATAAATTCAAATCTGTCTTGCAGTCAATATTCTAAAATGTGTGGACATTGAGCCTGGTGTGGTTGTTAAACTGTGGAACCAGTTTTCTCTTCATGTCATGATCCCCAGGGAAATGCAAATCGAACTTTTCTCCCCCTGAACTTCTGCTTTTCCACGGAGCTGTGGATAAGTCCAGGGTATATGGAGTGGCAATGAGTTACTTGGAGAGTCTTTGACCAAGGTGAAGAGTCCCTTTTGCACGGTTCTGTATGTTGACTAGGTTGGGCTGCTTGAAGTGAACTGCCCACTTCTTAGGCTGTAGTTAAGAAGAGCAATGGTCAAGATTTTTGTTTTTCTACACTAACCATTGAGATGATTTCTTAAATGTTCTATTGGCTTCATTTTGCCTACTTGAAGCATAAATAATTTAAAAGTTACACAGAGCGGATCCTAGGCTCTGCCAGAGGAGCTCAGGGCAGAGCCTGTGGTTCGGAGACGGGCTTCCGTGTCCTGTATCTTTCCAGAAGAGGACGAGTTGGATGTGCCTGAGGACATCAGCGTCCGCGTCATGTCCTCCCAGTCGGTGCTTGTGGCCTGGGTGGATCCCGTTTTGAAAAGCAGAAGAAAGCGTTGCATCAAGGTATTTTTGCATGTTTCTTTGAGCATGAGAAGTGTGGGTTTTCCCTGAGACGACATGGCTGAAGGGTAGACTACTGTCTGGTGATCTAGGCTCTGAAGTTACCAGGGCTTTGGGAGCCACGGGGCGAGACCTCACATCTCACTTGCTCAGGGTTTATCTGCCTGGAATTTCCCTGGATTCCATTCTTCCTTGGCCCCTGCTTGGGTTTTGCTTGTCTCATTGCTCTTCTGTTCCTGGGCAGCCTCTGCCTTGGAGGAGCTTGCTGATGAGTGGCAGCGGGATTGGTTTTTAGGTAGAGGCGGCGACTTTGTCTAAGACCTTACACTCAGTGGTTCGTCATCAGACATTTGGCAGACTCGGTATCCTCTTCCTGTCCAGTTCATTGGTGCACAGCAAACCCTGCCTTACTTTCCGTAGACCATGATGTTAGGCTATTCTGATGCTTGTGTTTCATTTGCAAAAGCCATAGGAGGAAAAAGCACTGGTAAGGCCAAATTAATTTTTATGTTAAAGGTGAAGCTAGCCATCAAATTTTTTTTTCAATGACTGAATGAATATCATATAAATATTAATATAACCAAGGGAAAGTCAAAGATTTGGTGGCTTTGTTATTATGTATTAAATTTTGAACCTATCAGCAACCCGAAAAGGGCAATGTACTTTAAATGAATGGAATTAGTGCTGAGAAACTACATATGTATACCTATAAATACTGTATGTATAAATCATACACATGCACACATACACATATAAGCTAACATTCAAATACAAGTACATATAGTTATTCCTATTAAATTTGTAGTTTCCTTGACCATCTGCTTCTTTGGAAGAGCTCAGAAAGTTCACAGTGGTTCTCTTCTGGCCACATGGTCTTTCCCTGTCCTGATTACCAGTGGGCTTCAATTTCACCCATCTTGCTGAATAGCAGCAGGCTTGTGTTGTCTTAGCAGGAACTGCTTTGTTAATTGGTGTGCGTGCCATCAACAGAAGTCTTCTCCTGACTTATTACACATAGTGAATAGCGCATTCCTAGTGCTTTCTAGTGCAAAGAGGCCACCAAGACAATCTCTTCAGAAAGGAGTCCAGTAAGCAGCGCTGGCTACCCTTGGAGTGCCGAGGGGGTGCTGTCTGGGTTTTGAGCATCTCCAGGTTCACTCACATCACGATTCTCTTCCGGAAACATGCGGGAGTGCCTTTCGTAAGCCCCTCTGTCATGCTCGACGTGTTACGCGTTTGCCCCATTTCATGGTAATAAGTCCATTCAAAGCCACATGTTTTTTTCCCCTCCTGGGTGTATAGGAAACATGCTGGTGTCTCATGAAATGAGTCATTTTAGTCTTTCTTTTCTGGAGAGCGGGGACAACTTGGGCTGTTTCTGGTCCTCGTATTGTCCTTTTCTATAGCCTGTGCACACTCACACGCACGCACACACACGAGAAGGTGGTTGTCTCATAAAATCTGCCCCCTTCTGTCTCTTGCCTTTCTGATCTCTGTCTGCTTTCTTGAGTGGTAATGTTTGTTTTTGAAAAGATACCGTGCTCCATCTTCCTGGCTATTTTAGACACCTTGCTTGGAACTTAAGTGGATCCTCTGAGTCAGTAACATAGTCAAAAATTTAGATTTTTTTCTCTTCTTTGATTTCCCTATTTACTTCCAAAAGTTATCAGTTATGGGGAAGGAAAACAAGCAAGAAATCTAGTGCTACGCTGCAGAGCTCTGATCAACCGGGTGCATGGTTGTGTTGCATTTTCTTATAGACAGTACACCGTGCGCTACCGAGAAAAGGGGGAGTCGGCCAGGTGGGATTACAAGCAGATCGCTAACAGGCGCGTGCTGATCGAGGGCCTGATTCCAGACACTGTGTATGAATTTGCAGTCCGTATCTCACAGGGTGAAAGAGACGGCAAATGGAGTACGTCAGTCTTCCAGAGAAACACCAGAATCTGGTCTGTATTTTGAAACAGCCTTCGATTTTCTATTTGAGCATGGCTCCTAAAATAGGATTAAGATAATAAAGAAGACAGTGATGACAAAGGCCATCATGGGCATTTGTTAAAGTCACATTAGTCCTAAATCTTGGTGTTACATTTTTTAAGTATCTACGGTACATTCCTTTTCAATGTTGTCCTAAAAGTTGTATCAAAAAGAAGTTGGAACTGGATTTTAATCTTTTTACATATTTCAATATTGAGCCAGGAGAGGATTCTGAATTCCCAAGAGCCCTTCTCGGATAAGTCTAAACTCACTATACGAGTTGGCAGAGGTGATCTAAGTTGCTCAACTCCACCAAGAGCATGGGTCCACTTCTCTCTCGGGTTGCAAACACGCACCCAGGAGCTCTTCCGTGGGCTATGTGAACACAAGGACTTTGGGATGTCTGTTAGGACATCATAAAGCGTCTGATTCCTTGTCGTCTTGTAGCTCCGACCACTGCTCCTGAAAACCTGAACGTCTGGCCGGTAGATGGCAAACCTACAGTTGTCACTGCATCCTGGGATGCGCTGCCGGAAACCGAGGGGAGAGTGAAAGGTAGGGATCTCGTCCCCTCCTCTCTCAGTCCTGTTGACTGATGGACGCTGCCTCCAATCCCAGCTTTGGTGACTGGAGAAAGAATAGGGAAGCAAGGTGTCTAAGAGGTGCTAACTCCAGGGGCAAGGGTTGTTTTGGGGGGGATTGTTGTTTTCTATGATCCAGGTGGCTACGAAGGGGATTGTACTTTTCTTCCTAGAGGCAGGTTTTGGGTGTTGCCATCAGCAGGATGTTTTTAATTGCATGTGTCTGACATCATGACCTTCACCATCCTAACAACGCCCTTTCTGTCATGCACTGAGCTTTTCCGTGTGCAGGGAAGATATGAATGTAGGAGGCAGTGGGACCACTTAGGGTCCCCTCTAAAGGGACCAGGAATGCTTTTAATGGATTTGAAAATTTTAAGTAATGATTTCTGGAAAATGGATTTATTCCCTATTTGTCAGCTTTTATGTATTTATTTAGGTCGAGGAAAGTGTAACATTAAAATAGGATCCTAGAACTTTAAAATAATAAAAATAGAAAAAAAATCCCAATTAATTAATTAGAGAATAGTCTGTTGAGAACATTAAATAAACACACAGGTCTTTTGGTTCAATGTAAAAAGGATTCCAGAAACTCACAGAAGTGTGGAGACCTTTTAGAGCCATATTGGGTTTTTCTAGGCATTGACTATACAAATGCCCTATACACGTGGAAGGAATGAAATTTTTATTCAAGACAAGACTATTTTTGTTGCTACTAGGGTTTGGAAACCAACTCTCTAATATGTCCAGAAACTATGAAAAGTCTGTATATGTTTTAAAAATTTCAGAAATTACTATCAATCTCCCTTTGAGAATTTAATGGAAAATATGAATGGTTCTTTTTAAATGTATTTGTTCTAATTAGTTGTACATGATAGTAGAATGCATTTATACATTTTGATGGATGGCACATACATGAAGGGTAATCTCTCATTCTGCTGATTGTACATATTGAAATGGTTCTTTTTGACATTTGACCACAAGTGACCTTGCAGGAGGTGGAGGGTGTCTTTTTATGGGATAGTGGCTTTAAGGGAGGTCCATACAGAAGGGTATTTTCTACACTCAATGCACTATCGAGTTCCAGTTTCTAAAAAAAATAGATTGTACTTCCCCTGCTCATCCTCCCCACTGGAATAAATCAGAGACAAGTGAAGAGAATAAATGTTTAGTTGTTTTTTACGACCTTGTTTTTATGACAAGTCAGACATTGGCTCCCTGCGTATTAAGTTTGGGGCTGCTGAACGGGCTTCTGTGGTGGAATACAAACAGCTTTGGCTGACTCCTTTTTTTAGTTCTAAAAAAGACAAATGTTGGTCCTCTCGTGAATCTATTACCATGCTACTTATTTGTTCCTTTCCTCTCCCATCTCTTAGCTTGTATTTATAGTTTTTTGGTGAAAGAAGCTCCTGGTCATCGACTAAATATTGCCACAAATAATAATAGCTACTGAGATTTTCTATGCTAAAGAATTCATGTATCTAATTCTACCTAGTTTTCATAACGGTCTCATGGTCGATTAAAACTCATCATTACATTTGATAAGAATATAAATCATTATAGGAGAATATATGCTTTGAAATGGTTAAATATTTTTTCCAGACACATTGAATCCGTTAAAAATTTTGAATTACAAAATTTAATAGACAGTGAGTTCTCTTAATTCTTAGTTTTGACCACCACAAATGACTAGTGTGCTTATTTTCAATGAGAAAAGAATGCTGGTTTCCAGACAAATGCTGTGAAGGCATTTTTGGTTGAAAGTTTTTAAATTAATGTACTTTTTAGAGATTAGAGTTTAGGGAAAAGAAAGGGTCTCCCATGCTCCTGATAATTGCTTCATATTTCTGTGCTTCAATTTAATTTTTAGTTAGTTCGTACTCACATTGAGACTAAAATAACATGATACTTTTCAGTTGAAGGTTAAAATTATGCTTTTTCAAATATGTCTTCATGTGTAGTTCCATGCAGAGAGATTTTTTAGTGCCTTGAACTGTGTTTTCTATGACTTTCAAAGTTCAGGGATGTTATATGCTTATACGTAGAGCTAATTAATGGTGGAAACATTAGATGTCACATAAATCCATTACTTAGTAACTTTTCTTCATAGTTATCCTACCAGCATATATTGAGTAAGAACTTTCTTCATTCCTACAAAAGTAAATTATATTCTAAATGTGGAAATTGTCTGGTTTAATATACTAGGAAAGGTACCCCAGGTTGGTAACTGAGACTCTTGAAGATGAATTCCTAGCAGATGTCACCTGGTTTGGTTTTGTTTCTGCTATTCAAAATATGCCAATTCCATCATGGCAAGTTAGTAAATAAATATTTTAAAAAACCATTGTAGATATTTCTAGTATATTTTATGAAGCCTGGCCTCCTGGGTTCCATGCATTTAGTTTGTCTGACACAGCACATGGCCAGCTCGTGAAGTGCTGCGTAGCGCTGTCTGGTGACTGACTGAGTGTGAGTTCGCCTTCTGCTGCATCCTCTGCTCCCGCGCTGACTTGGCGTGCATTGCTAGCGTGTTAATTTTTAGTAATGCACGTTCTAATTCATCCTGCCCATACAGTCTGTCTGCTGGACACAGGACTGTTTTCAGTTTCCTCCTTCCAACCGTCTGCCAAATCATTTCAGAATACATTCTTTCATACGCCCCGGCTCTCAAACCATTTGGAGCAAAGTCCCTCACCTACCCTGGACACACTACTTCTGCCCTGGTGGATGGTCTGCAGCCTGGCGAACGCTATCTGTTCAAAATCCGGGCGGCAAACAGGAGAGGCCCGGGGCCACACTCCAAAGCCTTCATTGTCACTATGCCAACAAGTAAGCACCGTGTGTGGCGGCTTTCTTTTCTACCTCTCTCCATTCTCGCTACTTGTTTGTGTTACTTTGAATCACGATCCTAGGATTAGAACTGCATGGTTGATGATTATTTGGGGAGGAGGGTGGGGCTAGGTTTGCTTATTGATGTCTAAAAGTTCTTTGTGGTTCTTTTGGAAATATAATAATCATGAAAGTATTGTCAATGTATTACTTATGCAATTAATTTTACGTCACAGTCTAACTTGGGACTTGTGTTGACTGGGAAAGAACATTTTTGCAAGGGTAATGTGACATTTTTCATTACTAGTCCTCTCCTGCATAGCATTTAGCAATTTCAGATTGCACTCCATGAGTTTGGAGTGCAGTTTTACCCCAGAAGGATTGCAGTTGTCTGTTTTATCTAATCAGTATCAAAACCAACAAATCCCCAGTAGACGGAACTGCTTTGGGACCATGTTTTCCGTTTTGCTCCTCCACACATAGGCTAGACGCAGTAGCTCTCCTTCGTCATGTGCTCTGAGGATCCACGCTGTGCTGCAATATTAGCATGATCCTGGGAAGAACTGTGAAATAGATGGATCTCGCAGTATCCCCCCCATTACTGTATAAATTCCCCACCCCTTACAGCATCCCTTCCTCTGTCAATCCTGCTCCCAATACAAGGACACTTGTAGGGAATTTTGCCTATCTCAGGAGTCTTTTCGTTTTAAATTTTATTTTGGAATTGTAAATGTATCCTTTGTGAAAGGAATTTTAAGCAAGAAGGAAGAAGCACAAGGACTCTGTAATGCCTCAAAAATTGCAAATTTGTTCTTCACCCCAGTCACTTGCAAGTACTCACATACATTCCCAGATAATTTTGAGTATAAATCACTCAACTTTTGTATCTGACTTATACGTATATTTTTTTGCTTGTGAAGAACAGCTAGAATGCATTTGTGATATATGAATAGTTATTTTAAGAAAATCCTACATAAGATTTTGCATTTACAAAACCATGAATTATAGTTATACCTTAGTAATTTGGGGGCATTCGTTACAGGATCCCCCAAGGATGCCAAAATCTGCAGATGCTCAAATGTCTTACATAAAATATCATAGTACTTGCAAATAACATATACATATCTGCCTGTAAACTTTACTCCAAACATTTTTGACCCAAGTTGATTGAATCTGCAGATACAGAACTCATGACTATGGACTGCTGACTATATTTCAAAATTCCTGCAGATGAGAAATAACCTGATTTAATGTATAGAGATTCAATTATCATATATTTTCTAGGACTATATCTGTTACTTAAAGCAAAATAGGTCTTTTATTTAAAAAAAAAGAATATTATAATTGGAAAAATAATTTTTGAGTATTCTAAGGAATTAGAAGGATCGATTATGATCACCAGTGTGGATCACCTCCATACTGCCATCCTAGTTACTCCCTTTGTTTCACATGTTTTTGAATTTGTTTCTTTGACACCAGTTCTCTAAAATCTGTTACAGCCAGCACTGGTGAGTCCAATGTTCAGCAGAACACTGACGATAACTGGAAATTCAAGGAAACCAGAGCCTTCCTCACCTTCTCCCAAAGATCCAGGCAGAAATATCAAGGACCCTCTCCTCGACTTGAAGAATAAAATACTGGCCAATGGTGGGCTGCCCAGAAAACCCCAGCTTCGTCCTTGGAAGACGGAAAGAGTCAGATCGTCAGTCCACAGAGGTCCCTGATGAGGAAGAGCTGGATTCCCTGGAAAATCCGCCCAAGTTGCCCTCAGAGACCCAAGACCACAGGCGAACCCTGAGGCCACCAAGTAGATCTGGTCACTGGGTTCCAGGCAGGACTCCGGCCAGAGCACGAATACCAGTGCTGCCCAGAAAGGAAGGTGTGGATAAGCGTGGCCCCTCAGTGGTCACCCGCCCTCGCGCAGGGTCTGCCCCCTCTGCGGAGTCCTCTCTTGCCCACCACCAGGCCCCCAAGAGCCCCTCTCCTGACCCTGCTGGGGGACCCTCTGACAGCTCTATTGACAATGACTCAGTGGACCAGGATGAGGACAAGGAGGCTGCAGGCTCTCTCCACCCCAAGGCTGCAACATCCCAGCAGCTGCCTCCCAAGAACCCAGCCCAGGCTCGGCCAGCCCTGTCCCCCAGCCGCCAGGTGGCCTCCAGCATCCTGAGGGACAGAAGCCCAGTACACAATGCTGCAAAACCAGTCTTCCCTGCACGGAGGACGCCCCATTCCGGGGCCATGGAGGAAGGTTCCAGAGCTTCAGCCCCTGCCTCCAGACTTTCCCCACCCTACAGAGGGTCATCTCGCCTACTGCCCACCCAACCACACCCGGGTCTCTCACTCTCCAGGGGCTGGAAGGACGGTCAGGAGTCCCCAGCCACCAATGACCATGCATCCTCACGGTCTACCCTGTCTTCCTCAGTCTCTTCTCCTCTCTCCTCTAGGACAGGGGTCTCTGAGGGAGTGGACACTTCTGATGACTGGGGAGATGGTGATGGGACCACAGGAAACACTGGGAGGCAGGCAGAGGCCACTGCCCCAACGCTGAGGGCCCGACCTGCCTCTGGACCCCTCAGTTTGCTCCGGAACAGGCCCTTTGCCTCCAATAGCAGGTCTTCAAACAGGTTGACCAGTGGCGGGGGACCACGGCTGCAGCCCTCCAGCTCCCCGCAGTCCACCCTGGCTTCCCGAGTCCCCTCCAGGGTTCATTCTCAGCCAGCTTCCCACTCTAGGTTTGGTTCAAGTATCCATGGAGATGGGGAGGATGAGAAGCCACTTCCAGCCTCTGTGGTCAATGATCACATGCTGCCCTCCTCCAGGCAGCCCATCTCCCGGGGCTGGGACTCTCTGAGAAGAGACCCCCAGAGAGGAGCCAGCCTGTACCGGAAGGAGCCCATCCCGGAGAACCCCAAATCTGCTGGAACAGATGCACATCCTCAGGGTAAATCCTCCTCACTGACCTCTAAGGCACAAGATGGTCAACAGAGCACGGATGTGGATGCAGAGGGTCATTCTCCCAAAACACAGCCAGCGTTCACCAGCCGCCAACTGTCCCCTGCTCGTCCCCCGGCAGTAAGGTCACAGCCCTACCCTGGGTCCAGTGTTCCTAGAAGGATGGCACCTGACTCGGCCTCCGAAAATCAGCCCCCTGCACCGGCCTCCCCATCCCAGCACCAGTCCCCCAGCCTCCAGAGCCAGGATGCAGACAGGTCACTTTCGCAGCCCAAGCTTGCCCTCACCCATGCAGGGCGACCGCGCCCCACGTCGCAGGACCCCTACACAGCCAGCTCCCGAGGGGTGCTCCGCACGGCTCCCCGGGGCCAGGGCCGGGATTCCCCGAGCAGCTACGAGGACAACAGCACAGAAGTCGAGGCCCCGGATGATCAGGTCCCGGCGCACACCGCCCGCACCAAGGATGCCACCCCGCCCCTGTCCAAGCATCGTCAGGTGGCGTCTTCCGCAGGGAAGGGCGACGACAGACCCCAGCGCGGCCACACAGGCTTCTCTCCGCGACCCGGGCGGCCGGGCAGCCCCCACTCCCGCGCCCGGGTCCCTGGCAGGGTCGGAGCCCAGGCCACACCTGGGAAGAAGGAGCCTCCTTCCAAGCGGCCCCTGACGTCCAAATCTCTGCAGTCGGTGTCAGCCGAGGAGGACGAGGACCAGGAGGACGCGGGGCTTCTAAAAGGAGGAAAGGGGATCCCCTGGCCCCCTCTGTTCCAAAGTGGCCTTATCCCGCCACCCCCAGGGGCAGCAAATATGCCGACGGGAGCCTTGCCAAAGACAGGACGGCCATCAAGCCGGCTCCTGGAGCAGGGAACCCTGCGCAGGAAGAGAACGCCACTCCCGGGAAGCGACCTCCTCTCGCACCTCCGGGGAGCGCCTCGCACCTCCCACCAGACACCCCGCTCGTGGCCCCGCCACCCCCAAGCCCCGTCCCGAGCACCCAGCCCTGGCCGCGGCACACCACACGCGCAACGCCCAGCTACTCCTCCACCACCCCGATGCTCTCCTTGCGCCAGCGCATGCAGCGCCGGTTCCGCATCCCTGGCTCGCGCCAGCCTGCAAGACCTCCTCTCGCACCAGGTAATTGGTTTTCAAAAACAGCCATTTAACCTTTTTTTTTTTTTTTTTTTTTAACGTAGTCAGTAGTTTTCATAGCGACTCCCGAGAGTGATTTACTGTGTTGCATTGTACTGAGCCTCTGCCATGTCCAAGCCCTGTGTTTAGAGGTTTGCACGTACAAACATCTTTTCGTCCTTTTGAGTCGGTTAGGTTTTGCATCGTTACCCCCTTTTTCATAAGAGGAAGCCAGGACTCAGGGATCAGAGTCAGACGTGCCACCATGTTGTCTGAATTGGAGTTACAGTCCCAGACACTAATTCCACGGCTCTCTGTCATTCCGTGATTCCACACTGCTTCTTGAATCCCTTAACAGATGCTCTTAATCTGTGAAAATGTGTCACAACCCTGATGCTCTTTTCAGTTCTCCTGCCGGCATATATTTAAGGAATCAACAGTAACAAATTAGATATGTAGGTAGGCTTGTCTTGTTCTTCTGCGTACAAAACTCCCAGCCATACTATGGGACAAATTCAAATGTCTAGCATATGAGGTGCCTGGATGTTGCAATTGGCGAATGAACCTCCTTAGAATGCATGTTAAAGACAATTGTCACACACAAGAGTCAGACCAATGTTTGCCTTGTACTTCGGTAGCATAGACTGGAATGTAGCTGGCTTTGAACTGGGGCCTAAGTGGACCCCAGAGCAGGATCTAAAGTACTACCATAAATTTGCATTCAGTTAAGTCTTGAACTCTCCTTGCATGTACTTGAGACTTCATCAAACTTTTCTGAGTGGATGTATTAGTATAATACATTAATCCGTGTAATACACTGTCATTTTAGCCAATGCAAAGACAGAATGATGCAGCACCTTTTTGTTCTCATTCCCCCAATATTGTCAGAAAACAGCGACTTCACTGCATTTTTGTAGATTTTATTTGTCATATAGGAGTCATGATATAAGACTATTTTTATCCAATATATAGAAGCTATTGGTTTAAAATTCTGTTTACTGTTCGTTTGAAATGATGTGTTACAACTTATAGTTTGGTGTGAAACCAATGGTACAGGAATGTTGAATATATTTTAAATTATTTAAAAAAATTTTTAATCTTTACACTGTGTAGGTTATAATGGCAGCCCAAAAGTAGAAGAGAAAGTACTTCCTGGTAATAATGGGAAACCGAATGGACAAAGAATTATCAATGGCCCTCAAGGAACAAAGTGGGTAGGGTAAACTTTACGCATTCCAGTTATTTTCATGCCGGTGGGAAGAGAAAAATGAACACTTTACCAATAAATCAAGTGGCATTTTTCTTTTCTAGTTTTAACCACTTATCCATGAGATGCTTGAATACAGTTTCTATCAATGCTCAGAAAAAGTTTTGGTTTTCCTGAGTAACTCGCTAGTTCCTCTTATGACTCATAGCTGAGGCCTGAGCCAGGTCTCCACTTGCTGTGATTGGTGGGAAGTCACACAAAAGTGTGTCCTGGCCACAGCCTGATGAGTGGCCTCTCCAGTGAGCTCACTTTCCTTGTTCTCTCACCTTTATTATTACTTTTAGCTTTTTGTTTGATTAAGTATTAGACGTATTTGTCTGTAAGTTGTCTCAAATCCTTTATAAAAGAAAGCAGGGTAAAAACAAAAATCTCTAACTCAAATAGATAATTTTTATCAGATCACTTTTTGAATCATAATTCAACTATTGTTGTTGGATTACAATTTAAAACATGCATTAATACTTTATGTATGTTTAAACGAAGTGACTTTTGAAAACCCCTGCCTGGGGTTAAGATAAATGTTTAGGGGATCTCTGGGTGTTGTGAGTAATGGATGGGATACTTTACACTGTTGATACATTGAAGACATTCTTTAAAAGAATCCAAAAAAAATAGTGGAATTCCCAGTCCAAACTTTTCATTTATGATGGTAGGGTTTAGGAAAGCAAACAATATTAAAGGACTTCAAGAAATTTTTAATCATAGTTGAACTGAAGATGCATTTTACCATTTCTTAAAGGAACAAACATTTAAATAGGAAGAATGCAAATTAAAGCAAAATGTCATTGCAAACAATTTTGAATTGAAACAATATGGAGTGGATTTCGAAAGTAGGACTTTTATAAACTAATCTTATTTTTATTACTAAAACAACACCCAACAAAGTGACCTGTTTATAGAACTTCCTTCATGGCATGATTGTGCAGAGCAGTGAATCTCAAATGTTAGCCAGTTCAGGATCCCTGAAGGCTCATCAGATACAGACCCAATGGGAGGACTGGGTGATTTGTGTATTTGACAAGTTGCCAGGTGATGGGGGTTGGGGAGGCTGCTACTCCATGACCACCATGGAGAAGAGCCAGTGAAGAGCATGACCTTGTTTCTTAAGAGAGATAATAATAATTTTCCAGGTTTTATAGTTCCTTAGGATATGACATACTGTATTAGGCAATTTTTTAAAATGGGTTTTCATTTAATAATCAAATTTGAATTTTAACATTAACAGTAAAATGGAAATGTAACATTTTTAAGCACTAGCAATACATGTTCATTGCAAGAAGTTAAAAAAATCAGAAATAGATGAAAAGAAAATAGCATCTCCCACCCTAACACTGTGGTCTCAAAGGTCACCACTGTTTGACAGTTTGGGGTATGTCCTTCCAGATTTTTTTTTTCTCTGAATTTTAAGTGTATATACAAAATATATTTTTGCTTTTATAAAATAATCAGTTCTGAAATCTGAGTGCACATCAGTGTTGGTCAATATATAAAGCATCCCTATGTCCCTTTTATTGGCTTCATATGGGCCATAATTTTACTCATTCCCCTCATGATGGATCCTTGGCTGTTTCCTAGTTTCCTTAGACACAGTGTACTAAATGGCAAAAATATTTGGAACATCTTTTGTGTGTTTGAGAAACTTAAACAATTTACATATTCTATGGGTAAGCAATTGTAAGATGAAATATGACTGTTCAGCACTTTTTCTCCCCAAACCTTGTGAATTATACTTACAAAAGAAATGTTTCCCACTCACATTACAGTTTCCTTCTGTGAAAACCTCACACATATGTACAAATGGATGGATGTATCTTGAAATGTCCTATACATTCTTTACTCTGTGTCGTGGGTTTAGGTCGTGGATCTTGACCGTGGGTTAGTGTTGAATGCAGAAGGGAGGTACCTTCAAGATTCACAGGGAAATCCTCTTCGGGTGAAACTGGGCGGAGATGGTCGCACCGTTGTTGGTAAGTGAAGGGTGGTTTTTAGCAACAGAAGCGTACTGAACTGGTCACAGAATGAGATTAGCTGCAGAAAGACCTCCCTTTCCCAGAATGGCTTCATCTTTAATGGCTGCTGTGGTCCAGTTACTTTTGGCCACTTGGGAAGAAGGTCCTCAAGAGGCAGAGCCCAGCATCTATCCTGACAGGCTTGGTCATTCTTCCTGCAGGCTCCACCCACTAGAAACGGGGCTCTCTCCCCTTCTCCCCACTCTGGCCATTTACAGCAGCCCACAGGCCAGACCCTGGTCACCACCTGTTTTTGTAAAGTCTGTGATTCAGTCTGTGTATGTTTTCAAATTATTAGGAAAAGAAACAAAAAAAAAAAAAAAAAAAAAAGAGAAGAACACGTGCTGACGTGTGACAATTACGTGAAATCCACATTTCAGGGTGTCCACACACAGAGCCTTGGAGCACAAAGACCTCCTTCATGGATCACCCAGATCGAGGTTGCCTCCTGTTGTTCTGTCTGTTACCTTTGCCCTACGAGGGCCGAGCTGCGCAGTTGTAGGAGAGGCCACGCGGCCTATGAAACGCAGAATGTTTACTCCCGGCCCTCAACAGAGTTTGCACCCTGGTCCTGAGCCACACTTTTCCTCCTTGGGAGTGGGAAGCAGGAAGAGAGTGAGCTCTTCCCCCACTGAGCTTCCTCAGGACGAGAGGCATACTGAGGGGAGACCCTTAGGTGCAGGGTCTGGGGCAGCATAAAAAGCCCAGGAGCCTCTGGAAAGCAGCCCCTCGGCCGAGGTCTTTTTAATTATTCCCTTGCCTTCTTCTGGCTGAAACAACACAGAGGCTCTGAGAAGAGGCTTCTGGGCTTTGCGTTTCCTCGGGATCATTTCAGATGGCTACGTAACTCTTGGTTGGTTCTATTTCAGATCTGGGCGGGACCCCCGTGGTCAGTCCTGACGGCCTCCCGCTCTTTGGGCAGGGGCGACATGGCAAACCCCTGGCCACTGCCCAGGACAAGCCCATTTTGAGTCTTGGTGGGAAGCCCCTGGTGGGCTTGGAGGTCATCAAAACAACCACCCGTCCTCCCACCGTGACCCCGCGGCCCACCACCACAACCACCACGGTGTCCACCACCACGACCCCACGGCCCACGACCGCTGCCACCCGGCGCACCACCACCACCCGCCGCACCACCACCACCCGCCCACGGACCACCGTCAGAACCACTGCACGGACCACCACCACCACTACCACCACCCCGGAACCCACCACTACCACCACCCCGGAACCCACCACCCCTGTCCCCACCTGTCCCCCCGGGACGCTGGAACAGCATGACGAGGACGGCAACCTGATAGTGGGCGCAGACGGGGTCCCGGAGTGCCGCCCTGAGGAAGGTAACCCGCTCTGTTGTAGTGGTGACCCTGCCCACCTAGCTGGTGTGCACATTCCAGGGCCCTCGGCCGCGGACAGGGTAAGTGCTGCGCATGGCAGGGCAGCGGTAGAGGTATCCGAGCCCCTGCATCTGGCTGACGGTGCGGTGGCACAGCCAGCCAATAAGAAATACCGCGGGGACGTCTCTACACGAGAAGCCGTTTGCCGTTTACCCAACATTGAGGCTTAACTGGCTGTCCCATGCTCCGTCCCTCAGGGGACACAACCCAGGTCAGAAATTTAGCTGAAACTTGGGGGATTATCAACTTGGATGAGTGCTTCTGGGTATTAGATTAGTGGTTGTTGTATTTTTAAAAAAATGGAAGAAAGAAAGGTTCTGTGATGAACCGTGAGATTTAAACAGGTTTGTATGTTTCTCACTGTGGGGCTGTTTAGATCACTGACCAGCCTCACTGTCAATCTCTGAGAGAAGTACTTCTCCAGAACATACCTGGCAGCTGATCACCCTGACCAGCGAGGCTTGGCACGGGCAGTGGGCTCTCCACCGGCAAGAATGCGCTGCTTTCCTGCTTTCCCACCTTGATCTGGGAATCCGACTGCCCTTGACATCTGTCTGTCTGTCTTCCTACTGGGAATGGCTGGTTCTCCCTGAGGATTGGGAAGCAGGACACATTTGTCCAGGTCCTGTGGAGCTGCCACAGCATCGTCCTTCCTGCTCGGGCTCCTGTTCCAGCTGCTTG
Organism: Sciurus carolinensis; assembly: GCF_902686445.1. Classification (NCBI taxonomy): domain Eukaryota; kingdom Metazoa; phylum Chordata; class Mammalia; order Rodentia; family Sciuridae; genus Sciurus; species Sciurus carolinensis. Next base: position 8,549,426 of record NC_062219.1, on the reverse strand, counting down.
ACAAGAAGCCATCCTAGATTTGCATCAGGCGCAGCGGAGATGAATTCGTCTTCTTTCCCTCAGGTTGAGATGAGTTGCAGGGTTGGCTGTAAAGCTAATGGCCTTCCAGGCTTGTGCGAGGGAAGACCCTTCTTTCAGTAATCGCTTCCGTGCCTGCATCGCTGACCGTGAGAAGTCCAACTAGTGCAAGCACGAAGGCCGTACCCCAAACCAGAATTCTTTTCATGGAAAATTGCCAAATAAACAGGAAAACATGACATCTGAAAAATCCACACCAAAGAACAAGGAAATTATTACAGGAACCGCTTAGCTTTGACAGTGAGTGCTAATTTGGATTTACTTTTGAATTGCTAGTATTAGAATAGCATCTTTCTTCTGCATACATTAACATGCTTCTTTTTAAAAATAGGAATTAATTAATATAGATAATTACTCATTATTGGTTGGAAACAAAGAGTGATCATTTTTGGATTTGACTTTAATTACTGTATTGTTCTGCATTTTAATTTGTCCACTTTTCTTTAAGCCTTATAACACATTCTTTTCATTTACTTTTTATTTTTGGACCTAAATTTGGCATGAAAGTCAATATTTTTCTTGGCATTATATCTCTTCTTTGCAAATCTTGACATATATGTATAGGTTTTACTTTACTTATATCCAGTCTTCTGATTCTCTAGTTCAAGCCAAAGAATAATTTGCCTCTCAGCACCATTTTGAAAACAAGTAGAGATCAGTTCAAAGTCTTGGGAAAGAATTATATTTGGGAACTGCAATGTGTCATCCTCATCCAATATTTTGATGTACTCTAAGTTGTTATTTTGAAAATACTTCAGTGTGGCCTAGTCTTTTTCTTTATTTCTTCTATTTCACAACTTCATTAAACATTTTCTTCCTTGCATTAATTCTGATTGACAAAAAACTGTACATATTTGATCTGCACACTTGTGTGAGTCTGGGGATGAGAACGCACCCCTTAACCTGTCCCCACCGTCAAGGCCACGTGGTGCACCTCCCAGGCCAGGTGCTTCCGCCAGCCCCTTCATCCTTAGCCTTCTTTTCCTTTTGTCCTGTTCCCTCCATCGTTTCTTGGAGCTGCTCTCTTCTCCTCATCCCTACGCTGGCCCTACTGCCCAGCACTCGGCTTTGATTTCCCCTTGGCTCCTTGCATCAGCCTTCTCTCTTCCCACCAGGGTGACCCTCCACAGGCCTGTGTTGAATGTGCCCAGGAGCAGACACTGCGCTTGCCTGGAAATACACAGCCTGGTGCCTGTTTCATCATCGTCACAATGTGGCACTTCAGGGCTAATGAGGGAGGTGGGCAAAGGAAGTGCTGCCTCTTGTGGGTATTAGAGTTTAAAGAGGGCTTGAGATTGGGAAGCCACGGAGCATCAGATTGCTCTCTAAACCTGGGCACTGTCTGTAAAATGCATTTGCTGTTTCCTTGTTGAGCACCGTATAGTGGCCGCAGAGTGCAGAAGCACATTCTGTAAATGCTCTAATGACACTCAGGGCAGAGAGGGGCTCCCAGGAAGGGCTCCGATGTCTGACTTGGAACCATCCAGGGTCTCCCCACATGTAACCCACAGCACCACCTGGACTCTGTCCCTGCCCCCAGTGCTACCTGTGTGACAGAGTTTCTCTCATGCACCTTTTCTTGGTCATACTAAACATAGTTCTGTCCATGATGTGTGTTCACAAATGCTGGGACTCCGCGTGTGCACAACCAGGCCTGGCACTTTCCAGCCGAGGAGACTGAAATGATTGCTGTAGCGGGGACCACTTGGAATGCATGACAGTGATCAGTGATTAAGTATTGGCCATTCCAGGCCCCCTGCGCTTGCCCCGCGTCAGCCGACCCTCTGACATTCCATTCTGTGCACAGTCGTCACATATTGTTTGTAACCCTCCAGTTTTAAAAGCATTTTCAAATATCAAAGTCTTGGCTTCCTTGGTTAAGTCATGCCCCGCCTTCTCTCCTTTAAAACACTGCTTTCAAATTATCTTCTAGGAACACCCTTGGGCCACTTAGTCATTCCAGGAATTCAAGCAGGATTTATGTGCACTCCCTCATTTGTTATGGATGCCACACTTCCCTGTAGGCACAGATTCATTTTATATGTCTGTTTCCTGTGTATTATTGCATTTTCTCCTCTCTTTACACACACGTACGCGCGCACACACACGCACACACACACTGGTGTTTCGTTATGTATGTTTTTCTTGATCTGACTTCTCCACTGGATAATCAATTCTTTGTAGCCAAGATGTGGCTCTACTTCATCTCCAATCCTTGGGGGACTCAGCTATGCTTCTCGGGGCATCTAAATAAGAGCTTCTGATGCAGGTGTTTTCCACTGCCTAACTGGGAAGTAAGAGCCAGTGATCTCTGTTTTTCAGGTTCTGTTTCTCCATCTACAATAGAGCTGATGAAATTTCATGTATTTGGAAATGTTGTGAACCAGCTGAATATTCAAGAATTTGTCACACGACCCCACTGCATGTCACAGAAAACCATCAGTCAAGTAAAGCAGTTCCATTCTGCCATGGCTCACTCTCCCAAAAGAAAATACAGAGAGAGAGAGGGAGAGAGAGAGAGAGAGAGAGAGAGAGAGGGAGAAATCAAAATTTATTGAGCTGGACCCACCCTTCAATGTGAAAAATTTACCTTTTCTAAAATTCTACTGGGAACACTTTATTTTTTTTTCATATTTTTATAACATCTCTGGAGCTTAAGCCCTAATTTTTGGTGATATTGGCTCCCTTTTTTTCATGGCCATGGATAAACTACTGAAGAGAGTAAGCTACACCGCCTTGCTTGATGACTGGCAGCTACTTTTATATGAAGAAGTTCAAGCTTTTGCCATGGATGCTGAGTTGACTTTTAAACACCCAGTTTCACAAAGTTCCAAATGGTTCAGAATAGCATCCAGGTGGGGCCAAGCCAGATGCTCGACTTCTCTAAGAAAACTGAAAATGCACTTCATTACCTCTGGATGTTACTTTTACTTGGAGTCAAGATGAAGCTAATATAGAAAACTTTGTCTGAGTTTATTTGGTCTTTAAAAAAAAATTGACTCAGTAAGATGTTCATTTATGCCAGAGGCCTTAACTGTCACTCATCCCAAGAAAAGCTATCGGTTTCCAGGTAGAAGTGTCCTTTCTGTGACCTACTGCCTGCACTGAGTACTTCCTCATCTCAAGGAACCACCTTCAACACCGGGAATCCAAGAAGGAAATGATATGTATTTCCCTTTTCTCATTCACCCTGAGATGTGAAAATTGTACAACTTTATTTTTTTTGCCTGGCTAAATATAAAGACAAGAAATGAAATTGAACGTATAATCTGGAAAAGTAAATCTATATTCCTAAAAGTTAAATTGACAAGGGAAAGAAAATGGTAGACCAGGAACCAAAGGCAAGATAACCCCAAAAGTGAGGGAGTGTGAACATGAAAACCGATTTAAACTTTCCCAGAAGTAATTTGCCTGAGCATATTGACAATGGAACGAGCTAAGGAAAAGTTGTGTTTGTAGTTTTTCATGAAATGACCATCCTGCCCCCTAAGGTTGGATGATCTACAGCTTGAGACTTGCTAAGAGTCCCTGACTGGGTGGTCACCTCAAGGGTGTGCAGGTGCCGGGCTGCGGGGCCTCCTGGTGGCTGGGAGGCTTGCTGTAGTCTTCGGAAGGGCTGGACAGACAGCCCTGGCACCTCCCCGTCCTCACGGCTGGGGTTCATTTTAGTACCATAACGTTAAGGATGTTATTCCAGCTGGGCTTCGAGAAGGCAGACTCATTACACGGGAATATTTCTGAATACTGATGAATGATTTACTAACAACAAAATATTTCCAAATTGGTGCCTAAGACTTTCTGGGTGAAGGAAGTTGATGTTCTTTCTACTTAATTTCCCCCTTCATTATCACACTTTGGGATGGTGATTCATTAGAGCTCCTTAAGATTTATAAACGGAATGGTTAGTTCCGTGTTTCAAAAGCTGAGGAAGTTTCATGAAGCAGAAGGTATTCTTTGCAGTAAAGGGCTTGAAGCTCAAATTCTGTCATTTGCTAGCTGTGTGACTCTGGAGACTTGATGTCCTTGCCTGAGAAATGGGTATGATAAGCCTGAAGTCTCCCAATCAGGCGCTGTGAAGAGTAGCCCAAATGTAGGTACAGCAAAGTGTCTGAGAGTAGAAGGTGTCCAGCCCCATAGGTCCCTCCTCCTGCTGTCCCCAAACCCCTCTTCAGAGTGCTTCATATATAAGAGCTGTGGGCTTTGGGTCAAAAGGAGGGGAGGAATTCCTCTAAGCTTTTTAAGTTAGACAATCTTCTGCCTCAAGTTTTCATCAAGCGCAGAGAGATGATCTCCTTTTCGTAGCTGCCATCTACACCTCCTAAGAGAAATATAACGGCTCCCATCCCACCTGCTGAAAAAGAAAGACTTCTGCTTGAACTAGCCAGATAATGGAGACAAAAAGGTTGTTTCGTGTTTGTTTTTACTTATATCACTTCTTTTCTTGATCATGAGTTCCTCATTCTCATGACATCAGTTTAACCATTATAGGAACTTTAGTAATTGTTCTCATAATTAGGCTTCCTGGAAGACATTAAAAAATCTCACCTAAAATTCTGTAAATTGCCTCAGAAGTCTAATTCTGTAGTCATTTCTGCAGTTAGTGCAACCCAAGTTGTCTAAACAGAAATCTGCAGTCATTGGCATATCATTTGCAAAGTTCATGTTAAGGAGTCTAATTAATGCAAATTGATCTGCTAAGTTGGTGACAGGCTGGGAGGTTAGAAGAGCAGAGAGCACAGGGAACCTGATTGGTGCCAAATTAGAGACCAGGAGAACCCTGCTTCTAGAATATTCCAAAGGCAAGATTCCAGGGGTGGAGAAAAGAAAGGTGGATAAAGAGGGTTCACAGGTCACCTTCCCCACAGTCTGAGTCTGCTGGTCTCAGAGCACCTGTGTGCAGTCTTGGGCACGTTGCTGGGGCCTCCCCTCAGCATCCTGGAAACCATGGCAGGGGCACTGAGGTGGTGGGGAGGACGCAGAGAGAGCTCTGCACCTCTGGGAAGGAAGAGCGAGGGGTGCGCTCCTGATCAGGTGGACATTTGGATTGCCCTTTTCTGAGCCCAGGGGAGAGAAGGCCGGGTTCTAGTTGGGTGTTCTGATAGTCTTCCTCCTGGAAAAGCTGAGAAGACCTGGTATTGGTGGCTTGTTTCCAGCACCTGCTAGGAGTGAATGAATTACTATGACCTGGGGCCCAATTCTGAGTGAGCAGTGAGAAGACCCATGAGCAGCTGCTGACCTGTCCTTCTCTCCCTCACTAGATGAATTCTCAGGCTTGGATGCCGACGTAGAAATGCCCACAGAAGAGGCCTATGCCATATACGATGAAGGTAAGCGCAGGATGCTTTCTTTCCCCACCCTGTGATCTGATTTCAGTGACCAAGTTATGATCTTGATGGCAGTTTCCTCCAGGACCAGCCCTGGGAAGGTGGGTGCAACCCCCACCCTTTCCAAAGTGATTCCTAATGCGTATTTGATCTAAAGAAAAGCGACATGCTTGATATGCAGATGCCACTACCAAATAAGTCCTCTGAGCTTTCTATTCTCTGCCCTCAAATTCTCTTTCCCCTTAAGAAATTCTGGAGCTGCTATGCCCGGGCTTCCCGCCACCTCCTTTTGTAAAACCACGTGCTTTGACCGGCGTCCGGCCTTCTCTTTTGGCCTTTCTCTTTCTCATGCTTTCCTTCCCTCTCCTTTTCAATCACATGAAGAACATCTTGCTGTGTAAGTGTTGATTTCTTATAGAATCTTTGCAGGTGAAGGTAAGAGTGAGAATGCCGGATGCCATGGACAGCATCTGGACAGTATCTCAGTAAATCACAACGAACGCCGAGATCCATCTTGGGCTTCTGGACTTGTCTTCTGTGTTCAGGAAGTTGCCTCTGCAGTTGAGGAGTCCATGTGGGGCGCTGGGTCTCACCTTCTTGCCATCACCCATTGCCCCCGTGGTCCTCACCCACCACTGTGTGTGACTAATGTCACCTTTGATGCTTCATTTATTCATAATGAAGTTTAATGTAGCAACTAAATCCCATTACAATTTTCAAATGAACCAAAAAATAACTTAAAACCAGTGGCCGTAAGGAAGACTTCTTAGCACCTTTGAAAGTTCTCAGCATTCTTACTGACTGAATGTGGGAGAAGGGTTTTATTTTCTCCTTCTTTTAAATATTAAAAGATGAGTGGTCTGAATGGTATTAGTCTCACCCTCCTCCCTAGAAAAAAAGCCCATCTACAGAAGCCATATTTTTAAAAATTTCATGTTTATCTTCTGATACTATATTTTATGACTCTGACAGGAGAAAAGATGGAGGCAGGTGACAGCCGTGGGCCAGCGCAGGAGCACGTCAAGCTGGGTGATCCAGGGGCCTCTCCAGCTCTGATTCTAAAACCTCAATTCCATGACCTGTGTACTTATTTATATTTCTTCTTCTCTTTTTTATTTGAAGATGCTTTCCTGAGGGAATCGAAGTGGGGAGAGAGAGTTTTTTAATGGAAACAAATCGTGTCTAGGCATAGCGACTGTTTTAGATTGTGCATGTGAGCATGTGCACGGACAGAGTCTGCTGTTGGCTGGGAACAGCGCCCCTTTCTGGCAGTGCCCAATTACAAAGCCTTCAAATCCTTTCAGAGTATGAGATTGAGACCACGAGGCCGCCGACCACCACCCTGCCTTCGACCACTGCTGCCACACCAAAGGTCATCCCAGAGGAAGGCCCCATCAGCTCCTTTCCTGTGGAAGAATTTGATCTGTCCGGACAGAAACGGTTTGTTGGTATGGATAACTTCCTTAAGCAGAGAAGCACGGTTTTAACTCTTGCCCTTTGGGGAGGAGTGGGACTAATCTCAAGGCCTTGCCAAGTCAGTGCGTTTTGAGAAGTTTTCCCAAAGTGAAGTTTCCACTGGGGTCTTTTAGGGAGTGGGTCCTGTTTACACGACCAAGGTTACATGCATGTGAATTTTCTTTCTGCAAAAGTCGGAAGAGGAGAAGTTGTGGGGGAACAGTTGGGAGTCCAACAAAGGAGGGTTTAGGGGACCTCCCTGTGTAGACCAAGAGGGAGCAGCACTTACAAGTCACCAGGACCAGGGAGCATCACATTTATGGTAACCAGTGTTCCCAAGACAAGATTTCCCACTAGGCCTTGTCTGCACCTTGTTCGTTTGTTAAATTCTTCCTAAAAGGCAGCAGCTCACTGAATGCAGCCTCTGGCTAGATAATATCACAGAACCAAAGCTGTTTTTCTTCAGTTACTTCCTATAATTTTCACTAGCCCTGAGGATTTGGGATCTAGAAATTCATTTTTTCTGTTTTTTTCTCAGTAATCAAAACAATTTCAGGAGGAAATCCTATGTTGCTAAACAGTCTGATTCTCCTCCAAGTCTTCTTTTCCCATGCCCTTAATGAACTTCGCTGATGAGACACTTGGATTAATATGTTACTAAGTGGAGACAAGCAACAGCTTAAATTAATATCACACTTTCCTGTTTCCAAAACAAATGCTCTGCCCTGAGCAGAGAACACGTCTTGCCAGCCAAGATGTAGTGGCTGGGTGTCTAAGCCACGTGTCCTGGAAGAGCGAGGACAGCCATCTGAGGTGGTAGTCCTGAGGCCGAGGCCAGTGCCAACCGAGTTCACCGAGTGCCCACTTGCCCACAGTTGCATGGCAAAAGGAGAAGTGCGTTCAGGGCTGGTATCAGCTCTCCCACAGAGCTCTTCTAGAGACTGAAAGGCTTACTATTGTCCGGCTGTTTTCTTACGTCTGTGACTCTCTAAGGCTTAGTAGCCTACTCCCTGCAACTTCCTGATGAGATCCACAGACAAGCCTGGAAGGCCTAATTTTATACTAGTTGCTGGAAAATGGAGGAACTAGAAACTGCATTCAGTCCTAACAGGCCCTGAAAACGAGAACCTAGCACTAAGATGCAGTGGGCTCTTTAGAAAGTCCTAGACTTTGTTCCTGGAGAACACTTGAGAGCCCTGCGTGTGTAAAGCCCCAACTTGAATTCCTTGATGTTTCTAACTTCCTGAAGAGTTTGGGTATGATAGGAAGGACCTGTGACTGGAGGCTGGGTCTCCCGTTTGGCCCTTACTTGTGGGCTACTGTCTGCACTGGTGGGCCCTGCTGCACCGGCAGGCCTTCCCTGTTCCCGGGCCCATGGTCTCAGCACAGGAAGAGCTCAGCGTGTCCATACGTGGGCATCTCTGTTGTGGCATTGTGGGGAGCCGTTTGGGCCTGGCCTGGTGGTTTTTAAAGCTCTAAAGGAGCAGAGACTCCAGGCTGTGGTCTTGACCAGTGGTTATGTGCTGTTTTCTGGCCCCAAGATAGTGGAGGGAATGAACTGTGATGAGAGAATGCTGGTTAACTGTAGGGGGGGGCCTGACTCACGCTTTCCCAAGTGTTTGGGCATAAAAATGGCAGAATGCCCCAGGCTTGTATTACATTGGATTATAGTGTGGGGATCTTTCAAAATCATTTTGAGGTCATCATCATGGATGCGGATGGGGCCACAGAACCTTTTGCACCCCCCAGACCTACAACTGTAAACATATGGATTCACTAAAGAGAGTGAGGGATGTGCTTTTGCGTTTGGCTTCAGGACCGAGGGCCTGGAAGCCTCCGTCTGGCAGGGAGAGACTGAGTCGGGTCTGACACCACGGAGCTGACACGGTTTCTGCCTCCAGAAAAAGCCTTCAGCAGCCCCACTGCGTGTCTCTGCTCTTTTCCAGCTCCTTACGTGACGTACCTGAATAAAGATCCGTCGGCCCCGTGCTCGCTGACTGACGCTCTGGATCATTTCCAAGTGGAGAGCCTGGATGAGATCATTCCAAATGACTTGAGGAAGAATGACCTACCTCCTCAGCATGCACCCCGCAACATCACTGTGGTCGCCATGGAAGGCTGCCACTCTTTTGTCATTGTGGACTGGGACAAAGCCACGCCAGGAGATGTGGTAACAGGTGTGTCCTAGGCAGATGCTTGGGGGTCCACTGATTTATAGGTGGGACATATAGACAGGAAGGGGTGCACAGAGGAGTGGACAGATGCACAGATAGCTGGTTTGGATGGAGAATACAGGCATTTTCTTTCAAAGAAATGGAGGCCATGAAGGAAATCTCATGGAGTGATGCACAGGGCACTGGGTGGAAGTCAGAAGTTCTGAATCTTAGTTCTAGATTGGTATACCTGACCTTGAGCTAACTGCTTTATCTCCTTGGGCCTTGGTTTCCTCACATACAAAGCATTATGTCTCTAACACTCTGTAATCTTGCAAATGGCCAGCAAGCCACTTGTGAGACCACATCTTCCACACGGATGATGAAGACACTTCTACTAAATTGCAGCTATGCCTCTTACCCTCTTTCCATGCCTTCTGGCTGCTTCCAAATCAGTTGGGTTGATTCCCAGTTCCTTCTGTGGGTAGGTTCTGAAGGCCTTTGAGATGTTCATGAGTTCTGCCAAGAATACGCTTGAGGATACATCTTTTGAAATTAGTTCTTACAAATATAGAATTGTTATTTTCTTTAAATATTCTCCTCCTTTGCAAATGACTCCTTCTAGGCCTGTGAGCCCAGAAGAGGAAGGCACAGGTATGCTGCTGTGTCTGCGTCTTGGTCTGGTGCCAGAAGTTGAAGTTTGACATCTGTCACTATTAGGCTAGTGTCTTTCATGAAATTCTAATTTCTAGTGCTTTTTCTGTATTTCATCAGTGTTATCTTTAAAATGAGAAAAAATGTCCAAGAATACCCAAAGAGCAATTTGTCTTATGGGGTTTGCACAAGAGCCCAAAAGCCAGAGTAAGGGACACAGGAGATCATGCTCCTGGATATTCTGCCAGGTGTAGCTGAAGGGTTGAGGGGTGAGGGGAGGGTGCGAGGTTAAGGAGTTTGAGTCTTTGGTGTAACTCAAAGTGCTGCTCACCCAGCGTGTGCTGAGCCCGTTTTCTGTGAAGTGTAACCTTTTCCTAGCAGAAAGCAGATAGATCAATGGAAGGAAGAAACTTATAATCAAACAGCCATATTCAATTCTTTTATTAATTGAATATGGCTTTATGAATGACAATTTTGAAAAGCAAGCAAGTAAACATACAGAAAAGGTTCATGAAAATCTTATTTTAAGTAATTTAGCTTTTGATCCCTTGCGAAACGACCATCACTTAACGTAAACACCAGTGTGCTCTGAACCACTTGTTTCTGAGAGTCATCGGCTGCAGGATGAGACACTGGCCACATCAAAGGTGCCTCAAGGGCTCTTGTGGTGAAGAAAGAGGCCTCAGGGAATTTGCAGCAAATTCTCTGGGACTTGATGCAGACTGGATTCCTGACTTGTCCCATAGGGACCTGGCCGCTGTGCCCAACCTCCTGTTGCCTTTGGCAGAAGTCACCATCATGCATTCCACCCTCTCTAAAGCTCCCCAGAGTCTTCAGTGTCCTCACATCCCTCACATAACCTACACCTACCCCAAAACGATGCCTGGGGGCCCCAGTTCTGATTGTTCATGACGTCAGCATAAGTGACAGAGTGGAGATGCTGTGGGGATCCGGGCAGGCCCAGTGTAGACTTGCAACAGCTCCTGTCAGGCTGAGCTCACGGAGAAGTTTGGTGCTTGGCATCCCTGAAGTATGGGGGACAGCAGCAACTCAAGAGGCTCACAGAGAACGGGAGCCCAGCATCAGTAAGTGAGCCAAGCCCCGCCTCTTCTACCTGCAGAAGCCAATCAGATGTGTAGATATGGCCCCAAAGTACAGAGAGCATCCCATTACTGGGACCTGCTGCAGGGCTTCTGGACTCTGGTGGGGACGTGGGGTTAGAGTATAGTGCCAGTTTTCACTTGCCACTCTTTCTTTCATAAGTAACAGAGTCACTGTGTAATGAGGTGGCATCTAAACAACAGGAAGTCCCCAAGAGTAAACTTGCCACTACCGATGGCTTCCCCAGGTCCCTCCGCAGGAGCTGCTCTATTAGGAGTGATTCCATGGCGATGACCTCAGTTTTTCAGGACATGCTCATCAAACTTCTGCAACTGGTTTAGTCTAGAACAACAGAGAAATCAGGAGGTTTACTGTGCTCAGCAAATATATTAGCAAAACCCTGAAATCTCAAAACACAGATATGAAGACCCACAGGGGAAGCATGTGTTTCTGATAGAAGCCAAAGATGAAGGAGAATGAGCTCTGCTGACCCCTATCAAGCCCAGTTTCTAAGGCACACACATGACTCTGGATCCACCCCTGGGCAAAGACCCCTCCAAGCACATGTGGCTTGACTTCACTGTCGTCAGAGGAAGAGGGTGTACACTGGAGAGAGAAACAAATGGTTGTTAGTCGACCTTCAGCACTATCACAAAATACCTGAGGTAATTAACTTACAAAGAGAAAAGTCTTGGTTCATGGTTTTGGTGTGTCCAGTTCAAGATTAGGTGGATGACTGCCCTGGGCCTCTGCTGGGGCACTGAATGGCAGCGTCAAGGAGTGCTGCACAGGACACGCTGCTCACCCATGACCAGAGAGAGAGAAAGGGGAGGGGCGGGCCCCTTTGAGGGACACCCCAGTGACCTGAGAGCCTCCCCTCAACCCTAGGATCCACCTCACAAAGTTCCACCCCCTCCCGCCACCACCACCTGGGGACCCAGGCTTCTACACGGGGACCTTTGGGGAATACTAATTTAAACAATGGGGTAGTTAAAAAAAATTAAACATATTTGTTGAAGAACAATAATAACAAGGACAACAATAAAAAGACTCCTCCAGGGAACAGTGTGGGAAGAGCCTCAGAGTCCTGGGGCTTCTGGTCCCAGCTTAGCTGTTGGTTAACTGTGTGATGCTAACCAGTGACCACAGGTTGCTGAATGAAATAAGGTTTACCTCTTAGATGCATTCGGTCTTTGCTCCGTGTTGACTTTTGTGACCCAATTCACGTCCTCTGTGGTAGGTCAGCTCTCCTTGCCCTCTTGAAGTGCCACGGACGGCTCCTTCACAGCACTAACCACGGCTGTGAAATTGTCTGTCTGTGCAGCCTGCAGCTTTTCGTGTTCTTGGAAACCATGTATTTCCAGATCTTAGTGTAATGGCTGAATAAAAGCAGTCGCACAGCATTTGTTGAATGAACAAACGTGCGGGGTGCCTGCAAGGCGTGTAACCTATTTCTAGGACTCAGTTTCCTCAGGTGTCAAAATGGAGTGAGAAACACAAAGATCATGAGAACCAATCAAAACAAAGCTTCATGGAGACTGTGTAGCGTGGCTGATGTGTAGAAAGGGCTTGAAGGGCTGTTCTTCCTTCACACTAACCCCTCAGCAAGGACGCACTGAGCTTTGGTACCACGTCCCTTTGTCCCCTGGAAGGCTGGACGGTGCCAGGGCGGAGGGCCCACGTGCTGAGGCTGTCATTACCAGGGTGGATGGCAGAGAAAAGAGCTACCTGACTTCTGTGGTCAGATGTCCGGGTCTTGGGCAGGCACAGTCCAATCCCGGAAACCAGAGGCGAGGCTTCCCAAGTGGGCTGACGCACGGCGGGTCCAGGTCTCTCAGCCACACACTCATGTCCAGCACTCACCGCCTGCGTTCCTCATTTCATGCGAAGCACAGCTGTTTTCTTCTCCACCAGGACATTTTTAAATGCCTGTGTGAGGTACTTTTTTTGTGGTTGTGGGACTGAACCTGGGGCCTCCCACAGGGTAGGCAAGTGCTCTACCACTGAGTTACACCCCTGGTGCCCCCCACTTTCTTTAAATTTTATTTTGGACAGGGTTTTGCAGCATGACTGAGGCTGGCCATACTCTTGTGATCCTCCTGCCTCAGCCTCCTGAGCAGCTGGGATGACAGGTGTGACCATATGGTTGAACTCACTGCTTTTCGTCCTGCTTCTTTCTTCTCTGTGCAGTCAAGACCAGATGCGTTTAGAGGAGGGTCAGGCCCTCAGAGAAGGCAGGGAGTAGGGAGCCGGCAAGGCACAAGAAGGCCTTTGTTTTGCTGTCCTCGGCTAGGTTCACCAGAAGGTGTCCTGCTGTGTCCCATGCTGACGTCAACGTGGCTTGCTGTCCTTCTTGAAGTTCCCCACAGAGCTGCATCGCTCCTCCCTGACGCACCTCTAGTGTGACTGAGTTCCCCCGTGCTCACTGGGCTCTTCCCTGTTCCCAGGGTACTTGGTCTACAGTGCATCCTATGAAGACTTCATCAGGAACAAGTGGTCCACTCAGGCTTCATCTGTGACTCATTTGCCCATTGAGAACCTGAAGCCAAACACCAGGTATGACGTGTCAGCCACACAGAAGCAAAAAGGAGGTTGGCGCACAGGGTCACAGATATCCCGTGGTTGAAAGTAGAAAAGGAAAAGGTTAATCATGATGTTTTTATGATTTTATTGAATTCTCTGTTTAGTTCTCACTGAACGTCAATGAATGCTTACCAGTGTGCTGTGTCTTTTCTCAGGAGAAGTTACTGCATGCATTGTAATTGTTAGATTATTGTGTTTGTATTTTGTTTCCTATTTTCCTAAACACCATCAGCCATTAGGGAAAGTTTGTTCCGTGTGTTGAAAGGGAATTCAGTTTTATTCAACATGGCGGCCGTAGGCGCACAACCCTCATCTGACATCAGTGGAGCAATTGCTAAATGCTATGGTTAACTGGTGCTCAAACTCTAAGATGTAGAAATCCAGACCATTCTAGGAAGAAGCACTTATGTGAGTAAAATACAAGCACCTCTTCACTAAACTGGGTGAGGGCTGGAGAGTGTCAGAGCACCATTCTGAAAGTCAGTTTACAGCACTGAGAGAAACGGGCAGAGTGGATGACCAGCGGTACAAGGAGATTGGATGACTGTTCATTCCCCGTTTATACCACCTGGTTTTAGTGGTAATGATCAACAGAAAGCTTCTCTGGTGGGTGCACATGGGTGAAGCAGCAAGTACGCGCTGGTCAAGTGGTGATGCGCTGGTAAACTGGCTATCTGGGGAAACATTTCCCTGGTTTATGCATCTTCCAATTTCTGTGGTGTAAATGCTCTTACGCCATGGCCAACTTCAAGGCAGGGGCCGGGTGAGAGGAGACTGCAGACAGTGTAGGGCTCCCCAACTACACCTGAGGGAACCTTCAGAATTCCTGAATAGTTAAGGATGAGCTTCCACAGCCGGTACAAATGTCTAGAGCACAGCACTGAAGTATGAGGCCAGTGGGCTTGCTTAACGAAGAATTTACAGTGGCATGAGGGTGGGCCTGGCCTCCCTCGTGTCTGCACAGACAGAGAAGCTGGAACAAAGGACTCTCATTACACAGACTTGTGCTGCAGAGGCTAGAAGCTGGACAGTAGCCACGGGCACCAAGAGACTGAACTAGCAGCGAACTTTCCTCAGGACATTTTAATGTGCCTTTTGGGTTCAGTTGAGCTGAGCTTTCATAAACCATTATGCATTTCAGGGTTTAACGAGTGAAAAGTAGTAAAACAGAAAACTGAAAAATCATTTTCTTTAACTTTCCCTGATAGTAACGAGAAATTGATTAACTAGAGAAAACAAAAACAACAGAACTAGAGACAATGGGGTGAATGTCTTTTCATGGCGTGCAGAGCGACAGTGCTTTGGCAGCATGGCCACCAATGAGAAAGCTGAAAGAGGCCTTCCAGAGGTCCTGCTGCAGGGCCGCTTGCCGCGGACCTGAACCCCCATCTCCTGACCCCGCTCCTCAAGTCCAGCACTGTTCCCACAACTTTACTGCCATATCGAAGTCACTTTTTTAATAATGTCAGAAGGCGGTTATGTGGCATGGTGGCTTATTTGTACTTTCAACAAGCATTTGTCCCAGAATTCATTCAACGAGCTCTTCCTGTGAGTTTGCTTTGGGCCAGACCACCACCTTAGGAGGGCAGGAGCTTGGGTCAGGGGTAGGATGCTCATGTGTCTCATGGAGCTTCCAGTCTGGCCGGGGAGACGGAGTTTTTTAAACAACAAGCATTTGTCTCAGAATGCAGTCAGGCGAGTTGAGAAGGCAGTCAGTAAGCTTCCCTGCAGAAGGTAGGTCTAGACAATAGGAAGCAGTTAAACTGGAGCAAGAGTGAGTGGGGCGAGGGAAATGTCTCAGGCAGGAGGAAGCCCCAAGGCAAGGAGTGGTCTAGGGAGAAGAGGAGGCTCAGAAGAAGGCGGGGCAGGGGCGAGAGGAGGCTGCAGACAGTGCAGGGCTCCCCAACTACACCTGAGGACAGACTCAGCCCCGCCTCTCTGCCTCCACCCCAGGATGCGGCTGTTTGCTCTTGGGTAGAGGGTGCCAGCTGAGGCAGCAGGCGGGCTTCTCCTCGACTTCCCAGAGCCTTCTGAACAGCAGCTACTCTCTGCAGCCAGGACAGGTGATGCGGCGTGAGCACACTCCTGTGTCCCGCATTCCCCAAGCCGTGGCTCCAGGAAGTCATCTGTGGTCCGGGTGTGCATCATCCTACTGAGGGGACGTCATCCCTGTCCTCAGGGAAAACCCACCTCCGAGTCACCATGGGAGAGACAAGAAGTTACTCCACTCAAAAGAGGAGCCAGATTCCACATATGAGGGTCTGTTAGGCAGGTGTTCGTTGTTGACCTAAATGTCTGAGAAAAACAGCTTAAAGGAGAAAAGACTTATCTTGGCTCACAGTTTCAGAGGCTACAGTCCATGGGCAAGGGTTCCATTGCTTTGGGCAGAGGCAAGGCAGAGTGTTATAGCTGAAGGGTGTTTGGAAGAAGCAGCTCAGTCAGGACAGCGGGAAGCAGAGGGAGAAGGAAGGGTAGAGGACAAGACACACCCTTCCAGGGGCACCCATGACCTGCTTCTTCCACTGGGCCTGACCTCCTGTGGTTTCCACCATCTCCCAATAGGTCATCAAATCATCCACCCATCCTTGAGTGGATTACTCTATTGATGATGTCAGAGCCCTTGTGATCCAGCGACTTACCAGAAACCCCACTCTGAACTTGCTGCACTGGGGACCAAATGTTCAATACACGAGTCTTTGGGGGACCTCCCAGATTCAGACCATGACAGAGGGAAAACGTTTGATCTCTGTCTTTCTGTGTCTGGCTTACTTTGCTTAACATGATCTCCAGTTCCATCCATTTTCCTGCAAATGGCATGATTTCACTCTTCATGGCTCACCAATGCTCCATGGCACACATATACCACATGTTCTTTGCCCATTCCTCTGTGGATGGGCACTGAGGCTGATTCCACAACATGTCTACTGTGAATTATGCCAAGGTAAACATGGCTGTGCAGGTGTCTCGAGTATGCTTCCTTTAATTCCTTTGGCTCTTTACCCAGGCATGGTACAGCTGGACCACGTGCTGTAGGTCTGTCCTTAGTTTCTTGGGGAACCTTCCTACTGATTTCCACAGTGGCTGCATTGCTTTACATCCCCACCAAAGGTATATAAGTGTCCCTTTCCCCAGAATCTTCACCAGCATTTATTGTGCTTTGTCTTCTTGAAGTTGGCCATTCTGACTGGCTCTTAGAGAAGGGAGAGAGCAGCAAAGGGAGGGGAGGGACAAGGAGGACGATGGGGTGAACATTATCAAAGCATATTATTTGCATGTACAAATATGCCACAATGAAGCCCATTAGTCTCTATAATTAAAATGCAATGATAATAATAGAAGCCAGAGCCTCACCATCAGCTTTTGTTGTTTATCAACTAGGTCTCGTTTTTGACTTGAAGTGACCACAGCCTACCCTATTCACTACACTTAGCCCTGATTACTCTTTGGAGGCTGCGTGTTTTAAATCCCTTCTTACAGTACAAAGATCCGTCACCAGTGGGGCTATTCAAAAGAGAGGTGCCGAAAGCTTATATAAGAAGGCGAGGCTTCAGCTGCTTTTGTTTTTTGGATGAGGCAGAGACTATTATTTGGAGTATGAAATAAATAAATATTTTAGTTGGTAGAAAAAGTTTAATGTGGTTTTCAAAAATGGGAACTTGACTTTTTCCCCTAATTTCTTGTTGTTTTCCAGCTCAACATGTTCACTCAATTTACTTCGACACAGTAGGTGAAGTTCATATAGAAGTAGGTCTTTGGACTTGGCACAAGAAGGCTTTTTGGGGGACTAGAATCTTGTGTCGACAGGGAAGGGGGACTTGGAGACTCTTGAGTTTCTGTGGTAAAGTGAAATTGATGTCTACAAGTGATAGTCCCCTAGCCCGTTGTCTGTTCCTCCAGTTGCAAGAAGGAGCTTGGGACAGGGTATGAGGAAGGATCCAGAAAGGGCTTTCAGAGTTATTCAGCAGAAATGCTCCTCAGAGCTGGTGAACATCTCTTTCCCTGTGTTTTAATTCCTTTCTTTAAAGAAAAAAGAATCTGTGAAATTTGCCCCTGCTCATTGATGTATGCCAAGCCTGCTGCTTGAGCTGCCTGCAGGGTTCTGCCTTAAATCTCTCCGTGACTGCTGGAGAGGAGCGTGCATGCTGGGAGACACACTGTGGGCGAATGGAGATTTGGAAAAGCATATGTTCTTAATTGTGCATATCTTTTTTAGAGAATTGAAATTCAGAAATGAATATGCCTAAATGAGTTGTGAATGACTTAAGGAGACTAATTTTACCAAATGGCTTTTCTCTGCTGTTTAGTCAAACCCACAGGAAAATATGCACTGTGTACTATGAGGTCAGGAACCGCCCTAAGCCTCTGCTGTCCCACCGCACAGCAGGCTTGCTGCCAGGGTAGCCGGCGGGCATGATGGGCACAATGCCGGGCCCTGACTGTAAACGATTTACCTTTCAAAACTTGGGTGCATTTTAATTAGTACATGTACTTTATGTGCCTGACAATCAGATAAAGAATTTCAGAACACTTCAGTGTGACCTTCTTGCTGGTCAAGTCAGAGGAAAAGACTCTCTAAGGTGCAAATAGCCACCCCTCAAAGGGATGTTTCATCCCTCTTTTCACCTCTAAGTGACAGCGAGTTAGGAGAGCTGGAACGATACCTGGAATTCCAGAAGTGAGGAAGTCGCAGACATCAAGGACAGTGGGTCACGACCCTGGGGCTGGTCCCCAGGACTTCTCCAACCACCCATCTGTTAAGCCTCTAAGAGGGCCAAGTCAGATGCTTGGAGCCCCAGTCTCCTCTAGATAAACTAGATGACAATTAGTGCATATTCCAAATGGAGCTTAACCCTGCAGCGAAGCCTCTCTCTGGTCCTTTCCCCACCCCTTTCCTGGACTTCTTCTCTGTCCTTGAGGTGCAGAAACTCACAACCGGGTGACTCTAGTGCCATCCATTCCTGGCTCCAGAGCCGACCACAGCTCTTCTCTCGTGCCGCAGGCATCCTTGTCTTGTTAGTTCTGCCAAAGAGGCCACCCTCTGGCCCAGTCCACCCTCTCTGCCAATCGCCAGTTGCCTCATTGTTGGATCCAACACCCGCTTTTCTACACTCACTCCAGTGATGAAATGGGGCTAGTATTGGAATTCCACTCTGTATGTTTGGTTGCTCCAACTTCTCCCTCTCAAGCCATCTGGGCTCAGACTGGGACCTGAGCCTTAAGCTGGAACGAGAGCGGGTCTCGTCAGGGAGGAACTGGGAGCCCACCCAGAGCAGAGGCCTGCGGCTCCAGCAAGTGCGCACGCTCTGAACGAACCTTTTGCCCCATTCTGTTCTAATTAGCCTTGTGTTTACACCAACTGCAGGATCTCAAAAAGCTCCTGAACGTGAGAAAGCTCAGGGAAACGAGACAAAGATCACAATTGATGTGGACATTTGTAAAGCTGGGACTTCAAGCCTGCCAGAGAGGAGGAGCTCAATAGCTTAGAATTTGCCTCATGGCCTAGAAGCCAATTTCTCTTTCAAAAGATGTTTTCTTCCAATTTCAGGTATTACTTTAAAGTTCAAGCCAAAAATCCTCATGGCTATGGACCCATCAGCCCTTCGGTTTCTTTTGTTACAGAATCAGGTATGGGCAACTTCACATTCTTGTTTCATTTCTCTTGAAAATAAAATAAAAAAAAATCTCAAACAATGATGACAATACAGTCCATTAGATGAGTTCATACTGGATTTCTCTTTGTAAAGTAAACATTATTTTTTTTCTTCTACTTTAAAATTTGGAATGAAACTCAAAGTAGTGTTGACTGGCTCCCTGGACGGTGGGAGGAAGCACAAAAGTCAATTTCCAGTGAAAGGGGAAAAAAAAAATCTAGTTTTCAAACAGGTGGGGAAGATAAGTTTGAATCCATATGTACAAAATTTAGTTTCAGAATTTAATGTGTGCATGTGTGTGTGTGTGTGTGAGAGAGAGAGAGAGAGAGAGAGAGAGAGAGAGAGAGAGAGAGAGAGAGAGAATAGCTGAAGAGTATCCATGCTAGTTGGTCTGAGGGGCAGTTGCTTCTCCAGTTATTCAAGACCCTAAGATCCAGCGTCCCCTCTAAGATCTAAGATGTCTGTTCTTAATATTAAGAGTTAATTAAGGTATAATTAAGGTATTTTTCTGTCTTATAACAATATCACTCAGAGTGTGTCCTTGCACTTCAGGATGCTGGTGAGCAAGGTTCTCAGACCTTTCAATAAATGCTCCTGTGGCTCATAGTCTGAGGCCACACATGCAGGGCCCACTGTGACCATTCTTGGGTTAGTGACTTTTCCCGTGTGGGAAGCCAAGCTAGAGTTCAGACCAACCAGGCTGAACCAGCTCTGACCCACATTTTCTACCTGCCATTTGTTTAGATTATTTCCTATACTTTACCTGATTTCAGAAAATTTGTCATTGAATGATCTTAAGTGTAATGTTTAAAATCTACTGGATCAAACTCTGTTGAAATAAAGATCTTTTATGAGAATATGCTTTATATTGGAAATGTAGGCAAATGACCTCAAAAGTATTTTCACTTATTTCATATAGGAAATGTGTTTCTCATCAGTAATTAAGTAAAAGCAAGAAAAAAACTTTTCCGGTGGTTAAGTTGATCACGTAGGGAATGTATACATGTCCACGCTGCATCTCCTAAAATGAAAGTTAGCCTTTGGGAACTATCAGAATGAAAGCAATCAGGCCGGTCACAGAAACAATTCAAAGCCAAAAAGCTATCCAGAAGCTCAGGTATTGAAATGTATCTAAAAGAAAGTTACATACTGGGCTTGAAATTTCCAGGAATGCAAAACAAACTTCTGAAAGTCTAGCTCTTTTCTGCCCTTTCTACCCAGTAAAGCTCTGGACTATCCTTTGTGGCCTCAAAGGACAGGTGAAGAAGATGAAGGCCCCACCCTAACCTCGAGCCCTAATCTCTGCAGGGAGACCTAGGAAACTCATTTCAGTGAGCTCCTGGGAGACCCTAAGATGTTAGCTTGAACATTTGAGTTATTTGCTCTGGCGGTCTTCAGTTTATTCAATCGGTTTATTTGGGTCTCTCAGTTTTGTGCTACCCTGCTGAAAGTGGTTAGGTTACAAGGGGAAACTTACCAAGTAAGTGAAGTGTGACATTTGCTGAACATAGTATGCCATGAGGTCAGCTGTTTGCTGTTGATGTTCCATATAGTTTCCTCCACCTCATCCCAGAGTGCTTGATACTTTGCTACCAGACTGTTGAAATTGAGGAACTCAAGAACAGGAGAGCAAAACAAGCCCTTTCCTTTTAAGCCAGGGCATGTCAATCTATTCAGTGTATAACAGATGATGGCAGAATGAATAGTTTGTACAATGCATAGCACAAGGGAGACTTGGGCTGTGTGCTGACAGTGGAGGCGGGTTCCATGAATGTATACATGTGTTATAATCCACAGGCTGTATATGCTAAAAGAGCAACTTACTACATGATAATTTTTTTAAAAAAATTAAACAAATGGTCCATATTTATACAGCTCATGGCATTTTATAAAAATGAAATTTGCCCAAAGCAGAATTCCTTAAAAGGCAAATTTCACATTCTCTTAAATGGAATTATTTGGGCTAAGGCATAGACTCTTGGTAAAAAGAGTATTACTGAGGTATAATGGCATACAGTAAGCTGCACACAATAAGGGGTGCTCCTTAATAAGTTCTGAGTTGTATTTATACCCATGAAGTCCTCACAACCGGGAGGATGGTGAGCATGTCCATCACCCCCAACAGTTGCCTCCTGCTGGTGGGCTGGGGCCTCGCTTCCCACCCTCTCACACACAGGATGTGCTCCTTTGGCTTCTTTCTTTTACCATTAGTCATTTTGAGATTCATCTGTATCACTGGGTGTACAAGTAGTTCATTCTCTCCTACTACTGATCAGTATCTCATTGTACAGCTGTGCCATGATTCATTTGTTCAGTCCAATTGACTGTTGATGAGCATTGGGGTTATTTCCATTTTTTTGGCTGTTACAAAGATAGCATAAATATTTATATACAAATGTTTGTATGGACATGTATTCTAATGTCTCTTGGATAAATGCTCATGAGTGGAATGGATGGACTAGATAGTAGGTGTATGTGTCTTTTTTTTAAAAAAAAATATCTGTTTACAAATATAGTTTAAGAGTATTGAATTATTTTGTAACATCCCAATCTCAAAACATTATTTTTAGGGACCTACAACTTTTATGTAAATAAAAGGACAGTTAACTAGAAAAGAATATTTCTCAAAAGGGAATGCTTAGAAAATAAAAACTAAAGGAAAACTTTGGCATATGATCAGTAAAGCTAATTTTTTTTCCAGTTTAGTTACCTCTTTCAATTACAGTAAGCATTCCAACATTTGCACAGTTGTGAAACATGATAGGAAGTCAATTGTTTCTTTTTCATTCTACAGATAATCCTCTACTTGTGGTGAGGCCACCAGGTAAGTTTTCCTTTCTGAGGAGCTTGACATTGTGGTTATCAAGTTGGATAGGGAACATGAGATGCCTTCATCCCTCACAAATAGAAATGCTGCACCATTTTTGCATTTTCATAATTTTCTGATGACTTCCACTTATCCTCCATCCAGGTCTATGGAAAGCATTGACTTGGAAATGTTTTAAATATGCCATAACAGTCAATATCTATGAGAAACCAGGATGGGGTAGCCAGTATCTGTAAGAAGATACTCTATTTAAACTGGCTCTGTGAATGTTGTAGATTGCCAAAAAGATACAACGTACCATGAAGTTTTTGTTTGTTTTTCAAACAAACTAAGAAAGCCCTGTTATTGAAGTTCAAGACAGGCCTATGATATCAGAAAGGAGTCAATGCTGAGGGACTTGGGGAAGGCTGGTGAGCCCCAAAGGATCAAATCTGCCCTTACGGCCTAATTTCTTTGAGGCATAAGGCTATCATTAATTTTGAGAATTCCTTATTGAAACAAAAATACCTTAAATAAATATGATCAGGTAAAAGAGCCCCCCAGTTGTACTTTAGTACTTAAAAAGAAGAAGGAAGACAAAAGGGTGCTTATTTGGGAGGTGGGGAAACCTTGCTCGGAGGAGGGACCACCCGGTGCTTAAGTCCAGTTTCCCAACACTTTGTGCAAGAGTAAACACTGTGAGCCCCCATAACTGAGGGGGTGTGCCTTGTGTTGTCCAGGCGGTGAGCCCATCTGGATCCCATTTGCTTTCAAACACGACCCCGGCTACACGGACTGCCATGGCCGGCAATACGTGAAGCGTACTTGGTACAGAAAGTTTGTGGGAGTCGTTCTTTGCAATTCGCTGCGGTATAAGATCTATCTCAGCGACAACCTGAAAGGTAGGTCTTTGAGGATGGCTGGCTCTGGCAGGTGAGCTTCTCAGGTACTAACTGGACCCAGCAGGTGCCTGGGCATGTGCAGGAAGCTGGACCTTGTGACCCACTCTGGCTCCAATACAACCAGGGCTGGAGGCTCTACTCTAGGGTTGTTAGAAAAACTTTTTAAAAATCTACTACACTTGAGGAAGGAAGCCCAAAACTCAGCTAGAAATTTTAAAGCCAACTTTTTGCTACTAATTTGATAATAATACATGAGTATAAACTAGCCCCTGCCACCACCACCACTTTACAGAGAAAAAATGTAGACGTGGGATTAATTCAACAGTGCTATTCATTCTGGGTCAGAATAAAAATTACATTTTTATATTGTAGTATGGATCAAAACAAAGATTGATGTGAAGACCTTGAACTATCAGCACTTCAAAATGCAATTACTTCCCAGCTGGCTTTGGCTCACCTGCCTACATCAGCCTGTTTTTTAAAAAACTCACACTTTTATACACACACACACACACACACACTTTAAATATTTATATTAGACTTTACTTCAGCTGGTGTATATTTTGTCACTGGCCAGTTTTTTAATTTCACTTTTTCTTACTAGCAAGGATAATTTAAAGACAGGGTCAGAACAAAGTCTTGCCCCCCATTTCCTGCTTTGGCAATTTCCAAGTATCCATCTCAAGTGTCCATCTCTTCCCAAAGCTGCACACTCTCTCTGCTCTCTGCTTTCTCTTCCGCCTTTGTCCTCCCCCGCTTCCGGTTTGCTAGGAGAGGTTGGAGTAGCCCCGGGCAGGGAGACGTCCTGGCCCTACTGTGCTGCGTGCTTCAGCACCACGGACAGCGCCCCACGCAGCCCTGGGCAGCCTCGCCCAGCACGTGGGAACGCAGGTTCTCCTAATCACAGACACTTGCCTGCCTTTCATAGTTACTCCATAAGCTATTCTCTGCAGCAGTTTTCTTCATTCTTAAAAACAAACAAACAAACAAACAAACAAAAAACTAAGGCATAGCATGTCTATCATTTATATGTTAAACTCTAGATTGCTCATAGTTTCTCCTGCTGGACGTTGTTAAGTATTCAGCATGTGATCTTGTTGAATCTTTACGAACTTCCTGAGGTGGGTGCCATGATCCCCATTTTCAGACACGACAAGTACAGAACACACAATTTCAATAATGCATTCAGTTCAAGTCGTCCTAAAGCTTGTCCCAGCTCCTTGGCCTGCTGTGGCATTCTTTGACTAGTGCCTGACCTGTTACGTTCCTCTATGCAGATACATTCTACAGCATCGGAGACAGCTGGGGAAGAGGTGAAGACCACTGCCAATTTGTGGATTCGCACCTTGATGGAAGAACAGGGCCTCAGTCCTACGTAGAAGCCCTCCCTACCATTCAAGGTAACAGGAACCAACGCCTTCTCCCCGGAGGGGAAAAGCAGGCTAACAGAGGAGGAGACTCACTGCAGCCCCACCTTTGGTTGCCATCTGGGGATGGATGGTGGGAGACTTGGGGTCATAGAATGATACTAAGGAACCAAGGAGTCAAAATACTCCTACCCCGCACTGGGCGTGGGGGAGCCTCAGGAGCCGGGAGTACTCAGGGATGCATGAGGCCGCGTGCCTGCTGTCAGGACCTGCTCTGTAACGGCGAAGAACGAACCTGTGAGAAGGCGGCTCGGCGAGCGCCATGCCGAACAGATAAGCACAGGTTGTGCCACGTGGCTGTCAGGCACAGTCACTGAATCCAGAGGAGGGCTGCTTCAGGTAGGCAGCAGGGTTCACACGCGGCAGAGTCTTAACGACTGGCTGGACATGCGGAGTGGGGGGCCTTCCAGAGGAGGCTGGCCCCGGGGAAAGTACAGAGGAGACAAAGGTAGCCTTGAAAACCCACCAGGACGGGTTTCCAGGCCAGCACACCTGACATCGTGGGGTGAGGATGCGTGCAATCTGCAAGGTTAGCAACTGGTCGGATGTGACTCATTCCCTCAGCCCTCCAAGCAAACAGACAACGGACAACCCAGTGAAGCCCGGCACCTCTCCCCTCATGCCCTCAACTCTTCGCGTCCAGTGGCTTCAGGGCATGAGGAATGCTGAGCTACCAAGTTCCTTATTTTGAAAAAAAAAATGCATGAATGGGTATATGAATTACCATGTTCAAAGTAAGAGGTGAAACAGTAAAATCAACAGAAGAGTAAGATGAGTGTATCAGGGTTCTCTTGCTTAGAGAAAATGACCAGTAGTGTTCATCGGTAGAGATTTATTTTAAGGAATTGGTCCATGTAGTTGTGGAAACTGTCAAGTTCAATGTTTGCAGAGTAAGGCAGGCTGTAGGCCCAGGGAGGAACTGGTGTGCGATTCAAGTCTGAAGGCTGGCTGGAGGCAGAATTCCTCCCACTTTCCAGATGGGGGTAATCAGTCATTTTTATTAAGACCTTCAACTGATTGGATGAGGCCCACCCACATTACAGAGGTAATCTGTTTTCAGTCTGCTGAATTAAATGTTTGGCTCATCTAAAAAGTACTTTTACCGAAATATCTACAGTAACATTGGATTGAATATGTAGCCTAATCCATTTGACTATACAGTAAATGTACAAAGTATTATGCACAGTATTTCAGGCTCTTATGGTGCCCCAGGGTTACAGTATTTCACTGTGTTATTGTGACCATGGTCATGACATTGGCCCTGGGCACAGGTACTGATTAATCAGTGTCCTCAGTGGCAGAGTGGCAGGTAGTCATTTACTTGGCAAGGTCAAGAATGAGAGCATTTGCTGAGTTTTCCAAAACTTGATGAGGCTGGAGCATCCCTTCCCCTGGCAGAGAGACGTGGTTGGAAAGGCGACAGGACTCTTTCCTCTGAGATTTCCTGGGATATCTGAACGTCTGCCCGGATTCTAAGAATTAAACCTTGGTGTTTTGAGGTTCTGGCAAGTTGGAAGCCTTAAGCCCAGGGAAGGTGGGAGGGAGTCTGGCTCACGTTGTTTGCCCAGCCCCGGGTCTGCCCTGTCCTGGGTGCGCACTGTTGTCTAAAATTACCTTCTTTTGTGGAGAGGAAGGGAGAGGACACTAACCATCACTCTCTCCTATCTGCGTCCCACACTTGTAGGAACCAGGTAACCTCACAGATCGTGCTTGGGACAAACCTCAGACTCTCATGACCCCACACAAATGTGGCTTCAGAGGGAACACTTGTCATCTGAACCTTTCAGAGAACTTCTGTTGGGAAGGAGAGTGTGAGGATGAGAGTGTTCCCCGTTGCTTCAGTGGGTTTTGACACATTTTCTTCCCCGTTCTTTCCTGTTGCTTTTCCAGGTTACTATCGCCAGTATCGCCAGGAGCCTGTCAGCTTTGGCCAAATTGGTTTTGGAACCCCCTACTACTACGTGGGCTGGTACGAGTGCGGGGTGTCCATCCCAGGAAAGTGGTGACCACAGGACTGTTGCACGGCACGTTCACCTGCTCAGTCCATTGACTAATTCATACCATGGGCTGTGAGCATAAGGGTGGAGAAAGACCGTGAGCCAAGTCCATCCGCCCACTTGGGGTCAGGAACGTCACGTGATGGACACTGGACGTTGTGGTCATCTTCAGTCTGAAACCCAGTCGCACTCCTCGACCTGGCTGGTGAACAGGATTCAGTGTTGCTGACACTTCACTTTGGCACAGGCGTTTGTGTGTAAGAGCGGATCTCAGACACTCTGAAACCAGCAGCTGATTCAGGGCAAGCCCCAGGCCCTAGGCACAAAATTCCAACCTTCCAGGTCTCCCGGGAACAGCGTGAGCATGCTGCGCTTGCTTCTTAGGACATTTTCTATTTTTCTCATTCTCAACTCCTCCAAAATCAGCTGAATTTAAGCTTCAGGTCTTTTTGTATGCACTAGAACTGAATTACTAAAAATACAGCTAAAGGAAATATATTCTACTTAAGAGTTTTTTCTATGGACTTACCCACCTCTAGGCTAAATGCATCAAATCTTATTTGTAAATTCTCAATTTTGATATATATATATATGTATATATGCATATACATATCCACACTCGTCTGCAAGAATATTGATTAAAATGGCCAAATTTGTACGTGTTCACTAGATAAGTGTGTGTGGGACTTTTTGGACAAAGGTGCTGTTTATTAACATCCGGAAGTGAGCGGGGGCAGGTACTCTGCATAGTGTGACACCAGGAGAGAGAGAGGCATTCTTCCTGTGGATGCTGCTGGGCTCCGGGGACGAGGGGGAGGCAGAGATGCCTCTGTGAACGAGCAGTGCCCTTCATCTCTGCCAACCAAGTGCCTCCCACACCCGGGGGGAAGGCGTCTGTGTTGAGATGCACCTGGCATGTTTCAGACAAATTAAGAGTTTAGGTCCCCAGAGATGATTTAAAGTCTTGTTTTTACAACTGATGTTTCCCTTTCCTTCCTATCTCAGTACCTACTCCTGGAAATAGAAGCCTCTTGCCTCTCTTGGCCATGGCACGAGAGGGTTTTTTAGACACTTTATTCTCATTCTTTTTAGAACATTCTGTCCTTCCCACTCACGTGGCCCACCCCGTCCCTCAGGGACAGGTTCGTCTTCGTGCATCAGGTGTCAGTCACCAGAGAAGCAGTGGTGGAGATAGCCATCAGCAGACCCTCTGTCCCGTGGGACTGAGGCCACAGCCAGTGGAAGCCACTGATGGGCCGAGAGCAGCTCCCGGTGCCTGGGGTTGATTATTGTTGGTGTCAGCCCTGCGCGGAGGTGATTTTGAATTCCCCGTCTGGTGATTTCGAAGGCAAAACTTTTAAAGAAACAAGGATTTTGCAGGGTCTTTGTGATGGGGCCGTGATGTCTGTGTTTTTTCTGATTCTACTGACCCTTTACAACCGCAAATGACAGCAAAGAAAACGCAAGCATCTCACAGCCTGGGAAGGTCCTAGAATTCCATAGGGAAACCGATCATGTTTACCCACATTTTATTTTGCAAATAGGTGAGACTCTTTAAGTAACTTTGGGGTCTCTGCACGTGAAAGGAGACAGCGTTCAACAAACACGCTTCGTGATGCCAAGCCAAAGATAAGATCTTTAAATGTGATTGAAATTTTCTAATAAGCAAACGACTTGCCCCCCTTCTCTGTCCTCACTGTCCCTGGATTGCTCTTTGTTCCCAGCATCCACTAGGCTGCTACTGAGAGCAGGGAAAGATGCCAGAATGAGGCCGGTACTGGGGGGAGCGCCACAGATCGCACACCTGAAAATCTGTCCTGGGGTTGGTAATTCATTAGCGTGCCCGAGAGGGAAACCCTGGGCTGTTCCCAAGACTGTGTTGGTTTGGGGAAGAGGCTTTGGAAGAGGCGAGTATCAGGACTTCACCCGAGATTGAGGCAACTTCTCCCGGGCCGTTCACACTTCCATATGCCAAAGGAGTGGTCCTGCCCCTCAAAGGATCTTATGCTGACATTAAAGAAATATAAAGACTTCACAGACACTCACTCTCACAATGAGTTTTAAACACTGCCTGAAATATTTGAGTTGTATTTAATTACAGAAATCTGAATATTTGTTAAAAATAAGCATTTGCAGTTTTAGCTGGCAATTATCACAACCCTCCAATGATAGAACTGCTAGCACACAAACACAATCTGAGCATAGGTAGTGTATTTTGTCTCCAGAGGGACGAACAAATGGAAGTGTACACACACACAATACATGTGTGTACATATGTGTGTGTATGTACGTGTGTGTATGTAAATAAGGTTATTTCCAGGAGAACTGGTTCACACATTTATGGAGTCTGGGAAATTCCATGACAGGATGTCTGAAAGCTGGAGACCCTGGGACGCAGGAAACATTGCTCAGTTCAAGTGCAAAGGCCTCAGAGCCAAGGAAGCCACTGGTGTGATCTCTCAGGGTGAGGCTGAAGTCCTGGTAACCCAGAGTGCTGCTGGTGGATGTCCTGGAGTCCAAAGGCCACCACCTCACAGCCTGTGAAGGACAGAGCTGGCCAATTCTAGAGGTCGGAAGCAGAGATGGGTAGAAACTGCAGAAAAAGAAAATACGACTGAATTTGACAAAGAATGTTAGAAGGGTCTGACCATCATAGGAATGGAATTCTGGGGTCTTGGCAGAGAAGATTGCACCCCGGAGAATGAAAACCAATTTGCCTTTCTGTGTGTGTGTGTGCCAAGTAGCATTAGGGATGGAACCTCCAGGGCCCCAGTGGACTGGAGGGTACCTGCCCACACTGAGGGCAGATCTTCTCCACTCAGGTCAGACTCACATGCCAGGGTCCTCTGGAAACACCCCTGCATACAAGCCCACAAGTCATGCTTCACCAGCTCTCCAGGTAATCCTTAGTCCAGTCATATTAACAACTAAAAGTAACCATCACGGGTAGTACTATTACCAACATTCTTCAAGTTAAGCTACAAAATAGATCAAATGAGTCCACGGTGGTTGAATCGGATTTTAGAACCTCACATTTTAGGGAGACCATTGGCAACAGGATGAGAAGAAGGGGGTATTCAGGAGTCAGAAATCAAATTTATAACCAGTTAGGATGACTTTGATGGGAAGGTTTACCTGAAGGGACACAAGTTCCCCTCCTCACAGCCTGTGAGGAAAGAGAGAGATGGTCAACTCTATGGGTTGGAAGCAGATACGGTTGGGAATTACAGGAAAAGAAAACATGGCTCAGTTCGACAAAGAACTTCAGAAGAGTCCAACCATTGGAAAATGATGAGAGATCCATCCCTGAAAAACTTCAAATATAACTGGGAATATCTAACCCTGCAGTTCAGGGTCTCCGTCCTCTTTGCACGTGACCTATGAACTCAGAATGGTTTCTACATATTTAAAGCGTAGCAAACAAATCAGCAAAGGAAAGCCAATGATGTGGGTCAGGGGCCATACATAATTTGCAAGGCCTAAAATATTTACTGTCTGGTCCTTTAAGAAAAGTTTACATAGCCTTGGACTTGAGTTTTCTAGAGGTTTAAAGATGGTTTAAACAAAGTTCTACTTTGAAAACTAGCACAAACTATTTCATATATGTTTGTCCACTTAATAGATGTCCCTTTTTTCTTACTTAAATTATATTTATTTTCTGACTTTCTTCTCCCAGTGCCCAAAACCTGAACTGTGCATTTCCCAACTGGATCCTGGGCTCCCAAGCTCTGCACTTGGCAAGCCCTTGGCTTCTGCTGTGGTCTGGGGAAGGGTTACTCTTTAGGTGACTTCATGCATATTTAATATAACCGCTTGGTTAAGACACAATTTCCAGTGTTTACTAGATGAGTTTTGACTTGTACTTTCCTCTTCAACCTATTCAAGGCACATATCTGGGTCAGTTCAGGAGGGTGGGGAATTTGAGAATGTGAGGCGGAATGAGGTCAGGGTGGATTTGCCTCCTCAGCATGGAAAATGGTTCATAGTCATCACGGGTAATTACGGATTCTATTGATAGGTTCAGCCCAGGTTTCTGTACCTCCTCAATGTCGTGAGCACCTTAACATCATTTCCATGAGATGCAACTCTTTTACAACTGGAGTTAAGAAGTTTAAGAAGTGGAATGTCTTCTCAACCATCCCATGCTCCAATGAGGCTGAGCTCAGAGGAATTGTATATAAACACAGAAATCCCTGTCAGGAAGGGTAGGGAAGTGAAGACTGGTGAGTAGGGTCCAGGCACGGTGTCAGGAGAGCGCGGCTGTGCAGGGGTGCTGCTGCGCCTCCAGGGATGCTCCGGCCTCCTTTGCCCACATAGTCCCTCCTCTTGTTCTCCGTGTGCATTGCTGTTTCCTACTGAGCTGGTCTTTCTCTGGGCACATGGGTCAAGTGGCACCCAGAACCTCATTTACACACAGGGCTGCTGAGCACAATGGTCCACTGTCCCGTGCCTCAACTGTGTAGCTGCTGCCTGCAAGACCTGGGGACTCACATTCTCTCAGCCAACTGTCTCCATCTAAGATTCCGACCCAAAGATTTGGGACGAGGCTGTGAGCATCTTTCAGCATATATCTCCCCAAGGTCCAATCAGCTTTACTGTGGGGTGTGGCTGTTGCTTGGACTAAATTGTCTGTCTAGGCCTGTCTGGTGATCAGGAGCTGATGATTGGCAACTCTAGGACATATGCAGACCAATGAAAAATGGAATGTTAAGAAGATGAGTCATCTAATTAGGTGACATAATTTAAAAATGACTTCACTTAGGGTAAATTGAAGGTTTCACACTTCTTCAATAAAAGGTTGCAGTCTCTAACTTAGTAGTTTTTCTTCTTAAGTTAAAAGAAATTTGAGAAACATTTTTGTATTCATCATGAAATTATGGGCTAGATTCACTCCACCACGCTTATGTTTTCAAAGGAAAATGTTTGCCTTCCTTTTATTGTCTGGAATGCTCCTGGAGATAATTCTCTTAGAACAGAAATAAGACAATTATATACACAGTTTTTATGAAGCATTCTGCTTTCAAGCCATTTATGAAATAAATAATCAACATTGGAATAAAATCCCTGAAAAGGATACAGTGGATTAGCCAGTGACAGAAACTTCTTGAAAGCACGGGCCAGGAACTGGCCCAGAGTCTCACAGTTGGGAAGGTGGATTGTCTGTGGAGTAATGTGGATAAATTTTGCTGGACACACTAGGGTTCCTGGCTATCTCTGGATAAAATCCCAAATCATTCCCACTGCCTCCAAGTCCCTGCGTGATCTGCCCTCCCACCCTAACACCTGCTCACAGTGACCACCTACCCTACTCTCCACGGGCACAGGGCTACGAGGCTCAGCCTCAAGAAATATTTGTCAAATGGGTTCCTGAAAGGAACTGAAGAGACCAGGTTTTCAACCTGGGGTATCAGTGAAGCAAAGTGTCAGCCCTTCTCCGATCCCAGGTCCTGCAGGTCTTCAAACTGTCCCTGTGGTCCTCAAATCCCACACCTCGCCACCCTCTGCTTTCCCTCCCAGTTTCAGTGCACAAGGCCAAACAGAGTGGCCTGAGGGGAGAGCTCCCGAATGGACTCTCCCCTCCCCATCCTGCTCCCACCGCCTCAGTAAACAACGTGTTACCTGCAGGGGAAATTTAGGCCCAAAATGTGGATAAAAAGGACATGAGTTGCCCTTGGGAGAGGGGAGGACCTTTGTGATCCTCACACAGACCAGATCCCAGAACTCAGGGAGGTAAGGGTAATTTACTCTGACCATACAGGCTGTAAGGTAGGTTCCAATTAAAACCAGTCAGCGTGGGTCGAAGCGGCTTTTATCATGCACAGGGCATCTGGAAGCTGGGTGCAATCCTGCTGTCAATCAAAACTCAAGAGGTGTACCTGGGCATGTCTCCCTGGAAATTTCCCTGGGACTTCCACTAAAACTGGAGGACCAGAGGGGCACGTCATCCTTTTCCGCCCTGGTGGGACCCAGTCTCTCCCTTGAGAGAGTTCCCTTTTTCAGACTTTTCCTGTCCCTTCTAATAAACTCAGGCCTGCTACTCTGAGCAACATCTGATGTGATCACGAGAACTGGTGAGAGAGAAGCTGTGACCACCTCAGCCTGTGACATTACTACCCCTGAGCCTAATGGGTGGTTGGCAGAGTCTCAAAGGAGAGAAGTCCAGTTTTAGAGACCTAATGATGTCATTCAAGGGACCTGTGGCCTGAGCAGCCCTGCAGGGAGGAAGCCTGGACTCCCTCGTTCCCACTCTCCGGCCTTTCTTCTTCCTTCTCCCCTCCCCGACTCCCTTCCGGGGCCCCCATTGGTCAAGCCCATCTGGAAGGCAAGGAAATTGGCTGACAGAGTCGACACAGGTCAGCCCCCGAGGCAGCAGAGAGCAGAGAAGACAGCGAGAGAGGTGACCTGGAGGGACAAAATGAAGTTTCTTTATGTCTGAGGATTGGCCATGCTTTTCCCACAATCACTGGCTACTTTTAGCACATTATACCACAAGCATGCAGGAGTGAAGGACCTTCAGATTCCCTTCTCTTCCTAAAAATGGTAGACATTCAAAGGCCATGTCACTGTGTCAGTCATACATAGTTAAGGAAACAGACCCAAGAACCTGAGATAACCTGGCCAAGTCACAGGACTGACCGGCAGACTTGGGTGAGAACTCTGGGCCCTGCCCCTTCCTGCCTGCAGGCCACTACTCCCCTTTCCCTGACCTGTGACAGATATCTGATGGGTCAAGGCGCTTTCCCCCACAGAGTCTGCATTTGGCCGGGGCATGCCCAGTGGTACTGACCTCTGGCGGCACTCACAGGTGAGTTGGGCCAGAAGTCAATTTTAAGACCATTTGCCGTCTCTGCACTCCACCACATTATTCATTGAAAATGGCCCTCCGTCTTGATTCCTGAATGAAACTTCTACCCTCGAGATGCATACTATATGGTTGGAACAGAGGAGAAAGGATGGTTTAAATTAAATCAGTGATTTCCACCCAAGGAATCCAGTTTTGGGTTCACACTGACATATTCCGGCTTCCTTCAGTGCTGTCTGGTTTAGTTCAATTTACCAAGTGTTCGTTCAGCCTGTTAAACACCCAGACCTCTCTAGCTGTGTGTTTGTTGCCCTCAAAGTTTAATCAAATTTAGGGAAAAATACATCTGTGCTAGCGTGGGTGTGTGGAATGTCCTGCCCTAGATACATTTCCTTGGCATATTTAAGCTGATCATTCAGGGAAATTCCTGCAGACAGACACAGGAGTGGTTCTGAAAGATGTTCTTTTGTAATAGAACTTGACATCTATCTACATTAATAAACAGCAGAGGCAGCCATGGCTTTTCTATCTGACGCCTCCCTTTCTGCCTAGGAAAAAATCTTTCCACAGGAAGAAGACTGGGGGGAATCTGACACCTGGTCCAACAGAAGGCCACAGGTGACCATCACCTGGGAGGTGCCATCTGCAGAGCAGGACAACCCTGCTGGACAAATGACAGTCCTACTCCCAGGTTCCATGGCCTGCACCTCCTCCCTGACCCCAAGAAGTCCAACCCCTTACCTCTTTGCTTAGCTCTATTTAAGGGTCAGTCATCTTGTCCCTCGTTATGATTTGGGCATTTCTCCTGAAATGTCTCCTGGAGGCTCATGTGTTGAAGACCTAGCCACCACTGTACCTGTGTGTAGACCTTTGAGCAGGACCTTTGGGTAGTGATTAGATGATAAAATCAGAACTCAGTAGATCAATCCATTTATGGATTCGTAATTTAATGGCTACCAGGAGTCGATGGACGCTTAGGGGGTGGGGCCTAGTTGTGTTACAGAGGAGACCCACCCATGGACCCCCAGCCAGGCAGCCAGCAGAGGCAGCCTCAGAGGTCCCCACCCCCAACTCTGTGTTCTTGCTTGAGAGGATTCCAGGTTCACAGCAAGGTCCCTAAGAAGGGAAGGGAGACGGAGGGAAGGACAGGGAAACCCTGGAGAGTGAGAATGGGTCTTTGCAGACAGCAGAGTGCTCACGGCCTTCACCAGGTCAGGAATCTTCGGGGATTTCTCGGTCCCACTGTTCTTGCCTCAATTTCTCATACCCCCTTAATTTCTTTACTACCCTCTGAATAGCCCCTCAGGACACTTTCTTTGTGAAGGTCTTGGATGTCCTGGCATGAGGAATGGTTAGGGTAGCTGTGACAAGGTGTCTCTCGGGGTGTGGTTAACTGTGGCTGGGGGAGATTTCGACATGCTGGGCCCCATGATCCAGGCGCTGCCTGTCCAATATGGCTCCCTGTGGTTTTCAGTCGCCCTTCACAGCCATTCCCTGCTCACCCCTTGGCGGCTGGCTAACTACCTAGCAGTTGGAGGAGGTAGGTCACTGGGGACGTGCCCCTGAAAAGTCTGTTTTGTCCCTGGCCCTTTCTGCCTCTCCTCACTTTCTGGCTGCCATGAGCTGAGGAGTTTTGTTCGGCTAGCTCCGGTCTTGATGTTCTGCCTAGTCACAGACTTACAGTGGCAGAGACAGGTGATCGTGGGTGGACATCTCTGGAGCTCTGAGCCAAAATAGACCTTTTAGGTTGTTTACCTCAGGTATTTTTTCACACCCACACAAAGCTGACTAACACACCCCTCTTTGAGTCCAAACTGAATGTGCTTAGGCACGTAATGACATTTGTCTGTCCTTTATCCTGTGATCTACTGTCAGTTTATTTGATAGACTAAAATGGACAAACCTTCAGAGGGAAGAGGGTACATGTAAAACTTCTCTCCCCACTTCTTCCCCAGCCCAGGCTGACCAGGGTTCCTGTGTCTTAGCTCTGCTCTGCAGCCACCTCCATGCCTGGGTTCAGAAGGCTCTGCCTTTCTCCCTCTCTGCCTCCCTTGGTATGGACACCAGTGAACTTTATCCCACAGCCACCCGCTTGGCCCTAAGCAAGCCTGACTTGCATTCCATTTGTCCATCATAACAAGGCCCCACCCCTTTACTACCTCCCAGGAAGGTTTGGAAATGTATGGTGGGGGGGTTTCAAACTTAGATTTTGGATGTTTATAGGGGAGTCTGACCTACTGAAATAAGTTGGCGGTTCCTTGGGAATGCAGGTACCTACTGAGCAGCTCTCCAGGCACCTGGACAGCAGCAGTAACTCCTGCCTGGAGCACAGGTCTTCATGGCTCCAGGGGTACCGTCAGGGTGGTGCTGGGGGAGTGAGTTTTGCTCGACCTGAGCCCTCAGCACGCCCTGACTTTTAGAAGGGAAGTCAGGCTTTCCCCATTGATCAGCATGCATCCGTTCTTTCTTCCATCCACTGACGCCGAAGATGCAGCGTGTGTCCGGGAGGACGGACCAACGAGTGATGAATACGTGAGGCTCATGCCCATCTGAGTCCACAGTCCGCACTGAAACCGCTGGAAAAGTTGAGCTTTGTTATAAGACTGGGAAGAGTGTAGCTAAATGTGGACTTTTTTTGGTTTATTTGCTTCTCTGTGCTGCCATCTTGATCATTGGATTTCCATGTGAGGTGCAGCTGCTTCGAGACTCTAAATTCCATTTACAATGTTTTTGGGTGACCTTGTTGTATAGGAAATATTTATTTGGTGACCAGGGCTCTTTTCTGTTTTAGATGCCGAGTTGGAAACTTCTGTTATCCATTGGGAGTGATCTAGTTAATGAGAAACAAATGGTGGTCTGAGAGGTATAAAGTTTGTTGACCTGTCTGGGGGATTTTCTTGGACTTTATTTGTAGTCAGAATATTTCTGAGTTAATTTAGAATTATTGAGATGAAAAATAGTTTATACCCTGGTTCACAGTTCAAATAAATACAAGATTAATATGATTAGTATCTATCCATATGTCAGTAATAATTTATTTTAGTACTAGCTAAATACCAAGACCCTTCATTCATACCTAGTTTGTTTTTATGTACTTTTTGAAATTTTATACACAGAAGAATTTACTGTTTTAATGTACACTTCTGTGAGTCTTGACAAATGCATAGTCATAAAATTACCACTAAAATTAATACAGGGAACAGTCTTATTAGCCCCAAATAATCCCCCTCCCTCCACCTTTAACCTTCCAGCACTGACCTGTTTTCTGTCTCTATAATTTCAAATTCTCTAGAGCATTGTGGAAAAGGAATCACACAGACTTTTGAGTCTGCATTCTGACGAAGCACACGTATTTGAGATTCCTACATGTTCCAAACATAAGGAGTCCATTCTTTTTAATTCCCGAGCATTATTCCATTATAAATGTACCGTGCTTTGATTGTGCATTGGTAGGTGAAGGATATTTGGGTGGTGTCGCATTCTGAATGATTATGATTAAAGCTGCAGTAAACATCATACACAAAATTTTGTGTGAATATAAGTTTTGATTTTTCTTGGTAACTACCCAGGAGTGGAATTTTCTATGGTAAGCGATTATGTTTAGCTTTGTAGAAAACTGGCAGGTTGTTTTTCGTAGTGGCTGTGCTAATTTCAGTCTGACCAGGAAAGTTTTGAAGTTTCAGATTCTCCACGTGCTCGCCAGCATGTGGATCTGTCAGTTCGTTTTAATACTTTTAGGTATTCTAGCAGGTGTGGTACGGTGTCTCATTGTGGCACGAATTTGCACTTCTCTAAGGACAAATGACATCGACTATCGGTCCATGTCCTGATTTGCCACCCAGATATCATCTTTGGTGAAATTCCTTTTAGAGTATTCTTCCCATTTATTTTGATTGGGCTGCTTGCGTTCTTGTTATAAAGCTGTAAAAGTGTCTAACACAGTCTGGGAATGAGTTCTTGCTCTGATGTGTGATTACCATGGCTTGGTTTTTTAGTTTCCCTAACAGTGTCTTCAGCATAGCAGAAGCTCTTACGTTGCCAAAGTCGAATTTATCAGATTGTGACTTTGGTGAAATATTTAAGAAATGGCAAAGATTTTTCTCCTACGTTCTCTTCTAGAGTTTTTTAGTTTTGACTCTTACATGTAGGTCTAGAATTCATTTTGAATTATTTTTTCTAAGATAGGAGGAATTAAGTTTTTGGTTCTCCATCTATGCTTGGTGGTCCAGGATCATTTGTTGAAAAGACTATCCTTTCTTGACTTAATTGCCTCTGTACTTTTGTTGAAAATCAATCCACCCTATAAATGTAGATCTATCTATGAACTTGATTCCATTGTTCTGTTTTTCTATCTTTATGCCAGTACCATACATATTTGTTTACTTGACTTAGTAGCTTTGAATTAAGTCTTAGAATCACGTATGTAAACTATCCAGCATTTTTTCTTCATTTGAAAAATTACTTTGGTTGTTCAAGTTCCCTTGCTTTTCTATGTAAATTTTAGAAGTAGTTGTCAACATTTATTTTAAAATTTCCTTATGGGATTTTGATTGATATTGACTTCAGTCTGTAGATGAGTTTGAGAAGACTTCATGTCTTAACAATAGAATCTCCCAAGTCATGAAATTATTATAATCTTGTGATTTATTTAGACCTTTTTTTCTTTTATCAGTGTTTTTAGTTTCCAGTATATAAATCCCATATATATTTTGTTGAACTTATGCCTAGCAGTTCATTTTTTGGCTGGGGTGTTATTATAAATGGTGCCTTAAGAAATTTATTTCCAAAAGTTTATTGCTAATATATAGAATTTTAATTATTTTTGTATGCCAACCTTGTATCTTCAACCTTGATGGATTCACTAATTAGTTGTAGGAGACTCCTTTTTGTTGCCATCTTGAGACTTTCCACATAGACAATCATGACATCTGTTCATAGACACAGCTGTATTTCTTTCTTTCTGTCTGTATGCACCTTATTTTTCTTGCCTGTCACTCTGGCTAGGACCTCTAGTATTATGTTGAACAGGAGGTGATAGAAGACACCCTCACCCTGCTCCTGGACTTAGGGGAAAAGCTTTCAGTCTCTAATACTAAGCATGATGTCAGCTACAAGCTTTTTTGTGCATTTGCTTTATCATGTTAAGGATACTCCTTCCTACTCCTTTGTTTCCTTTGAGCTTTTATCATGAAGGGATATTGAATTTTGTCAAAAGTTTTTACTGCCTCTATTCACATAGTGTAGATAGTATTATTATTAAGTCTGTTAAGATGATGAATTACATCACTAGATTTTGGAGTGTTTGTCCTCCTAGGATGAATCCCACTGGGTCATGATGTATTATTATTATTATTGTCTGAATATACTACTAACTTCAATTTACTAATATTTTATTGAGCATTCTTACATCTATGTTCACTAGGAATACTGCACTCTAGTTTTCTTTTGGTATCAAGGTAATTTAGACCTCATAAACTGAGGTGGCAAGTGATGCTTCCACTTCTGTTTTACTGATGAATTTGTGTAGAACCATTATTATACCTTCACTGTTTGGTAGAATTCCCCAGTGAAGCCATTTGGAACTGCAGTTTTCTTTGTTGGAAGATTTTAAGCCACTATTCAATTTCTTTAATAGATATAGGGCTATTCAAGTTTTTCAATAGCTTCTTACATGTGATTTGGTCATTTGTGTCTTTCCAAAAATTGACCCATTTCATTTGAGTTATAGAATTTACAGCACAGGTTTTCCATATTATTCCCTTATATGGTCTGTGGTGATGTTCCCTTCCTTATTTCTGACGTGAATAATTTTTGCCTTCTCTTTCTTTTGGTTAGTCTGTCTAGATGTTCTCATTTTCTGCATTATGGTTATGTTTTCAACTTGATTAATTTCTTCTTTTATCTTTATTAATTTATTTCTCTATCTTGCTTCAGGTTTAATTTATTCTTCTTGGTCTACAATCAATCTTTGATTTGAGAAATTTTTTCTTTTTAATAGGAACATATGAATTAAGGCTCTTAAATTACCTCTGAACACCACTTTAGCTACATCTCACAAATTTGGGTACATTTCATTTTCATTTTCACTTAACTAATAATAATAAATTTTTCTTTAAATTTTCACTTTGAATCATGAGTTATTTAGAAATGATTGGTTTAAATTCCAAATACTTCCTTAAAAAGTACAATTATGTTACACCACATGGGCCTCATTGTCTAGAGAATGTGGAGAAATCCTATAGAAAAGAGTGAATTTCTTAATCCTCTGTAGAAACTGAAATAAGTTCTAAGATCACCTCCAAATTGCACACACACAAGACAGAATCAAAGCACTGTAACAAAGGCTTTGAGAACTGAACTGAGATTTAATCACCACGCAAGTGTCAGACTAACATTTGAAGGATGTGTGCACAAGAAGACACAGAATAGCATAGCAGAGCCTCTGAATGCTGGCTGACCAGAAGAGGCCCTGCCTGCAGGAGAGATAGAACTTCTTGCTCTCTCTCTTTTTTTTTTTTTTTTTTTTTTGCAGTACTGGGGATTTGAACCCAGGGCCTTGTGCTTACAAGGCAAGCACTCAACCAACTGAGCTATATCCCCAGCCCTGCTCTCTTAATTTAACTAGGTTAACTGACTTTTTCTAAAAATATCCGCATTCTTCAGAGTATTATAAAAGGATATGAGAGTGAGAATCTATACAACACAATCCTCACCTTATCCAGGACCCAAGCCAAAACTACTTGTCTTGTGAAGAAATGACTCCACAACAGGAGTCTAACACAAGGCCAGCCCCGGAGAGTTCAGACCCTAGGCTGCTGTGCCATTAGCAGCCAAGTCACGGCTTTCTTGGGTCACCTTCTCCCCTGTTCCCCACGGGCCAACTCTGCAGGGAATCAGACTTTACTGAAGTTAGCAGAAGGGTAGGGGGCAGGAGTAAAAGAAAGGGGAAGCAGAGAAGGCATTAGAAATGATCCTATTTCTGGACTGCAAACTTCAGGTGATCTGATTTGGTAAGGAAAAGTTGCAACTCTAACTCAAACTTGAAAGTGAACATTTTTATGAATAACCGAGGTTTCTTTTCCAAGGAGTGGCCACGGGTGTTTCTGTTATCCAACAATGACCAGAGAAGAAGCGTGATACTATTTTTATCCAAAGACAGAGAAGGAACTAGCTCTGCTAATAAATGTCAAGGGAAAGAGGGTAAAAAAGAAAGAGTGGAATTTTGTGCTTCTATTCCATGAGTCAAGCTTATTCAGTGTAATAGTTGCATCCAAGTTCATTAAAAAAATGAGATCATACCACCCTTGTTGTTCTGTAATTTTTTTCCTTAATTGTATATTATAAATGAATTTTCACACATTAGATAGTATTTTGATATAGGGCTGCAATGTAATTTACTTAACTTCCTGTCACAGGATACTCAAGTTGGTTCTGGTTTGTCACAACTATGTTTATTACTGTTCGTGCATTTTTTAAAACTTATTTAGGCTTTTCCCCTTAGAATAAAGTCCTGGAATTGAAATTAATGAGTCAGAGAACCTACACGTTCTTTTGTAGTTTTAATGTAGATTAATTAAAACCTATGGTTTAAAGTTTTAGTTTTTCAAGTCATCTGAGGTGAAGTGTCTTTTCATATTCCTTTCCTTTGGGCCATCCTCCTATGTACATCACAGAACCCTCTTTTCATTCAGAAACTAGACTAATTGTTGATTTTAGCTGTACTGAAGCTCTGTTGCTGATAATCTGTTTTTGTCTTGTTTCTTTCACCTTGAATCATATTGATTTACTGAAAAAAAATCAGTCAACCTTGGAGATGTCTCTAATCTCCAAAAATTCAAAACTCTGAGAAACAATGTGATTGTAATAACTTGGAAGTGAAAGATAGCTCCAGAAACTAGCTATCCAGGAAGTTCTAGAGAGATGAAATTACTATTTGGTACTAAATTCTTGAAAAATACATTTAGTGTCCTTGCTTCTCTTCTTCTGCCTGTGAATTCATCTGATACCCAGGAAGTAGATTTGATGATGATATTTTCCATTAAACTAAATGCTGTATAACCATGGTGATCATTTTTCCCCATTTGTCAGAGAGTCCCAGTGTAATTATTAAAAGCACCACTTTCACTCTCATGAACACCCCCTGATTTAACTAATTTCAATAAAGGAGTCAATAGTAAGTGATTAATTAAACTTTTAAAATGAAGGGCTTTAAAATAGGGACTGTTTTAATCATAGGCTGAGGTGTCTCGGGCACTTTCTTTGAGACAAGTGCTGTTCCAAGTGCTATCTCAATCCTCAGGACACGCCTGGAGAGATGCTCCTGTGCTCAGTATGGAGAAGTCGGAATGCCAGCCAGTGAAGAGCTTCAGGACACTCGATGGGAAAGGGCAGCTGGAGGTCTGAGCCTGCAGCCTGACCTCAGTGCCAGGCGGGAGCACCTTATGGTTCACGGGTTCTGGGGGGTGTAGAGCCCTCATGTGTCTGTCCTCCCCGCTTCCTTTCAAATGGCACTCCTAAGTTTCAGCAGGGCATGTGCATCCCTTGTGGCCATGTCATTAAGTGATGGTCAATAGGATAGGAACAGAAACGACAAGAGCCACCCTAAGGTCATGGCCTCCACAGGCACGCGTGTTTATCCTCCTTGGGTCGTTCAACTTCCCCTTCGCTGGGATTCAAACATGATGGTGAGTTAGAGCAGCTCTGGACTCAGTTGGAAGCCAGCGTAGAGGTTGCAGAAGGCCCGTGTCGGGAGTGGCGGATGAATCATTGCCTTGAGCTGCCCAGAGACGGATGCTGACACCTCTCCTGGGAATCTCTCAGTGGAGAGGTGCTGATGGAAATCTATCCATTTGATGGTGGCCCCTGTTTGAGAGAGAAATTCTGTGCCTGCCATGGATTTATTAGTTCAATAGACTT
Organism: Sciurus carolinensis; assembly: GCF_902686445.1. Classification (NCBI taxonomy): domain Eukaryota; kingdom Metazoa; phylum Chordata; class Mammalia; order Rodentia; family Sciuridae; genus Sciurus; species Sciurus carolinensis. The sequence continues at coordinate 8,507,577 of NC_062219.1, read as the reverse complement.
GAGTTCAAACACCAGCTCCCCAGAGATAGAAGAGAGATGAGCACAAGCTGGTAAGCCCTAATTAAGCTGTTCTGCTCACGATTTTGTTTTGTTTACCTTGAAGACGCTTTCTCACAGTAAATCCTTTTGATGTCTAAACCTACATAATAAACATGCAGAGCCTGCTCATCGTCGGTCTTCTCCCATCAGGCGTTTGGTCCACCGAGTCCCGCTTTTTCTATATTTGTGTTTGTTGGACTTTTTTTCCAATCCCCTCACCAGCCTGGTTCAGAGAAACTGAGTGAATGTTGTGACAGCACTGCCTGCCCTCGGTGCCCTCAGACTGCTGTTCAAGAGACAAGCAGCGTGTGGCACCCAGAGCAGCCCTTTTATAACAGAGGCTCACGTCCCTTCTCTGCTGATGGCTTCACTACAGTCCGAGATCAAGCCTTCCGCGTGGCCTCAAGACCTCCAGGCCCATGCCTAGAGCGGAGCTGAGTCGCAGTCAGTGCAGATGACAAGCAGAGAGGAAAGCAGCTGGCCTGTCCTTGCCACTCCCTGCTACAGTAGAAGCAAGAGGCTAGGCTGGACAAAGCGCAGACTCCCTCCTGCCCCATGCTCCCTGTGGAGTTCAGTGATGACAGCAGACATGGGGACCATCTCAATGCAGAGGGAATCTGCAACAAAAGGCTTCTGACACCTGGGGGAAGCTCAAGAGCCAGGAAGGGAAAGGACTGAGCACTGAGAGTGGACACAGTGTCTCAGACCCACCGCAGATGAGGACGCAGCAGAGATGCTGGGAAGACCTCCACTGAAGTTGGCCCCAGGAAAGAAGCTGCCTGTGGAGGTCAGGAGTGCACTCATGCACAAGGACACAGCTGTCAGAGGGGACAGAGTCTGGTTACAGCTTCCTCCAGGCATGACAGTGTACTTGCTGTGCATCAGGACTGCTCTGGGGTAGAGGGGACAGCTTTGTCCCAGGACACTTGCCAGGTAGAGCCAGTGCAGTAGCCAGGTGGGGCCTGACGGCTCTGGGCTGTGCCTCAGACCAGGCCCTCCACAAATGTCTGTGGAGCTCAGGGTCAAAGAGCAATTGGAAGCCCAGCCCTATGTCCAAATGTGGAGTTACAAATCCCAATAACTCACTTAAAACAAAATCTCTTCCATCCTCTTACTGAACAGAAATACCTTCATGATTAACAATAGGGGAAAGTGAGTAAAATAAATGAAAAATAAATATGTATAAACCTGTGGGTTTTATATGACTGAATGTTTGAAAAATATCAAAGATGTCTGCAATACAAAGATATTGTGACATCTTGGTGTTCCGTAGAGTTCTGTGGATGGCCTGGAGGTGCGTGGATGAGAAACCAAGACATTCACCAATTACTTTATATGTATTCCATGGTGCTGTCCCAGGCCATGCATGTCCTACCCCTTGAAATCAGTTTCGTTGTTATCCCCAGTTCACAGAAGCTGAGGTCAAAGAGGTTTCCGTGAAGTTACGCAGTAGCACGTGGTGACATTGTGATAATTACCCATGAGGCCACCATGAAGGCTGGGAGAAGGAAGCTCAGCAGAGCGATTAGGAGGAGGCCTTGCAGGTAGCCAGGCTGCAGTGAAGCTCGGCACCTTCTGATGAATCCTGGGGCCCTCGCCCTCCAGGCTTGAAGGCCAGCCACACCTGTGCAAATGCGTGTTGTCTCCCGTGTGGTCTTCCAGGTGGTGGCGCCTGCAACCCTGACGTTGGGCTCGTTCACCACAGCACCTTTGCTCAGGCACTGGGTTTGATTGAAACCCCATGGGTTTGTGTGATCCCTTTCCTCAAGTTTGAATGCCATCCGCAAGTCAATGGAATCTTGGTCCCTATGTTCAAGATCCATCTATAGCTCATGACCAAAATTCTATTCAATCAAGCCAAGACTGCTTTTTCCTTGGGAAAAAAAAAAAAAGCCAAAGTCACACTTTTGCACCTGGCACATGTCAGAAACCTTCCTCAGGCTGCAATTCTACCCTTGCTAACTTTCTGTTAATTCAGAGCTGGCCAACAGGAGCGGCCCTTGGCCGAGGGGTCACCTAGAGGGCTCCCCTTCCCTTGCTTCTGCTGTGGTGGCCCGAGCAAAGACAACAGCCCCTGCTGGTCCCCGGCCGTCTGAGCCCTCGAACACCCCCAAATGTCTTATCAAATGTTACTGAGAGAATCTCCTTCGAGAAATCCACTTGAATTTTTTGACTATCATGAAATTATTTCCAAAGTCTCTGACCTATTTATGGAACTAAAATACATGTGTAAGGGGAATTATGAAGAGTTGCATATGTCTGTTTGTCTGGAAAAAACAAGTCAACCGTCCAGTGTCACTTGGAAGAGACTCCTTCCTGAGCGAATACAGCTCGTGTAGCTATTTTTTGACACAGCATGCAGTGAGGCCTGAGCACTGGGATCATTTTTAGGCACTTGTATTTAATGATGCTCGCTTAAGGGCACTTATAAAACTGTTGAAGAACACGTGGGCTGAGCCACTGTGATTGTGGGTGTAGCACTGTCAGGCTGCACAGGAAGAAAGAACGTGGAAAGACCTGCTTTAAGCAGGCATTTTGAGAGCTCAGTCTCCACTTGACATTAATTCTCCCCCTTTTGAAATAATCAAAATCCGTGGCTGGATTTGAAATAAAATTTGACTGTTAACTTTACATTGACCTGAAGATACAAGTAGGCACATTAAACCTACCGAGTTATGCGGCTGTCCCAGAACTGCTGACCGCCTTTGTCTGCTTGCAGGCCAAAGGCCACAGGGCCCCATCTGCCATAGCTCTAGGCGCACACCCGGCCTTGCAGATGAAGAAGTTTCGAGGAAAATCTTAAACCTCATCAATTCCTGCCTTCTTTTCTCTTTTGGAATGAGGACAACATCCAGATACAATTAAGAATCTCCTCAGAGACACGGGTGGTAAAAAAGCAGAGAGAAGCAGTAGGGAGATCTTGGTCTCTGAGCTGCGGCCCTTCTGAGCTGGGTCTACAGCTGTGAAAGTCAAGCTAGGGTGTGCATAACCCGTGTGACCCTTTCTGAAAGGCGTTCACAGTGTCCACAGCGCTTCCCTGTGATGTGCACGGCTGTCTTTATCACAGAGCGGACGGTGGTTCTCTCTGCGGCTGCTTCCAGTTTTCTGGGTCTCCTCTGGGCAAGCACATGGTAGGGCTGTAATTCCCTGGCTTTCAGCAGAAGTCAAGGGTGCCATCTCCAAGTGGGGGCACCCAACGTCCAGTGTGAAGCCGTCCCGACACTCCCTCTTCCTGCAGTGGGGACTGTGTGGCCAGTGTTGCCGTGGATCCTTGATCATCCTGGGCTCCGGGTGACCTCAGGGAGCAGAGCTGCATGTCAGCTCTCAGTGTGTGTGCTGGGAGCAGGGCTCACTCTCTCCCGTGTCTCTCCTGTGATTTAGAGGTTCTTTGGCACCCAGATGAACCAGCCCGTGCTGGCTGAAGTCTGTTGCTGCGGCTTCTGCGGTATCCCTTTCTGCCTGTTCAGACACTGCTCCTCTGTCTCCCCAAGAGAACTGTCAGGACCCCCAGCCTCACCTGATGTGGGTGGAGCTGGCTTTCTCCACCTCCAGGAGTGGATGTGTGAGAAGAGCCAGGCACGTGAAAGCATCCGTCCTCTTAGGATTCAGGATGTCCACGATTCCAGTCAGGCCCTCAGTCTGGGACTCTTTCTGCCTGGGCCAGGCTGTCTGGACATGAATCTAATGTTCCTAGTGGTCCAGTCACCAAAGTTAACACAAAAGAAAACAGAGCCCGTGTATGAAGAGAAATGGACTTCTGGAAGCATGGTCTCAGACCCTGGATCCAGCTACGCCTGAACGAGTACACTCTAACTGCATAGTGACAGGAGTCAATAGCATCTTCTGTTATGTCAGTTTGAGTTGAGTCTGAAACTTGAACCTGAAAGAATCCTGTTTAAAACACTCAGGGAAAACATGATGGGAGAATTCACAGACGTACCCATGTCTTAGACTCTGCCTAAGATGTGTCTGTAAGAGAGGGGAAGTGTTGATGGTCTGGAACGGGTGCGAGGCTCAGGGGTTAGGAGCCATTGGTTCGTGAGCTCAGGAGGAGGATTGGGGCACTGGGGAGTGATGGAAGCCCCTCCCGGTGGCACTGGCTTTTCAGCCGAGCTCCTTGAGCCTAATGGTTCTTTGTTCCCAATGGCTCTCGGCCCTTTTTGTACGTGTATTCATAGAGCCCAGTTTTCATGACTGTTTAGAATGGATCGTTTTCTTTCTCTTCAATTTTAATTCTTCTGTTTATTTTGACTTGGAGAAATCTTCAAAACTATTAACTTTATTTTTGTCCAATATTAATATTCTTAGAAAATGACAAAGAGCTATTAGGAAATGACTCATATGAGACTATTAAAATGTCCAAGTTTTGAGTGTAATTTTATTTTGAAAAAATAGACTAAGATGCTGATTTCTTCAGATGTTCCTTTTAGAGAGCACAAAAGTTGCATTTCATAGTGAAATCGGTACTGAACAAAGACTGCTTGTTTTTGTTGCCTTCATTGATTTGGATAAATTTCTGGAGACCAAATTTTGGGTCGTTTTACAGACAGATGATGATTTACTCAGGCATCAGATGCCACCAAGATCTGCCAGACAGGCCTGTGCAGCCCTCACCACTACCGGGGACTGCAGGACACGGAGGCTGTCGTGGCCTCCTCGTGCTATCGGGAAGCCCTGAACACAGAACGCTCCTGCTCAGCAGGCTGCCTATGATGAGGTGAAGGAGACCTGACTAGGGTCACCCCAACTTGAGCTCTAGTCAGACCCAGGAACCCTGCAGCAGGGCAGAACAGACAGCGAGGAGTCAGTATTCCTTATTCTTGAGAGGCCCTTTCGCAGAGGACGGGGCTGGCTTTGTTCTTGCTCCTTCGGTGGAGATTTGAAAAAATTCAGGGGGAAAATGTCTAAAGGAAGAGGTGAGAAAAGCTGTGACGTTAGATTCCAGAACTTGAGGATCTCTGCAGAATTGTAGGCCCAGCAGAGACAGAAACAGACTTTGCGAACCTGGTGGAGAGGTGTTGACAAGAGACTGGGGCCAGGTATTCTCCACCAAGAGGGACAAGTGGCAGCAGGTGTTTCATGATGCAACTAGAAAGATTTAGATTAGAACCAAGGAGAATTTTAACAGCAAAAAATGCTCCTAAGAAATCTGTGTTCCCATCCAAGAAAATATTTTAAGTTCAGCAAACCTGCCTTTTCCTTGTAAGGCTTATGGGAAAGGACCGGACAGGGCAGCTGGGAGGTTAGAGTCCTCAGAGGCAGGATCCAGGCCCCACGGTCTCTCCAGGCCTTCAACAGTGCCCACAGCTCCCTCAAAGGAGCCTGTTGTCAGGATGCGGGAACCCCAGGAACAGCAGAAACCACCATAAAATCACAGAATGTGGGAACCAGAAGGGACCTTGGCTCCCCCATAATCTGTTGAACTTCTCGTGCCCTCAGAATATTTTGTAACTGTTTATTTGCTTCATGTCTGATATCCTCACCAGACTGTGAGCCAGCACCCCTGATCCCAGCCCAGCGCCTGGAGCTCTAAATGCTCAACCATCACTTGCTGGGTGAGCAAATGAAGAGACCGACTCTCCTACTTACAAGATGAGGTACGTGGTGCCCAGGCCGGTTAGAACAGGCCTTTTCACCCAATCTCCCATATTCAATCCGTGGAGGATTGGCACCATCCAACCAACCATAAATCCCAGTCAACTGGGAACAGCCATCCAAGCAAAGAATAATGTAGTTTAGAAATGTAGGTCTCTGGATGGGGAGATAGCTCAGTCGGTAGAGTACTTGCCTTGCAAGCACAAGGCCCTGGGTTCGATTCCCAGCACTGCAAAAAAAAAAAAATGTAGGTCTCACGCTGCAGAGGCTCCTATTGGAATTCCTTGTAAATTCAGGTCAAAGGACATGTAGTGAGATAACATGAACTTAGGTTCTCCACCCCATCCTACCCCAAGATCTCTTTCTTCCCCTTTATCCCTCCACTTCAGTGGCTCATGTGCCAGTCCACACCGTCTTGGGGACATGGAAGTGTGAAAAGCTGGTACCCATTCATTTCCTTATGCAGGTATTAATTAGTCTCACAAATGCTTATGACTTGGACACAGATACCAGCTCCCACGGTCAAGCTGTGAGCAGTGGATCTTCACTGTCTCTGGTGAAGTGATTCCAGAGTCTCTGATGGAAGGAAGGAGAGGGCTCATCATCAACGGAGTAGCAGGAGCTTGGCTAGGAGTGTGCCTGATGCTTCTCTTTCTCCTGCCCTGGATGTAGGGCTCCACACCTGGCAAGATGGCAGTTCCTGGGCTGGATTGGAAGAATCTGGGGGGATCTCTGGTGACCCTAGGGAGGGACCCATAAGTCCAGATAAGCAGGGTGAGTTCCATCAAGGTTCCCAAGCCCAAGGATGAGAGTAATCCTGGTCCCTTAGGGTGAGGTGGAGAAGTAACAGCTATGCACATGGAGCGGAAGGGCGCCAGGAGACCAAGGACCTCCATGATTGATACCCACAAACCCCCGGATAGAAGGATGGAGGCTGTGGCACGCTCCTACCTCAACAGGACACGTGGAGGCTGGTGGTCTCCTGCCCGCCTCCCACATGCATGATGGCTTAGGACGATGGATAGTCCACAGAGCCTGAGAGAAAAGAAGAGGAAACTGATGAACTGGGATTCTCTCTGTGCCATCTAGTAGAGCAGGGTGGAGAGCTTCAGAGTGAAGTTCAATTTTTCTTCACGCAGGGGACTGAGATCTACATCCATTATGCGCAGACATTTCTTCCTGGACACCCTGGACATCCATGCTGGAGAAGACTAGCGCAAGCACCAATCTGATCACCTGCAAGTACAAGGAAGCCCAGGAGGCGTATCCTGAGCACTGCCCAGCAGAGGGTGGCCAGAAAGGACCCACCCTGAGGTTGACCCTGCTGGGAGGAGGGGAATGGCTTGTGCCTGGATTTCCCTCCCTCCTCGGTGGCCTCTCCTCCTCTTCCCCCTGCTAGTGTCTCCCCTTCCAGAGAGTGGGAAGGGGCAGATGCCTCAGTGACCCAGTCAGATCCGGCTCCCTTGTCTCTCTGCTCTCTGCTCTGGGCTCTCCACTTTCTGCCGAGAACAGGAAGCTTGTGGGCAGGGAGCTGAGGCTCTATGGGAAGGGTAGTTCGCTCCATAATGACGCCAGGGCAAGATAATATCCAGTCCTCGTGGGGTTGGCAAAGTTCAGTGGATTTGCTTCCTTTATGTAATCCAGTTTCTTCTAGTTTCTAATTGTTCTTTTAGAAATGTTGGAGAATCAATTTTCTATATTTCATGACTTCTGATAAGAGTACAATAACAAAATGCATTTAATTTTGTTTAAATTTGATTTTGTTCTGAGACCTACTATTTTAATACCCTGGAAAAAACACTTGTTTTGGAAACCATATGCCAATTTAAATTAACTTGTTGGGAAACAGTCTTAAATGAAATCTAGAATGTTTTTATTTTAAAGTATGGCTGAAAATATCTTTGGCATCAAAGTAGGTGTTCATTCTTTGCTGGGTATTTACTTTGGTATGCTTCTTTGGAGATAAGCCAATGTGATTTGATTCAGTTCAACTCAGTTCAATTCTTTTATGCTTTTTGGTAGTTGTTAGCACCTACATTCATTTGTGGCAATATGTTAGGCATTTCAGTCATGGTCCCTAACGTTGGAAACTAGCAGTCTAATCAGGAAAATGGAACAATTCCAGGATAATTTGTGAACCAAGCATAGAACTGAGGAGAAGCCTGGGATGACCCAGGAGCAGCAACCGTACAGTATTCTCCCCCCCACACACCCATGGCAGACATTACTAATCACTGCTGCAGGAGTTCCATGGCAGGGGTGGTCTCAGGTTCTTTCTCATAAGTCACTACCAATCGACCACTGTTGGCATGCTAGTTAATCCTCTTATCTGTCTCTGGAATAAATTACATAACTGCTCAGAAGGATTCAAAATTGGAACATTTGGTTTGGATCTGTGCCTGTGGGCTTTGTTCTTAAGAAAATAAAGTAGCTTGGTGATTACAAGGATATGCTGGTCAAGAATGAATTCAAACAACATGAATCTTTAGTGAATTTTTTCCAATCGACTCACAGTGTGAATTCATATACAGTTGCAAAGAAGCACTTGAGAGATTAGTCAGAGTTTTGAAATCTGAAATTTAGATAAATCTGCAAATTGTATTGAGACCTGGAAGAATAAGATTCCATTGTATTTTGCCACTAATTATGTGATTTGGCAATTCTCAACCCTTCTGCACCTTTGAACTTCATCCTGGGTATGGGGAGAGTAACATTTTTAAAACATTTTTTCCAACATGATCCAGACTCATCACACTGATAAAAATAACAGATAAAAATGCAGTGGTTCTGCTTGAAGCTGATGGTTGGCATCTGAGCCCTGACCCCTATTATCTTGCCCCCAGCGCCTATCTCAGTTTTATGGAAACTCCTGGAATACCTGCAAGGACCAGTAATAATCTGAGGAAAAAATTTGGAAAAACCCCAGACAAGAGATTTTTTGGATGTGCTTCCAGCTGAACCCAGATTGCTAAATGCAACTCAGCTAAACCTGATTTAATGTAGTTGTTCTGAGCAGTGGCAAAATAGCAGGCCCCGCAGCTGGGGGTGTAGCTCGGTGGTAGAGTGCTTGCTTGGCATGCACAAGACCTTGGATTGCATCCCCAGCGCTATAAATAATGATAATAATAGGCTCTGGAAATCACTTATATTGGGGAATTTTTTTTAAAAAAAAACCAGCGATTAAACCCAGGGGCACTTAACTACTGAGCCACAACCCCAGCCCTTTTCATTTTTTATTTAGAGACAGGGTCTCACTGAGTTGCTTAGGGCCTCACTAAATTGCTGAGGCTGATTTTGAACTTGCGATCCTCCTACCTCAGCCTCTCGAGCCACAGGGATTATAAGCTCCAGCTCTAGTTTTTTTTTCCAGTGAGAGGGTCAGTCCTGTCCCTGTTGCTCCCTCTCAGTTGGGGAAATTTTGAGTAGATAGAACAGAGGACCTCTGCTCTCTTCATTGCTCACTTCCCAGCATGCTCACGAGGCCCTGCTTCTGGAAGCTGCAGCCTGCTGAATTATGTTCCCATTACTTTGCTCCCACACCACGTGGCAGTGTGAAGTCACCTCTGTATATATAAAGTGAGAGGAATGAATAAACTTCTAGTGGATTTGGAGGCCAGATTTTTAACTTCAGTCTGTTTTTAGTATTTTGACATTTTATTCTTGACATTGGTTCAATACGCATTAAAAGCTTTTCAAGGTCTGAGTTTATTATAATGCTGTCAAGCAGACTCACTGGATCCTGCGCTGCAGTGAGCCATCAAGTTCAGGGGTGGGGCCTTCCAAAACTTACTGTTTGACTAACGCTTATTTAAATCTGGCACATATGTAGGTAAAAGCAACTTCCATCGATGAGTCCTTGTGCTCACATGCTAGCAGGCAAGTGTCGGCTCATTGTGCTCTTGCCCGTGGGGTCCAGAGCTGTGTGGGCCTTGGGAGCCCTGGACACCTTGACAGGTTCCTCACTCAGATTGTTGACAGAGTGGGTCCCACTGGATTTGAAGATGGACTCACACAAACCAAAAGCGCGAGTTAACTCCTTTAGCAGATTCCTGCTTTGCGATGGCTCACTGGCTCCTGGGTAACTGAACAGAGCTGATGGGCCCTCAGGGGTCAGCTTTCACAGTGTGTTCTCCAAGCTTGAGAGCGCTGATGAACCTGGATCCGCTGAAGGGAATCCAGGCTTTACCTGGGCACCAGTAAGTAGCAAAAGGACCTTAAGGACGAATGACTTGGCCAATGTCCAACAGCACTGAAAACCCTGCAATGCTGACTTCCCCTGAGCTGCAGGCGATGAACAGTGGAAGCGTTAACCTTTATTTATTTGTAGTGAAATTGTCTTTAAAATGGGAAAAGTGAAAGAGAACCAGGATATGTTAGGTTCTGAGCTTAGGAGGAGGAGTTTTGAAGCTGGGGAATACGTTAGGCTTGTTCTAACTTGTGTGTTCTGTGCCTGTTCTCCACAGTGACATGTCACAGCTGTCCAGCACCTTGCTGCTCCTCCTCAGTGACCTGAGCCACTAGTGGCCATGGCCTGCCCTCCTGACGTCTGTTCTGAGGCCTTTCTGGGTTACCTCAGACCTGCAAAAGGGTGACTGAGGGGTTCTGAAGATCAGTACTCGGGAGTTGAGCGTGACCCTGCCTCCCAGGCAAGATTCCCTGGTTTCCAGGGCTCATTCTGCATTCAACTGCGCAGTTGTTTGGTAATTATCTGTCTTCCCTGTGTTGCCAACACTCTGCAAGAGCTGGCATAGTGGTATTCTCCTGAGCCACTGAACATGAGGCCCCATCTCAAGGCCTGACCCAGGGCAGCGTCGAGTGGTGTCTGCTGATTGAATTGAATGAACAGGTTACTGAGTATACAGAAGGCGGATGGCTGAAAGTGGATCAGGGGCAAATGAATGAGTGCCAAGCTTGGGAAATACTACTGAGGGTAAAATGTCCATTTACAGATTAAGTTTTTAGATTCCTGCTAACAGCATGCACCTTATTATGGGATACATGTTATCTGATGATTAGAAGGAAGGAGGAAAGCAAATTTGGAATGAAGTTTGCAATGTGGAGAAGGATATTGTTTGCACAGACTCTTGCCAAAGGTGACTGCCCTAGGTAGGGCTTGCTTCGTCACTCTGCCAGCTCAGTGGGGAACACTGGTGTCATGAGGAATGACGCCACTCAATCGGAAAGCTAAGCTACTTTTCTTACATTACCCTGGGCCTCCAGAAAACCATAGTCACTGAGGAGTCCTGGTAGCAACACTGCTGTAACATGACCACGGTCAAGCCAACCCTGTGGACAGCCAGTTCACATGACAGAAAGCAGACTGATAGAAGAAATCTGTCGGGCTGGTTATTTTACGTGGCATAGAGTCCCAGACTGAACTGTTGAGCAGAACTGGTTCCTTTCAACTCCCTTTTTTGGCGTGACACACACAAGGCCAAGGTGAGAGCAAGATCTTGCAGGTTCTGTGCACTTTGCCATAACTGGTCACAGGGCCCAGGGAATGGCAAAACATGTCACTTGGAGGATCGACTAGCCCAAAGGTGCGACTGAGACTAGGAGGAACAGGCTATGACAGGTAAGGAGCCCATCATTGTAGAAGTCAGGCTAGGTGAGCAGTCAGAAGGCTGGGGACCAGGCCAGGCCTGCAGGCAGAGCCAGAAGCAAGCTCTAGTCATCAGAGCTGAGTCCTAAGGGTCCAGCAGCTCAGAGGTCAGGTCTGAAACAAAAAAATCCAGGGCTTCTGCCAGTTTCCAAGACAATGAGGCATCTCAGAGGTCAGCTCAAGTTGAGATTCAACACATACTGCCCACCACAGCTGCCAGGCTCCTGCAGACTTATGAAGTGGGAGTCGTCATCACTACCTGTCACAAGATCGGGCCGTGGTTTCAGATAACAGTAGTAGAATAGTTAACATTTGTTGTATATAAACATTCTATCAGCACGTAGTGATTCTCTGGAGCCTGGAAATCTAGCAAACATTTGCTGAAGGCGCACTGTGGAGCAGGGCTGTGCCAGGAATTTAAAGAGAGGCAGCTTCGCCATTGCCCTCATGAGCGCCGAGTCTGCACACTGGTTCTCAGCCAGGGAACATGTGGTGATGTCTGACAACAGTTTCGGCTGTCCTACGGGGAGAATGTGTCAGGAGCATCTAGTTGGCAGAGGCCAGGGATGCTCCAAATACCTTGTCACACACAGGACAACTTCCAGAGCAAAGAATTACCTAACCAAAAAATTCAATAGTCCAGAGACTGAGAAACCCCGTTCAGGAAAGTGGAACTGTAGGTAAACTATACACGGAAGAAAGCGTCACGTGTGGCACGATCGGAACGTACAAGATGCAGGGGGATTCCCACAGGATGGATGATCGCGTCCCCTTTGATGGCTCAGGGTGGGGTGGGGAATGGAATTTGCTCAGGGAAGCCTGCACTGAGCAGGCAGTCCTGAAGGATGAGGAGGTCGATGGTGTGGGCTGGCAGTGTCCTTGTAGGGGCAGCCGGGAGAGCCAGGGTTGGGACACGGAATGCTGTGGCTCTTACCGCCTGGAAGGTCATCGAGTCCTTGGCATTATTAGGTTCCACGCAGTTACAAAGTCTGCTTTTTGAGGTATCCACATAAAAAGATAATTGCACATCAGCTTTACCCACAAAGAGCTCAAATTGTACAAGGCTGGTCATACCTCTCCCAAACAACCCCTCTGCTCAAGTTTTTGTTTGAGCGCACAACCGAGAAAACCCGCATTAGGAAAATTCCAGTGTTGCTTCTGAAGTGTATTCTAGATGTTCCCTACCGCCTGATTAGCTCTGAAAGATGAAGTCTGCTGATGAAACTGATTTGCCTCTGTGAGAGCACTGAGCTTCAGGCTGAGGAAGAGAAGGAAATGGAGAGACCGCACAGTAAGTTTCTTTTCCAAGAGGCCCTAATGAGATCAAGGGCCTATAAAATGGTTCTGGAATTCACTAGAACTCCTTGCACTTTTCCCCAGGTTTGTCACTTGCTAATGACATTTTCTCACTCTGGTCCTATTGCTCAGGAGTGAAGTGAGCTGAGAGCCAGCCTGCCCTGCTGGGGCCTCTTGTGAACAGAGGGATATATGGGAACTTGCTAGAAATATGGGCTTCTGTGGCTGGCATTTAAATGTGCTCCAATACATTAAGAAACACAGTACTGAGACGTCGGGATAAGTGAGATGGCCAATATCTGAGAACACAAGAGCAAATGTACTAAGGGTTACATAAAACCCTGGCTGATGTGGCAAACAGATTTCCCTAAAACCCTGCTATTCCAACCCTCTTCTTATGGCCTAGGATAGGGTTACAGGGACATAACGTGCCTGATCAAACCATTAAAAGAAAACAACCTAAAAGTTTAGAACGTTGACAGACTGGATTCTTTTCAGAATACAGAGCCAGACTTACAAAAGTGCTGATGTGTATCTTTGCAAAGTCCTATAAAATTGTGGTGAGAAAAGGGAAATTGACGTTGGAAACCCTCCACTCATCAGCTGAATTTCCACTCCCCTGTTCTCGGGGCTGTCTGGCTAGCCCCTGGCTGACTGCAGCCCAGCCCGGAAGAAAGCCCCAGCTCATGCCCAAGTGCAGGAGGCTGCCCTGCACTTCCTGGCTGTCAGGAAGTTGAACCCGAGGAGGACGGCGGGGGGGCCAGGAGAAGCCAAGGTCCTCGTGTGACAGGGGGATCTGTCCTGACGGAGAGAAGGCACCCAGTCCCAGACGCACCTGCAGAAGAGGTGACAGATGGTTTTGGGAGCAGGACTCGTCTCCCTCCAGTTCAGCGTGTAGAAGAAAACACTCTTATGGGATGACTTCCTTGTGTGCGACCTGCGACAGCAGGGAACCTCTAAATATTTACCCAGCGGCTCTCCTGGGGTCTTCTCTGAAAGCAGAGAGAGCGCCCTGTTTTCTTGTTCCCTGGGGTGGTGCTGTGCTGGTGCCTGGTTTAACCCTGAGATTAAAGGGACATTATATAAAGGAGTTGGAGACAGTGCCCCATGATTTGGAAAAGCTTGGGCTGTTATCTCTTAAAACATTGTCTCAGCACCTTTGTGTTTTAATGGAGTTTTTCCTTCACAAATTCATCCTGGTTTTATTGTTTTGCCCATGTCCTGGGAGGACGTGGGAAGAGAAAGTATGTTTTGGAGGGGTTCGCAGGCTCTTGGGCACACTCTCCCCCGCTGACACGTGAGAGTGCCCTAGTGAGGGGCGCCTGGGCCTGGTCACCAGCTCCGAGGAGCTTGGATCCCTGGCTTGGAGCGGCTGGATGGCCTTTTCCTCACTCATCCACACAGATGTGACTCTCCTGTCACCCCCTGCAGAAGGGGCACCTTCTTAGCTTCCCCAGGGAGATGCTTGGTTGGGGAGATGGCAGGGTGTGCTGACCTTTGTCTTAGTGATTCCCTGAATCCCCCAAGGCACACCAACAGTGGAAGAGCCAGTGAGTTGGAGCACAGGATGGGAGGAGCCCTGCAGCTGGAAGAGAGAGACACAGATTTAATCCCTGCTCTGTCACTAACTAGCTGTGTGACTCTCTCTAAGTCAGTTAGCCTCTCTGGGTCAGTTTCTTACCATGTGAAATGAGGGACTTTGATTACCTACCTTCAAGTTTTCCGGACATGCTAAAATGTTATGGGCTTAGAAGAGGAATGAATGCAACTGCACAACCATAAGTTAGTGGAAAAAAGATCCCAGTCCCTGGAAACTGCCCTTTACCTTAGGTACTGCTGCCCAAAGCTCGGGGGTTCCTTTGCAGCCTGTTCCTGTATCCACAGACCTGAAGGAAGTCCCTCTGCTGGGTTGGGCTCAGAGAACTTTCCTGCAGGGGCCAAGATCCTCTCTGTGGGGGCATCACAGGGCTGTGGAGGGGGTGGGAGTGTCAGAGAGCTCCTGGTCCAGAGGGAGCAAGGGCTGGGCACCATGCAGGACTTCTGCCTGTAAATGGATGGAAATGGGGATGATCATGCTAAGTGGAGTAAGCCAATCCCAAAACCTAAGGCTGACTGTTCTCTCTGATATGTGACTGTTAATATGCAACAAGGTGGGGATAGAAATCCATCGGATTAGACAAAGGGGAACGAAGGGAAGGAAGGGGGTTGGGAACTGGAAAGACTGTAGAATGGATCTGACCTAGCTTGCTTTCCTACGTTCGTATATGAACACGCCCAGTGTAACTCCACACCATGTACAACCTCAAGAGTGGGACGTGAGACTCCATGTAGGTCTGATATGACAAAATGCACTCTACTGTCATGTGCATCTGAAAATACAAATAAAACATTTTTAAAAATTGTGATCCTCCTGCCTCAGCCTCCTGGGTAGCTGGGATTACAGTTGCGTGCCACTGTGCCCAGCTGTAAAATGTTTTCATATTGAGATAAAAGAAAGTAAAACAGTCTTAACTTTGAAAATGTTTAAATAATTGGCACAGCCCATTTCATAAGAAAAATTCACATGCAAAAGTATTTATGGCAGTGCTTGTAAAAGATACGACTTGGAAAAGGTGAATTCCCTTTAGAAATGGTATCAACATTTGCATTTGGCTTGGAAACCTAGTTATTAGTGATTAACAGCTAAAGAAAATGTGATCCCTTACTATCTTGGCTACATGAGGATATTTTTAGGATGATCAGGTCAACACCAAACAAGATAATTGGAAAAAAAAAAAAAACAATAAAAGCCCACATCTCTAGGAATCATTTCCTTTTGAGATCTAACCCAAGGAAGCTACTCCTCAAAGACCTTGCTTCCTCCCAGACTGAGCGGCGTGAGGTCACTGGTGTCCAATGCTCCCAATCCTGCACAATGAGCAAGAGATCCATGAATCCACATGGGCCATGAATACGGCATGAAATACTTCCCAAATGTGTGTCGATGCTGTTGGACAAATTAGTTATAAAGTGGCCTTGATAGGAGTGCAAACCCATCAGATTGAGCTGCCTCTGCCAACACAAAGGTGAAGGAGCACCCAGGCTGGAGAAAGCCAGGGGTGAGCGCTAAGCCATGACCAAGTGACCAAGTGTATCTGGAATTGCTTAACCGGGTTCTGGCTTACAGCAGCCCCAGGTCACCACCAGCAGCTTAAGGAGTGGAAAACTTTGCTAATGCCCAGATCTTCCAGGCAGTGTCCCCTTAACAAAGGGATTTCCCTAAGAGTCAAATGCAATCAGAAACTTAACCCAAAAACATTCTTTTCAAAAAATTCATGAATCTTTTGGTATTTAACCAGTTGTGCTTTCTTTCTAGATTTAAAGGTAACACATCTGTCTGGGGTACTGACATCTGTCTCTAGGACAGGCCTCCAGGAATGTCCACTCCTAGATGCTGATGCATTTTGAGGACAGGGAGGGGAGGTGTCTTGCATATTGCTGAACAGCAGGATAACAGGAAGTGACTTCCTGCTGGCATAATACTCCTGGCCTCATGCAAGGACCTCCCTGGGGTCCCACCCACTGTTTGATCTTGTCTCTGATGTCCGGATTTGAAATGAATGATTTGGGTCGGTGGCATGCCAAGCATGCTCTGTGGAGTGCTGAGTTGGAGGACGGCTGGGTCCTGGTTCCCTGTTAAACTGAACAGCTGGACTGAGCTGCTGAAACACCCTTGGAGATGGCTGTTCCCACGTCTGACTTCCAACAACAGAGAAGGCTGATGAGCCTCTTGCAGGCAAGGGCTCCGAGCTCTGTCAGCTGGGAGCCATTGCTTTTGTCTCCCGTCACCTCGCCCATCACAGACCTCCTCCTTTTGACTTCCTGAACTCCTGTGGACGGGGAGCTTCCTCGTGGCAGATCACCTGTTCCCACTGGAAGTGTCCTTCTGGCCCCTCCAGCAACGTGTGCCTGTCGCCTGACACCTGCCTGGCTTGTCTCAGAGAGGAACAGTGCTGCCTTCTGCAGCGGCCCAACTGGCCACCAGGTCCTTACACACCACCCCACAGCTCGCTCCTCAGCTGGGAGGAGAGAGAACTGGAGAAGGACAGGTTTTACTTCTCCTGGAGGGGTTGGGCTTCACTTTACATTGCAAAGTTTGGAGACAAACTTTGTACATAAGTGACATTGCTGGTGCAGTTCTGCCCTTTCAGAGTGTAGGTTGCACCTGGACTGTCCCCCAAAAGTCCATGTGAAAAGCACCCAGAAACCACTGTGGATGTGGGACTCATGCAAGAGATTTTATTAAGTGGACAGGCAGATTGTCTGCCTGCAGTGTGTGAGAGAGAGAGAGAGAGAGAGAGAGAGAGAGAGAGAGAGAAAGTGCTGGAGTCATTCTTAGGTAGTTGAATTTCACAGGCTGATAACAATGGACCAGTGGCTGGCAAGGAGGTTCACTGGCTAACAATCTGGGATGTAAAATGGTGTGTGTGGGGGCGCAGAATACTGGCAGCAGCAAAATAGCAGATCTGATGCCAATATTCCTCCCTTTTTGTTTTTATAGATACCAGGGGTGGGACGATGATCTTTCCTCTCTAGCTTCTTCCTGCTGGTTGGGGGTGAAGAGTCTCATTCCACCAGTAGAGGGAAGGCTGGACCAGGCCGGCCACAACGGTGATGAGATTGAGGAAGCGGTAGTGCCAAATCCAGTTGAAGAGATAGAGGGTGCGGTGGACACCAGCATGAACATTAGTGGCTCGTGACGGTCTCCACCTCACCAGGCTTGCTCACCATAAACGACTGCAGCAAGATAGCCACTGACTCCAGGTAGATAGACAAGGTCCAGAGGATCTACAGAGGGGTGAAGTTGTGGTTGACCAGGAATGCCAGGATGGCCATGGGAAGACAAGGAACTCCAGCCGGAATGTGGTTCCCATTGTAAGTGGCCTTGAGCTTGCTATAAGTCATCCAGACCATGGTGAAAGAGCAGGCTACGCAGGCCACCTTCATGCATGTGTTGTAAAGTGAGATGCAGTTGGTGAAGAGGTCCAGGTAGCGGGCCGCGGACACCACAGCAAACGGGACCGGCTCTTCCCTGAAATCCCAGCACACAAGCGGAACTTCCAGATTTTAAGCAGTAGCAAGATGATGGTGAGGAGGTGGGAGAGGACTCCCAGGAATGGGAAGAGCTTCATGGTCGGGGGGGGGGCTCTGGCAGGGCTGAGCTGGAGGGAGGCAGCTGGTGTGGTGGGTGGCAGGAAGAGGGGCTGGAGAGGGACCCTCCGGTGGGCTCCACTCTGGGGAGGGGACTCTATGACGGGGAACTGAGGCCAGAGCTGATGGCTGAGCTAGAGCAGGGAAAAGGGAGGAGGAGGAGGGATTAATAGGGGGAGATGAAGCCAAAAGGAGGTGTTCGGGTTTGCAGGAAGAGCAAAGATCAGGTTTAGTGCACAAGAAAGAGAAAGCTTGAAGATAAGGAATCTCTTTCCATCTGCCCACTCACTCACAGAAGTCGTACACCATTACGTGGCCATTTTGGATTGATTATCTAAAGGATAGGTTTTGGTGGTCTTGGCTGGGGGTCAGGGTTAAGATTGTCTAGTAGACACCCCAGGGGTGAATCTATGGAAAGGAGGACACAGATCCCCTGGTGAAGACTGATACAGCCACGTCAGTGTCCAAGGCGTCCTGAGGTCACAGGCTGTTGGCTGGAGACAAGGAGACAGTACAATGATGGGAGTTGTCACCCCTGTCAGTGTGCCAGGCAAGAGACGAGGGGGTCAAGGACCTGACATCAGGATTTGAGAGAGAGAGAGAGAGAGCGAAGAGGAACCTCAACCCTGAGAGAGAATCTCCACCATAAAGATCGGGGATCTGCCTGTCAGATAAGGTCACCTAAGGGGGACAGTTGTAACTGTAAAAGTCGTGGCTGGGGGAACCCCCACTCCTCAACTGCCTCGAGGGTCACATCTCAGGTCAGCAGAGGAATGTTTAAGTTGACCCAGGGGAAAGCTCACCAATCTGAAGCCGGTGGTGGAGGTGGAACCGAGCGTCTAGGTGAATGGAAGGTGAGACCAGCGTCCAGGGCTCTGGGGCACTTCAATGTTGCTTTAAAAATAACAGCATGAAAACCACACAGTGAATCCCACCACCATGTACATTCTTAAGAATGGGATTCTAACCAGAATAAGATATATTCCATGCTTGTATGATTATATCAAATGCATCCTGCTATCATGTATAACTAAAAAGAACCCTACAAAAAGAAAGCATTCTGCCTCTTTAAAATGCAATACACAGAGCCCTCCTTCTACGTTCAACCCATCCTGCTCTGGGCTCAGCCTCTGCCCACTCCAGTGAAGTGCTTCTCCCTGTCTGGGGATTCCCACTCCCAACCAAGAGGGAGCAACAGGGACTGGATTGACCCTTTCGCTTGAGAAAACTAGAACTGGGTGCAATGGTACATGCCTGTAATCACAGTGTTACGGGGGCTGAGGCAGGAGGACTACAAGTTCAAAGCCAGCCTCACCAACTTAGTGAGGCCCTAAGCAACTTAGCTAGATCCTGTCACAAAATTAAAAATAAAAAAGGGCTAAGGACATGACTCAGTGGTTAAGTGCGCCTGGGTTCAATAGATGGTACCAAGAAAGGAAGGAAGGGAGGGAGGAAGAAAGGTAGGGAGGAAGGAATTAAAGAAAGAAACCAGAAAACCAGACAAAATATCTAAAGTTAGTATAGAGAAAATGAGAAAGGATAGAAATTTCAGTAATACCACATTAACCAAATTGGTCCTCTTGACAGGCATAGACTGGGTCACTTCAAAACCACAGAATGCACATTCTTTTCAAGAGCAAACACAACAGTTTTCTTATCCATAAAAATACTCAATAAATTAAAAGGTACTTAAATAATAGAAACTATGTTCTCTGACCACATGGAATTAAATCAGAATCAATAAAGCACTCATCTAGAAATTTGTCAGCTCTGGAAAATAAATAATATACTTCAAAATAACCAATAGTTTAAGAAGAGACAAAAAATGCTAAAAAGTTCTTTGATCTTTATATAAATAAAAATAAGCATATCAAAAATTCTGGGGATGTAGATAAAGCAGCACTTGGAAGAAAATTTATAGTATTAAACATTATAAATTAGAAAAGAAGGATGGTCTCAAATCAGTTATCTTAATTTCTTTCGTAAGAAACCAGATAAAGAGAAATAAATGAAACCCAAAGTAAGTAGAAGTTAGGAAAAAGTTAAGAATTAGAGCAGAATCAATGAAATAGAAATGAGAAAAACAACATAGAAAATCAATGAAATTAAAATCTGGGTTTTGAAAAAAAAAATCTGGGTTTTGAGATCAATAAAATTGATAAACCTCTGATCATCCAGAGAAGAGAGAGGGACAGGAAGAGAGGGAGGGAGAAAAGGAGGGAGAGAAAGAGAGAGAATATACATTTATAGTATCAGAAATGAGAGAAGGGACATTGCCAGAGCATCTACAGATAAGAGAAGGATAATTACGGAATATCATCAACATTTTTATGCCAATATATTTGACAATTTAGATAAAATGGACAAATTTATTGAAAGATAAAAATGGCCAAATCTCACTCAAAAACAAAGAGATAACATGAAAAGTCATATATCCTTTAAATAAATTGAATTTTAAATTAAAACCTTTTAGTTTCAATCTATTTCTACGGCTATAAAAATATGCTGAGTAGTTTATAAATAGCAGAAGTTAGTTGCTCACAGTTCTGGGTGCTAAGTTCAGATCTAGGCTCTAGCACTTTATGTGTTTGGTGAAGGGGTTCTTTAAATTGCATCAAAATGTCATTATTAGTAGCATAAAACATATGATAGCACAAAGTTCCAAGTTATAGGCAGCAGAGTCATATGCAGACTACTCTGGACTGAAATGGTGCTGCATGAAACAATTTCTCTCTAGTATGAGGATTAATAGAAAAATCTATTACAACAACTAGAACTAAAAAATTTGGGGAGATGTAAATTTTAAAATGGTGCAAACTTTGACATCTAAATCATAAAATTAGGGGGTTATATAAGTGTACAGTTGTAGGTCATCAAAGTTAGGTTATTATCAGCCTGAAATTTCCTGTTATAAGATGGTTTTTGTAAACCTCAAGGTAAGCCGGAGCAAGCCAGACATACAAACATCAACAGAAAGAATTCAAAGCATGTCACTACAGGAAACTATCCATCCACAAAGGAGAACAGCAACAGAGGAAGAAGGAGAAAGGATGTACCAGGAAAATTATAAAATGTAACCATCATATACCTATGATTTCCCAGAGTTCAATCCTGATTTTATTTGAGCTCCTCCCCCAACAACCCACACCCTTAGTTTGTTTAGCTAAAGATTTGTTCATTATATTAATATTTCCAAAAGTCAATTCTTGGTTTTGTTGATTTTTTTCTAGTGTTTACTAGTTTGTATTTCATTTCTTTCTTCTCTGATTTTTGTTGTTTTCTTATTTTGCTAGATTAAGGTTTATTCTTCTTCTAGTTACTTGAGGTGTAATGTTTAGTTTCTTATTTATTTTTTCTTTTTGAATTTCCCTTTAAGAACTGCTTTTGCTGCATCCCATGAATTTTGGTATGTTGTGTTTCCATAATTCCCTGTCTAAAGATATTTTTTGTTTCCCTTTTTATTTCTTTTTTGATCCATTCATTGTTCAGGATCATGTTGTTTAATTTCCACATATCCATGAATTTTCCAAGATTTCTTTTCTCTATTTGATTCTTAGCTTCATGCCATTATGATCAGAAGCTAGCAATTTAGTGGAGTAAGGATAGATTTTTGTCAACAAATGGTGCTGGAAGGAATGGATGTCCATGTAGGGAAAGAAGTGTCTGTCAATTCTTGCTTCACATCATATATAAAAAGCAACTCAAATTAGACTATAGACCTAAATGTAAAACCTAAACTATGTAACTTCTAGAAGAAACCAAGAAGGTCATCTCTCATCCTTAGATTAGGCAATCCTTTCTTATTTACAGCACCCAAAGCAAAATATATAACTTGCTGAATTAGATTCCATAAAAATTAAGCTTCCATATTTTGGCAAATACTACTAAGAAAATTAAGATATGGCATAGACTGGGAGAAAAATTTCAAAGCATATATTTGATAAATAATTTGTATCCAGAACATGCAAAAATCCCCTCAAAGCTGAAAAATAAGAAAACAATCTGACCAGTAAGTAGGGGGGAAAGATTGGAAAAAAGACTCACCAAAGAAGCTCTGTGAATGGGAAATAAGCACATGAGAAGAGGCTCAACATCACTGGCCATTAAGAAAATAAAAATTAAAGCAGTGTTCAATTTTTTAACAACTTTATTGAGGTATGATTGACCTGCTACAAGACACCACAACACATCTATCACAGTGACAAAAAGGGAAAAAAGACTATCCATACCAAGCACAACAACATCTGGAGGAATGGAGCTTTCGTCCATCCTCTGGCTGAAGATGAAAGATCGCAGCCTCCCTAAGCTAAAAAGATAAACTCAGACCTGCCATTCAATCCAGCAATTCCCACTCCTAGACAGTTACCCAAAAGAAACAGAAGCGCATGTCCACGCAAAGATCTGCACGTACGAGTTCCTGTGACTTTATGATAGACCCAAACTGGAAACAACCTGGATAATGGAAGCAAATCAGTGGTTGGAAAGGGGAATGGCCAGCGAGGGCTCACAAGGGCCCCGAGGCTCTTTTGGGGTCATGGATAGTTTTATTATCTTAATTATGGCAATGGTTTCATGGGTACATCCACGTGTCAGACTTTCCAAATTACACACTTGGAACATGCTCTGCTTGTGACATGCCCATTATACCTCAATAAAGTTATTAATAAAATTGAACATTGAAGTTTAAAGGCTGGTACTGATGCACCGCTCCAGACCTTCCCATCGCTGTAATCATTTCAGAAAGAAAACAGCCCCAGGCGTAAGTGAAGACAATAGTCACTGAACTCTTCTGCAATTCTCTAAATACTAGTTCCAAACGCCCTGTGATTCACTCCCGGATTCCCACACAGCACGTCTACAGGAGGGCAGTGGGTGTGTGCTTTGCTCTGTTCTAGGGCTGAGAGGTGAGTTGTAGGAAGATTGGCCTGAGTGGTCCCAAGTCAAAGCTGAGATTGTTCTTATAGTGCACCGTCTGTGCAGCTACCCAGGGCTGTGTGTTACAGGGTGGTGTGTAACAGACACGCCCCACAGGACCCCTGCCTGCTCCTGTTCAACAGGAGCATCCATGACAGTCAACACGATTGAACAGTTCAAGAGTGAGGTTGCAGATGACCTGACACCAGGTGTGGGTGGGTGGCTGTGGGCTCCTCTCAGTGGGTCTTTCTTCCTTGCCAACCAGGTAACTCATGAGTACTTGCCTTGGTACTTGCAACAGGTGAGCTAAGGTTGGAGAATGAAGTATTGGGGGCCCACAGGATTATAAGGTAGGGAATGTTCGGCAGCTGATAGATGTGCCCAAACCTAGGACCCAGGATTGACCCTGGTGCCCCATGAAAGGACAAGGCTAAATCACGAAGAAATAATGTCCAATCTGCCAGTGAAAACACTCTGGCTGAGGACTCAGATGCAAAAGTCCAAGCCTCCCCGGGATGCTTCTTGCATTTTCTTCCTTCCTTCCCTCTGAAGAGACCGTGACCTGGGGATTTGCTCCCCCTGCCCTGGACACTGCAGGTCACTTGGCACGCCTTCTCCCATGATGGCCCTACGGGTGATTGGAGAACCACAGCAGGTGAGACATAATAACGCATTCTACCAAGCGTGAGCTCTGCTCCACGGTGACCCGGGCCTCTGGGAAGCCTTTCCCAAGGCGTGCACGTTTGCGGAGGCCGCGTGCTCCTATTCTGGGCGGTGCTCTGGACTTGGGGTGGTGGTTGAGAGCTGGACTCTGGGCACACGGCTGGCTCAGCCTCTCAGGGGCTCTGCGTTCCTGGGTAAGGTCGTCAGCTTCTCAGGCCTGGATTTCCTCTTCTAAAATGGGGACGATAACAGCTCTTGCCAGCGGAGTTGTCAGGACGGAGTCAGTATTTGTAACACGCGGAGAGGAGCCCGCTGGCGGGAAGCAGGCCAGCGCCTGTGGCACAAGCCACCACTCCCAGCAGTGGCACTTGCCATCGCGATTGTTCCCCTACTTTTCTGCCTGTCAGTCGCTTCCAAAGCTTCCAAAGCTGAGGTGTCTTATGGAGACAATGACATCTTAGGGACGCCACCCAAGGGCAGAGAAGCGCGGGGCCTGCCAGCTTGGAGTGGGAGTGGCCCTTGCTCTGGGAATGACGTCTGTTTTATCTGCAGAGAGGAGGGACCTGGGACGGCTCAGTGGCCCAGCTGCATTCCCGCGCTGAAACTGCAATCAGGGTGTCGCCTGCGGGATCTGCGCTGAAGTTAAAAAAGTTCCCAAACCTGAAAAGATGTGGAGGAAATGGCACCAACGTGGAAAGATCAGGAAAAGGTCATTGGTTTTTGCTGACACTGCACAATACCCCTCCGTGGCCTGCCAGCCACCCTGGGAACTTCTCTTCCCACGGCAGCGAGGACTCTCCTGGGCCTCGGAGAGGCAGCAAAGTGAGTGGAGTTAGAACTTTCCAGGGCGAGACATCCGCTCACAAAACAGCGGAGCATTTCAGAGCATAGAACAGAAAAAGAGCAACTTTTTTTCTTTTTTTAAATTTATTTTTATTGTAAACAAATGGGATACATGTTGTTTCTGTTTGTACATGGAGTAACTGCATACCATTTGCATATTCATACATTTACACAGAGTAATGATGTTTGATTCATTCCGTTATTTTTTCCTTCCCCCCACCCCTTCCACCTCTGTTTTCCTTCTATACAGTCCCTCCTTCCTCCATGCTTGCTCCCCTCCCGACCCCCATTATGTGTCATCATCTGCTTATCAGTGAGATCATTCGTCTTTTGGATTTTTGAGATTGGTTTATCTCACTTAACATGATATTCTCCAATTTCATCCATTTGCCTGCAAATGCCATAATTTTATTATTCTTTATAGCTGAGTAATATTCCATTGTATATATATACCACAGTTTCTTTATCCATTCATCAACTGAAGGGCATCTAGGTTAGTTCCACAGTCTGGCTATTGTGAATTGAGCAGCCGTGAACATTGATGTGGCTGTATCTCTGTGGTATGTTGATTTTAAGTCCTTTGGGTATAGGCTGAGGAGTGGGAACAACTTTTTGACACAGTAAGAGAAGGTTAAGAACATTCTGTGTGCACTGTGCTGCCGGCACCGTCCTGGGCTCTGAGGCATGTTGGGAATAAACCTCCTGGTCCACGTGTCACCAAGGCTGGGGAACCCGCCACCTGTGCAGCCTCTCCTGAGCCATGCCCGGCCCGGGAGGAGCCGTGGACCCTGCCACCCGGCCCTCAGACAGCGCCATGGCAGCGTGTAAACAGCCATGCTGCCAAGTCCAGGCCCTGCGCCCGGTCTGTTCCACAGGTAAGAAACCTCAGGCTCCGGACTTTGCTGCTCCTCAGGGGTTTGCCTGGTGCCACCACGCTTCTCTGGGTGCCACTCAGACAAGGAACACGTGTCCCAAGGCCAGATTCTAACACAAACTCCTCAGCCTTGTCCTCTTGCAGATGAGCACTGCCTACCAGCAAGAGTTGTTATTACCCCCATTTTAGAAGAGGAAATCCAGCCCAAGCATCTCGGCCTACAGGTGCTGGCCTTGAGCGCATGGATGGGCCTTTCCTCCCGCAGAGCCACTCAGACACACCAGGGCTGACGCTTCTGTCCGCTTGCTCCTTTGAAGCAGAATCTCAGTGTCCCTTGTAGGGGACCCTGTGGTTCACCTTTATTCACAGGAAACACAGTCCTCTTCCACAGTCAGCCACTCAGCCATGTAGCTGATCCCCAGCTCTCTCCAGGACGCCTTTGGGAATCGGAACACCTCTTCACTGACTGGGGCCTCTGATGTGTGAGGTCAGCTCTGGGAAGAACTTCCGAAGAGCAGCTTCCTGAAGAGGGGAGGAGAGTGTGTAGACTCTGAACTTCTGTTCAAGATCAGGACATCAACTCTATTACTTCTTTTCTACGCAGCCAAGCAATTTAGAACTTGGTCTTCAAAGGAAATATAGGTTTTAATTTTATTCTGTTCTATCACTTGCCAAAAATATAACAATAACTGAAAACAGAGAAGGCCACAGCTTCATGAGAGAAATGAATTTTCTCTGTTAAATATGCAATTATCACTAAAGAAATAAGAATGATATTGTATAAAACTATACAGTATTTTAAAATAAAAATGGGACCTTTTCTAGAAGACTCAGTAATCCTTTAAGTACTAGATAATAGGATCACACTGGAGCAGGTGGATTTCCAGGAGAAAGAGAAACCCTGGGAAGACCCTCAGCTGCACTGGCTTCCTGTCCTCTGGGAGGGTCCCTCATACCAACCAGGCACTCAGACACTGAGTTGCTGGGCAGCCACCTTCACAGAGGCCAGACTGAAGGGACTGGAAGAACAGAGCACAGGCTCAGCCCATGATGTGACTCAAAGTCAAGGAGAAGGGACACCCTGTGTGCTGGGGTGCCGGCCAGGGAACGGACAGCACAGGGGATAAAGCAGAGGGGCGTGGGGAAGGGCGGGGTCTGAGGCCCAACCAATCAGATTGCTGAATCACAGACGTCGGGGATCCTCTGGGCTGCGGGTCTCAAACGTGTCCTCATCAGCAGAGTCCTGTCCTCACAAGAACTCTCCGGCAATGCCATGCTGCAAACCAGCTACAAGGAGCGTGGCCTGGCCAACCTTTTGGGAACTGGAAGTGCCACCACCCGGCTTCCCTGGGTTCCAAACATTCCCCCAGCCCAGGGATCACGATTCGAAAATCCTTGAGCTAACCCAGCTCCCTGCTTCACAGATTTGAAAGTTGGGGCTAGCACAGCTATGTGAGCCACCAAAGTCCCTTTAAATACTTCAGTGACAAAGCCAGAGCTGTCCTAAGCCCAGTCTTACAGCTAGAGAGACGTGGAGGTTGAACGTCTAGGCTAGGGTGCTGGAGAGCCTGGGCCGACCCCGCCCCAGCCCACTTAACAGCTGTGTGACTGAGGACCACTCAACCCCTCTGAGCCGCAGTGTTCCCCTTTTATGGATGGGAACGATGATGATAGCACAGCCTTCTCTGAAGTTGTGGTGAGGCCTGAATGAGCCAATGAGAGCACAGCACTAAGAGCGTTGTGATGCCACACCTAACCGCGACCCGCAGCGCCTCACCTGCTGTGTGAGAATCTGCTTCCTGAGTGGGAAGCCTGGAAGGGCGTCTTTTAATAGGAGGCTCAAGTTCAAACCCCAGGGGCTGCAAACCCCCCAAGCATCCTGTTTCCTCACCCCACAGAAAGAACTGGGAGAGCTCAACAGAGAGGTTTTAGACATTATTATTTTTATTATTTTGCTTACTCGTTCCCTGGTGGTGAGTCGGGATGCATGGGGAGTCCACGGGCAGTCGCAGCCCACGCAGGCGCAGGTGAATTTCCTGTTTCACGAGTGTGTTTCTTTACTTTACAACCAGGGTCACTCTGTTGAGATCCTCACCTGAAGATCGGAGAGGGGGAAGTGGCCAGCGCCCCCTCCCCGTTTCCTTCTTTATCGCGCTCTTCGGGTTCCTTACCTCGCTGCAAGCTCTCCGAGGCACCCCCAGCGTGCAGCCCAACAGTGTGGACCACGATCCACCTCGCCGCCCTGTCGCAGCTTTCCCGAGGGCCCAGCAGAACGCAGCACCGTCTCTCTTGGTTCCACATACTACAGGTTGCGCCCACTGTAGCTTCAGGTACTAACTGCCATATAACAAGCCGCCCTCAAACTTGGTGGCTCAAATTTACAATTGTCCTCTTGCCTGTGAATCTGTGCAGGAATTTGGGCAGCAGGCAGCAATCTCTCCTCCACATGGTGTCAGCTGGGGTGCTCTGGCCTCATCCACGTGGCCTCTCCCTTGCCCTGTCACCGCTCATCATGCAGAGGTCCAGTCTGGGTTTCCGAGAGGGTGAGAATGGACGCTGGAGGCCTCCTGAGGTCCAGCCTCAGAGATGGCACTTTGCGTTCCAGGTCTCCTGGCTCCTGCATTCAAGGGGCGAGGTAGGGGGTGG
This sequence comes from Sciurus carolinensis, assembly GCF_902686445.1. Taxonomy (NCBI): domain Eukaryota; kingdom Metazoa; phylum Chordata; class Mammalia; order Rodentia; family Sciuridae; genus Sciurus; species Sciurus carolinensis. The sequence continues at coordinate 8,479,915 of NC_062219.1, read as the reverse complement.
GGCTCCACTTCTGGATGGAGGGGCTGCGTGTGGCCACTGGAGGGGCTCCCGGCCTACAGACAAGCTGCCTCGTGCTCCTTTTGCGTTTATGAAGGTGGTTACTTTGGCCTGCCTTTCTCCTCCGCCTGCACGTGTGTCCTCCTCTGGCGCCTGCGCAGGGGCATGTGTGTCCAGCATCTTCGGGCGGTAGCACATGGACCGGCATGCTACATCTATGTCGATTGATAAGGAATCGGATAAGAATTGAATAAGGAAATGGATGGATCTTGATTTTTACCTTCATATTATAAGTGGTAGTGATAAAAGTTTCATTTAAAAGAAAAATAAAACCTCTCCAAGTCACATTTAGGACTTAAAAAAGTTTTTAATCTATATCCTTCTCTGACATCATGGTCTTAGTCCCTGGGTACCACGAATAGGAAAATAGCAGTTTTGAAAGGATTGCGCAAGAGAAACTTGCACCTCCTCCAGACTGCCGGCAGATGAAGCTGGACTAGAGAACGTAGCCATCGGGACTCTGGAAGGTTCCACGAGCTGAGCTGGGCTGCACAGACAGATTGAAACCTGCAATCTTAAAAAGTGCACACCTTTTGCAGCAAAGCGAAGAGTATCAATAGAAGAACGTCCTGCCACCATTCCCTAGGGGATGCGCCCTCGCACCTCAGGCAGCGCCCTTGCTGTGATCTTGGTGGGTAGAATGTCTCTCCCTGGTTGGCTACAAAGCAGGTGGCACAGGAGCTCTGGTCTGTCTTTGCATGCAAGCTAAGCAGCATGCAGTCTGTGTTAACGGAACCTCCCAGGACAAGGAACCCAGGGGCCCGAAAGCATCCAGAAGAGCCTGCAAGGACGCAGGACTCTCCAGAGTGAGCTTACGTGTTCCCAGCCTGTTCCCACACAGCCTGGCGTCTCCCCACAGCCGAACACAAACTGGAGGCCCACTCTGCTTTAGTGGCAGTGGATTCCTGCAGCTGTGTCCTCGGCCAGGGATAAAAAGGAAATGAAGGCAGAGGGGACAGGGTGGGGGTGGAAGGGGCTGACAAACTTTCCATTTTACAATGTACTTGGAAAAAGACAAATCCCTAAATTGTCCTTGGAATTGAAGCAACGCCGCCATGCTCCAGAGAGGACCGAAGCCAGGACCATTTGTCAAGCATATTGGGTTTCAAACAGGAATCTTAATTGTCACCATTAAACCCTTGCAGACTTCAGGAGAGAAGCAGGGCTCCGCGGAGCTGGGCGGATGTTCCTCCCTTGAACACTTCAACTCCCTGGTTTCAGGCAGCTGTTGGTCCTGTGAGCAGGTCCCAGGCTCTTCGGAGACTGGCAGACTTCAGATCAGCCACATTAATCTGAGTTCTAAAGGAATAAAAAAACTAGGAGCCTGAGGGAGCTGGGAAGTGCTGCTTCTTGGTTGCTTCAGGGAGTCATGGCTTAACCCTGGGAGAGAGGCGATCAAACTACACGCTTTGGGGTCTGGTCCAGACTAGGAATGGAACCCAGCAAATGCCATTTCTCAATTGTCCTGCCTAAGAGTCAGGGTCTGTCTTCTCTGAGCCTCTCAGTTCCCACCTCAGTTGCCTCATCTGCAGAACAAAGGCTAAGATACGCACTGCCCAGGGTTAAGGGAATATTAAATTCCCCAGCATCCTGCCGGGTTAGTAAATAGGAGCTCTTCTGAGTTACGTAAGAATATGTGGCCAAAGCAAGGCCCTTATCCCTATTCTTCATAGAACGTTCCCAGGACTCATGTGTTAATGAACACTTATGCCCATTTTTTAAAGACAGAACATAGAGAATTCTTAAGGTAAGGAAGACATTTGAATTCAAATTAGCAATTATAAAATGTCAAATCTTTTTTTTCTCACCTATTACATGAAAACTTCTTAAAAGAAGGTTCTTTACTGCATGAGTGACCAAGCTCATGCAAAAGAA